>NW_027206179.1:47046318-48246318 GCF_024711535.1 Dipodomys merriami
TTGCTATTTAGGAAGTAATTTACTTCATTTTGTGAAAATTTACTTCTAATTTATTGTGTATATTACTTAGAGAATCCTATTAAGAAGTGCCTAACATTTGCATTTGGTCTTGTTACATTCAGTGGTACTCTTATTGATGAATGGATTCAGATTGTGTCAAACTAAATCATTATTATATTCATTTCTGTTGAAATAATGTTTAATTTTATATTGTTATAAAGAATTTCTTTTGCAATTAATACTTTAAAAAATTTTATTACCTCTTCATGGTATTGTTTTAATTCTATGATGATTTGGGGGCTTTCTTTACATTTTAAATTAAAGGTTATTTAATGATACTACTGTATTTAAGAAATATAAGATTTTTAAATGTTTTATTCAGTGTTACTTAAAACACCAGGATCTGCATGAAATAGTATTTTCCTTTTACTTCAGTAATTTTTCTTTATTCTTTTTAGTTTGTTTTGCAGTCCTTTAACACTGAACAGTGAAAATTCAACCAAATGATATTTCGAGTCTAATTTTTAAACTATTATTGACTAACAAAATACACAATGTTTTAAATATAATTCAAGCCTTCATTTTGCTTTTTAAGATAATAAGACCCCTAGTCAATATAAGAATCTCATAAATGACAGGAAGAGGTAGTGGTTTGTGTTCCTATGTACAAGCATCCTCAAACATTAGGTTTGTCTGAGTTGACGAGTCTGAGTTGGCAAGTTGTAAAAACGGATGAGTCCAGCAAGTCTATTTACAGAGATTATTTTTCCTGCTATTAGGACTAATTTCTGCTGATATGAAATGCTATTTGCTTGACCTGGCAAGAGTGAATGTTTAATGGACTTATGAAAGCTAAGGCTGTGAACTGGTTATCTGAATCCTAAACCTGAGAGCTTGGCTCTTTCCATGACTGATTTAGCCAACTCCTTTCACCATTTTTAGAACCAAAGCCCAACATTAATATATTGGAACTAATGACAATGACCAGTAGCTGTGTAATAGCCTAGCAAAAAAATTAACCAATAGATGCTTCCTAGTATTATAAAATGCTAAATATTAATACTTAAATTGCCACATTCGTTTATAAAATTTAGTCAGGTATGCATTGCATCTCTCTAAATGCAAGGATGTGGAACACTATTTGTTAAATTGGAATTCTGAAGGAAGCAAAACAGGTGCAGTGTGTAATGGTGGTATAATGTAGTAGATTTTTTGAGATGTTTGTGTCATTTCAGTTTATCAGTATGATTCTAAATTGCCAACTTTTTAACTCTGTCATAGAGATATGATTTCACATTGTCTTGGTATGTAAGTTCATGTATCCCACAAAGTGTTTGGAGACATACTATTTTCATTCTCTTGTAGTGAAAAGTAAAACACCTAACTTTCATTTGTTTTTTATTTAATTTAACTTATTTTTTATTAATTTTATTTTCAAGGTAATGTACAGAAGAATTACAGTTGCATATGTATATGTAAGTTAGTGAATACATTTCTTGTGAAACTTGTTACCCCTTCCCTCTTTTTTTCTCCCACTTTCTCTCCCCTCACCCCAAGTTGTACAGTTCATTTCCAACATATAGTCTTGTGAGTATTGCTGTTGCACTGGTTTACCCTTTGTCCTTTGTCTCACCAGTCTGATGTTCCCCTTTATCCTTGATTCAGATAAACATATATACAATCTCCAGGATTCCAAAATGACAACAGGGGACAAACCATAAGGAAAAGAAAAAACAAATCTCACGAAAAAAGAAGTAACTTCACATAGTACATTAAAAAACATTACAAACAACAACAAAGAATAGTCTCATTTCCATATCTTGGAGTTCATTTCTTTAGCATCATCTTATATGATAATCTAAGAGACTGTAACATTCAAAATTATGTTTCATTGAATCAGCAAAACTGCAAAATTCTCCTACCAATTACTTCTAATCAGAACTAAAATAGTACTTAAAATTGGAATCCAGGATTTTTATAGCTGTTAATAGGTAGCAAGATGTGAAACTTTTACAAAATTTCTTCAAATATTAATCATTTAGTGAATGTTCTGAATGTATATAATACTATTTTACATTTTTATAGTTCATCAGTTTTCAAAATATTTGTCTCCTCCAAATTAAAGGAATGAAAATGTCTACATTGTCTTTGAAATAATTAAATTAATAAATATTTTAGACCCCTTTTAGTATCACTAAGTTTGGATAACATTGGTTCATGTTTCTTTTCAGTACAAAACCAACAGATATACTAATGAGCATCAATAATCTTTTCTCTACTGAAAGAACATTGTAATGCTGTGATATGAATAAACAAGAGATACCTTATTGTCAATCCATCTGACCTCTAACATAACATGAGCATAAAATTCATTTCTGTTCTTATCATTTGATGCCAGAAATAATTCTTTTATAATAAATCTTGGTCATTAACTTTCATTTTAAAGATGTAGGTATGAGCATGATAGGAAAATATATTTCAACAAAGCAATGTTCTTCTCAGTATGTTAAAATATTTTTATCTAGAAAAAATCTCAAAAAATTTGCATTTTACTAATTTATGTCACTTGTTGCATATTTTAAGTCATGTTTCATATAATGAATTTAAAAATTCCAATTTTATCAATTTGAACACATGATTTCTCACTTAAGTAAACACCATAATTTTATAGAATTATGTCTGGAAATGGCTTACTTGGAATAGAAATTTTGCTAGCAAAAATATACTGATTAAGCAGGGCGCAGGTGGCTCACACTTTTAATCCAAGCTACTCAGGAGGCTGAGATCTGAGGATCATGGTTCAAAGCCAGCCAGGGCAGGAAACTCCATGGGACTCTTATCTCCAATAAACCAGTAGAAACCCGGAAGTGGTGCTGTACCTCAAGCTGTAGAGTGCTCACCTTGAGCTGAAGAGCGCAGGGACAGCACCCAAGCCCAGAGTTCAAGCCCCCAGACAGAAAAAAAAAATGCTGATTAAATGCAAAAAATAGTCATATAAATACCAAAGGATGACTGTTTTAAGCAGAATAAAGTTTTAATTAACACCATTACTATAAATTTAGGCCAATGTTAATAAGATCTGTATTTCTATAATAGAATGAATCAAAGTACTCTTGTTGTAAGAGGTAATGTGAAGGAGGATCATCTAATGCTTTCAATCTAAATGAATTGGGAATTTTGAAGAATGTGTTGAGAAAAGAAGTATCAAGCTGGTTGCAGGTGGCTCATGCCTATATTTCTAGCTACTCTGGAGGCTGAGAACTGAGGATCACAGTTCAAAGCCAACCCTGCAGTAAAGTGCTTGGGACTTTTTTATGTTTTTTTTTTATTCTAAAAATTGTGTTCAGAGAGGTTACAGTTACATGAGTAATGAGTACATTTCCTATTGAGCTTTGTTACCTCTTCCTTTGTTTTTCTGTGAGACTTTTATCTCCAATAAACCACTCAGAAAATCAGTAGTGGCACTGTGGCTCAAGTGGTAGAGTGCTAGCCTTGAGCTGCAGAGCTGAGGGACAGTGCCCAAGCCAAGAGTTCAAGCTCCATAAACAACCAAAAAAAAAAAAAAAAAAAGAAAGAAAGAAAGAAAAGAAAAAGTGACAATAATTTGTTACCAAATTCAGTGTGCCAATTATACTGTAAGTAGATTTGCCACAGCAAAGTTAGAAACAAGGCAAATGGAAAAAGGTGATCAACAGAAAAAGATGATCAACGTTCTACATAGGAGAACATTATGCATTAAATCAAGACACTGGTTCAGTTGTTGAGAAGTGATCAAATTCTGGATACAATATAAACATGATGCCTGAGTTTACTAGCAGTCTGGATGTATGGAATGTAAACAGAGCAAAGAATTAAGCCCTGGTATAGCTGTGTTTATTAAAAGAACAATTTTTTTTACTAGCTGTGATGGTGAAGAGGAGTATGACTCGAGGAAAGTATAAAGATCACAGATCATGGTCTGCTATTGGATATTACCGAGAGGTATTCAAAGGAAAACAAAATAACAAAGGAGATCCTAAGTCTAGAGAACAATGAGTGGAGCCATAAATATGAGAATGGTCTGTAAATTTAAGACCCTTTGTAAGATAAAATAAAAAGTGAATACAGACAGGTAATGATCAAAGAAATTACACATCAGGCAAACATTTCAGTCAGCAGAAATGGAAACAGAAAGGTCACAGGACAAAAAAAGGTCATTAATAAAGGTAGACAATGAACTTTTCAACTAGTCAAGGAAATACATTCCAAAGGCTTTCAGATAGTTTAGGCAAGAACAATTATTGTTGTATGTAGCAACATAGAGTTAATTAGCAAATTTAACAGAGAAATTTGGATAGTGTTTAGAAGTAGAATATAATTTTAGTGAACTGTAGACAAGTTTAAGCAATCCTTTCAAGTACATGTTACAGAAATGAAGCAGGGAGGCACAAAGTAGAATTTTATCTTTGCATGCTAATGGGAATAATTCAATATAGAGAAACAGAGACCAAAAAAAGAAATGGGAACCTCCCACTTGGAGAGAAAAAAAATAGGTTCAAGTTATTACACTTTCACAGAGGATGGTTCAATACAATTCATTGAATTATACTCCCTACTGGACTAAATACGGTATGTGTAAGTACTAAAATACAGATGATGGATGATAATCAAAACAGATAGATAACTCTCAAAAACTAATTAAAAAGTGAAATTACCAGCTGAAATTTATAATGGGAGGAAAAGCCTTCATATGTGAAGAAATGGGTGACAATATCAAACAATGAGAAGGTCATCAGATAATCAACTTGATTATTGAACAACATAGAAACCACATCATATATGTATCAATTAAGAATGATAATCATGTACAGGAAGGTGAACATTTATTTATTACCAATAATGTTTATGTATAAAAGAAGGCATTAGATTGGCAGAGTTAGACTTAAACAAGGTTAGTGTTTTAATCTAATGTATTCCGCTATTGAATTTTATACATTAATATTACATACAAGATTGTGGGTCCTCCAATGAAATTTTAAAACCCTAGCCTGCAATATGATAGAAATAGAAATAAATCCTATAAGAGATGGTTCACTTAAGTGAGATAATAGGGTGGAAACTTAATCCAATAAAGTTATTGCTGGAAGATGGGGCAACAATGCTTGATAAGAAATGCACTCATTACCTTGCTCATGTCATTGTAACCCTTCTGTACTGTATTTTCACAATAAAAAATGTATTAACTTAAAAAAAAAGAAAATCAGACACCAGAGATCTCTCTTTCTACTCCCCACAGAGGAAAGGCCTTGTGAGAACCCAGTGATAAGCAAATAGACTACAAGTCTAGAGAAAAGATCCTCTCACAAACCAATCTGGATCATACCTTTGAATATCTAGGCTCTAGAATCCTGAGAAAATAAATTTCCATACTTTGAAGGCATCCAATCTGGTATTTTTAATGGCATCTTTAACCAACTAATACACTGACCATGAGTTTTACCTAACTTTTAAGTTAACATTGTGTCATTCTTAGCAGTATTTGCTTTTGCTTTCATTTGTTTGGACTGATACTTGCAATCAGTAATACATGAAGAATGATGTTAAGTAGTAAGACAAGATGGATATATTGGTCTTTCTCCTGACTTTCCAAAGTAACTTTCTCTGTTTACCCAGTTAACCCAACATTTCTTCCCATAATGATAGATATATACAATTTCATAAAACATAGCTTTCTGAGAATGTGTGTAACTAACATCATTTCATTCATTATTTGATTTAGAATCAATATTTCTAGAAAAGTTTTAGTACATATGGGGATAATCATGTTTTAGAAATTATTCCACACATGTAGACATAATCTTATGATGTAAAAAATATTCATTTGTATTAGGCAATATGGTTCAGGTTAGCTGAGGTCAACATCAAGTTTCAGTTAAAATATTTAGAAAGCAAAACAAGGGTAGATCCCATGCTTAAAACAATCATTGTAAGAAAAGCAACAAATTAGCCAGGCACGGGTGGCTCATGCCTGTAATCCTTGCTACTCAGGAAGCTGAGATCTAAGGATCACAGTTCAAAGCCAGCCTGGGTAGGAAACTCTGTGAGACTCTTATCTCCAATAAACCACTTGAAAACTGGAAGTGGTGCTGTGGCTCAAGCAGTAGAGTGCTCTCCTTGAGCTGAAGAGCTGTGGGATAGCGCCCAAGCCCAGAGTTCAAGCCCCACAACTGACAAAAAGAAAGAAAGAAAGAAAGAAAGAAAGAAAGAAAGAAAGGAAGAAAGGAAGAAAGAAAGAAAGAAAGAAAGAAAGAAAGAAAAGCAACAAGCTATGTTAAAGAGAGAGAGAAACAGAGACCAAAAGAAAGAGGTAAACAGAGCCAGAGAGTCAGAGATAAAGAGAAGTGAAGTCATAAGAAGACAGAAAGTTGACTATTCTGTACAGGAATGGCATGGCATTACAGAAGGATGTTTTGGGAACATATAGGGAAAGCTAAACTGGTAATGCTTACTGGGTGAGTGTGGCTAGGCAGCTGACATTATAAACAATTGTTCAGTCCTGTCTTTTGGATGGGGACAGGAAGAGAGCTTAAAATATATGAGATATATTTTCCAAGGAAGAGAAGGCTAATGTTTGATTTTAGATAGTTAGAACACATACTACTAGACCTACCTTCCTATATCATGTAAAGAAGAAAACCTTGCTACTCCCTGAAAAGGTCTGAGAGACAGAGGTTAGAACACTGAAGATAGTTATTGTACCCAGAAAGGAACCAAAGAGATAGAGATCAATACTTGCTCTCTAGAGAAGATATAGAACATTGTTGTAGGAAAAGGTCATACCCTAAAACTGCAGGCCTACTTTATGTTCCAAATTGAGTCCTTTCCACAAGAGCAAAGAGCATGAAGCTTGTCCCCATGTCTTGCCACCATGCTGTCATGTTTCCAGATATAACATGACATCATTATTGAGAAACTGCAAGAGGTAGAGGCTTTGAGGAGCAGCAAAAAGGGATGACACAAAGATGGGAGGAAAATAACACAAAGATCAGAAAGAAATGCAAGCCTCGATGCCTATATCAATAAACAGCATTAAAAAAAGTTAAAATCCTATACATACTAATGTAAGTCCTAACACTAATAGCCTAACCCCAACCAAATGTTATATTTCTCACTTTAAAAAATGCAACCAGTCATTTTAGAAGGCAAACTATAATGAATAAAGTAATGATCGGGACTGAACTAAAATCAAACATATTGTAGGAACCAGGATACAAGGACGCATGCATTCCCATGTTTGTTGCAGCACTGTTCACAATAGCCAAGATATGGAAACAACCCACATGTGCCACTGCAGATGAATGGATCCCAAAATTGTGTTACTTAGATACAATGGAATATTATGTAGACATTAGAAAGGACAAAATAATGACATTTGCAGGGAAGTGGATGGTACTTAGAAAAATCATTTTGAGTGAATAAAGCCAAGAGCAAAGAGACAAATGGCACATGGTCTCCCCGATATGTGGATGTTAAATCCAAAACATAGAGAAATACACCAAAGTAAACAAGAATCAAGAAACAAAGGACCTCCACTCATCTGGTCATATCATTACTAAATAAACCCACGCTGTTGACCACATATATAGTATATATGCACACACTGAGGGAAACTAGGAGGACACAGGAACAGATGGAATCAGGGGAAAACATACAACAGCAGGACCCATCAGCTGCACCGGACCACAATCAAAATGAACTAAGCAACTCAGTGGCTGTTATGGAAGGGAGGGAATGAGAGAGAAAGAGAGAACTGCTGACACTAAGCAAAAGGAAAGAAATGTACGTATCACCCAATGTCAAAGAAATAGCTGTATTGTCAAAGCTCATAGAATTCATAGACTTTATAGACCATGATAAAGACAATTTTCCCCACTCTTTCACAAGACTATGACATTTCCGAAATTTATGTAATCACTTAATCACAGTAAAAACAAATAAAAAAATAAAATCAAATATTTTGGGATCATCAGGGATAAAGGTTGAAAAATTGTATCAGTGGAGCTCACTGGACACAGGTGAAAGAGAACTATACAACTATACAATTAGTGGAGATGGGAGGGAGATACTGAGAGAGAATGAGGAAAAGAAAGCATTGTATAAAAGGAAATGTACTCATTGCCTGACTCATGTAATTGTAATCCCTTTGTATATTGCCTTTATAATAAAAATAATCAATTAATTAAAAAAGCAATAAAAATAAACATACAATTAAAGATGCAAAAATAAGTATGTGACACATCCAGTGTACAAGGTAGACTGTAATTTCTGGATGAATATGGAAATTATAAAGAATGAAAATAACCCGGGCGCCCGTGGCTTATGCCTGTCATCCTAGGTACTCAGGAGGCTGAGATCTGAAGATCATGGTTCAAAGCCAGCCCAGGCAGGAAAGACCGTGAGACTCCTATCTCCAATAAACCACTAGAAAACTGGAAGTGGAGCTTTGTCTCAAGCAGTAGAGCGCTAGACTTGATCTGAAGAGCTGAGGGACAGCGCCCAGGCCCAGAGTTCAAGCCCCGTAACCGACCAAAAAAAAATAAAAAAGAATGAAAATATCAGTCATAAGAACTGCAATATTTGACAAAAAGAATACATTCTGTTTCCCTAGTGTTTGCCCTACCTCTTCCTGTAGTTGAAATTCTTAATGATGTTAATGAGTGTAACATTTTTCATAAAATATTTTGATGATTAGTCTTTGCTGTGTGCCTTTATTACTAAAACTGTACCATTGTCAGAGCATATACGGTATAAAAATACTGTGTGGCAAAGAATTCCCTGGAAAGCTACTATTACAATTGTACAATTAGCTAAACTGACAAGTATGGAGGTAATCCATATGTCTAGATAAGGTAGCTCAAGTCTATATCTGTGATTCCCAAAGCTACTGGGACACACAGGATTGAAGCTCAGATTATCTATGGCATAAACAAGATTTTACCTTGAAAATAATTGATGTACAAATTCTCTAGATTCAGCCAATTGGATGTTAGTCTGATTCCTTTGCACCAACATCACTTGAGTTTTTCTTTTATGTCTGTTGTATGATGGTAGATATGTTTGCACACTGGTATTACTGAGGCAGTGAAGTCATGATTGGAAAACGGATTTCAGTTCATCTAATCAAGAAGGACTTTAATCATTGGCATCTACATGATTAACTCAGAAGATTCAATTAGCAGAGGTAATTAACTTTAGTTAGTGGCCTCAATGAGGGATGTCTTAATCTGCCAGCCTGTACTTTTTCAAGTACCATTCCAAATGCCTAAGCCATTAACACTAGCTCCAGAGTCAGTAAAAATATAACAAACTGTGCCCTTGAATGCCCTACTTTTTCATTAGATCAGCAAACTTTTTACCTGGTTCTTTTACTTGGGAACCATTAAATCTAAGTTCAACTACTCTAAAATGTTAACATCAAACTCGATAATGACTCTTCTCCCTGGGTGAGGTACTCAATTTCAACAAGAGTTGATTTACAAACTAATAGGAATATTAGCATGTATCTGATGGTTTTACCAAAAAAAAAAAGATATTGCAATGCAAGGTTAGATAAGTGGGACTTGTTTGATAGCCTTGAATAGATAAAATCATCACACATACAGATTTTTGTTATAATCAGTACTCTAAAATTACAATAATATCCTGAATTTCTGCATGGTGGTCGTGAGGAAGGGAGAGGTTTAAAGAAATAGTAGTTTATTCTTGTCTGTCAGATGTCTGTATTATTAATTTACTACATAGTCACTAGAAGTATTGTTCAGCAAGTTAACAACACAATCCTGCAATTTTTTATCAGAATTTCTGCTGATAAAGGCATTGATTATGCTACATTATCCCATTGAGATGGATCCATGCCAACCAAAAAATAGTATAGTATTTGTCTTTACTTTTATCTATAGATATCAATCTCCTACCTATCATATAATCTATAGATGTGTCTATGTGATTTATTAACAATTTTTGATCTATTAATCTATAACTATGGAACATCTATTTAAATATTGTATTTATCACCATTTCTGCTAAATCTTCTTCAACCACCGGAGAAAATTGTGAGAATGTGTCTTTTCTTCTTTGAGTACGTCAGTGCCCCAATGGGATATTTATCTGGCAATTCATGTGCAATTGCAAGAAAAGGTTGTAAAAGATCAGGCCCTACTACATTTTTCTGCAAGAGTATAATTTAATTGAATAGACCCAGATGCCTCACTTACATGGCAGTTAACTTCATCTTCACCACAATTTTTGATAAACCACTGTCAGATGAATGTGTGCATGTTTTGTATTCCCCATGAGAACAGAGATCTAGAAGCTTTTAATTCCTGCAACAGCTGTTAGGAAGTCAAGTCTTCTTTTGGCTGTGAGATTAATGACAGAGGACAGTAGCTTGCAGGGGCTGACAAAGACATTCATTCTCTCTTTCTCTTAACTTCATAGATAGTGCCTCCTTCTTCCCTTTCCTCATCTGTGCATCAAGTAGCATGTCTAGAAATCCCTAGATCAGGACTCTTTCACTCTGGCCATGTGAACATACAAACATGCACATTCACATGCATACACATATACATATAAGCATACATATGTACACACATATATTCAAAAACATATACATGGCAGACATATGTATAAATATACATGCATTCCCCCCTCCTCTCTGTCTCTTTCTGTCTCTGTCTCTGTCTCTGTCTCTGTCTCTCTCTTTCTCTCTTCCTGTAGGTTTCTCACCATCTTCTGTAACTTTTGTCTTCTGAGTTCACCATCTTTTCCCTTACTAGTGCTGTATATTCCCATATCCAATGGCTCTAAAAGATTCAACTACCTCCTTGCATGTGTTTTCTTAAAGTATACAAAATTGAAAAGAGAAGAAATGCAATACTCACAAGCTCAAAGACAGAGAGGCAAAGAATTGGAGAAAGGTTGGGCTCCAGTAAACATGGCTCTTGATTAATTTTTAGATTCCCGTGGCTGCTCAACATGTTAAGAATAGGTTTTGGTCCATTCAAATTACTGATCTTAATGTGAGAGTGCTTTTGCCTCAGTAGCCAGTCATGTTTCTTTATTTTGGAAACTTAAGTCTGATAAAGGTTAACAAGTTTTCTTCTTTTTCCAAAGGACAGAAAAAAAATGAATGAATAAGAACTGCTAAGGAGGCAGGTTTTACTTCTATCTTTCTCTAATTAGAAAATCATTAAAATACTCAAACACTTTTATTCTGTCTTCCAATTCTCATCTTACTTCATTGAGAATACTCACCATATGTCACAGTGATCCTTGGAGGAATTTCCATGTCTACTGTCCTCATCTTTTTTTTTTTTTTTGAGAATACTTTTGACCCAGTCAAAAGTTCAACCTGCTAAAGGTTGTACAGGGTCTATATAATAACTACTATTCCTGTTTGGTGGGCAGTACAAGAGGACATGAGACTTTTTGTTTAATACAGATTCACTTGGTTTTTCATGGAAAAACAAAACAAAACAAAACAAAACAAAAACATGGAGCTTAAATAGAGTTTCATGTTGGTTGTCAGGCCAGTCAGTCCTCCCAAATTCGAATTCAAATCTCCCTTGGGAATGTCTGATATATAGTATGGATAACTTTAGAAGAGCTCTGAGATTCTATAACAGACATTTAAAACTCAGTAGAAATACTTCTGATCGTCACGAAGTATAGTCATATCTACAATACATAAGATTGCTTGCTCTAATCACAAGAGAAATGGTGTAAGTTAAATCATGTAGACTTTGTACTTTGCCCATCCTAACCAGAAAGTACAAGGATACTGGTGGATATTCATAGGGGTTTGCTCATGACAACGAGGTGGGCTAAGAACCTATGTATAACATGACAAAAGTAGAATGCAAAAGTGGAATTACTCAACAGCGGACAATTAGATTTAGGGGAAAAATAATGCTGAAAAACTAACTTGAAATAAAAGCCGAAAAACCCAATATTAATATTCAAGATGATCAGCATTCATATTCAAATTTAAAAGAATAACTAAGAAGCCAACAGGCTTTGAAATATCATGTTTGTGGAATGTTCCTATTGGTTGCTTCTGTTTTTGACATTTTTCTTTTTGTTATTTGTTGTTCTTGTTCTGTGCATGAATATCTGGACTGGATTTTCTTCTTTGTTTCACTCAAACATGATGCTCTACCACTTGACCATACCTCCACTTCCAAATTTTTGATGGTTAATTGGATATGTTTTTTTCTAGGATTTGTGTGCTTACAGTGACTTTGAACCATGATCCTCAGATCTCGGCCTTCTGAGCAGGTATAAATATGCTCATCCTGATATAATATGAATTGTAAATTTGACCTTCAGTATCAAATCAACATACTATATGCATAAGACATTACCCCATTTAAGTTTAAAAATTGATATTAAAATTATATTCTTCATGCAAGTTTGAAAATAAGATTTTAGTTGAGATTTACAGTTTTGACATTTTGTTCATTTTTATAGTGAATGAAGATGATTTTGTATTTGGATATTGGATTTGTTGTTGATGTAATTGTTTTATACTTCTCTTTTAAACATAAAGAGTTGTATATAATTAGGTGATAGATGTAAATTATATACTATTTAGATTTTTAACAAAATATTTGCTGATATTTGACATATATTTATATTTATATGTATATATTGGAGAGAAAAATTAATTACACACTAAAGTATCCTATGTCTCTGTTCAAGATTAATGTTGTGATTTAACCATGCAGAAAAAATGGTATTCTATATTCTTAACTGAATCTATGGACTCCTATTTAGATATGTGACTTTGAAGACCTTTAGAATACCATTTTAGAAAAAATGGTATTCTATATTCTTAACTGAATCTATGGACTCCTATTTAGATATGTGACTTTGAAGACCTTTAAGAGAAACCATCAGTGGTGTGATCAATCTGAAATTAGGCAAGAAACAAAAAAACTCACCAACAGTTAGGCATTTTGGCGACTTATGCTTCTCAGTATCACAGAGACCAAGTATTTCTGAACACAATCTTCCAGAATGTTTCACTTCTGAGTGTGAATATCCTGTTAATATAAGCAATCTTAAAAGATGCCTGAAGCTTGCCCAAGGTCACAGCTACTTATGTGAGTGAAAATCATCAATAAATTAAAAAAAGAATAATATTTTAATTAGGCTCATCCTGACATAATATGAATTGTAAATTTGACCTTCAGTATCAAATCAACATGCTATATACATATGGCATTTCCCCCATGTAAATTTAAAAATTGACATTAAAATTATATTCTTCATGCAAGTTTGAAAATAAGATTTTAGTTGAGATTTACAGTTTTGACATTTTGTTTATTTTATAGTGAATGAAGCTGAAAGGTATTCTATATCTGTATTTTAGATAACATTTATACACTTTATACTATGCTAACTCAGAAATTATACTAGAAAGAATGTATTTTCTAAATTAAGATGGGGGTTTTTGAGTGGTTAATTAGAGATAAGAATATTTTGGCTTTCCTGTGATCTTCATATCACATCTTCCTAGGTAGCTACGATTATAGGCCTAAAGAACTTGAGCATTTTGCGTTGCAATTACTAACTATATATTCCTTAACAGAAAAGGTTAGGAATTAGGTATTATTCTTTGTCATGTTTAATTATATTTAGTGTATTTCATGGTAATTATAATACAATTATATCTAATTATCTAAATATTTTTGTTCTGCAACTTTCAAACCACCGACTTCTCTTCTTAAAAAGTCTAAAAGAATAATTATTTGAAATTCTTACAATGAAAAACCTCATGTTTTTTAATGACTAAGAGCCCCCAAAGGAATGTATGTTATTACCTACCATATATTTTCTTGATGAGGCAAATAAATCTTGTTGCATAGAGAATCTAAACTTCCTCTACATGGAAATATCATCTGTTACTGGATCCTTTATATGATGATATAGCCAGTTTTAAAAATTAATAACCCCTGAAAGTAGTGACTTGCTAGATAATATCATTTAAACTGCACTATTTACAATTGATATTTTTCACATACCATTCTTTTATATGAATTTAAAAAATTTCAACTTTCATTACCTTGATGATTTGAAAATGATAAAACATTTCATCAAAAGAATGGTAAAGTTTATGAGACTCGGTAGATAATAAGAATCCATGCTGAACTTTCTGTTCAATTATCAAATACCTTATCCACACTACCTGTTTGTGGAAAAAGGAGCCAAGAGCACAGTCTAACTTCCTTTTAAATCTATTCATTTTTCTCAATAAATGGAAAAATGTTATGTGTCAATGTGTCTGATAAGGGACTGACGAGATCCATCCATACATCTGGATGAAGTTAACAGTTAAGTAAGATTTTAGTGAAGACGTTTTCTCTTTTCAATTGAGTGGGAATTAATAAATCAGTTGATAGCCTGGATATATAATGTGAGTATAGATGGAAAATATCTTTTTTTAATCTCTAACTCATCACCTGAGTGTACATCAGTGTTATTTTTAACTGAAAATCATCACATCACCTCCTGAAGATTTAGGTAATTCACTGTGAAAGGACAAAAGATAATGGGACTGTTCAGCTTCTATAACCTTGTGCACAAATTACTTATAATAATTCTTTGTTTTTGACTGAAAGAAGTAAGATTCATGTAGGTACAACACATTTAAATGTATATATACAAATGATGTGTACATATATATATTAATTTATACATTTTCTTTAATATACATTTTATTGTAATGATAATAGCAAAGGGGTTATAGTTACATGAGTAAGGTAATGAGTATATTTCCTATCTAGCATTGTTACCCCCACTTTGTTTTTCTTATTTCTTCGTTTTCCTTATTTCAGCATTTTGTTATTACTCTTCCACTCCCCAAATTTAAAAAAATGTATATACAAGATGCAGGGCAAGGTATAACCCCTGTTTTCACTGTATTTGATGTCAGTATAATTTGGGGAGAGGAAGGGTAAAAACAAAATGTTTAAATAGGGATACAGGTGGACCCATTGGAACAATAAGATGACAAGACACTGTTGAACAAAGAACTTTACAATTTAGGCAGGGCGGTGCAGAGGGAGTGTAATTGTGGAAGTAGGAGGGAAGGGATGGTAGGGGGAAAACAAAGGAGGAGACAACAATGCTTGATAAGAAATGTACTCATTACCTTGCTCATGTAACTGTAATCCCTTTGTACAGCATTTTCACAATAAAAAACATATATATATATATGTATAGATATACATATATACACTCACATATAGATAGATAGATAGATAGATAGATAGATAGATAGATAGATAGATAGATAGATAGATAGATATAGATAGATGCAGGGTTCCGGAATCAAATAAAATGAAAACAGGGGTTATACCATGGGGGAAGAACGTACAAAAGAAACAAACATAAAAACCACAGTACATTATAAGTACATTAAAAACAACAGCAACAAAGATAAAACCCCTTGCGTCCTATCTTGGGGTTAATGGTCATATGCATATAGCTTTTGACCTTTTCCGCTTGTCCTAGACATACATTGGTTATTGCAAATAAGAGAAACCATGGGACCTATGTTCCTTTGGGCCTGGCTTACTTCACTTAATATAATTGTTTCCAAGTCTTTGCATTTCCTAACAAATGAGGCAATGTCATTCTTTTTGATGGAGGCATAGAATTCATATATATATATATATATATATATATATATATACATATGATATATATATATATATATATATCTCATATTGTCTTGATGCATTCATCTACTGAAGGGCATCTAGGTTTGTTCCATCTTTTAGCCATGGTGAATAATGATGCAATAAACACAGTTGTTCTGGTAGCTTTAGTATGGCCTTGTTTGTTTTTCAATTTGGTAAATAGCCACAAGTGTGATTGCTGGGTCATAGGAGAGTTCTATGTGTAGTATTTTGAGGAACCTCCATACTGCTTTCCAAAGTGGTTGAACAAGTTTACACTCCCACCAATAATGCAGTAGTGTTCCCTTTTGGCCACATCCCCTCAAGCATCTGTTATCATATTTCTTTTTTTTTTGGGGGGGGGGTCTGGTTGTGGGGCCTGAACTCTGGGCCTGGGCACTGTACCTCAGCTCTTCAGCTCAAGGCTAGCGCTCTACCACTTGAGCCACAGCACCACTTCTGGCTTTTTTTCTTTTTGCTTATGTGGTGCTGGGGAATCAAACCAAGGGCCTCATGCATGCAGGCAAGTGCTCTACCACTGAGCCACCTTCCCAGCCCCTGTTATTATATTTCTTGATTATAACCATTCTAATTGGCGTTAGATGGAATCTCAATGTTGTTTTTATTTGCATTTTGTTTATGGCCGGAGAAGTTGAGTATTTTTTCATGTGTCTATTGGCAATTCTTATTTCCTCTTCAGAGAAGTATCTAAGTCTTTGGCCGACTTATTAATGGCTCAGTTGTGTCTTTGAGAGTTTATTGTTGGGGAATTTAATTTTTTGAGTTCTAAGTGTATTTTCAATATGAGATATCTAAATGAGATATTTAGATATGAGATATGTCCAGTGTATGGCTAGTGAAGATCTTCTCTCATTCCATGGGGTTTCTATTGATCTTTGCTACCTTTGCCATGCAGAAGATCTGGAGATTCATGCAATCCCATTTTTCCAGCCTTTCTTTGATTTGTTGTGTTTCTGGGTCTTTTTAAAGAAAATTTCGGACTGTGCCAAAGAGCCCTAGAGTTTCTCCTATTCCTTTCTGTAATGTTTTTGGGGTGTCTGCTTTGACTTTGGGGTCTGATTCATTTGCTGTTGATTCTGGTCCAGAGTGATATGTAGGTATTTAGCGTTAGTTTTCTACAAGTGTTAAAACAATTTTGCCAGAATGATTTATTGGAGAGGCTGTATTTTTCCATTATATTTTTTAAGCTCCCTTATTGAAGATTAGGTGGCTAGAGGTCTTTAGGTTCATTTCTGGGTCTTCAGTTCTATTCCATTGGTCCTCACGTCTGTTCTTGTGCCAATACCATGCTGTTTTGATGAATATGGTTTTGTAGCAGAATTTAAAATTTGGTATTGATTTTCCTCCAGCACTGTTTTTCTGCTAAGTATTGTTTTTGTTATTTGGGTCTTTTATTGTTCCATATGAATTTTTGGATTGATCCTTCTATTTCCTTGAAGAATAAGGTTGGGATATTGATAGGTATGGCATTAAATTTGTAGATAGCCTTTAACAGTGTAGCCATTTTTGTTAATCCTCCCAATTCAGGAATGGGAATCTTGCTTTAATTCCCTTTTTCAGGTGTTCAAAGTTTTCATCATAGAGGTCCTTCACTTCTTTAATTAACTCCTAGGTATTTTATTTTTTGTGGGGCTATTACAAAAGGAGTTGCTTTCCTGATATCAGCCGTGCTCTTCTCCTTATCAGCACACAGGAAAACCTTTGATTTTGGAGGGTTAATTTTAAACCCTGCTAACTTTGCCAAATTTTTGGATCAGCTTGAATATCTTGGTAGCCAAGTCTATGGGGTTCTTTAAATACAAGATCATGTCATCTGGAAAGAGGGAGTTTTATTTCACCTTTCCTTATTTAGATCAATTTTATGTTTAAATCTTTTCTTATTGCTCTTGCTAGGCACTCTGACGCTAAATTGAAGAGAAATGGAGAGAGTGGACATCCTTATCTCATTTCTAAATTTAGAGGAAATGGCTTTAGCTTTTCATCATTAAGTTTAATGCTGGCTGTAGGTTTGTCATCCACAGCCTTTATTATATTGAGGAATGTTCCATCGATTCCTAGTTTTCCCAGAACTTTTATTATAAAAGGTGTTGCAATTATTGAGATAACAATGTGGTTCTTATTCTTGCTCTTGTTGATATGATGGATTGTATTAGTTGAGTTGTGTATATTGACCAGCTTTGCATCCCTGAAATGGATCGTGTTTGATCATGGTGTATGATTTTTTTAAGAATTGTTGAAGCCAATCGGCAAAAATTTGTGGAGAATTTTTGCATTGATGTTCACCAAAGAAATGGGTCTATAGTATTCATTCTTTGATGATTCCCTGCCTGGTTTTGGGATGAGGGTTTTGATGGCTACATAGAAAGAGTTTAGTAGTGAACTTTCATTTGCAATTTCATTGATGAGTTGGAGGAGTATTGGTGTGAGTTCTGCTTTGAAGGCCTTTTAGAATTCAGCTGTAAATCATCGGGTCCTGGGCTTTTCTTGGGTGGGAGGTCGCTTATTGTTATTTCTATTTCGGTGCCTCATATGGGTCTGTTACATTGGTTTAAATCATCTTGGTTTAGTTTGGGCAGGTCTATATTTGGTAGAATTCATCCATTTCTTCCAGATTCTCAAATGTATTACCACAAAAGTGAAAGAAGTATTCTCATAACATTCCGAATCTTGTTTGTTTCTGTGGTGATATTTCCATTCTTATCTCTGAGTTGGTTTATTTGGATGTGTTCTCTTCTTTTTCTAAGTTTTGCTAAGGTCTATCAATTTTGGTAATTATTTCGAAGAATCAACTCTTTTGTTGGTTCTTTCTACGGAGTTGTAGACTCTAATTCATTCAATTCTTATTTAATTTTAATTATTTGTTTCCCATTGGTTTGGGATTTAGCATATTGATCTTTTTCAAGGAGCTTCAGGTGTGTTGTTAAATTTTTGGTTCCAGATCTGTCCAATTTGTTGATGTAGGAGCTCAGAGCTATAAACTTGCCTCTGAGTACTGCCTTTGCTGTGACCCAGAGGAGCTGGTAATTTGTGGGTTCATTTTTCTTAAATATCATGAACATTTGAATTTCCACTCTAATTTCTCCTATAACCCACTGGTGGTTCAACAGTGTGTTCTTCAGACTCCATGTGTTACAGATATTTTTTGGTGGCTTTTGGTGTTGAATTCTAATTTTATTCCCTTGTGGTCTGAGAGAATGCTGGACATAATTTCAATGTTTCTGAATTTAGATAAACTTGCTTTGTGACCTAAAGTGAGGTCCATTTTGGAGAATGTTCCATGTGCTACTGAGAAGAACATGTATACTGATGCTGCTGGGTGAAATATTCAGTGCATGTTTTTTAAGTCTAGTTGATTTATGTATTTGTTTAGATCCAAGGTTTCTCTCTTGGGTTTTTGCCTGGTTGATCTATCCTGGCATAGAGGTGTGTTAAAGTCCCCAACAATTATTGGGGACCTATGTCAGATTTTTAGGAAAAGCAGTGTTTTGTGATAAACGTGTGTGCTCTTCTATTTGGTTAATAGATATTTAAAATGGTAATATCTTTCTGAAGGACAGGTCCCTTAATTACCATGTAATGACCTTCTTTATCTCTTTACGCTAATTTTAACTTGAAGTGTATTTTATCTGATATTAAGATTACAACTCCCACCTGTTTATGGGGCATTTGCTTGGTAGATTTTATTCCAGCCTTTCACTTTCAGAATATGTTTGTCTTTGTGGGCAAGGCTTTTTTTATTTTTATTAATAAGTTTTTTTATTGTGAAAATACCATACAGAGGGGTTACAATTACATGAGCAAGGTAATGAGTACATTTCTTATCAAGCATTGTTGAAGGCAGCAGATAGAAAGATCTTGCTTTTTGATCTAACTAGACAGTTTATGTTGCTTAATTGGAGTTAAGTCCATTAAAATTGAGAGTTAGGACTGAAAGGTGTTTGGTAGTTCCTGCCATGTTATCCACCTTCTTTGGTGCTGTCCTAATTGGGTTCTTCCTATGCTTCTTGGACTCTCTGTTTGGGGGCTGTGTCTTGGCCTTTATTGTGCTTTTGTTGGTTTTCTATGTGTAGAACATCTTTAAGTATCTTTTGTAGGCCTAGTTTGGTGGATATATATTGTTTCAATTTTTCTTCGTTGTGGAAGGTCTTTATTTGTTCTTCCGTTACGAAAAGGAGTTTAGCTGGTTACCGTACTCTTGGTTGATTGTGATTTGTCTTTAGGGAATAGCATATATCATTCCAGGCTCTTTGTGCTTTCATTATCTCTGCTGAGAAATCTGAAGTTGTTCTGACTGTTTTCCCTTTAGAAGTGATGTTTTCATTTATTTTTTAAAAAAGATAAACATGAATAAATTGGTAAATCTGGGTTGGCCAAAACTATATAAAGGCCATCCTAAACTTATCTGAACAATTTAGAATGGTTTATGAATATGAGATATTTATATGCAGTTAGTTCCACACACTGATTGTGTGTCCTGCAACATTTCTTTCCTTTTTAAAAAATTTAACCTTATTATCAAGAGGATTTACAGAGGGGTTACACTTACATATGTAAGGTAGTGAGTATATTTCTTGTGGAATATTGTTACCCCTCCTTAAATTTTTTTCACTTTTCTTTCCCCTTGGTCCCCCAAGTTGTAAAGTTCAAAAGTATTTTTTACTGGGTATGTTAGAATTTTTTTTACATATCTCATTGTGTTATCTGTAAATAGGAATTATTTTCTTTCTTTGTTTCTGTAATAAAACTTTATTTCTCGACTTCTTGCCATGGCTAGACTCTGCAGTGATCAGAGCAGACATCCTCCTTTTTTTCCTGACCTGATGTTGAAGATTTCACTGATCTTACTTTAAGTATAATGGTAGATGTATCTTAGTCATAAATATTGTTCAAATTGATGTTTATCTCTGTTCTAGTCTGATGGCCATTTTTAATCATTCAAAGATTATTCTGGAAAATATTTTTTCTTCACCTATTGATTTGATCATGATAAAATTGTATTTGACAAGGCTTTTAGGACATATTGTAATAATTCATTCTCTCATGTTATATACAACTTTGTATGTCATTAATTAATTATTCATAGATTTGATTTGATTTAGAGCTTTTAATTGAGATGATGTATACTTTCATACACATATGAATATATAAATATCTATATTTATATTTATCTATCTATATGGAATATATACTGGGTGAAATAGTCTTCATTTTTTCCCCTAGCTATAGAAGAAGCCTGAATAGGCATATTGTGGTCCAGGTTGACTCAGGCATAAAGGTTAAATCTCTCACAAAAAGTTAAAATAAAATTGTTGGAAATATGGCTCAAGTGGTAGCATGCCTTCCTAGCAGAACTAATAAAAGTAATACATTCTATTTGTCCTTCCTTCCTCCCTTCCTTCCTTCCTTCCTTCCTTCTTTCCTTCCTTCCTTCCTTCCTTCCTTCCTTCTTTCCTTCCTCTTTCCCCCTCCCTCTTTCTCTCCTTCTCCTCTCTTTCTCTTTCTCTCTCTCTCTCTCTCTCTCTCTCTCTCTCTGTCTCTCTCTGTCTCTCTGTCTCTCTCTCTTTTTCTCTCTCTTTTTCTCTCTCTCTTTATTTCCTTGGCTCAAGGCAAAACCTTGAGTTATAACTTACTTCCTGTTTTGGGATATTAATTCAACATTATTGATAACATTATCAGGAACTTTTTTTGCTGGGCTGGCTTCCAGCCACAATCCTTAGATTGTAGCATCCTGAGAGCTAGGACTACAGGCATGAACCACCAATACATGGCTTTGAAGGTTTTTAAATATGTGAGATATTGTACATTCTTATTTTCCATCCTTATGTCATAATTAGTAAGTTTTAGGTTAGGATAGTGTGCATATTTTTTACCCTGTACTCAAAAAATTTCTTTATAATTTGTAATTTGGGGAATATTTCTGTAGAAGCTCATAAAAAGAATTTTATTTCATTTTGACACTCTGAATCAAAAATGAAAAAAATAATTTTATATTCATGACTTTAATAATAAAATTATTTTAATTTTTGTATTATTTTATCTTTTTTATTTTCTTTGTTCTATTTGAAAATAAACAATAAAATAGTAAAACCCTTGATAAACACTGTATTTTAAAATATTCTTCCCCCATTGATGTCAGATTTGTATTTTAATAGCAAATATCTGTCATAATTACCTTAATTATATACTACTGTGTACTGTGTAAATAATATACAATTATAGTTAACTTTTACTGCAATATTACATTTATTCAATAAAACTAACAATTACAAAAGCAAGCAGCCATAACACAATGATTAAACTAATAGGCTCTCACGCCAGAATCTCTAAAATTCCATCTCAGATACAAAATGTAACAAGTAAAATGAAAACAAAATACAGATTAGCTCTGTGTGAGTTTTGCAATCTGTAATATAGAAACTTCATTATAAAAGGAATATGACTTTCTATTTAAATAACTAATGACAGTTTTAACACCTGTTGTTTAATGAATATCCTGTATGTCTTGTGCACTATTAGTTTTTCTAAAGAATTTCAGAGTACTCTGTCATCTTGAGATTAAACAATGTGAGTGTGAGAATTTCTCAAGTACAGAATTCTCCATGAGTAACCCATGCTTTGGTTGCACTCCAACACAAAAAGAAATTTTGCTGAATATTCAATCTTTGCATGCATAGCTTATGAGAAAATAATTATATTCCAGGCACCAACAGAAGAGTTAATGTAAGTATTTTGTGGATTAAGTTATTGCTGTCTGTGATCCCCTCCCCATGTAGTAATAATGGCTTTTCAAGTAGAAAATTGGGTTCTTAACTTTGAATTCAAGACTTAACTGACTCTATTAAGTATTAATTCTTTTTGCAGTACTTCACTGGCATGTAAAAGATGCAGAAATGGCTGTGTAACAGCAGTTGCCAATTCGACTTTTTAAAATTGCTCAACGGTTTTCCCATCATAGTCTCAGGGAAACCAAATGCACAAAACAAATAACCCTCCTGATTAGAATTCATTATTAAAGAACCTTGAGCAGCAA
The DNA here is from genome assembly GCF_024711535.1 of Dipodomys merriami. NCBI lineage: Eukaryota > Metazoa > Chordata > Mammalia > Rodentia > Heteromyidae > Dipodomys > Dipodomys merriami. The sequence continues at coordinate 47,069,092 of NW_027206179.1, forward strand.
TTGTGCTAAGCTAGCATAGAGCCATCTACCCTGCTATTTTATCATGATTTTGGAAGGTTTCTCATTAGCAATGGTGTGGTCCTGTAAAACCACGAACAAAATAGATATCCTACAATGCAGAATCATTTAATGAAGGTGGGAGAAAATCATTACAAGGGATTAATTGTACTAACTGTACCATAAAAATGTGAATAATACAACGGGACAATATACAAGGTCTATTTTTACTAGCAATTTTCCTCAGAAGTACTAAAATGCCGATATTGCTTTTTATTCTACTTGTCTTAGGAACTTCACTCTTCCGAAACATGATTTTCTGAAGTCCACTTTTTCTTTATTCAACACATTTGTAAAAAGGGAGAGGTTTCTCCTAGATGATGTATTGTGATCAAAGCCTTTCAAACTCACTGTTAGGAGGCATTATTATGTACTTGCTGGCTTTCATTTAGGCCTAATTGGTTAAAAGATATAGGTATGATTTATATTTTCATTACTGAAATAGTTTCATGAAAGTATTTTAATATTTTGAAAGTATCAAACTATGTTCAAAACATAGTTTGATAATAGCAATTCTCTTTTTTTCCCTCACTTGAATATTTTACATTTCCAGTAGGTCTTATATCAAGAGTGTGGGTTAGAGAAATATATTTCTCTTGTGCGAAATTTCTGCAATTTCAAAAATTTTCCTTCACCTCAAAGTTTGGTAAAAAGATTATTAAGTCGATAGTGTATTTGAGGAATTAAAAAAGAATATTTTATAGCTATTACAATATACGTAGAGAATTCTGGGAGGAAGAAAAGGCCAAAGCAGAGCATAGACAACTCCAAAACTCAGCTTAGAGTTATCAGTAGGACAAGTTTCTACTGATCCTTTTATTGTCCAAGGACACTATCTCCCAAAAAGCCAAACATAGCAGAGAAAGAAATTCACAGTTGGGGACATTTTTCATACAGGCTATGAATTCTTACCATAAGCTTCTTATTTTTGATCTTTTCTAAAACTATTTGCATGCACATTTATTCTTTACATTTCTACACATTGTATATTCTGAATTCTCCAATTTAAAACCAAATTCTAATCACTGTGAAATAAATGAGTTTTGCATATGTGCCTAAGTCCAAAACTTACATGTAAAATAAACATAGTGAATCTCAATATATTTATTTTATTTATTACATGAAGAAAAGAAACTTTTATTTGTAAAACATATATGTTTAAATATATTAAAGTATCAAATATCTACTTTTATATTTTTTATTGAGAATAGTCATACTAATGTACAGAGTTATATAAGATGTATTTATAGCTAGGTAGACAGCTAGATAGATAAACAGCTCGATGGATAGATTGATGATGATGATGATGATAGATAGATAGATAGATAGATAGATAGATAGATAGATAGATAGATAGATAGACAGACAGACAGATAGATAGGCAGATAGATTTTTGATGTTTTTGTTTGGTACTGGGACTTGAACTCACGGCTTGGTGCTGTTCCTGAGCTTTGTTGCTCAAGGCTAGCTCTGCAGCATGTTGAACCATAGAGCCACTTCCAGATTTGGGGTCTAATTGGACATAAGACTGTCATGAACTTTCATGCCTGGCTTTGTTTGAACCACAATCCTTAAATTTCAGCATCCTGAGCAGCTATTATTACAAGGGTGAAACACCAACTTCCAGATAGATTGGTAGATGTTTAAAAATCGTGGTAAACATAATTTTCTTTCATTTCACTTCATATCATTAGATAGGTAGATGATTGGTATATAGATATTTCTCATATCAAAGTAAAGCTAAGCTACAAAACAAAACTGCTATTCTTTTGTTTAATTTTACATACTGGGACATGAACCCAAATCTTCATGCAGAGAGACCAGGAATCTAATGGGTAAGCCATGTTCACGAACTTTTGTTTGCAGTTTGTTTAGGAGATAGGTTCTTCTTAACTGTGTCAGTTCTGAACTCAAACTCATGATTTTTCTATCTCTATCTCAAAAGTAGCTGGGATTATAGTCATATGAAATCTTTCTCAGATTTTGAAAACTATGTACTAGTTAGTTCACTATACATAAAGAAGTATAAACCATTTTTAAATGAAGAAACAATACTATGAAAACAGGAATAATTTCACTCAGGAAATAATGCCTAGTATATCCTTTTCTAAATATCTGGTTTTTTTTTTAATTAAGATGCCTAATCCATATAGGATTTATGATTTTGATGAATATACTGATGTTACTAGTATCAATTATTGAAATGACCAAATTATCACTAATTCTACAGGACTCCAGAAATGTCAAGAATGATGTTCAGTGGCTTATTAGAGGATAGGTATTTTCATATAGATTTGTTAATCTTTGTTCAAGTACTTGAAATTTTTATGACGGCAATAATGAGATAAAAAACAAAATTATGTCCTAAATTTAACTTTCTTTCTTTCATACTAACTGCCTATCTACCACATTTTCAAGGCTTAAATAACTATAACATCTTAGTAACCCATCTAAATTTAAATTAAATGATAAAACAGATCAAATTTACTTCCCTTTAATTTATAATATATTATTTATAATATAATTTGTAATATATATAAACATAAATTTATGAGTAAGTTTCTCATTTTCATTATAAAATGAATTAATTTAATATCACATCATAATCAGAATACTTCTGTAATATTATGTATCTCATACACACATTTACACATGTATATATGCATATATACACACATAATTACAGAATGATCTACTAGACACTGTGTTGAAATTGAATTATACTACTATTGGGAGGGCAGTCTGTAGGGCAAAACTAGGACAAGATAAGAAGTGATACTATTCAAAAAGAAATGTACGGGCCAGGAAGGTGGCTCAGTGGTAGAGCGCTTGCCTTGCATGCATGAGGCTCTGGGTTCGATTCCTCAGCACCACATAAACAACAACAACAAAAAAAGCCAGAATTGGCGCTGTGGCTCAAGTGGTAGAGTGCTAACCTTGAGCTGAAGAGCTGAGGGGCAGCGCCCAGGCCCAGAGTTCAGGCCCCACAACCGGATTCCCTCCCTCTCCCAAAAAAGAAATGTACTCATTACCTGATTTATGTAACAGTAACCTCATTGGATATCACCTTTACCATAGAAATTTTTAAAAAGATGTAATAGATATTACAATAAAACTTTAGTATACAAAAACTAATACCAGAAATTTGTTTTATCTTATATGAACTCAGTTAAACTATGCCATTTTAATTTAAAATGATCTTAATTGATACTTTTTATGAAATATTGGAAAGAGTAAGGAATAATCTTTATATCATATATTATTAATTAAGGCCACAAAGGTCATATGGGGACAGATACTGTGCCCTCATGTAGTCTGGATTATCTTTAGAAATGAAGGCTTCAGTGAAAAAGTATCTATTTCAGAAGTAATTAAAATAGGTGCAATTCAGGCTCCTTGTTAATCTATCTGTAATCAAGCTAACAGCAATCTCAAATTTAAAAAGAAATATTAAGTACAAATTAATAGAGATTCTCTTATTTAATCTTGTTCTCTTCTTAAATATATTTATCATCTGCTTAGCTAGCAAAGATAAAATTAGCACTGATTCAAGGACATAAACTAAAGGTTCAGCCTGAATATATGAAATATTGTTTACAAATGACTGAGTAGAGTTGATGCCTATAGATGAGAATGTTTCATTTTTAATAGTAAAATAATTAGCAAGTCACTGAGTTTATATTGTAGATACGTATGCCATTTCCCACATTTAAACAAAATATAGTTTTATTGATTTTTAATTGTATTATTAAATTAATTTGATAGTTATTTGCAATCAGCCACTCTAAAATAAGTTAACATTATTTCAGGAATGAAAATCAATATTTTTGGGTGAATACTTATGTGAACACTATAACTACAGTTGAGGGATAAATCTTATGCTATCAATTGAAAGTTCAATGATCTCTGTTATCTCTGTCATGACATAAAACCTATGTAAGTTTTCTTTATGTATGATACAAATCATTGTACATTCAAAAAGATATTTATCATTTAATTTAAATTTGGATGGGTTACTAAGATGTTATAATTGTTTATTTAAGCCTTGAAAATGATGTGGGTAGGCAGTGAGTGTTAATAAAAGTTAAACTTAGGACATAATTTGGGTACATGCGTTTAAACAATGGCACAACTTATTCAGCCTATTTCAATCAGAATGGCCATCATTAAAAACATAAACAAGATAGGTTGATGATGATGAACTATGGAAATATGAAAATATTGAAAAATAGCTTGATAGAATTTTACAAATTCTTCATTAGCTTCAAAATCCAATACTTTTTAAAAATGTATTTATTCTAAAGATACTGTACAAAGCGGTAACAGTTACATGTGTAAGGTAATGACAACATTTCCAATCGAGCATTGTTTCCCCTCCTTTGTTTTTCCCCTAGCATCCCTTCCCTCCCCACCTCCCAAACTCCTCCTTCCCCTCCCTTCCCCCACCAAAGTTGTAAAGTTCGTTTTCACTGTAGTGTCTTATACATCTCATTGTTACAATGGGTCACCCTGTATACTTATTTCATCATTTTGTTATGTCCCTTCCCCTCCCCAAACTAGAAAAATGTATATACAAGATTCAGGGCACCAGAATAAAATACAGTGAAAATAAGGGTTATACCACGGGGGAAGAACATACAAAACAAACAAACAAACATAGTACATTAAAAACAACAGCGACAAAAAACAAAAACAAACAAAAAACACCTCGTGTCCCTATCTTGGGGTTCATTTTGCTTAACATCATCTTATATGTACATAGCTTTTTCTGCTTGTCTGGTAAGATTATCCTAGATGTGGCCAATAGACACATGAAGAAATACAAAATTTCTCTAGCCATTAAAGAATTGCAAATCAGAACAACATTAAGAATTGACCTCACCCCAGTTAGAATGGCTATAATCAAGAAATCTAATAACATATGCTGGAGAGGATGTGGCCAAAAGGGAACACTATTGCATTGTTGGTGGGAGTGTAAACTTGTTCAACAACTTTGGAAAGCAGTATGGAGGTTCCACAAAAGACTCCACATAAGCCGGACGCTGGTGGCTCACATCTGTACTCCTAGCTACTCAGGAGGTTGAGATCTGAGGAAAGCAGTTCAAAGACAGCCCGGGCAGGAAACTCCATGAGACACTTATTTCCAATAAACTACCAGAAACCGGAAGTGGCATTGTAGCTCAAGTGGTAGAGCTGGCCTTGAGCTGAAGAGCAGAGGGACAGTGCTCAAGCCCCACGACCAACCAAAAGAAAAAGAAAAAAGAAAAAGACTCCACATAGAGATCCTCTATGACCCAGCTTTTTTGCATTTACCCAAAGGAACATAAACAGGTTCATACTAAAGCTACCAGCAGAACTATGTTTATCACAGCATTAATCACCGTAGCTAAGAAATGTAACCAACCGATGTCCTTCAGTAGATGAATATATCAAGAAAATGTGATATATGTATATCACATATATATGTATGTGTGTGTGTGTGTGTGTGTGTGTGTGTATGTGTGTAAATTCTATGCCTCCATCAGAAAGAATGATATTGCCCCATTTGTTAGGAAATGGAAAGACTTGGAAAAAAATATTATTAAGTGAAGTAAGCCATGCCACATGGTTTCAAAATGCAATACTTTTTATGTGCCAAGTCCTCACTCTTAAAATCCTAGGTACTCAGGAGTCTGAGGTCTGTGATTCCTATTTGAAACCAGCCTAGGGAAACAAGTCTATGAAATTCCATCTACAGTTAATCAGTAAAAGAATAACTTGGCTGGAGGTGACTCCAGGGGTAGAGTGCCAGCCCTGAGAAAGCCAGGAGAGACCATAAGGCTCAGGAACACACACACACACACACACACACACACACACACACACACACACACACACACACATACACACACAAACACAAAAAATTGCACACATGTGGGCACACATCACACAAGTTTTCTTCCTTAAGAGAAATCTAGATATAACTTTTATACATAATATAATTATTAAGATACCTTCTAATCAACAAAATGGTAGTACAAATATAATCTGTTAATCTCCAATTTAACTGTTTTTAGAAATACTTTTTTCACCTATTCTACCTCCTTTATTCTGTCTTTCCAGCCCCTTTACTTCTTTGCTTATCAATAATGCAGTTATCAATATTCCACTTCTAGCAATAAAAGCATTATCTCAGCTTGAATTGTTTCATATTATTATTATCCTGTAATTATTACATATTTAAAGATATGAAGAAAACAAAATCTTACTAATTTTGCCAGGTTTTGAAATGATAAAATGTTTTGTATAATTCCAAAAATCTTCTGCTGAGGATATCCTAGACATATTCTAGTCATCATAGAGTACCTGAGATTTTCTTCAAGTGGGTGGTATATCTTCATAGATGAACAAGAAAATTGAGTTCACCAAAGTTAATTTATAGCTACTAGCTATGTCAAACCTAAAGGGAAAAAAGCAAAAGGGAAAAGATGTTAAATATCTTTGAGTTTGAGCACTTTATTGTTAGCAAAAGACTGCAATTGTGGGAAGTATGCTTCTCCTGTGAAGTAGAGATTAATGAAATATTGAGATAATAATTAGTTGAGGAAATAATTAGGACAGCAAAAGCATTGATAAGTAAGATTTTTGCAGGATCAGTGTTAAGGAACTGACTTTAAATTCAATAGGAATTGTTTCAGACCTGGAAGTACATTTTCTGTTACATGGGTGATTTGGTAAAATATCTAGAACTCCATGTTTTCATCTGTGAAACTAAAGTGGGAGTTAAAATGAGTAAATGAGTCAGGACATGGTGGATAGTACAAAGTATACAGTAAATTTATGCTGAAACGTCTTTCTGACTTTTCTTATCATGGGTAATTAGATGAGAGCATATAGTAGTTTAAAAAGAAAAACTTCATTATTCCAATCCTATGCAACCATGTGTGTATGTATGATTATGTGTTTTTCTCTGTGTGTATATGTATATGTGTACACATATGTACACAGTACTAGGGTTTGAACTCAGAGCTAGCAAGTTACTTCTCTAAATGGAAATTCATTCAGGGCTTTAAGTCCTAGAGAAGTCTGAACAACAGTTATGAAACACAAGAAACCCTACCTCAGGATATCCTAGAACATCAGTAATTACTCCTAGAAATTAATAAAGAGAAAAAAACGCTTTATTTACATTTCATGGGATTTATAACAACCCACTTAGATGGTCTAGAATGTTTTCATCTTTTTGGTTTAAATTCATATTATGAACATCTTAGACTTTGATAAAAGGTGCTATCCCTTTCTCTTTAGATGTCACTGTAAACATGTGTATATATTCTTAACAGAGAATCAATACAAATGAAAGGACGCACAAGAGGATGGTTTCCGTTTCCAGGGTGAACAATAGAGAACAAACTGTCCTTGGTTGGTGCATTTTTAATTAGAAAACAACTACAGGCTCTAAGCTAAAATCAGATGTCAGATTTAATCTTCTCTTTCAGTTATATGAATTTCATGAAAATTACTTATTATGGAAAAGGGCAACAGAACATCTAAATATATTCTAAAAGGATGATTGTTTTCTTTAAAAAAATAATTTCATGAGGCAATTCTAGAGTCAGCTATTTCCACTGAGTTCAAAAGAGAAAAGCACTTCAGAAGTTTGTTATGAATCATCCCTAGTAAAAGAACAACTAATTTCATTTTTCACAGTTCTTTCTAGCTGTGCAACGAAAATTGCCTTGTGTAAATTAGTATGAGATTTTTGTGTGGAGAAACACAGCTTGAGGTTGTAGAAAACCTCTAACACTTATGTCTTATCAGCAATATGCTTTTCTGTTTTGTGATCACAAGTTTTCCCTCTGTCTCTTACCGAAAATTCCCGCTGGTTCCCTGTCCCCATACATAGCAAGTGTTATTGCCCCCTGGGTTCCAAAACTCAACATGCCACCACACACAACTTTATGTTCCCTTGATGGTGAATTAGAGGAAATAGAATGCATTGGATTATTTTTCCAGAGCCTTGTCTACATAATGTGTTGAAGATTTTAACATAACAGTAAAATTAGCATCTATTAAAAATATCCACTAATGTGAGAGCACAGAAATTATGTATCACAAAATTGATTGATATTAAGTGGGATTTCAGCTTAATTTTATTTGAGTAAGTACTGTTTCCTGATCTAAGTCTAAATGAAATAAAATAAAGCTTTCCTAAAAATACAATCTGAAATACATCACTTTTTATTAAATGCAATCTTACATTTAATATAATTATTGCTATTAATGAAATTTTTCTTAATGTACTTTGCCAACTATTAACATGTAACTCGACATTTTGTATATGACATACTAAAATTATGCCTAAACTGGACTGGACTACTTTGTAGTCAAATAAATGTTATGATGTACATCAATATTACAAAATTATAGTATTAATTTTACAACATTAAACATAAAACTAAATATATTTCAATTATTTCCACAAAATTTTAAATGCTGTTTGCCATTACTATTTTTAGTAATTACTGTCATATACATTTACATATTCATAACAATTCAATTTTCACTTAAAGTAAAAATTAAGTGCAAATATATGTGTGTGTGTGTATATATATATATATATATATATATATATATAAATATATAAACTTGTTTTTTTTTTTTACCAAATTTGAGATTTTAGTTATTTACCTAATCCAACAAACTCTACTGCAAGCAAAATCTGGCCTACTGCCTATGCAGATTTACAGACATACAGCCTATGAACAGTCATTTAGGTATTGTCTGTGGCTATTTCTAGGCTATGACAGAATGCTAAAAGTTGCAACAGACCCATTATGCTAAGAAACTTTATTATCTTATAATCTTTTATGCACTCAAAAATTTGCATGTCCTGATATTAACACATTCTCAGAGAATGTTTGTTAGTAGGGACATTCTTGCTGTGCACTGAGTTAAAGAAACATAATACTTAATTTGAAATAACTCTAAAGATTGTATAGTTAATAATGGCTGACATATCTACAACAACAAATGTTCATTGTGATTTAATTCATTTGGATTGTGTGTGTGTGTGTGTGTGTGTGTGTGTGTGTGTGTGTGTGGTGTTCGGGATTAAATCTAGGACTTCATACTGTCAAAGTATTCATACCACCACTGAGGTTCAGGTTGAATCCTTGATTTTTGTGTATTTTAAAATTAATTAATTAGTTAATTAATCAATTCAGGTTGGGTTCTTCTCAGAGGCTATTTGAGAGAAAAATGCATTCCTACTTTAATACATCTCCTACTTTGAGCTCATCTGTCAGATAAATTCTCATTTTATATATATATATATATATATATATATATATATATATATATATATATTTCCTTTCCTTTCCTTTCCTTTCCTTTCCTTTCCTTTCCTTTCCTTTCCTTTCCTTTCCTTTCCTTTCCTTTCCTTTCCTTTCCTTTCCTTTCCTTTCCTTTCCTTTCCTTTCCTTTCCTTTCCTTTCCTTTCCTTTCCTTTCCTTTCCTTTCCTTTCCTTTATTGCTGGTCAAGAAGCTTGAACTTTGGCTCTGGGTGCTGTCCCTGATCTTCTTTCAGTCAAGGCTAGCACTCTACCACTTGAGCCACAGAACTATTTCCAGTTTTTTGTGAGTTTCCTGCCTAAGATGGCTTTAAACTGTGATTCTCAGATCTCAGGCTCCTGAATAGGATTACAGGTGGGACCCAGCAGGCATAGCCATTGTTATTGACAATGCCACCCCTTCCCATGTTCTCTCCCAGTTTTTTCCTCCTACCCCACCCAAAGTTGTACAGCTGATTTTTCACATAGTGTCTAGTGAGTACCACTGCTGTGTTTGTTCACCCTTTGTCCCACCTTTTCTATGCTTCTCCTTATCCTCCCAAGGACAAACTAATAAGCAAGACAAAAAGAAAAGACAACAAAAACAGCAACAGAACAATGACAGCAAAATCTCTTGTTTCTATTCCTTGGAGTTCATTTTATAAAATATTATTTTATGAGATCAAATGCACATAACAATTTTCTTAGCAGAATTCTTAATTTTTACTACCTCTGACTCATGAGTAGTTGGGGTTATAGGTGTGTGTCATCATGTCCAGATATATATTGCGATGGAAATTCACTGGTTTTTCCAAGGCTAGCCCTAAACACAAGTTCACTGCTTCTACATTCTGTTAACTTTCATTTTTTGCTTCCTGAAATTGGAAGTGTTCACTTCAGCTTTGATTTCCATTAATAACTATGACTTTAAAGTATTTCATGCTAATATTTCATGTTAAAGAACATAATTTTTTAATTCATTTCAATAACATAAAAATATGTCATGCTGTTATTTCATATCATATCTTATATTGATAGTGACATATTCAGGTGGAAATGCATGGATAATAAAATCTGATGAGTTTTGATCAAGGTCACTTTTGATCAAAACCCATTGATATATTGAGGTCAAATCCCTTTTTACATCTACGTAAGCATTAAAAAAAAATACTTTTCATTTAAAATGAACCAAAAAGATGAGAGTTCTTTTTCAGTGCATTTCTATTATCCAATAAAATTGTTCATTTTATTTTATCTCAGTGGTCCCATAACTGACATACTCAGGCAGTCTTGAGCTAGTTGGCAGTTTGTTATTAATTCTGTTCTATTTTGCAACTCTCTTTGGTTGAAGTTTGCTTCCTTTGGACATAAATCAAATGCTTTGCTGTCCCAATTAGTTTCCTTCAGTGTATGAAAACATGAAAGGAAATAGAACTTACAAACTTCACACAGATTTTCACTTTTCATGTCCAAACTGGGGAAATCCATCTGCTACTTCCATTTCTCATGTCTTTATTTAAAGGATGGAAACAGGACATTTTGTGAAAATTGTTATAACAAGTATCAAATGTTTACAGAATATGTCAAATATTGTGCAGAAATTTCTAGTTATGTCCTACACATTCCATTGTAAATTCTGACTTCAGTAAATATCTATGGCCAGCTTCTTATGTGCCAGGCAGAATGTTGAATGAGTACAGTGGAGACAAAGTATATAACTGAAAACATTACTTGTTTAAATCCTAACTTCTAATTGATAATATTGAAATGTGGGTCTCTTGGTAGTAATTAGGTCTTGAGTATAGGGATTCCACAAAGATTTCTCATCCTCTATCATGAAATTCTACAATATACATGCTAAAAACCCCAAATTAGTAACAAGTTTCCAGCAAAAAATCACCATGATAGGTTGTAATAGAGTACTTTGGTATAAGAGCCTGACGTAAGGCAGGATGTTAAAGATACAGATTGGTTTGGTCACTTACCTAATTTTCAGGATAAATAAATAAAAGTTCCAAAACTATTTAAGGCACTATGTTATGGCATAATACCTTTCTGTAAGTAAGAAAGTTATTAAGGAAAAGTGTGACAAAATACTATTGGATTAGAGAAGTACATAAAACTACCAACTTTGTATTGTGTATTATTTGCAATTACTATTAGTATTTGCAAAAAAAGTTGTAACTAAGTGGATACAGAATGAGATATTTTAATATTGCATTTTGTGATAATATTTCTATCTTTGTTTAAAGGAGACAGTCATTACCAGATAAATGATGAACCACATATAGTTTAATATTTTGCAGTGTTGTTACAGAATAACATACATTTTCATATTGTCAAATGAGGCTATACAATGATAGCTATGTGTTGCATGCTATACTTGTGCACTGTAATTGGTTCTCAGATCAGTTTTTTTTTTTCTCATAGGATACAGATTAATAGGTCAGGTTGTAAAATTGTCCTTTGGGCTTTAAACTCCAATTAGCAAATGTAAGCCCCAAGTTTCTATTACTATTTTGCCAATTCAAATTTTTGAGAAGTGTTATTATATTTGCCTAGAATCACCCTTTGGCTTTTGGAAAAGTAGATTTCTTGGGCAAGGAAGTGTCCCCCCTCTATACTAGATTAATATATAAATTATCCACGTGGCCTAAGAAGACCTTATGATTTATGGACTCATACTTCCGTGTGGAATGGGTTTGCATCAGATTCAGTTATTTTAAAGATAGTAAGGGTCCTGAAAGTTTGTCTAAATGAAATATAAGTTGAAAAGAATGTAGCCAGGCTGGTTTCCTGTTATTTTGATTTTAAATGCAAATATAGCGATTATTCCTTTGGATGACATAACTTACTCCAAGTCTCTAAGGAAATACGGTCAATTCATTTAGATTCTTCCCAATAACTATACATTTTCAACTGATGGAATTGGGACTAAACTGAATCCCAATGGGGCATTGGACTGCTGCTCATTTTTAAGTTTCATGATGTTTGTGGAGAATTGAAAGAAAGGGTTCCTAAATTCCAAAGGCAAAAATCAATGTCATTCTTTTAGATTACTCAATACTTCTTTCCATATGTTAATAATATGTTTCAGGCTTCAGACTATTTCTCAATGACTATTTCTCAATGTTTAGTCTTAATTTGGGAAATTACAGAATGGCAGACAAAGGGCCTCAATGTTTGGTCCAGGAACTTAAAAAAATGGCATAGATAAGTATAAATTTTGTAGAATTTGCTTAAAAGAAATCATGCTTTGATGAGATCCAATATATTCAAGCTGTTGAGTGAATTTGAATGTCTGAAGAAAATCCTCAGTTATATATGATTCTATTCATGTATTAAAAATAGTAAGACATCAAACATCTTAAATTAGGTTCAACTTTAATATCTCTACCTTTGTATTTTAGACATCAAAACACATCCTGCCAAACCACATGGTTTTCTGAACAATTGAAACCATTCTGCATGATGCTTTATTCTATCCACTTCTCAACGATAAATGAAATTCTTAATACAATTTCCCAGAATTATTGGCAAAATCTCAGCATTATTGGTTTTGTTTCTGTTTAGGGTTGGTTACCCATCTTGAAAATAATAGCCCCTAATATTTTATTTGATCTCTCTCTCTCTCTCTCTCTCTCTCTCTCTCTCTCTCTCTCTCTCTCTCTCTCTCTCTCTCTCTCTCTCTCTCTCTCTCTCTCTCTCATAGGTCATGGGGCTTCAATTCCATTTTCTAGTGGTTTATTGGAGATAAGAGTCTCACAGGGGAAGTGGCACTGTGGCTCAAGTGGTAGAGTGTTTGTCTTGAGCTGAAGAGCTGAGGGATAGCTGAGGCCCAGAGTTCAAGCCCCACGACCAAAAATAGAAAAAAGAGTCTCACGGATTTCAATTCTATTCTATTGGTCCTGACGTCTGTTCTTGTGCCAGCACCAAGCTGTTTTGATAACTATGGCTTTGAGTTTGAAATTTGGTATTGATAATCCTCCAGCACTGTTATTTATAAGGATCGTTTTTGCTATTCCGGGTCTTTTATTGTGCCATATGAATTTTTGGATTGCCTCTTCTTTTTCCTTGAGGAATGAGGTTGGAATATTTATAGGTATCACATTGAATTTGTAGATAGCCTTAGGAAGTACTGCCATTTTCATGATGTTGATCCTTTCAATCCAGGCACATGGGAGGTTTTCCACTAAGTTCTGTTTAGATTTCATTTTTCAGGTTTTTAAAGTTTTCATCATAGAGGTCCTTCACTTCTTTGGTTAAGTTAATTCCTAGGTATTTTATTTTTTTGTGGGGCTATTACGAATGGAGTTGCTTTCCTGATTTCAGCCACACTTTTCTCATTGTTGGCATACAGATTGATTTTTAAGGGTTAATTTTATAGCCTGCTACTTTGCCAATGTTTTGGGAAAGAAGAGACCTCAGGACCAATGGAATAGAATTGAAAACCCAAAAATGAACCCACAGACCTATAGCCATAGAATCTTCGATAAGGGAGCTAAAAAAAAATAGAATGGAAATAAGTTAATGGTGCTGGCAAAATTGGTTAATCCTATGTAGAAAACTAAAGCTATATCCTTATATATCACCCCGCACAAGAATCAACTCAGAGTCAAAGAAGACACTTTGAAAACATTACAGGGTGGAATAGGAGAAATCCTAGGTCTCCTTGGCACAGGCCGAAATTTTCTTAATAGAGACCCAGAAACACAATAAATAAAAGAAAGTTTGGACAAATGGAATTGCATGAAATTGCAGAGCTTCTGCATGGCAAAGGACATAGCTAGCAAGATCAATAGAATGCCCACGGATTAGAAGATCCACTAGCCATACAACGGACAAGGGTCTCATATCTAAAATATATTTGGAACTCAAAAAATTAAATCCCCCAACAACAAATCCTCAAAGAAACAACTGCTCAATAAATAAGTGGGCTAAAGACTTAAAGAGAAACTTCTCTGAAGAGGAAAGAAGGATGGCCAATAGACACATGAAGAAATACTCAACCTGTTTAGCCATAAAAGAAATGTAAATTAAAAAACATTGAGATACCACTGCACCCCAGTTAGAATGCTATAATCAAGAACTCTAATAACAACAGATGTTGGAGGGGATGAGGACAGAAGGGAACCCTACTGCATTGTTGGTAGGAGTGTAAACTTGTTCAACCACTTTGAAAAGCAGTATGGAGGTTCCTCAAAAGACTGCACTTAGAGCTCCTCTATGACCCAGTAATCCCACTTTTGGGCATTTACCCAAATGATCACAAACAAGACTATACTAAAGCTACCAGCACAACTATGTTTATTGCAGCATTATTTACCATAGCTAAGATATGGAACCAACCCAGATGCCCCTCAGTAGATGAATGGATCAAGAAAATGTGGTATATATACACAATGGAATTCTATGCCTCCATCAGAAAGAATGACATTGCCCCATTTGTTAGGAAATGGAAAGACTTGGAAAAATTTATATGAAATGAAGTAAACCAGGCCCAAAGGAACATAGGTCCCATGGTTTCCCTTATTTGCAATCACTAGTATATGTCTGAGACAAGCAGAAATGGTCAGATAAATTGATGTTAGGCAAAATGAACCCCAAGAAAGGACTCAAAGGTTTTTTTTGTTTTCTTTTTTTCTTTCTTCCGATTGCTTCTAATATATATATATGAGATGATTTCTTTTTGCTTTGTATGTTCCTCCCCCATGGTATAACCCCTGCTTTCACTGTATTTGAAGTTACAATTTGTGGAGGAGAAGGGAAAAAACAAATTGTTTAAATAGGGATATGGGTGGACCCATTGCAACAATGAGATATACAAGAGGTTATGTCCAAAATGAACTTTACAACTTTGGGGGGGGGGAGGCGCCTGAGGTGGGGGGAAGGGACAGGGGGAGGGAGGGAGATGGGAAAGGGAAACAAAGGAGGAGGCAACAATGCTTGATAAGAAATGTACTCATTACCTTACTCCTCTGTAGGGTATTTTTACAATAATAATAACAATAATAATAATAATAATAATAAAAGAGTCTCACAGACTTTCCTCCCCTGCTGGCTTTGAACCGTGATCCTCAGATCTCAGCCTCCTGAATAGCTAACATTACACTAAAAAACTGGGAGTGGCGTTGTGGCTCAAGAGGTAGAGCTCCCGCCTTGAGCTGAAGAGCGCAGAGACAGCGCCTAGGCCCAGAGTTCAAGCCCCAAGACCAACAAAAAAAAAAAAAAAAAAAAAAGAAAGAAAGGAAACTTAGCCAGTTCTGGTCTGGTAGAGTGTAAATTTATTGTGAAATATCCTACAGCTTTACAGTCAATTTGAATTTGTTTAGGGATTTGAGAAAGTATATAGTATCCATCAAAATAAGAAATTCAAATTTCAATATACTATATTCTTATCAAGATTTAGTTGCCAGTATACATGATACATTGGTTGGATACAAACATATTTAAAATACTCAGCATTTAAAAGCATGAATACAAAATGAATTTATTTATTTTATATATTTATTTATTTTTGGTCGGTTGTGGGGCTTGAATGCTGGGCTTGGGCGCTTTTCCTGTGCTCTTCGGTGCAAGGAGAGCACTCTACTGGTTGAGGCACAGAGCCACTTCCGGTTTTCTAGTGGTTTATTGGAGATAAGAGTCTCACAGACTTTTCCTGCCCGGGCTGGCTTTGAACCATGATCCTCAGATTTCAGCCTCCTAAGTAGCTAGGATTACAGTCGTGAGACACCAGAGCCCGGCCAAAATGAATTTTTTTTGGTCAGTCATGGGGCTTGAACTCTGGGCCTGGGCGCTGCCAAAATGAATTTGTGAGTTATAAAAATGTAAAGTTCCAAATGAAGGTCACATGTATTACATTTTGGACAATGTACATAAAGTAATGAGTCAATATAAAAGAGAAACAATATTTATACTACAGGGAATGTGACATATTATATATATATATATATATATTTGTGTGTGTGTGTGTGTTCGTGTGTGTATGGTTAAACCCAGGCCTGGATACTGTCTCTAAGCATTTTTACTCAAAGCTAGTACTCTGTATCTTGAGCCACAGATTTATATCTGGCTTTTTGGTAGTTAATTAGGGGTAAGAGTCTCCTGGATTATGTGACCAGCTGGCTTTAACAATGATCATCAGATCTGTCTCCGGTGTAGCTTGGAATACAGGCATAAGCCACTGTGTATGGTTGAAGTAATATGATTTTTGGGAAGGAACAATTTAGACGATTGGAGTAAATCAGAGACACAGAAATGATTTGCAAGAGAATTGGTCTTTGTGTAATAGAAAATGAAGGAATGAGTAATAATTAGTTATCATGATAATTTGAAAAAATGAAAAAAACGAATTCCATCATATTTAAAATATTTTCAGTAAAAACCACTTTTAAATATGATCTTCAAAGAGCTGTTGGTGATAGACACTTCCTAATACATTCCCAATTACATTCCCAATTATGGAATCCTTACCAAATTTACACAATGACTCCAGACAAATCAGAAACTGAAGCCTCTTGGGGACAAAAACAATTTCATCTTTCACTGTCATGACATGTGAAGATTTATTCCACTAGAAGAGAATGAAAACACAGATGAAGCTGAGGTTGTGTTTCTGCCATCTATACCAGAAATTTCACACTAGTTATTCTCTAAAAACTATCCTCTACATAACTCACTAATTCATTTTGGAGTATTTACTTTCCCTATCCTTTGCTTTCTTCTACTCTCTTGAACTCTCCTACAAATCATTCTTTTTTTACCAACCAATAATGTTCTGGAACAACTTTTCTTTTTATAAAGCATTGCTATTCCATAATTATAATCCTTCTCTAAAATAGAAGTTTTTTTTCTTTCTCCATAAAAATTATTTGCTTTTCTTGCAACTCATTTCTGGTGAAAGAAAAGATTTAAATTGGAGGCAATTCTAAAGCTCTGTCACAATTTTTAGAAATTAAATTTTCTTTTCCTAAACAAAACGTTCTTAAAACAGATCCTTTCTCCAAATTATTAATGATTATTTTATTATTATTATTCATCTTTCATTATGCCATATACACTTTTTATTTTAATTTTATTATCAAGGTGATGCTCCCAGGAGTTACAGTTCCATAGTAAGGTAATGAGTACATTTCTTTTTGAACTTGTTACATCCTCCCTTATTTTTCTCCCTTTTTCCCTCCTCCCACTTCCCCCACTCCTGCCTCCAAGTTATACAGCTCATTTCCAACATATTGTTTTGTGAGTATCACTGTCGCATGGGTCCCCACTTTGTCCTTTGTCTCACCATTTTTTTGGTTCCCCTTCCATTCCTTAATTCAGATAAACATATATACAATACCCAGGGAACCAAAATCAAATACAGTGCAAACAGGGAATAAACCATAAAAAAACGATAAATCACATAAGACATTAAAAACAACAATAAAGAAAAAACTCTTGGGTCCATGTCTTGGAGTTCATTTCACCATATATATTTTTATATATTGAAACTTTAATCACACAGTCTTAAAAATCTTGTCAAAATAAAATACTATTTTTTTCTCAGGGTGTATTGCACTTTTTTTCCTCGTATATTAGGGTATAAAGTCTTGTTTCCTTTTCATGTTAGTTCTCCTCATTTAGAATTTCTATAAATGGCCCTATCATTATCAATATGTGTTATTAGATTTACAAATATTCCTCCTCATGGCTACCAATTAGTGCCCTGTGGTCTCAATTATTTTTCTTAAGGAGATTATAAGGATTGGATATTTTTGACTCCTTGCTTGTCAATGAATGCCCTTCTCTGTCTCTCTCTCTGTCTCTCTTTCTCTCTGAAAGACATCCTGACAGATTCTGTCACAGAGGGCGCAACCTTTTCTCACATAATGCAGATAATGAGTCCTTGTCTTCTGACATTTAATGTTGCAGAACAGCCTAAAGTCAATCTCATTATTTCACCATCTCTGTCATTTTGACTTTAGAGTTTTCTTTTTTTTTAAATTCTTTAAAGAATTAATATAAACATATAAAGTTACAGTTTATTTCCCTCACTTGATTTCAACACTAGGCTATTTCTCTTTAGAACTTGCTTTATTAAATTGCCTATATTCCATTATTTAAGATTCTTACTTTGCCATCCCAATTTCTAATACCCTTCTCACTACTTTTTATCTATCAGTCATTTGGCTTTTTCCTTTGACACTGGCTTTAGGTTTTCTACATTTGCTTAAAATTTAGCATGGATTCTGACAGGCCTATACCTACTATTATTTATCACAATTAGTATATTTAGAATTTGATTTTGTGTATGTGTTTACCTTAAGATCATTCCCCACCTTCAAAACAATGTGAACTTCTTAAGAGTGAATTTATTAGCTGTGTGTAGTGGATCATGACTCACTACATTGGGAAGATTACAGATTGAGACCAGCTCATGTAAAAGTCAGCAAGACAGACTAGCACATACCTGTTATCCTCATTACGTAGAAACTGTAAACAAGAGGACATAGCTTAAAAGTGACACTCTATGCAAAAACTAGTGAAAGAAAAATGGGCAGAGCTAGTAGCTCAATTGATAAAGTTCCTGCCTCGCAAGCAGAAGACTCTGAGTTGAGTTCAAGACCCAGTAGTGAAAACAAAACAATAAGAGTCATTAACTTATTCTCAAATTTATAGCTGTATATCTAAATCTGAGTGATATTTCTAGAATTATTCTAGTATTCTTGGATATTAAATCAGTTTATAATTGAGTGGGTTCAGACATAAATTACCAATTGTTTAATTAATTCTTTTCTTGCAATTGTTGAAATTTTTTAAATAGGATTATATAATCTCCTATGTTTGTTATTCAATTTGTCAACATTATTTTCACATAATATAATTTATTTCTTGTTAATTTGTTAACATTTCAATTACTTTTGATTGATATTGAAGCATTTTTATATTTGGCCATATATGTTTATCTTTAGGAACACTGTCTCTAACACTCTATGTGTGATTGCTTATTATCTTATATACTTTTGTATTGATGTTCAATGTTTTAGCGGAACTACAGTTAAAAAATCCTTGTGAAATAATAATTTCACAGGATTGTTTTAAATAGGAACTGCCATTTTCTAGTGCATCGTCAATCCATTTGTAAAATTCAGTTCCTCATTTTCCCTATTCCCAGTATCAGGAACTCATGTAGCTAACAGTGATGAATCTAAAATTTGAATATAAAGAATTTTCTCACTGGAGTCACTTACATATAATTTGTGAATTCAATAATTTGGTGTAGATTTCATAAAGGCTCTAAAACCTGCTTTTTTATTATTAGTTTGAAACTTCCTTTCTGAGATATTGTCAGTTTTGACAATTTACCATCTGGCTTAACTTAAATAACAAGGGTGATAGTGAAGTCATAAAGTCAATGCATATCCTACAAAATTAAGAAAATTGAGGAAAGGTGTGGGGTCAGGAGGAATGGGGAGAACAATGAAAAGGAAGAATTGAAAAAGATGCATTGTGTACATAAACTGCATGGTTGAATGGTAACTCCTTTATAAAACTATTACATACAATAAAACTGTAAATTTGGATTACAATTCAAAATTGTTGTAGTTTAAAAAAGAGAGTGTTTCATAATTAGAATATAAAATAGATCAGATTTTATAATAGTAACCATGAACAAAATAGTAAAAATTGTAATATTTATTGCACTTAATATGTTTCCTTAAATTATGAGCTTGGCAATAAGAACATCAAAATTTTTCATATTAAATTCTTATAAAAATACTTTGCAGCAGGTTTTCTTGTGTTCATTGTGTTGCAAAAGAAGATAATTAGGATCATGAAATATAAATGGGCACAAAGTGATTTTATAACTTGCAGTGTGATACTGTGACTGTGGCTCGATCTAATTCAGAGGCTATGCATTCAATACTTCTACCTATCTAATATGACAACATTAACCCATGTAATTAGGCATTTACTTATAGAATTGACTATTGTATTGGTATAGAATTTATCATACTTTATTATAGATTTGAATTGTTTTCCCCTTTGTAGAGGAGTAGAAGAAATATACAGGATACAAGCTAAATCTAGAACAATAAATTCAGAATTTCACCGATAGTGGGAGACTATATTTAAGATGAAATATTTGGATATGTTTCTAACTTGTCCCTCCTTCAAAAATGTTTTTTAAAAAGCAATGGTATTTTAATAAAAGTTATAACAGTCACTGGGAAATGTTGATTTTATATGTTTAATATATAACAGAATTATCTCACATATTATAATAATTAAATTAAATGCTTCAATTATAATTTCATATTAGTATATTCAAGATTTTTACATTATTTCCATTAATAGCAAATATCTTTGTTTATATTTACACATATGCCTTCCCATTTTTTGATTAAAGAAATAGAAGTCTTCTATTTTATTCCCTAGAATATTGGTGAGTTTGCAAGTTAAATGTTAGTAAACTCAGCAATTAGGCTGAATATTTTTTACTGATTATAGTTTGGCTGCAAATAGAAATGTATATTAAATATAACTTTGATATATTAGGTGTAGTATACTGATCAGAATATGTAAAGTGATTTGAAGGATAAAAAATAACTGTTAACTCATTGTGAGAAAAGAATCATATTATTTAGGACAAATTTGTCTGGAAATATTTTAGGAAGTACAGACAAGGAAGATAAACTTGTATACACATTGACCAAGCTTCTGTAGAGTAGGATATAAATATATTCACAATATCAGAAAACCATGATGTTATCCAAATCGTTCCTCATGTAAATATTGCTTTTAATACTCCTTCGGACTGTTATGCTCTTTATAAAAGCTTTACAACTTTAAAAATAGCTGCAAAACTGTTTTGACATTCAAACTGGGAGAAGATGGTAAAAAGGTTAAAACTGATTATGCTACATAAACACCGGTCCTGATTAGGTTTTAAGGAAGTT
This sequence comes from Dipodomys merriami, assembly GCF_024711535.1. NCBI lineage: Eukaryota > Metazoa > Chordata > Mammalia > Rodentia > Heteromyidae > Dipodomys > Dipodomys merriami. Next base: position 47,090,405 of record NW_027206179.1, read on the forward strand.
TATTAAACTGTTAGGTCAGCAAGGAAATATTTTAATTTAGTAGTTTAAAAACGATTTGTGTGTGTGTGTGTGTGTGTGTGTGTGTGTGTGCTAACTCTAATGTTTGATTTCAGGGTCTAGGTGCTGTTCCTAATCATTTTCCTGGTAATATTTTTTGAGATAATCTTGCTATAGAAAGCAAGCTATTAAGAAAGCATTTTATTTATTCACCTATTAATTAAACTAAAAGAACTGAAATTAAATTACTATTTAAGACCATGCCATGTTAGACACTTGCTATTCACATATCTACAATGGGTGATATTATAAATATTACATATTTCTATATTATACTGCATAATACTATATACAATAATATGCAATAATAAATACAAATATAATAAAATACAATAATAGAAAATAAAAAAACGTGTATGCAATAATAAATACAAATATAATAAAATACAATAATAGAAAATAAAAAACGTGTTTGTTTTTTATTTTCTATTATTGTATTTTATTATATTTGTATTTATTATTGCATATTATTGTATATAGTATTATGCAGTATAATATAGAAATATGTAATATTTATAATATCATAATACAGAAGAATATTCTGCACTGGAAAATAGCAAACATGGTTAATAATATAGTATGATTATAAGGCTTTCTTTCTTTTTTTTTTAATGTCCTGGGTTTCAGACTAAATAGATCTTTACCTAATGAAGACACACATCACTGTTACAGTTTCACATTCACTCAACAAGTGCGAATGACTTTCTACAATCTGAAGTATTATACAATTTCACATGATTTTACTGGCTTAAAACAATAAAATTAGCCCAGTGTTGATGGTGTATGCCTGTAATCCTAGCTACACAGGAGGCTGAGATGTGACGATTGTGGTTCAAAACCAGCCTGGACAGGAAAGTCTGTGAGACTCTTATCTCCAACAAATCACCAGAAAACCGGAAGTGGTGCTGTGGCTCAAGTGATAGAGTGCTTGACTTGAGCTGAAGAGTGCAGGGACAGTGCCCAGACCCAGAATTCAAGCCCCACGACCAACCAAAAAATAAATAAATAAATAATATATATATGTAAAATTTCAAAATTAAAAGGCAGATCGAATGTCATTAAATTGAAAACTCAGGGTTGTTAGTCAGTGTTCCTTTCTGGATGTTGCAGAGAAAGACTTTTTTCCCTTAATTCTAGAGTCCATGTACATATATATATTTTTTTTTGGGGGGGGGGAGGGAGGGTCTATGGTACTTGTTTAACCTTTAAGGCCAGTAAATATATTTGTGTTTTTCCTGCATCATGTTACAATTAGAAAGTACAATTAGAAAGTATAATAGTGAAAGTCTACTAACAATAGGCTGATCTGATTTTTTTAAGTAAGACTATTTTATATTCCTGTAAAGATACAACTTTTAAAAGTTTGGGATTAAGTTAATGAACTGTCTCAGAGAACTAATGACACATTTAAGTGATTAATAGTATTTATTCCCCATTATTTATATATTTCAATGCTGAGATGTCTTTAATTCAGTCAGATTTGGGAAGGCCAAATGTAAGTTTAGAATAATAGATACATGGGATTTAAACTAGATCTATATTATTACTTGCTTGGACTTCAATTTTAATCTTAATTACGTCACCATAGTTATATTGTTTTTAAAAATTCAAGTTGAGATATGAGTAAATCAGACTATAGCCTTTTATACTTGAATATAATTGTTTATACATTCATTGCTACTTGTTTTACCTAAAATGATAAATTATACTTTAAAATACAAAAGTTCTGTATTCATGATATAAATTTAAAAAACAAAAAACAAAAAAAATGTAGAGGATAAATCATGATGTTTAAATCTGTATTTTCTTAAAATATACTGCTTTAGATATTTTGTAAAAATATATTTTAAGTAGAACTGAAGAACAGAAAAATCTCCTGTCAAACAGTGTTTCATGTACTTTTATTAGTACAGGAGGTTACATTTTCAGGAGAAAAATAGAAAATATTTGCAAAGGAAAAAATATATTTATTTCAAGTTATTGGTATTTGTGAATATTATCTGGTAAGAGAACCAGAAGGCAATAATAATATAATTAATTTTGAATTTCTTCCTATATGTTTCTTTATTTAAAGAAACTGATACACTGTGGATGTATTCATATGGAAAATAATAAAATGTAATATGGATCAATTTGAAATGATTTCCTTTGGGAAATACATTCCTCTATTTCATTATCTTAAAATCTAGCTTTTACATAATTTTCAATGTATTAATTTCTAAGTCAACAGAACTTGAAAACTACTCTGGTTTATTAGCACAAATGTTTGTTTTATGAACATTTAAGAGTTACAAGAATATTAAGTAAATTTGTCAGTTACTGAAGACAATTAACAGATATTCTAAATATTATTATTACATTATATGTACAATATAATTTCAATATTAATCCCTAAGTTAAAAATGACAAATAATCAAGCATGTGTACTATGTTATCAACCAAATGGACTATAAAACTTAAATTACGAGATAATGGAAATTACTGTAGAGCTAATTAAAATAATATATTAAATTCAATTTTTTCAACTTTTGCTTGTTTATTCTAAAAGTAGAATGTAGTAGAAATGGTTCAATAAAAATGTAAGAGATGATTTAAATTTATAAAATACATTGTGAATTAAAAGGTCTGAATTAGCTAATGGAAATACATCAAGTACTAGTTCATTTCATATATTTACAATATTTTATTTTAATGTACTAGCAAAACATAATGAATACAATAAAACAGAATAAGATTTAGCAACAGAATTAGCCTAATTTATGATGTGTGTCTTTCATATTTTCTTTTTTTTTACATTTATACATCTTCCACATAATAACAATTTAAAGATTTGTTAGATGATCATTAACAAATGCATATTTCCTGTACTACATAGAAGGTTAATTGCTGTTATAATATGGGTCAATCTTCCCATTTTGGAAGTTATATTTTATATGTTCTAACTCACTCTTTCTTCAAAATAGTATTTATTTGGTCATTTCTTAAATGCTAGAAATATAAAATAGAAATAAATTAGACATTTTACTAAATATATTTGTAATTAAATTATGTTTGACCATTTAGAATTTTCTATTACTTACCAAAGCTTTAAAATCAAATTCATCTGATTTTCCAAAACTGAAAAACACTTTGAGCCTCTTCTCAGACTTCATTTAATTGAATTAATTTATTTAGCATCAACTTCACAAATTACTAATCTGAGCGATGAATGATATTCAGTTATGAAAGGCAATAAATGTGCTACTTATAAAGAAGAAAGCTACATAACAAATATATAAACATCAACATTATAGTATTAATGCTTTCTAATTGAGGTGGGAATGTAATGGTACAGAATGAGAGATCTTTCTCAGAGCTTCATTCATTACTCAATGTATATCTTTGTTAGGATTTCCAAATTTCAAAATATCCTATAAGATTGTTCTCTAAAGCCGGGCGCCTGTGGCTCACTCCTGTAATCCTAGCTACTCAGGAGGCTGAGATCTGAGGATTGTGTTTCAAAGCCAGCCTGGGCAGAAAAGTCCATGAGACTTGTCAATTAACCACCAGTAAACTGGAAGTGGGGCTGTGGCTCAAGTGGTAGAGCACCAGCCTTGAACTGAAGAGCTGAGCGCCCAGGCCCAGAGTTCAAGCTCCATGACCGAAAAAGAAAAATAAAAAAGAAATGAAAAGAAAAAAAAAAGAAAAGAAAAAGATTATAACTTTGTGGAGCGGGACGGGGGGAAGGGACAGGAGGGCAGGGATGATAATGGAAACAAAGGAGGAGGCAACAATGCTTCATAAGAAATGTACTCATTACCTTGCTCATGTAATTGTAACCCTTTAATAATAAAAAAAAGAAAAAGAAAAAATATTGTTATCTTTGTATGACAGCTCTTCCTTAGGACATCTAACTTTAGACCAGTTGATGATATTTTAAATCAACATGGTTCATTTTGCCTTAAGTGAGAGTTCCTAGCATTGGCATCTCAAGAGATGAAAATTATTGTGCATAGGAGTGAACTCCAAGTTTCTATCAGTATTTATTGTATGAATAAAAATATTGAGAATCCTAATTCTCAAGTGAGCTACTCAAACAATCTCCTCTTAGACCAAGTAGGAAAGGATTTGCTGTATTTATCTGCCAGGGTTGTCACAAAACTCAGTAAAATTCACTTATTTTTATTCTTATTCTTCTGGAAGGATAATTTATTATTATTTATGTATGTATTATTGTCTTCTGGAAGATAGATCCAAGATAAATAAGTTCATAAAGATTAATTTCTGGCAAGGCATCTCCTCATACTGATCGTTGTTTTGTCCTCACCTAGAAGCTCTTCTGCATGTCTATAGAGAGCAAAGGTTTTTCTCTTTTCTTCTTATAAGAGTACTTCTCCATCCTGATTAGGGACCAGCTCTTTTGACCTAATCTACCCTCAACTATCATCTTATAAACCTTGACCCTAACTATACTCCTCAGCAGGGGGCGGGGGTGGATAGATTGAATACAGAAAATTGGGAGGTGACAATATTACATCTATAACACTTTAGATGTATATAGATCCTGAATAGAACTAGTCCATTAGAAAAAATTTATTGACCTATCTTAAATGTTCAGATATTCATGACCATTCTTCTCCTGTATGCTAGGCAAAACTGAATGGACTAAGTGGCTATTGTTTCTCCTTAAATGGTTTCAACCATCAAGTACTGGGTGATATCTAGGATTCCACAGTGTTTTTCCATAAAGTCTAGAGGCTACTGTCAATATGGACAAAAAATATGACTGAAAACACATGCATTCAATCATGAGCACATTTGTTCTATTTAATAAATATAGGTTGTGTTTCTATGCTACTAGCTGTAGCACAGAATATGATAAAAGATTTAATAAAACTTTCAACATAGTGGAATGGTAGGCCAGATCATGAAGAATAAAGTAAAGGAATAAAATATTGTTATTTTTTCATTGTTTATGTAGAAAACTAGGCAAAACTTAGTTTTAGAATTTTGTGAAATCTATCATAAAGTTTCTACATAAAGCTGAAATCTAGAGATTTTATAGAACTTATACATTGGTCATTAGAGAAGTGTGCATTTGAACCATAGTAAAGGAGCTGTGAATACCATCAGAATTATTTGATATGAACAGATAAAAATTAATAATTTTCAACATAGATGTAGACAAGTTGAAAAGCAAGCACTCTTAAAGGTGTCCAGTGTAGAGAAAAAGTACTTTGAAAATTTCTTGACAGTATTTAGAAGTTGTAAATAATGTTATCTCATGATTAAAGAAAGATACAATTTTTTCCATTGCTGAAAAAAATGGAATGATGTCTTCAAAGAGGCTAAGATTAAAATGCTTGTAGTGGTTTTGTTCATAATAACAAAAAACTGGCATCTTGACACAAGATCTATAAGCACATTGTGAGAGATACTATTCAGAACCAGTGGAACAGATGTTGATATGAAATTGATGAAAAAATTAATTCAAAAAATAAACCAGATATACTGCCATTAGCATAAAGGTGAGCAACAGGCAACACTAATCTATGACCTCAGAACCCATTATGTGTATTTTGCTTCTGGGGTTTCAGTAGGTATTGACTGCTTAGCTAACTGCGCAGTTGATGGATGCTTTGATATGTAAGCTAATGAGTAAACAATAAATCAAAGTGCATCCCACTGTACACTTAGACATGTGAATTGTAAATTAGATATATGTGTGTGTGTAATGTGTGTAGTTTAATTTACAAATATAATTTATATAGTTTATATATAATATCGTATATATATATATATATATACTTTAGTAGTTTATATAAACATATATACATATATAGCACTATCCAGACATCTGTATATATATTATATATAACTATTATAACTATATAGCTCATCTATATCTCTATATATACTTTGTATTTTATATATATATAGATAAATAGATAGATAGATAGATAGATTATAGAATTACCTGAGCCTGGCTAAAATATGTGACTAGTTTTTAATTGACTCTGACACTTTAAAATCATGTACAGTATCCTATGTTACCTGATTCCAAAGCACACCTTCTCCAAGGCACTTTCCTGGTTACAATACTCTGACTCTTCACTTCTTTAGTGAACTGTAAAGAACTGCACTTGTATTAAGGTAAAAAAGTCTCACCTAGCTACCTAGAATACTGTAGTATGTAGTATAGTGTTCTACTCTGAAGCCATGAATCAAAAGAACTGGAAGCAATGGGCGGGCTTACTTATATCCAATCATTTACATTTAATTCCAGGCATACTTCTTGAATTTTCCTCTGGTCATAATAATGCTCATTATGTTGAAGCTGAGGTGAGTTATGTTATTTATTCACATGCTTAATGCCTGCTACAAAAAATAAATATTTTAATCGAATTCAAACTGATTATTTTTAACCAATTTTTTTTTCTTTTTGTCATAGGGCTTGAACTCTGGGCCTGGGTGCTGTCCCTCAGCTCTTCAGCTCAAGGCAAGCACTCTACCATGTGAGTCACAGCACCAGTTCCGGTTTTCTGGTAGTTTATTGGAGGTAAGAGTCTCATAGACTTTCCTGCCTGGGCTGGCTTTGAACCACGATCCTCAGATCTCAGCCTCCTGAGTAGCTAGGATTACAGGTATGAGCCAAGGGCAGCTGGTGCTAATATTTCTTAGATTTTAGTAGGCACAAGGATTTATATAGTTGCATATATTTTGGGTGAATCTCCATTTTAAATGAATGAATTGAATACAGATGTGTGTCACAGGAAAAAAATGATATTTTAATTGTTTAAATTCTGAAAACCATACTAAAATATTTTATTCGTGTTCTTAAATTTTTGTATGGGTTCTGATGTTAAAATGATTTCTCCTATGTTAGCAAAATAGTAATGGCATAACACTTAAACTTTCAATTCTCTTCAGCGTCATGGATCCTACTTAATTTATTTCTTCTTAATTTCAGTTTTTATCATTCTCATATAAGTCTTGTGCATTTTTCTTGGATCTGCAAACTGCCCAGTTTGACAGTAATATCTTGATTCCATAATTAATTCTACACTTTCTTGGTACAGTGTAGGTCATACATTATAATAATGAGTTTACTCCTTATACTTCTCATGTTCTTGTCTCAATGATTATGTGTAATTGCAAATTGAACTAAAAGAGGTGAAGTTTCAGCCCTACTCATATGATTTTATATCCTACAGTCAACCTCTAGCTGTATGACATTTTCATTAAAACAAAAATCAAAACTAAACAAAACAACAACAACAATAAAAAACAAACTTTAACAATTTCTTAGCTCAGATGGAGACATTGAAATTCATCTAGAAATTTTACATCATGTTGTCTGACAACAGATCTACTCATATTGTGACCATGATAGAATGCGATGTTTCTACATTCGGAGATTTTTAGTTAAATAAATAATCTGTTGTGATCATATAACTGCAAGTGCTGATTATAAATATGAATATTTAGTAATATTTTTGAAATATTAACATCCTAAAAAGAAATCATTTTAATACTCATCCATATTTTAAGAAAACTACAAGCCCTAAAGCTCATATTTATTCATTTATTTTAGATGGAAATAGCATATTTATTGAAATGATCTGTAAATCACTACTTCATTATATACTTTAAGATAAAAACAAAAGTTTACTTGGGCTTTTATTTCTGCATATTATTGTATTAAAAGCAAATTAAAACATTCATATTTATGCTTACATGTATTTTTCTACATTCAAGGGAGTAATATGAGGTAATTTTTTCATCTATAGAACTTAAATTTTCTACTTGTGTAATTTTACATCTCATTTATTTTTATAAGTATCCATAAACCAAATTATTTGTCTCTATACTGCAATAATCTTATCAGCTATGTAATTACACTTAAGTCCAAGCAGCTATCATTTAATTTTGTGGCATTTCCAGTCCTTATTTTTAATACTGAGTGCAGTGGTAATCTTTCCATTCTCTGGAAAATTAAAGCAATAGAACTATATTACTCAAGGTGGCTACACTGTTTATTCTGCACAGTGGTAACACAAGCCTTCAACACTTCATTTACTCTTTCCAGGATCCACTTTTATCTACAAATTATTTGACTCCCTTCTAAAAAATAATAATTAGATACTGCACTGAAACAACATACAAAGTGAGCAAATTTTTCATGTTCTCAAAAGACTATGAAAAATAAATCATTCAAATTTCACTCAAATTTTTACATGCCATATCAGATTCTTCAAGAAAAATGTTTTGAATTTACATGTAGTATATAGTTGCCCTCTCTGTCTGTCTCTCTCTTTATATATATATTTCTTTCTTCTTAGTCACACTCTTCCCTCCTCTCCTCCCCGATATCTTTCTCTTTTTCACTTTCTACTTTTCTCTTTCTTTTTCTTTCCTTCCTCCTTCCTTATCTTCTCTTTCTCCTTTCTTTCCTTCCCTTCTTCCTCCCTCCCTTCCTTCCTTCCTTCCACTCACCCAGGATAGCTTCTCTTTTAGCTCTAAAAAAATAAGTTCTATCACTTTAAATAAAAATGTATGTTATAATATGAGTACACAGTCCAAATTTCATATGTTGAAATTTAATCTCTAATGTTAATCTCTAATATTTTTTTTTATTCATGAGGATTTATCTCCCATAAATTGGAATGTCATCCTTATACAAATGCAAGAAACTATACTGTCTCTCTTTGATGGCTTCTTCTAATTACTCTTGCAGCGTTTGAAGTGAAGGTGCTTTTTCTGCTTTTCTTTTCCATCTGTTTCCTCCATATGAGTACCAGTACTAGAACCTACTCTTAATCTTGACTCTGGTTTCTTCATTTTCCAGAATCAGGTGAAATAAAATTTTCATTATATTTTATTTTTGTCAGTCAAGGGGTTAAACTTGGGGACTGGGCTCTGTCCCAGAGCTCCTTTGCTAAAGGCTAGGGCTCTACCACTTTGAACTACAGCTTCATTTCTGGTTTTCTGGTAGTTATTTGGAGATAAGAATCTCATAGATTTTCTTGTGTGGGTTGGCTTTGAACAGCAATTGTCAGCTCTCAGCCCCCTGAGTTGCTAGGATTACTGGAGTGAGCCACCAGAGCCCTGCTAAATTTCTATTCTTTATAAATAAATCACCTATCAATAATGTTTTTATCACCACTAGTAGAGTAAGGTCAAGTTGTATTATTTGAATTATATATAATCCAAAATATATTAGACTCCCATATTTTGAGGAATCCTTCCATGATCTGATCTAGATGCAAGATCTTTGAAGTTCATCACCATGCAATTAATCGGGTAGGGTTAATCAAATCTAACATTTTTCCTTTTAAAAAGGAGGAATTGGGACACACTTCAGTCTAGTAATTAGTATGAAAAGAATCATATGAGGAGGATATGTAGGAGGTTAGATTAATGGATCTGCAAGGAAATTAAGGACAGTGATTTCTGAACATTAGAGAGAGAGAGTGGGAGAGTGGCGGGGAAGGGAGAGTGTGTCCTTAACTTCAGGCTACCTCAACTTCACTCAATCTTAATTTCAGACTACCAGTTTCTAGAACTGTGGGACAAAAATTTCCCTTTTTTAAAAGACATCTGTTTTGATGTACTTTGTAAAGGCATTAGCAAGCTGGTATAGGTGGTTCTTCTTGGTCATCCATTCTTTGGTTTTGCATATTTTGAATCTTTATCTTCTCCATGACACAACTGACCAAAATAGTAGCTACAGTTATTTCAATGTGAAGTAATACCTCTATATGTCAAACTTTGGAAAATATAGGCTCCTTTTCTATGGCTTGCTATTTTTAATGACGCTTTATATTCTATTTACATTGTTCTTTTGCGTAGGGAATAACAATGTCTGCTTTATGATCAGAAATCAGTATAAAAACTAATATTCCTTAAGAAAGCCATGAAAATATTTTTTATTGTGAAAATACCATACAGAGGGGTTACAATTACATGGGCAAGGTAATGAGTACATTTCTTATCAAGTATTGTTGCCTCCTCCTTTGTTTCCCCTTACCATCCTACCCTCCCCCCCTTTCCCCGCGCGCCAAAGTTGTAAAGTTCGTTTTTCGACATATCGTCTTGTACATCTCATTGTTGTAATGGGTTCACCTGTATCCTTATTTAAACAATTTGTTTTTTCCCTTCCCCTCCACAAATTATATCAACATTAAATACAGGGAAAACACGGGTTATACCGTGGGGGAGGGACATACAAAGCAACAAAGAAATATCTTATAAATATGTTAGAAACAATAGCAAGAAAGAAAAAAGCATTTGAGTCCTTATCTTGGGGTTCATTTTGCCTAACATCAGCTTATCTGACCGTTTCTGCTTGTCTCAGACATATACTAGTTATTGCAAATAAGGGAAACCATGGGACCTATGTTTCTTTGGGCCTGGCTTACTTCACTTAATATAATTGATTGGGAGAAGATCTTCACTAGCCATACAAGGAACAAGAATCTCATATCTAAAATATACCTGGAACTCAAAAAATTCTATCTCTCAACAATAAATCCTCAAAGAAACAACTGCCCAATAAATAAGTGGACTAAAGACTTAAAGAGAAACTTCTCTGAAGAGGAAAGAAGGATGGCCAATAGACACATGAAGAAATGCTCAACCTCCCAAGCCATAAAAGAAATTCAAATCAAAACAACATTGAGATACCACCTCACCCCAGTTAGAATGGCTATAATCAAGAACTCTCATAACAACAGGTGCTGGAAGGGATGTGGACAGAAGGGAACCCTACTGCATTGTTGGTGGGAGTGTAAAGTTGTTCAACCACCATGATAGTATTTAAATTTGTATTTTGAGTCCTGTAAGTTGAAGTTATGAAAGTATCCATGAATACTATTACTCTCTTTCCACTTATCTCACTTGCTTCTTTTTCCCTGAATATTGAAAGAATCAAATTCAATCAATCTTTCTAAATGAAAAAAAAGAGAAAAAATTAAATGAACTTCCACGCAGTTCCTATGTCTTATTTACCTCTTCATATTGTATATTTTAAATCATGATCCAGATAAAAGTGTCTTAATTTGAGAAATAAAGAACTAAAATGAATACAAATTGATCACAGGTAATAATTTTACATGGAACTCCTTAAAATAGATTTGATTTATAACCAAATGGTTTCCAGTGAATGCCAGATACTGACAAATATATATATATATATATATATATATATATATATATATATATATTTACATATACTACCAAAACATAATTCAATGTTTATCGGCAAATACATATATCATTTTAAAGTATGATTTTCTTCTTTCTTCATTGTTCAAAAGCTACATATATTTTCTAGATATATTGTTACTATTTAGTTTTTATGGTTATTACCTCATTTTTATTTTTGGACTATTATGTGCTCACAGTATTTTTAAATTTGCAATTAACTTTTGATCTTTATCCCAAAGTTAATAAATCAGAGACTATTTTGGGGCCTTTTACTTGAATAAGATACTAGGAAATATGTATTAGACAAAAATGCACTAATAAAAATTACCAAGTTTACTGGTTCCACCTAGTGGCAATGAAAAAAATTAAATGATATCACTAAAATGCTGATAAAATAAGTTATACAAGGTTTCTTAAGTTCCTTTGTAAAATATTTTCATACATCTGCAATGCTAAAACTATGTTTGTTATATGTAACAATACTCTTTCAAACTAATTACAATTCATGTAAATTAATTACTGTAAAATATTACTTATTTACTTATGGTAAAGTAAGTCCCCCCCACATTTTTATTCTTTTACAATAGTTACTTTGCACAATAGATAAATAACCAACATTGTCTTCTGGTAAAAGCCCACTTTTTATCTTTTTTTTTCTTTTGATTAGTGTATGTTTTCCTCACAGGGCTGTAAATGACATTCATCCACCAACTGGATCCAGGATAACCAGTAATGGGATATTCATAAAGTCTAAAACCAGAAAAACCTATAAAATAATCTGAGCACTAACAAATATATATATATATATATATATATATATATATGTATGTATGTATAGTGAGATTTCAAAATATTTTAAGAAAATCTCTGAGACCTTTAACAATCTTAAAGTTTTCACTAACCAAACAATTTATTCTTTAAATATCTGCAGGTACTATGAAACAAAATTTAAGTATTGCAGATGCTACTACAATGTTAAAAATAGATTATAACTTGCAATTTGGATAAAATTACATAATTAGTCACAGTACTTCACTATAATTGTTTCTTGTAAACAGCCAAAGAATGACACAAAAATGTTTTACTTCATCTGCATTAATAACTTTGGTTATTAAAGATATTTGTGTATTTTATTTGTACAGTTTGCAAAAATTTAAACTGCTTATAGCACATTTTAGCAGAGAAAAAGCCTTTCTAGTTCAGTTATGACAGTTTTGTACTAGGTGCAGATACATCTGATCTGTATACCAAACACCTTGATGGTGAATAAAATTAAAGGTATTTGAAGAGAAAAAAAATAAAAAGGAAATTTACAAGCAATTGTCCTTTTTATATTCAGCAAAATAATATGCTATATTAGGTGCAAGGAATGAAACCTTCAGTGTGCCAACTTTCAATCTTGCTTGTTTAATTAATTTGACACATAAAAGCAAATGCCTTAAAAAAAGTTTATGCAGCAGCAAATTACTTTAGCAGTTTTACCTTTGTAACCTGCTATAGATAAGTTACATACTTCCTTTTACAGCTTTCACAACTGTGAGAACTTAATGTTATATTAATGGACACTAGAGGAGACAAAAATATGTGACCCCTATATGATGTTTATATTCTTACAAGCTTACATTTAAATTACGTTGTATAAGATATATGCAAACCAGGACAGGCAATATGTCATTTGAGATAATATAAAACACTAATCAAAAGCATGTAAAGACTACATAGTGGGTTGTTTATAGATCAATTTAAATATATTTAATGAAATGCATTGAACCATCCTACTATTTGATGTAAAGAAAATTAAAATCTATATATAAATTAGACATTTAGAGAAAGACATAATAAATACTTCCCACTTCTCTACAGAGAAAGAAAACTAAGAAAAGCTATGCAAAGAACCTATGTTTTCAACAACCTGTAACTTAGAAAAGTCTAATATGAGCTTTGTACAGATGAATCACACATCATTGTAGCTACTGAAAGGATGAGTTGTTAGGATTTGAATTCAAATCTAACCAAGGAAGATAGATCCATGAGATTCTTATCTCCAGCTAACTTGTAAATGACAGGATTGAAGTTATAGCTCAAGTGATAGAGCATGAACTGTGGGCAAGGAAGTCAAGCCTCAGTACTCACACATGCACAAACACACACAAACACACACATACAAACACACACACACACAATTCAATACATGGAAAGTCAATATACCTGAATCCATAAACAAGTTACTGTGGAAAATTTCACAGGTTCACAAATTTCAGAAATTTTCAGTTAAAAACTCTAACTGCTGATATTCAAATCTCGAAAATTGATGAGCCTAAATTATAGCTAGCCATCAATATTAAGAATCCACTTCCACAATCACACTAGAGAGTAAGATATACAAGTCTTCAAGTCATCATAAAAGCAAAGTATTTTGAAAAGTATTTAATTTACATTTTATTTACAAATAGTAAATATTTTCTACTTTACTTATAACCAATATGATGTACATACAATTTAAATAGTTGTTATACTTTGCTGTTTATAAAATAATAATGAGGAAAAACAACACAAGTTTAGTATATATTTCACATTGTATTTAAAAATTATTTATTAATTTGATTGTTTTGCTTGTTTTGGAGCTTTAAGTCAGGGCGTCAGTGCTGTTCCCAAGCTTTCAATCAAGATTAATGTCTATCATTTGAGCCACAGATCTACTTCCAGCTTTTTGATGGTTAATGGGAGATAAGATTCTGAAGGACTTCCTTGCCTTATTTGGCCTCCAACACCTCAGATCTAAGCCCCCTGATTAGATAGTGGCTTGTGCCACTGATGCCCAGCTTGCATGCCAAGTGTGTTTAAGTTTAGATTGCTTGAATCAACAGATTCAAGATTAAAGTGATGAAGTATGATGGGATACTGATTTAAAAATAATTATTTTTGTATTGGTTTAAAATTTGAATACTATTTTTAAAATTCATTTTTTTGTAATACAAGTTACACTAGTTTACAAGCTTGAATTTTCCACTTACATATTATTACAGCCTGGGTAGATAAAACTCTGTGACCCTTATCTCCAATTAATTAATAAAAAGTCAGAAGTGGAAGTATGGTCCAATTGGTAGAGCTTCATCTGTGAGGAGAAAAGCTACACCAGAGCTTGAAGCCCAAATTTCTAGTCCTAGCAGGAGTACATTTTTTAAAGACTATTACTAAAAGAAAACAATAACAAATCTGTTAAGAATGTGGGGGAAATGATCCTCCATATATTACTGATGGCTAGTATAACCTCTATCAAAATCAGTGTAGTGGTATTAAAAAAAAGAAAGTAAAAATAGAATTATTTTATGATCCCACCATATCAGTTGCAAATATATATTCTAGAGTATAAAACAATATACAAGATGGATATTTGCATACTCATATATATTGTAGTTCTGACAACAAAAGCTAAAATACAAAGTAATGGAGTAAAGAGGGAAAAGATTAATGGAGAGTGAATAATTTTTAAGAATATTACAACTATTTATAACATATGCCCAGGATTAGATTTCTGTTATGAACCACACATAGTCACTCTTCTATACAGCTTAGTTCTACATTAAGCTTTAGCATTCAAATTCATGTAAGTGTACTGTTTCATGTCTATTCTGTCCATGGGAGATTTGTAAAAATGTTCCATTTCTCATCTCCACTGATAAGAAATTTGAAATTATATGTGTTCATATGCATATCAATCATTCTATATATATATATATATATATAGTTATCTATCTAAACACATAGATTCATACCCATTCATATAATCTTTAATATAGGTATATGTATGTATTTGTCATTTATCAATCTATCTAATTATTTACCTGTCATCTATCAACTATCCCATTACTCAATGCCTTCAAATGAATTTTAATTGCTCAGAAAATTATGGAAATTAGAAATATAGAAACATAGAAATATTCTATACAAATAAATTCTATATAAATAAAGAAATATTCTATAGAATTTTAGAGGACAGGCTTTGTCCAGTTCCAAATTCTCTTGTATTCTTGGCCTAATAAATTTGTTCCAGGGTAAAATGAATCATATGAAAAAAATGACAAAATTTTCTGTGGAGGTACCACATGCTAGTGCTCTGATTTCTAGTTTCCATTCAGAATCATACCTAAACTCCATAGGATTAGGCCAAGGCCTAGATAGCTCAATTGATAATATTGTTGGATTCTAATTTTAAGATAATGACAAGTTACCAGGCATGGTTCTCCTATCAAGAAATCTTATATGTGAAATCCATATTTTTATGATGACAAAAATACCTTCAAATACTAACAATGGCATCTAATACATACAATTTTAATTTTATGGGATTTGAACATAAAATATATGACATTATATTAATAGGAAAACCTAAAAGATTCCACATAACAATTTTTGATAGTAGAGATGTGAGTTAGACAGCTTGACTATCAAAGTTCAACCTACATAAATTCTCTCCTTCACTCTTTATTACTTAATATTATTTAAAACTCATAATCACAATACCTTTCCTATTAAGCCACAGGAAATTATATAATCCAACCTTAACCAATCAAACATTTCTCTAATACATTTCAAATTAAAAGTATTAAAACAGATTAACTTTATAACTATGTCAAAGATATGCAATAGAATTAATGAAATATGAAGACAAACTCAGAAACAATAAATAAAATAAAACAAGAGCACTCATGCAATTTAGTCCTCTGTTGTTACTAGTTTCAGTCAGTTTCTTGCAATAAGGTTTTTTTTTTTCAGTCGTGGGGCTTGAACTTTGGGCCTGGGCGACGTCCCTCAGCTCTTCAGCTCGAAAGGGCTTTACCACTTGAGTCACAGCACTACTTCTGGGTGGCTTATAGGAGATAAGACTCTCACAGACTTTCCTACAGAGGCTGGCTTTGAACTATGATCCTCAGATCTCAGACACCTGAGTAGCAAAGATTATAGGAGTGAGCCACCTGCAGTGGGTTCATTTTTAATGAACAAATATTTCTTATCAAGAATAATCAAAAGCTCATTTCAATGTCTGTTTACAAGTAATATGTTTCAATATTTGAGAGACATATTTCAAAAATACAAAAAAAATCTAAGAAAAAATTTGATAGCATAAGTTGTAGAACTTAATTATGGAACCACTTACTTATACACAATATAAAAATATAGGATGAAAGCCTACATATACCTGTAAAATTATCCTTGAATTATAAAGCAATTGCTTATACTTGGGAAGAGAGTATGAAACTTAAGTTTAAACAATTTTCATAAATTATTTTAAAAATATTTTCCACAGTAAGGACAGGGTAGGACAAAGGGGCAGGGGAAGGAGAGAGTGACATTCACCAAGGGCATTGTAATTTTAACCTCACAGAATTCTAATCTATTTCTAAATTACTTAATGATAATAATAACAAAAAGAAAACCATAATATTCTGCAAATAACTTTATTTTAAGAAATATTTGTCTTTACATTTCTTTAATGAATATTTATCAATAAAGTTTATTTTAAAATTAGGAATGGTGAAAATTTTAATTGTCTAAAACAAAATGACATTCCCTTGAATTAGTGGCTGAAAACAACACAAATATTTATAAAACAGCAATGTTCTGTTCACAATCATTATGCATTTTTCTGTATAAATTATCATATCCACAATCACTGAAGTTTTCTCCTCAATTCTTTTTCTGCACTAAATCAATCAACATATCTAAATAAGGCACTTAATTTTAATAACATAAGTATTCAGGTGACTTAGATTTTTTTTTATCATGGCAGTAAGTGGTATGCGAGAGACTATATTGGTAAAAAATAGGTAAAAATTGATGAAGTCATTAAATTTTCAAAAGTTATAAATTATCCTGTAAAGCTTCACTGGCTGCAAATTAGCCTATGCTGTAGCCCTCTGCTAACAATCTATAGATCATTTTATTATTCATGAATTTTAGTAATTTCAGGACACCACAGGTCATCTTATGCTCATTTATTTGCTAAACACCTTGTGCTAGCACGCCTATGCTGAAAAATTGCTACTATTTACTCCCTGTGAGACAAGCAAGCAACAAAGTGCCGATTTTGGCCCCAGACATCCAGAATGCCAGGCTGCACATACATCTTGCTGTCAGTGAAATAAATGAGCCCTTAAATTGGCTGCAAAGCTTTAAGAACTGAAATTTATATGTCTAGTTATCAAACAGAAAGTTCAGAACACCTGCCAATATGAAACATAATTGTGACAAACTGTTACATTTTACCTTTAGCTTTTCAGTTTTAATATCACAGATTCATTATGAAATATTCTAGCGAACACCCTAACTTAGCAACACAGTTTGCAGTCTATATTGTATGTGTGTGTTTGTGTGTATGTGTCTGTGTGTGGATGCTCTTGTGTATGGATATGTGTGTGTACACAAGTGTGTATAATGGCCTCACCATTTAAACATTGGGTTATCCATTAACAAATGAATAACTTATCACAAATAGCCAAAGCCTGAGACTTTTGTTTGAGCTGTAGATTTTCCAACTTCAGCCAGCCCTACAGCTTCTTTATGAATTCTTCTCAATATATCAATATGACTAAAAATGTTTTAATAATATTTTTAATCATTTGAGAATTTGACCAACATAGTAAAGATGATGGATCTTTTCTATGAATTTATCAGCTAAGAGGGAGTATCTTCTTTTTGGGGGGGGGCGGGTTCGGTCATGGGGCCTGAACTCTGGGCCTGGGCACTGTCCCTCAGCTCTTCAGCTCAAGGCTAGCATTCTACAGCATTCTACAACTTGAGCCACAGCGCCACTTCCAGCTTTTTTCTTTTTGCTTATGTGGTGCTGAGGAATCGAACCCAGGGCCTCAGGCATGCAAGGCAAGTGCTCTACCACTGAGCCACCTTCCCAACCCCGAGGGAGTATCTTTAAATGTAATAATACTTTAAGAAAATAAAGCCAGTTGGGATAAAGCTCTATCACTGATTTTTAAGAAAGATGGCCAAACATTAACATTATTAACAATGACAAAAATATGATGGGCCCTGTTAAAATCTTATTTATATGTTTCATATTAAATTATCACTCTGATTTCAGGTAACTTATCTTTCTAGTTTGTAGGCTGAGGAATATGATTCAAGGTCTCCAGACACATTTAGGATCCAGTTATTTAACAACTACTTTAAATCACTGGAGATTCAAGAAAGACTACAGTTTGGATTAATTAATGTTCAAAGTTTATCTTGGTATCTCTTGGAGTTCACATTGCACATACCTTATTACTCAATCTGTTTCTTTTTAAAACATCCATGTTAGCACTCTAGAGATAACTAACAACAATGTATAAGCAAGGTAACTCTTCTATATGTGTTGATTTAGGATGCCAGTTTTCTTACAAAATGTGGAAACACACTGAAGAGAGTGGTTGGAACATCTTTGCTCTTTGTTTAAAAAGTTATATTCTTCCCTATTGAATCAAAGGCTGTCTGATACTAACAACAGGGCTTCTTTATAATATGACATCCATAACCATTACTCAACTTCTTTTTCAAATAACAATATAGTCAGATTAAACTTTCCAGTTCTATTTAAAATATTTAAATAATGGATGTTTGAAATAAAATATTGGTAGTGTAAATACATACTGTCTTTCGACACAACACACAAAAAGTGCAGATTGTATCTGGTTCTCTCAACTCACTTTCCCCTATAATCTCAAGGGGTAGGAATAGCTTTAATAATTCCAAAAAGAGACTTATACTTTAATGATGTATGCCACTTTTGCCTTGATTATGTTTTTTATGCTTTCTTTCAAATGTTGGCTCTTAGGTGGCAATAGCCAGCAATTTGTCCTCTTTATAAAAAGAAGTGTTATTTGACTGTCATCTGTTCTGCTAGCCAATTTTTCATGTCACCCTCCTTCATTAGAATATCTATAACCTGCCTTTTCAGATATCTTAGTAAAACCCCAAATGGTTTCAGTTTAACCACCTTTATTCAAAATTCAACTCTGCCAGGTACCATCTTGAATTTTAATTTTCCAATATACCCAGCACTACCAATCTTTGATAATATCTAGAAAATATCCTGACACTCAGAGTTGAATAATCAAATTTATTAGAAATTTTACCCCTCCTTCTCTACAAACAAGAAACATGATTCTAATAAAAATTGTGATCAGCATTATCTAATCTTGTATTAAGAACTAAATATTTTCTACACATTTGACAACATAATTTATTTAAAGTAGAAATAAATCCAAAGAAACTAAGAGCAAAGAAACATATTAAAATTTTAAGATCACAAAATGTTATGTCCTCTATATGCACCTATAGGCAGATAGAAGGAGGGATATGTGTGTGTATATTTATATAATTCATAATGCTATATAAATGTTTAAATTAAATATATATGGAGATATATGTAGTATATCTATTATAGCTATATTTATGATAGGTATACATAGATATGTATGATCATATCTATCTTTATACAGTCTCTCTCTATATATGGATATATCTAGATATCTAAGTATATATACTTTAGCACGTTAAATTATTGTATTATCTCTCTGCTAACTTCCTAGACAGGCAAAATAGTTTCTGTGTCCCTGAATTTGAGATATAATTCCTCAATCTGTATTAGGTAATTCTCTCCAGCCAAAGGTTTGTCCAGGTTGAAAGTTGATGATGTCTGCTTCCTGTAGACCTAATATAAAAGCAAGCTCATATCCTAAACCATCCACTCCTAAGCAACTCTCAGGGTATATTTGGGCTTTCCCTACATGATATTCAAAACAATTCATAAAAATTCACTTAATGCATGTTCTTTAATAATCTTCTATGAGTTTGTACTGTAGGCTGGGACATCACTTACTTTATGAGAAAACACACAAGAAACATGAGATTTCTGTGTTTCCAGACACATGCTAGCCCATCTGCATTATAGAAACTTAAAGGAAATAAGTGATTTAAAATTCAATGTTGAAGATTCACTTTAGAATATTTTTTATTCAGCAGAATGAAGAATGTCGGACTTAAGACAAACAAAAAGCCAACAACAACAACAAAAATTGTTGTTGTTGTTTTTCCTGTGGAATTTGACAAGAAAAAAAACTATCATAAAACATGAAAATCAAAAGTTGAACAAAATAGAATGAAAATAAGAATGATGTAAGTGGTAGGAAGAAAGCAATATTAAGGAAGAGTTCATTGCTATTTCTGAAATAATTGATGCGTGAGTTTGGTGCATTTTAGCGGGGGGGTCGGTTGTGGGGCTTGAGCTCTCTCTGGGTTTAGGTGCTGTCCCTGCGCTCTTCAGCTCAAGGCAAGCGTTCTACCGCTTGAGACACAGCTCCACTTCAGGTTTTCTAGTGGTTTATTGGAGATAAGGGTCTCACGGACTTTCTTATCCAGGCTGGCTTTGAACCATGATCCTCAGATCTCAGCCTCCTGAGTAGCTAGGATTACAGGCATGACCCACCAGTGTCCAGCTGGTGCAATCTTTTTCTCCAATAGTCCAGAAATAAAACCAGGAAAGGTGAACAAAATGTGAAGAGTTTGTTTAATAAAGAGAAAGAAAAGGCCACTCAGGAGAGTGAGAAGCAGAACCTGATAACCACTTGTCCAGCCTGTTCATCAGGGAATAGCTGTTTTGTATTATTCCAACCAATCATATTTGTCTTCCTTTTGGCATTGATTTTGTCAGATGGAGACTGGTTTGATTGGAACCTTCTCCTCTTGGTAGCTTGTAGGAGAGCAGCCATGCCTCAATTTCCTGCCCTGAGTTATAGCCACTAGTAGGATGTAAGCCAGATGAACTATGTAATCCTTCATCATCATTGTTGCCATCAAATATAAAAAATTCACGTGTTCATATATATGTATGTATATAACTATATGTAAATACATACATATATATACATATATATATACACACTTAATCCTGGAAGCATATACTATGGCATAATCCAAATTTTTCAATGAATCATAATTATATTTAGAGTGCAAACTTTTGCTTATGGTATGCTTATTCAGCCATCTCCATGACATATTCCTCTTTCACTTTACATGCGTTTGTTACTCTACTTTGAACTTTCACTTAATTTTTTTTTATTTCTAGGATGATTATCATTCAGTCTTTTCTGTTGTTTTCCCTTAAGTAAAAACAATATGGTAGAGAAAAATCGTTCTTTCTCCCACTTCCTAAAATCCATATGTTTTATAATTCATAACAAAGAGGAAAAAAGTTACAGATAAAATTAAGAACACTAATCAGCTGGCTCAGAAGGAGATTATCTAAATTATCTGGGTGTGCACAATATAGTTGCACTGCCCTTTAACAATGATAATAGAACAAGAAACAAATACTCAGTCCTGTGTTGCTTATAACCTGAGGACCATGGACCTTCCAAAAGCCTGAGAGACAAGGATAGGATTTCTTTCACAGACCATACAAAAAATTAAATAACTCTTCCTTTAAACCTTTATTTCACCCCAGAAAGATATTTGTATGATTTCTGACATACAGTAATATGAAAATAAATTGGTATGTTTTAAATTGCTGAGTTTTTGGCAACTTGTACAAATTTGAATAAAACCTAAACAGCAAGGAAGTGGTATATTCATGAATAAACAAACTCATAATTTTAACATTATTTACTACCAAATTGATTTGTAGATTACAAGTATTCAAACCAAACTGCCAATAGATATTTTTGTTAAGAAATTTCACGTTGAAATTATACAATTTAAATTTAAAAAAAGCATTTGAAGACTTGAATACCTAACACAACTGTGGAAAATCAACAATAATTCTTATCCCATGAAAGCTAATTTCCTGTAAGCTCATATGTAGATACATTTCTTGTTATCACTAAGGGTGAAAATCATAAAACCATAAGTTCAGAACCATCCTAGTATACTCAATAAGCTTCTGCCTTGTAAGCCAAGTTGTGTGTATGGAGCGGGGAGTAGATATAAGAAGCTTTTTACAAGGTTGCACTAATACAGATAGTGAAACTGGTATACAGATGAACATAGCCAAGTAAATCAAAATACATACTCTATGATCAGCTTTAAAACATATATTGTCAGTTAATGAGTAAAGTTTAAAGAGATTAGTATTCAAGTCTATTGAAAATAGTCTTAATGGGAAGGTCATTTATGTTTTTAAGAACCTGACCAATAAGCTATGTACATATGAGCTTATAACCTGATGATAAGCAAAATGAACCCCAAGATGAGGACACAAGAGGTTTTGTCTTTGTTGCTCTTCTTCTTAATGTACTTACAATGTATTATGTGATTTTTTGTTCCTTTTTTGTGTTCTTTCCCTATAGTACAACCCCTGTTGACACTGTATTTGATTCTGGTGCCCTACTTTTTCTAATTTGAGGAGGGGACGGAAATAACAAAATGCTGAAATAAGAATACAGGATGACCCATTGTAACAATGAGATATACAAGACAGTATATTGAAAACACACTTCATAAGTTTGCAGTTTGGTGGGGGGAGAGGAAGGAGGAGCTGGGGATGTGGGGAGGAAAGGGATGGTAGGGGAAATATACAGGAAGGTGTTACAATGCTCAATAGGAAATGGACTCATTACCTTGCTCCTGTAACTGTAATCTCTTGGTACAGTTTCTTTTCAATAATATATATATATATGTATATTTAAAAAACCCTACCAAATTTGTAAATTTTCTCCTTTTCATAGTCAAGAAGTTAGTGAAATACTAACACATTACAGCAAACAGGCTGTGAAATATTATCCTACAGTATATGTGTGTGTGTATGTGTATATGTGTGTGTGTGTTTGAGTGTTAGTTCTGGGAAGCACGAAAACTTGGTGAATGGACAACAGGCATTACCTCTTTGATTTATTTATTTATTTTGGGTCCGGTCGCAGGGCCTGAACTCTGGGCCTGGGCGCTGTCCCTCAGCTCTTTAGCTCAAGGCTAGCGCTCTACCACTTGAGCCACAGCACCACTTCCGGCTTTTTTCTTTTTGCTTATGTGGTGCAGAGGAATCGAACCCAGGGCCTCAGGCATGCAAGGCAAGCGCTTTACCACTGAGCCAACTTCCCAGCCCCGGCATTACCTCTTTGAAATCAATGTATTATACTCCAAATTGTGCTCTTTATGTGCTCAAATTGTCTCCAAACCTCTACATTATTCTGAAAGTATTGTTTATTGATGTGTGATTGGTCTGGTCTTCCTTATCTATCTGTGTCACATTCTACTTGAAAATAATGAAGCACATTGTTCTGAAAGGTAATTTTCAGGCACTAGGGTTGCATATCCAGCTGTCTACAAGGATTCTCCCTAGATAGTTGTGTGTAAACTATCTTCTGTATTTACTTTTCATACTTTGAAAAGCAAAATTAATACATCACAAAAGTATATAAAATTAATATGATTTTTTGTTTATTGTGTATTTATTACCTGCCTCTATTAGAATATAATTTAGTAAATTTACTTTTCCCTATTCGAGACTTAGTTTATCCAATAGACATACTAGTTCCTCTATTAATATTATATAAACATAATTATCATAATTGTCTTTCAACAACTTCTGTGTAATAACTATATTTTCAAATGGCCATTACTCATTTTAAATCCATAGAAAGAATATATACATTTTATGCTTATGCACACACACACAAGAAACTAAAAAAAAATTCTAGACATAATGCAGTGAGATAAAGACATAGACATGCAAGAGCTACCAATTATTTTTTTCCAAATTAAAAAAATATGTACATCTGGGTACCAGTGGCTCATCCTTGAAATCCTACCTATTCAGGAAGCTGAGATTTTTCAGATTGCAATTCAAAACCAGTCCTGGTAAGTAAGTCTGTGAGATTCTTATGTCCAATTAACCAACAAAACTACAAGTGGCTGAAGTGGTAGAGTGCTACCTTTCAGTAAAAAAGGTCAGGGACAGTGCCCAAGCCTTAAGTTCAAGCTACAAGACCAGCACAAAACAAGAACAAGAACAACAACAACATCAAAAAAAAAAAAAAAAAAAAAAAAAAAAAACCTTTTATGTGTCACAAGATCTGCCAACTCTAATCTAGCCTGTTAGTTTTCTTTTTTTTTTTTTTTATTGTGAAAATACTGTGCAGAGAGGTTACAATTACATGGGCAAGATAATGAGTACATTTCTTATTAAGCATTGTAGCCTCCTCCTTTGTTTCCTCTTCCCATCCCTTCCCATCCTCTCCCTGCTCCTCCCCCACCCAATCCTCCTGGCTCTCCCTCCCCGCCCCCCACCAAAGTTGTAAAGTTCGTTTTCGACATAACAACTTGAACATCTCATTGTTGCAATGGGTCCACCTCTATCCCTATTTAAACGATTTGTATTTCCCCTTCCCTTCAACAAATTATACCTACGTCAAATACAGTGAAAGCAGGGGTTATACTGTCGGGGAGGGACATACAAAGCAACAAAGAAATAATCTTATAAATACGTTAGAAACAATCGCATGAAAGAAAAAATATTTGAATATATATCTTAGGGTTCATTTCCCTAATATCACCTTATCTGACCTTTTCTGTTTGATTCAAACATATACTAGATATTGCAAATCAGGGCCTGTTAGTTTTCATAAATAAGTTTTGTTTATGAACACTTCCAGACTCATCTACTTAAATGGTTACCTTTGTCTAAATTTCTGTTACAAGATAAGTGTTCAGCCTTTGGAAGAGATATATTTACTCACAATGGTGAAGACATTTTCAAGGGCTTACCAAAAAAGATAAAAGAAAGAGAACAAGGCCAAACTTTACTCTTGGTGTTGCAATTATTACTTGAAAATTGGAACAGCTAAGAGCAATATATTATATCATATATTATTTGGTAAATATGAGATTTTAAATTGGAAATATACTAGGAAAATTTCTTATGATCCTATTTTTGCCTGAACTTAATATTCACATAAATTCGAAATGTCTGAGGCTTTTCCCTAAAATTACAATTTTTGCACAAGGATCAGTCTTTTATACCAAATATGTATCTATATGTTTTTCTTAAGTATCATTCAATGCCTTTCAATTGATTAAGTACTATCTGAAGATTGGCACTCTTTAAACCCTGTATAAATTAGACAAATATTTATTGCCTATATTTCATATTTTCTTTTAAATTGAATTGAAAATGTCAAATATTTACTGATAAAAAATTTATTTCTTCTTAATTAAAAATTTTAATGATGTTAGGGCACTTTTCAAGATACAAAACCAAATGAACATTTATTTAAACTAAAAATAATAACCTACTCCATATTTGGGAGATAGTTTGCTAAATAATAATATTAATAATAGTGTAATATCTTTAAATATAGTAAATTTTGTCCTATATGTACAAAAATAGTCACAATACTATTGTTTAGAATATATTGCATATTAACTGATCCATATTGTTTCAGTATCCATCATAAATGTTGGATAAATCTAGTTCAAACCAGCATTCTAGCCATCATTGTTTCAGTTACATTTTCTAACCACTGTAAATAATATAAGAGATATGTGACCAGATTCTAATATGGGCTTTATCCACAACATTGTTTTTGGCTTTGATGAAATTGCAAAAAATTCTCCGACTTGGTATCTCTCTATTATAAAATGCAGCCAAAACTCTATTAAAAGTATAATATTGTAAAGTACAGCAAATGGCTCTGGGAAATTGATTTAACTAAAACTAATCCCAGCTATGTGATTTGGCACAGATATGATCTTTTTGAACAAGGAATTTAACAATCTACTGTCTGTCTCCAACAGTTATCATTGAGCATTATTTATTCATGAATTTTATAGAATTAGGTTAAGGCATTAGAGTTAATGCCTTATTCTCTAATTTTCATTAATGTTTAAATTGGAATTTTTTGTCAATCTGCTTAACCATGAATTTTGCAATTCAATATACTTTCTGTATAGAAATAAAATAACTTGAGAATCTTTCAACTTAACTAAACATGAAATAAGAATAAATATTTCTGATAGTTTTAGGTGTCTGTTATGCTGTGTGTATTTACTTTCAAGTAGAATTTAAATCTGTAGGAGAGGAAGTGAGAAGAATATCTTAGTTTCTTAATGAATAGTTTATTAATTATAAAATGTCTGTATAATTTTCTTTCACTATCAATTTAATATTTCAAGTTTCATGTTAAACTTTTCTTCTCAATGAGAGGCATGATTAGTTAGCTATTATTACCTAACTGTTTTATATATTTAATTCTAATGTAAACGGCAAATTGAATGAATCCTCAGAAAGAAACGGGAACATTTCTGAGACAAAAGTTTTATCAAGTTAAAATTCATTTCTAAGTTAGGTTTGGGGCCTGGGCATTGTACTTGAGATCCTTTTGCTCAAGGCTAGCATTCTACCACTTGGAGCCACACTGCCACTTCTGGTTTTCTGCTGGTTAACTGGAGATGAGAGTCTCATGGACTTTCTTGCCCAGGGCTACCTTCCAAGTGGTATCCTCAGATTTCAGCTTCCTGAGTAGTAGGATTACAGGTGTGAGCCACCAGTTTTCTTCAACAACAATTTCAGATGGAATTTTGAGTTACTATATTAATCACCATTGCCATTGCAATGAGCTTGTCTTTTTTCTCTAATTTTAAAAAAATATTTGGAGTGAATAAGCCATTAACAGTCCAAGTTCTTTAGTGTCAAAATTATGTAATTTACGAAGAATTTTAATTTATTTTACCTTTCCTTCTAAATCCAGTTGATATTCTGTTGTTTGCCTATCCAAAATTTTATGTTACTCTGAATAATGTTTTAGCAAATGTGGGGATACAAATGCCTATTGGAAATTATGCTTTTAATTTTTCATTCTATATGAAGAAGATGAATGCCTGGATCATACTGTAATCCATTTTTTACATTTTTTGTTTAAAACTGTATGCTTTCCAAAATGGTTATACCACTTTGTATTCCTACAAAGTGTGAAGAAGTAGAGTTCTGATGTTTCCAGGTTCTCACCATTGCTTCTTATTTTTTGTTTACTTGATGGCAGCTATCCCAGTGGTTTTGAGGTAAATTTCATTATAGTTTTGATTTTAGAGAGAGTTATATATTAAAATGTTTGTGCTTTTGGTTGATAAGATGTGATAAGGTAAGCTCTCTACAGAGACATTGGCTCAGCAATTTGAACAATATTTATGGAAACTTCTTAGGTTATTAATAAAAAAGTATAGAAAGTCAAATCAGCCAGTGATAATAACTATAACTAATCAAATTGAAATAAAAATGAAATAAATATTGGGAGAATGTTAAATGTTATAATAAAGGTATTGCTGTTCTATTGCAACTCTTAAAATTTCAGCACAAAATTTTGCTTCTCTTTCCAAAAAATATGTCTATATGAAAATTGTCATATTTCATTTTACTTTTGTCAGTTTCATAATATGTTTTCCCTTTCATTCTAGAAAATGTGATACAACAATGTCTGAAATTGGATCTAGTCCATCTATTTGTTCCTAAATTATTCATGAAAATAAGCATGAATCCATTCAACAGGAAAAACATTGTGTTGTTACAAATAAGAAGGAAGGAATGGAGAAAAGGACATTTGAAAAGCAAACATTTTTAGGTAAAAGAGAAAAATGCTATTTTACTCACTTCATCACTGCTGTGGAATCAGACACCTTGATTTCTATTATAGAGAATAAATGATATTTAATCATCTTGTACTTTGGACAATAGTATTGTGCTTTTGTAATCAAACAACGATTTTCATTGCACTTAGAAGGTATGTCTGGGTGATGCATAAATTACTGGAAATTATAAAAATGGTTAAGTCACAAAAACTAAAAGGTTTTTCTTCTTCCACCCTCAATTTCTTCCCTCCTTCCTTCTTCTCTTTCTCCTCTCTCTTCCTTTATCCCTTTCTCTGTAGAACTGGAGCTATCTTGTATTATAGATGTTAGAACTCAGCTTTCTCTTCTCTCCTCTCTCTCCCTTCTCTCTGTTTGTCTTTCTTGCTCTTTACCTATCTCTCTCTCTCCCTCTCTCCCCTTTCCCTTCCTCCACTTGCCCTCCCCATCTCTTTCCCTCTCTCTTTCACCTTCCCCTTCTCTATTCTAGGTATGTAGTCCTTTGAACTTAGGGCAACATACTTGCTAGGAATCAATTGAGTCCTGGCCAGCTCCTTGGAATTTGTTTACTTTAAAGAAAGCCTGTACAGCAAACTTCTTAGATATATCTGACGTTTTGCTGGAATTCCAGGCATGCTCATCATGTTTCCTTTATTGTCTGAGGTTGTCTCTTACTTTTTTTTTTTTTTTTGCCTGTTCTGGCCTCAAGCCAATACGTTATATAATGAGTTAATTTGCACAGTAACTTTCTTGTCACAAAGGAAATACTATAGACTGGCATGTATGAAAAATTAAGTCTTAGTCTTTTCCTCAATTTGCACTAGAGAGACAGTACCATGATAGATTATTTACTTTCTGCAATTATCCTCCCAAGACTAATTTAGAACTCATAACCAAATAATTCAACACCAGTTTCCAACAGGATGTTAAGCAATTAGGGTCCACAGTAGGATATATACCCAGGGACTATCCTGAGGGAAGCCACTGTGGTCATGGATCCATCACTCAACATCTGTTGGGTGAGAGATCATCCGACCATTTGAAAGCTGTCTGTTCACAGCATCTATCTACACTTTTATGTACTTCTTTTTCTAATGCTCATCAGTTTGGTAATAGATTCACTGATTCTGCCCAACTTTTTTTTTTCTTCAAGGAACCCATTTCTTTGGGATTGTCTAAAGTATATTACTGGTTTGAAAATCAAAATTAATGTAATTCTGTGATTGGTTTGAAAATCAAAAGTAGTTACTAATTGATGAGGAATTCATTTCCATTACTCCTTCTGTCGCTAGCAATTCCTTTGGAGTATGTTAGCACACAATCAATTAACATTTATATTAAATACATGTAGGTTCTCAGAGACCTGTGGATCAGAAGTAGCTGGGTAATTCTTATGGTCCTGAGACATTCATTTTAAACATTCAGTGTTTCTCATTAGTCTTTTGCTCCAATTCATGGTTATCATGTAAGCTCTGATTTTTGCATTGTTTTCTCTGAGGTTTCTTTCAATTTTCACCTTTGCTAATATTTCCCCCGACATTACTTGCATCTGTGTTAGAGTTCCAGTTTGTTCCCACTATTAGCGAGGCAACACAGGTAAGAAGTTCAAGTTAGGATGCTCATAATAAAGGTGTTTTTATCTATTCATTGTCCGTTGAAAGCCAGACCTATGCATATGATGATATTCAATAGCGTTTGTACACAGGCCCAGGTACATTATTATGTAGCATAAGCCACGGTCATAATTTCGTCGTTTTGTTAGGGTATTGGCTCCAATTGATTTGGCAACTCTCAGAAGGGTCCAACAAACAAACATTTCATCACAGAGAACTGTGACTAAAAATGGCTGTAAAATTTAATGTTTGATACATGCCTACCTGGTAAGAGAAAGAACTATAAGGAAAATGTCTTTTCTGATTACTTTTGTCCTTTACCGAAACTATTGTTTGACTATTTGTTGAAGAGGGAAGACAATTAATTTCATGGTTAGCTGTAACATATTGAAGGCATAATACATTTTCTGCATCTTGATATTTTTAGAGCAATTCAAAAAAATGCTCTGTGTCCTGAACTGCAGTTTCTCAGAAAGTAGTTGTCTCCTATATTCATTTGTCAATACCTGCAGTCTCCTGCCTTAATTACATGCAGTTCAATGACCTGCTTACCTGCTTACTTCAGTATAGTGGCTTATCTAAAGTTCCAATCCTTGGGGTGTTAATCTGTCACTAGAAACAATTCTAACCATAATTTTCTCACTCTTGATCATGACTCACCCATTTGACCCAGTGAAACAAATTAGAGTGTTCTTATGGAATTGATTTGACTTCTGGGCCTTAGCAAATCTTACTTCTCTAATTAGGCTGTAAAAAAAGAAATTGCAATATATAGATTCATGGAATAGCATAAGGACAAGAGGAACAGTTTTAATAGTTTTAAAACCCAAGGGGAATTTAGAACTGTCAGTGTGTTTAGTTTAGTTTAAAATTTGGATGGTCTATATTAAAATAAATAGTGTTATGACAAATATTTCCTGCTCTAGGCATTTCAGAATCACCAGAGTTTGGTACATTAAAAATGATGAAATATACTGGAAATGACAAATTGTATTACATTTTCATATTACTATACTGGACATTTTATTACTTTTTACTCTTACAACTATCATCCTACTTCATGTTCTAATCATTGCTTGTTTGTAAAACTTCAAGATTTTCAAATGATCTCCATTTCTATCATCTTGTTCTTTGTCAGATGACCTTCCTAGGAAAGAATCCATTTGTCTGTGACTTCATATTTCAGAATTGTCTTAGTTCCTTATAGCTACTTGACAGTTTTAAAAATGTCCTTAAAATAAAGCACACTTTTCTTCTACAAAAGCATTAGTTCATAAGTTTTTATTTTATAAAAAAGTACAGACCGTGCTACTTCTGTTCATCATAGACTATGTAGCTTTAGAATAACCTACCACATATAAATAAATTTAAAACTGTACACAATATATTCACTATGGCTTGCAAGCCATGACAGAAAAATGAATAACCACTGAACTATTTGAAAAGACATAAAAAAAATTGTGAAAGTTTTGTCCAACAAATATACCTATACGAATATTATCTTCCAGAAAGTTATTTCTTTTTTTAATTATTTTTATTGTGAAAATACTGTACAGAGGGGTTACAATTACATGGGCAAGATAATGAGTACATTTCTTATCAAGCATTGTAGCCTCCTCCTTTGTTTCCCCTTCCCATCCCTCCCTATCCTCCCCCTTCCCCCCTACCCAATCCTCCCCCCCCACCAAAGTTGTAAAGTTCATTTTCGACATAACGACTGTACATCTCATTGTTGCAATGGGTCCACCTGTATCCCTATTTAAACGATTTGTTTTTCCCCTTTCCCTCCACAAATTATACCAACATCAAATACAGTGAAAGCAGGGGTTATACTGTGGGGGAGGGACATACAAAGCAACAAAGAAATAAACTTATAAATGTGTTAGAAACAATCGCATGAAAGAAAAAAAACATTTGAATACATATCTTAGGGTTCATTTCCCTAACATCACCTGGAAAGTTATTTCTTACTAGAATCTCTTATTGGGTAAATGTACATAGACTGCAAATAATTTGCTACCTGGGAAAAAATTTTGCATTCATCGATTTATTTTACTTTTAATTCTAAAAATATATTTCAAAGTAAAAATGGGCCATAGCAGTCTTGACTATTTTCTTACATAAATTTATAGAACAGTTTAATAGTCCTAGCTGGAACATTTTAAGTATTCTATATATATGTGTGATTTTATCAAATAAACGCATAACTCTTAGTTTCATATCAGACACATGTAAAGGTCATGCTGTTGGTTAAATATATAGTTTTCATATGAAGAGAATTTTAAAACACATTGACTAAAATCATCATATGTATATGTACATGTATGTTTATAGTGTACATTTTTATTGATAAGATTTCTTTATTGTGAAAATACCGTACAGAGGGGTTACAATTACATGAGCAAAGTAATGAGTACATTTCTTATCAAACATTGTGGCCTCCTCCTTAGTTTCCCCTTACTATCCCTGCCCTCCCAACTCCCCACCACCCAAAGTTGTAAAGTTTGCTTTTCAACACAATATCTTGTATATCTCATTTTTGTTTTTTCCCTTCCCCTCCCCAGATTATACCAACATCAAACACAGTGAAAACAGGGGTTAGACCATGGGGAGGGACATTTATTTAATAGTGTAACTTTATATAATATATGTGAATGAGGTTTCATCTTAGCATTTACATTCTTTGTTTGTTTGTTTGTTTGTTTTGGGTCCGGTCGTGGGGCCTGAACTCTGGGCCTGGGCGCTGTCCCTCAGCTCTTCAGCTCAAAGCTAGCGCTCTACCACTTGAGCCACAGCGCCACTCCGGCTTTTTTCTTTTTGCTTATGTGGTGCTGAGGAATCGAACCCAGGGCCTCAGGCATGCAAGGCAATCGCTCTACCACTGAGCCATCTTCCCAGCCCGAGCATTTACATTCTTTGTTCTTGAGACAGCTGTGCTAACTATCCTCCCTTTATTTCTTTGATGCTTATATAAGATACATTGGTAGATAGGATGAAGAAAAATAAAATGTGAGATGGCAGAAGTATAATTTTCCTATAGTATACTTGAATAGTTTGTAAAAAGTTAAAAATTAATTTGAATAAGAATGTTGAATGAATAAACAAAGCAGAAAATGAAACTGTTTTCACAAAACTGATCATTGAGAGGTGGTAGATATATAATAGATAATTCACAAAATGTAAACTGTGGGTTAATTATTACATTGGGGAAACCACAGCTACTCTTCTTAAGTACATTTTATTCAAGTGTAAAACCTTGAACAAACCTCTAAGATGTATAAAATATGTCAGGCCAAAAGATCAATAAGAATATCAGGAAGGAATATTTCTATGAATGGTCAGGGCAGAAACAGGATAGATGAGAAGCACATGAATATTACTCATATTAAGAATTGTGGGGAAAGGGAGGGGGAAAAAAAGAATTGTATGATATATAGTGATCATATACATATATGTATATATATGTATGATAACTTAAACTAAATTATGATAACTTAAACCTAAAATAATCAAATATTAGAATTATGTAAAATAAATGTTGCTTGATATTAATGAGTGCTGCAATGTATCTAGCTTAATTGACAATTCAAAAGTCAAAAGATAATGAACAACTTCAGGCATTCTTATGCAGATTATAACAAGATAATTTTAGCTCTTGTGGTTTTGACAGCTAAATAGAATAAATTACAAAAATATAGAATTTTTTTTTTTAGTAAGAAGCCTATCTATCTAGGGCACTAATTAGCCATAAACCATAACTGGTAGCAGAAGTTAGGATGCTGCTAAAATGGTACAATTTTCTTTTAAAACCAAAATCTTGAATCCCCATGGTAGTTATAAAAGAAGAACAATTTAATTTTTTGACTTGTGAAAAAGAAAGCTCCACATCCTTTTATTTAGTAACAAGTGGTGGGACAAGTGGCTCATCACATTTGATCTGTTGGGCTATCAAAGAAGAGACTTCAATATGAACATCACAAGGGGGCCTGGCCATTCATTCTTTTGTTCCATGTGGCTACTGCTTTCAGCTCTTCAAAGTGCTTCTCTCAAATCATTTTCTGAAGTCTCTCCCTTTTCTGGAAAGGCTTTCTCACTGTCCAGGAATTTTGCCACTACTGTAAATTAGGTGACAGCTTAACAATGATGACACTTGGAAATGCTATGTGGCTTTTATTTTTCTTAAAAAGAAAATAATACATTGAGTTCCTAGAACAAAATAAGGGAATCACACTTGTAATCCATAAAAGAGATTATAAAAATATTCTTGTATTAAAGATTTAAATAATAATCTACAAATGTACAAGAGTACATATGTAAGTGTATTACTTATGTATATGCATAAATGTTTTGAAACTAGCTTATAGGAGCATATTGCTTTAATAGGTGTGTTGCTCACTATATAAACATTTTAGATAAATTCTTCTCTCAAATGATTGCTCTTTATGTCACAATGTAATATACTGCTGTGTTTAAGGGTATTTTGATTGCTCTGAAAACTACTATATTCTTAATATAGTCAATCATGTTTTTTTAATTTATATCTGCATATTTTATTTTATCATTATATATAGAGAGATATAAACATATAGTGTCTCTGTGTGCCTGTGTGTATGTGTGTGTGTGTGTGTGTTTGTGTGTGTGTGCAAGTACTGGGGCTTAGAATCAGGGCCTAGGTGCTGTCCCTGAGCTTTGTTCAGGGCTAGTGCTCTATCAATTGAGACACAGCTCCACTTCTGGCTTTTTGGTAATTAGTAGATTTAAAGACTTAACCAAGTGGCTTTTAATCACAATCCTCAGAGTTGAGTCTTAGTAGTTAGTATTAGATGCATGAACCATTGGCACTCAAGTCTTATTTAGCTTTTAACCCATTCATATTATTTTTGAATTGTAACTAGAGAGAATGGGTATATGAGTTACTTGTTTAAATTTACTCTTCCAATCTCTGTCATTTACAAATTTACTTCGAAATTTTCCCTCTAATATGCTTATTAATGCTTATGGTTTCTGTTTGATGTTTCAATTTTGTTTTCATATCGTGGTGCTCTTTTGAATACCTAACTTATTGTAGACTCCTGAATATTGGTAATAGTTTTATTTTTATTTCTTTACATTAGTATAATTACATAGCTTTGTTAGCTGTTTTACATGTTAGATACATATCTCTCCATGGTCATGTCTGTTGTCATATCACCAACTCATAGATTGAAAGAAAATTTACTGAAGCCGGGCGTTGGTGGCTCACGCCTGTAATCCTAGCTACTCAAGAGGCTGAGATCTGAGGATTGCGGTTCAAAGCCAGCCCGGGCAGGAGAGACCTTGAGACTCCTATCTCCAATAAAGCACCAGAAAATCGGAAGTGGCGCTGTAGCTCAAGTGGTAGAGTGCATTGCCTTGAGCTGAAGAGCTGAGGGACAGCGCCCAGGCCCAGAGTTCAAGCCCCACGGCCGACAAAAAAAAAAAAAAAAAAAAAAAAATTTACTGATAGTTAAATCCAATTTCTTCAATTTCTGGTATTTACGATACACATGAAATTTTCTTTTTTCTTTTTTTTTTTTTTTGGGGGGGGGGTCCGGTCGTGGGGCCTGAACTCTGGGCCTGGGCACTGTCCCTCAGCTCTTCAGCTTAAGCGCTCTACCACTTGAGCCACAGCACCACTTCCGGCTTTTTTCTTTTTGATTATGTGGTGCTGAGGAATCGAACCCAGGGCCTCATGCATGCACGGCAAGCGCTCTACTACTGAGCCACCTTCCCAGCCCAGGAATTTTCTTTTTATAGAATATTATCACTGTATTTGATGTCGGTATAATTTGTGGAGGGGAAGGGGAAAAACAAATCTTTTAAATAGGTATACAGGTGGACCCATTGCAACAATGAGATGTACAAGTCGTTAAGTCGAAAAGGAACTTTTCAACTTTGGTGGGGGGGGAGGGGCGGGCGGGGAGGATTGGGTGAGGGGGTGGGGGGGAAGATGGGAAGGGATGGGAAGGGGAAACAAAGGAGGAGGCTACAATGCTTGATAAGAAATGTACTCATTATCTTGTCCATGTAATTGTAACCCCTCTGTACAGTATTTTCACAATAAAAATAAAATAAAATAAAAATAAAAATAAATAAATAAAAAATAAAAAAAGCAAAATTCTGTGGAAAATTTCATTATACATTTTTTTTTGGTTTCTATGTGTGTATACATACTTTTTGTTCCTTAACATATTAAGTTCTTTGGAGGAAACTTTTTGAAGATTTTCCATATTTCCATACTCTATCATTAAGCTCTTTTGGGCCTATTTATTTGTCTACTATGCAATGCTAAATAATAATATTAACAATATAACTTTCTATTTGTGATATTCTCTTTAGTTTTTTTTTTGTTTTTTTTTTTTTGGTCGGTCGTGGGGCTTGAACTCTGGGCCTGGGTGCTGTCCCTGAGCTCTTCAGCTCAAGGCCAGCGCTCTACCACTTGAGCTACAGCGCCACTTCCGGTTTTCTGGTGGTTTATTGGAGAAAAGAGTCTCGCGGTCTTTCCTGCCCGGGTTGGCTTTGAACCGCGATCCTCAGATCTCAGCCTCCTGTGTAGCTAGGATTACAGGCGTGAGCCACCAGCACCCGGCTTCTCTTTAGTTTTTAATTCATGTTTTACGATTGGTTGAATGATTAGTTCCATTATTTTAATTTTTATTCATTTTCTACTTTTGGATTATTTTCTTAAAAAAATCATTTTATTACTTTTAACATTTGAAATCATTTTTTTATATTTTTATTAGATACCCTGCCATTTCTTTTGATTGTTCCTGTTCTTTTGTTGTTGTTGGTGGTGGTGGTGGTGAATATTCTGGATGCAATTTTTATTTTTAGATTTAAGTCTGAATTTTTCTTACTGATCTTAAATGCTCATAATTGATAGATTTCTATTCTTTCCATATTTCAGTAACAATTATTTTGCTTTCTATATTTTCACATAAGAAACTGAATTTTAGCCGGGCGCTGGTGGCTCACGCCTGTAATCCTAGCTTCTCAGGAGGCTGAGATCTGAGGATCGCGGTTCAAAGCCAGCCCGGGCAGGAGAGACCTTGAGACTCCTATCTCCAATAAACCACCAGAAAACCGGAAGTGGCGCTGTAGCTCAAGTTGTAGAGTGCTCGCCTTGAGCTGAAGAGCTGAGGGACAGCACCCAAGCCCAGAGTTCAAGCCCCACGACCGACAAAAAAAAAAAAAAAAGAAACTGAATTTTTTCTGAGAACTCTGACGGCATAATTTTAAGATTCTTTTGCTTCATTTTCTGTTTTTTATTATTTTATATTGATTTACTTACCCTCTGTTTGTACATTATACGAATTTTATTACATATTTTTGGGAGTATACTTTTCCTGGACTTTGTGAACAATTTTTGAGTGATCATTCCAGTTTATAATTTCAACAGCATTCTGAGTGTGTACAAAGTCATCAAACTAAGTTTTATATTCTCAGTGAAGAAAAACATTGTTTGAGGCAACAAGGTATTTTATTTAGCTTTCTGGTACTTGAGATAGTAAACATAGCAAAAAGCTAACATGTCTTAGTTTTAAAGATTTCACTCAAGGACATATGGATTTCATTGTTTTGATCTGTGTGGGGCCTTGTAGCAGTCAAGAAGACTGCTCACTCCACCCTTGATCTATCTAGGGCATAAAGAACAGAAAGAGCTGCAGGGCGCTTGTGGCTCACTCCTGTAATCCTAGTTACACTGGAGGCTGAGATATGAGGATTGCTGTTCAAAGCCTAGACAGTAAAGTCCGTGAGACTCTTATCTCCAATAAAACCACTCAGGAAACCGGAAGTGGTGCTGTGGCTCAAATGGTAGAGCGCTAGCCTTGAGCTGAGGAGCTGAGGGACAGTGCCCAAACCCCATTACTGACAAAAAAACAAAAAAAAAAAGAAAGAAAGAAAGAAAGAAAAAAGAAAAAGAAAAAGAAACAGAACATCATCCTACTACCCTGCTTCAACTACATGACTCTAGAGATGCAAAACTTCCCAATAGGGTCAAGGTGGGGAGAAACTTTTTCTGTATGGACTCATGGAGGAGACTGAAAATTTAGCCCTCACTTAGAAATGATGATTTCCTAGCATAAACAATATTTTAAATTTAAAAAGCAAAACAGAAGAACCAAACAAACAAAACAACCCTCTAACTGGTAAATAGAATAAGCTGTCATTAAAGAAGACAGAAACAGTTAAATCTACACAATTTCCAATATTTTTAGCTTGTATGTGTTACACAAATAGTTCTTCTGGATGGTGGTGTGAAGAAAATGAAAAATAGTAGAGGAATACATTTTCACACTAAAATGTTTGAGTAATATATGTGATAAAAACAGATCAGTTTTAGAAAAACTTTTAAGGAAAATTGCAAGTAAATATATGTTATACACTAAAAATTAGTCTCATAGCTTCTCCCATGAAAGTATTTTGTAAAGAACAATGATTATTTTCAACTATCAGATGGCATTATTTCCCACAACAGTTATTCTTGCTGAATGTCTTAATGAAATGATCAAAAAGTTACTTTTCTCTTCAATACATTCTCTTTAACAATCCCATTGAATCAATCATAAATATCACAGCAAGATGACAGTGCAATCTCATATATTAATAAACAAACAACAAAGATTTAATTCTAATTCCTATTTTGTAGAGTAGTATTTTACTATTACAAATCTATTACTGGACAGTAGTGATTCTGTCTTTTTAAAACATAACTATGCATTTCATAACAGAGCTTTAGCTGATATTTTGCTTTTAATTTGGCTACTTCACATTTGTCCTTATTGACCTTCTCCCCTGATTTTAAGTAACCATTTATCTAACCTGTCAAGGCTATGACAAATGTCCCCAGAATATCCTGTGATTGAATGTGAAATTTTCTGCAGCAAGAAGAATCCCCTAGGCAATGTTAAGGGAGACACCAGGAAACTCTGACCCTTAAATTCAAGTTTAGTTGACTTTCCCATTAATCTAGATGGCCTAGTATAAAGAAGCAATGTGCCTTCTTACACATACAAACAGATACATAGGACCTACTAATAAATGCAGCAGTTAGCATTGTGTACCAGATGAAAAATTAAGAGGGAAAGAAGCAGCTTATCTCTCAGAACACTTAAGAACCAATTAAGTGTTTTCAGTATATTTTTCAATAAAAAGCAAAACAACAAAAATAGATTCACAAATTACATATATTTAAAATATGATTACCTTAAGAATATGCTTTAATTAATACTTATTTATCAAATTCTATGCTGCCTTTCATGTGTCCATTAATTGGCTCAATCATTTGTCATTTATTTTCAGCTTTATTGAAGTATAAACATTTATGACCACCATCTTTCTCCCTCTCTCTCTCTATATATATATTATATATATATATATTACATTTATACAAAATAACTATCACAATTAATAAAGTAACATTTATATTAGTAATTTTAAATGTAATAATTTATTTTCAAACAGAGGCATAATTATGGTAGGAATTTTTATTTTATTGTGTCTTAATGCTGATCTCACCTAGAAATTAATTCAATTCAGTAAAAGCATAAAATGTGAGACAAGGAATGAGAATAAGGTGAGGACATGATTTTATTTATTTTGGGGGGGTGGGACCAGTTTTGAGACCTGACCTCTGGTCCTAGGTGCTGTCCCTCAGCTCTTCAGCTCAAGACTAGTGCTCTACCACTTGAGCCACAGCACCACTTCCAGCTTTTTTCTTTTTGCTTATGTGGTGCTGAGGAATTGAACCCAGGGCCTCAGGCATGCAAGGCAAGCACTCTACCACTGAGTCACTTTCCCAGCCTGGAAGTGATTTTTTAAAGTGATCTATATATCAGGAAACCTCATAATAAAATATATTTCAATTAAAAATAATTGGTCTTGTTTGTAAACATTTGGGTAAATGCCCAAAAGTGGGATTGCTGGGTCATAGGGGAGCTCTATGTGGAGTCTTTTGAGGAACTTCCATACTACTTTCCAAAATGGTTGAACAAGTTTACCTCCCACCAACAATGATGTAAGGTTCCCTTCTTTCCACATCCCCTCCAGCATCTGTTGTTTTTAGAGTTCTTGATTTTTGCCATTCTAACTGGGGTGAGGTGGTATCTCAATGTTGTTATGATTTGCATTTCTTTTATGGCTAGGGATGTTGAGCATTTCTTCATGTGTCTAATGGCCATCCTTCTTTCTTCTTCAGAGAAGTTTCTCTTTAAATCTTTAGCCCACTTATTTATTGGTCAGTTGTTTCTTTGAGGATTTGTTGTTGGGGGATTTAATTTTTTGAGTTCCAAGTATATTTTAGATATAAGACCCTTGTCCGTTGTATGGCTAGTGAAGATCTTCTCCCAATCCGTAGGCTTTCTATTGATCTTGCTAGCTCTGTCCTTTGCCATGCAGAAGCTCTGCAACTTCATGTAATCCCATTTGTCCAAACTTTCTTTGATTTGTTGTGTTTCCAGGTCTCTATTAAGAAAATTTTGGCCTGCGCCAAGGAGACCTAGGGTTTCTCCTATTCCATCCTGTAATGTTTTCAGAGTGTCTGCTTTGACTTCGAGGTCTTTGATCCATTTGGAGTTGATTCTGGTGCAGGGTGATATATAAGGATCTAGCTTTAGTTTTCTACAAGTAGTTAACCAATTTTGCCAGCACCATTTACTGAAGAGGCTGTCTTTCTTCCATTCTATTTTTTTTAGCTCTCTTATTGAAGATGAGATGGCTATAGGTCTGTAGGTTCATTTCTGGGTTTTCAATTCTATTCCATTGGTCCTGAGGTCTGTTCTCGTGCCATTACCAAGCTGTTTTGATTACTATGGCTTTATAGTAGAGTTTGAAATTTGGTATTGATATTCCTCCAGCAGCGTTCTTTCCGTGAGGAGTGTTTTTGCTATTTGGAGTCTTTCATTGTTCCATATGAATTTTTAGATTGCCTCTTCTATTTCCTTGAAGAATGAGGTTGGAATTTTGATAGGTATTACATTGAATTTGTAGATAGCCTTGGGAAGATTGCCATTTTCACGATGTTAATCTTTCCAATCCAGGAGCATGGGAGTTTTTGCCATTTTATAAGTTCTGTTTTGATTTCCTTTTTCAAGTTTTTAAAGTTTTCATCATAGAGGTCCTTCACGTCTTTGGTTAAGTCAATTCCTAAAGCTACCAGCACAACTATGTTTATTGCAGCATTATTTACCATTGATAAGACATGGAACCCACCCCTCAGTAGATGAATGGATCAAGAAAATGTGGTCTATATACACAGTGGAATTCTATGCCTCCATCAGAAAGAATGACATTGCCCCATTTGTTAGGAAATGGAAAGGCTTGGAAAAAATTATATTAAGTATAGTAAGCCAAGCCCAAAGAAACATAGGTCCCATGGTTTCCCTTATTTTTAATATCTAGTGTATGTATGAGTCAAGCAGAAAAGGTCAAATATAGTGATGTTAGGAAAATGAAGCCTAAGATATGTATTCAAATGTTTTTTTCACTGTATTTGATGTCGGTATAATTTGTGGAGGGGAAGGGGAAAAACAAGTCGTTTAAATAAGGATACAGGTGGACCCGTTGCAACAATGAGAAGTACAAGTTGTCATGTTGAAAACAAACTTTACAACTTTGATGGGGGGGGGGAGGATTGGGTGGGAGGACGGGAGGGAGGCTGGGAAGGGATGGGAAGGGTAAACAAAGGAGGATGCTACAATGCTTGATAAGAAATGTACTCATTATCTTGCCAATATAATTGTAACTCCTCTGTACAGTATTTTCACAATAAAAATATAAAAAAATAAGTGGTATACAAATTTAATAGAATTTTTACAAGGTGGCATTTAAAACAAAACTTACAATATGGCAAATTATAAAATGCATGTTTTTTAGATGCTAATGTGAAAAACT
This sequence comes from Dipodomys merriami, assembly GCF_024711535.1. NCBI lineage: Eukaryota > Metazoa > Chordata > Mammalia > Rodentia > Heteromyidae > Dipodomys > Dipodomys merriami. The sequence continues at coordinate 47,131,777 of NW_027206179.1, forward strand.
GAGAATATTAAATGTTACAATTTGTGCTGTCTCTTGTTTCTATATGTGTATCAGTAAACTAAGTTATTGATAGTATCTAAATCTATCTGAGGGCAAGTACTGGTGGTTCAAGCCTATAATTGTAGCTAGTCAGGTGGCTGAGATCTGAAGGTCTGGTGAGAAATCAGCACAGGCAGAAAAACTCCCATGAAACTCTTATCTAGAATTAACCACTCAAAAATTGAAAGTGGAGCTGATTCATGGTGTAGAGCAGAAGCCTGAACAACCCCACAACCAAAAACAACCAAAAACTTTATTTCATTTGTATTTTGTTTTAGATATGACATAGACACTCAGGAAAATAATATATTCCAAATAAATGTTCAGAATGTAATTTTTCTGTATTTTTTTAGCATTTTATAGATGCAGAACAGTGTATGAACTTTTTAATTTTTAAAATTTCATGACATATTGATCAAACCTAAACTTTGCCAAACGATGAAGACTGATGTAAGATCAATCTTTGTATCTTACTTCACTAGGCTTAGTTCAAACTGATGATAATAATTACATTCTCATGATTGTTTTGTAGAGAATAAATCTTTTAATGAATTAATGTATATATTATGAATTAATGAATTAATGTATATTAGTGAATTAATGTATATATATATATACACCTATTCACACACACACACATATAAAACAAACAATAGTTGGCAATTTCCTCTAATTCAAGATGTTAAGATTCATACGCACTAAAAAGCCAAGCAATTTTCAGCTTGTATCTTCTAACTTGATTACAAAAATTTCATTTGAGTCTCTAGTGAGACATAAATTGTGAAACAAATATAAAATATTTTGTAGTCCATCAGTGATATTATAAATCACCTTGTGGAATTTCAGACAATATACTGAAGAAATTTTTCCAGATATAAAATGTGTTTAAGCTAATGAAGTATAGAATAACAATGATTTTTAAAATTTTTATTTATATTTTATTGTGAAAATACCGTACAGAGGGGTTACAATTACATGGGCAAGATAATGAGTCCATTTCTTATCAAGCATTGTAGCCTCCTTCTTTGTTTCCTCTTCCCATCCCTTCCCATCCTCCCCTCCCTCCCCCCCCTCCCCCACCCAAACCTTCCCCCAGCCCCCATGAAAGTTGTAAAGTTTGTTTTCAACATAACAGCTTGTACTTCTCATTGTTGCAACAGGTGCACCTGTATCCTTATTTAAATGACTTGTTTTTCCCCTTCCCCTCCACAAATTATACTGACATCAAATACAGTGAAAGCAGGGGTTATACTGTGGGGTGAGGGACATACAAAGCAACAAAGAAATAATCTTATAAATGCCTTAGAAACAATCGCATGAAAGAAAAAAAAACATTTGAATACATATCTTAGGGTTCATTTCCCTAACATCGCCTTATCTGACCTTTTCTGCTTGACTCAGACATAAACTAGATATTGCAAATAAGGGCTTGGCTTACTTCACTTAATATATTTTTTCCAAGTTTTTCCATTTCCTAACAAATGGGACAATGTCATTCTTTCTGATGGAGGCATAGAATTCCATTGTGTATATATGCCACATTTTCTTGATCCATTCATCTACTGAAGGGCATCTGGGTTGGTTCCAAGTCTTAGCTATGGTAAATAATGCTGCAATAAACATAGTTGTGCTGCTAGCTTTAATGTGGTCTTGTTTGTAAACATTTGGGTAAATGCCCAAAAGTGGGATTGCTGGGTCATAGGGGAGATTTTTATTGTGAAAATACCATACAGATGGGTTAAACTTACATGAACAAGGTAATAAGTACATTTCTTATCAAGCATTGTTGCCTCCTCCTTTGTTTTTCCCCTACCATCCCTGCCCTCCCATCTCCATAACTACACTCCATCCCCAATCTCTCGCACCCCCACTGCCAAAGTTGTACAATGTGTTTTTCAACATCTTGTTCATTTGTTCATCTCATGGTTGCAATGGGTCCACCTGTATCCCTATTTAAACAATTTGTTTTCTTTCCTTTCCCCTCCACAAATTATACCAACATCAAATACAGTGAAAACAGGCATTATACCGTGGGGAGGGACATTCAAAACAACAAAAAAATCACCTTATAAATATGTTAGAAACAATAGCAAGAAAGAAAAAATCCACTTGTGTCCTTACCAAAATTTTCTTAATAGAGACCCAGAAACACAACAAATCAAAGAAAGATTGGACAAATGGGATTGCATGAAGTTGTAGAGCTTCTGCATGGCAAAGGACATACCTAGCAACATCAATAGAAAGCCTATGGATTGGGAGAAGATCTTCACTAGCCATACAACAGACAAGGGTTTCATATATAAAATATACCTGGAACTCAAAAAATTATATACCCTAACAACAAATCCTCAAGGAAACAACTGCCCAATAAATATGTGGGCGAAAGACTTAAAAGAAACTTCTCTGAAGAAGAAAGAAGGATGACCAATAGACACATGAAGAAAGGATCAACCTCTCTAACCATAAAAGAAATGCAAATCATTGTTGCCTCCTCTCTAACCCATGTAATTGTAATTCCTCTGTATGATATTCTCACAATAAAAAAATTAAAAAATTAAAAAAACAGAAATGCAAATCAAAACAACATTGAGATACCACCTCACCTCAGTTAGAATGGCTATAATCAAGAACTTTAATAACAACAGATTCTGGAGTGAATGTGGACAGAAGGGAACCCTAAAATTTTAAATTATATACTCCCTTACAAAACATAGCAAAAGGAAAAACAAACAAAAACACTTTTTTTTTTCTTTTATGTTGTTGCTCCTGGGTCTTGAATTCAAGGCTTGAGTGCTTTCCATATGCTGTTTGCTGAATGCTGGCACCCTACCACTTGAGCCATGCATACCTGCACTTCCAGTGTTTGCTAGTTAATTATACTTCAGAGTCTTAAGTAATCAGTCTGAGCTGATTTTCAACTATGACTTCTACATTACAGACTTTGGAGTTGCTATTTTATAAGTGCGAGCCACCAGTACTCAGCTAGACCATTCTTCATGAAGCAAGTATGTCACCCTTGTTAGTGAAAGGTAGATGGAAGTGATAGTGTGAGGTCATCACCACTGCAATATCTTTATTAGATTCATATCCCGCAGAATAATTACCCAGTTGGTCACATGGGCAAAATTTAACAAAGAAACCATCTTGATGTGTGCAAAATCTAAAAGTTGTCATCTTGATTTTTCACTATTGTGAACAAAAGCGAAATAAAATATTTATAGCATATGGCTCTTAGTCAATTGCAAACCACAAGATGAATTCAGCCCTGGCCATTTCTTAGGCTGCAGAGCTGTTCCACCTTTAGGGATCAGATGCTTGCTGTAATATCTGATGCTGTGTAATATCCCAGATCAGAGGGCTCAGTGTTCATTCTCCATAGCTTGACCCACCTTTACATATGCTTTATTTGCTTTTCACTCTAGATCCTTGATTTTCTTTCTTTCCTTCTTTCTTTTCAAACTTTTATTATAGTATAGAGTTGTTCTTAAATTCATTTTCTATCCCTGGGGGATGTTAATCTTCTTACAGCCTGTTACCAGCTTGACAACCCAAGGGCCTCAAGGAACTGAGACTTATCCCTTTGAAATCGAATAATTCATGCTCCTAGTAAGGAGCCAAGTTTTTGTGGAGCCATAGGAGCCTAACGTTAGAAGAGATGCCTGACTCAAACAACTTTTTTTTTTGGCATGACAATATGAAATATCTTGCTCTCATATCTTTTTTTAAATATATTTTTATTGTAAAGATAGTGTACCAAGGGTTATAGTTACATGAGTAAGGTAATGGGTACATTTCTATCCAGCATTCTTACCCCCCTTTGTTTTTCCCCTACCAATCCTTTCCTCGCCACCAAGCCAACTCCTCCTTCCCCCCCCCAACAAAGTTGTAATGTTCATTTTCAACACAGTGTCTTGAACATCTCATTGTTACGAGTTATTCTGTATCCTTATTTCAGCAATTTGTTATTTTCCTTGCTCTCATTTCTGCTAAAGTGGGCTGTGACTCCCCGACTCCATTTCTCAAGTTTTTGCTCTTTGTTTTAGTTGATGTCAGCACTGATTGGATTCTTTCTTCTCACTCCTATTGTAATATCCCAAATTAAGAATTCCCTGTTGTTTCACAGTGCAATAATAATATTTGCTTCAAGACTGTTCATTTGAAATAGAACCGAGGAATCGAGATGTTTCTTTATAAATAGAAATGTGCTTATTTTGAAAGATGTTCTATTGTGACTCAAAAATGTTCCCTTATCAATGTTTTCTAGAACTAAATACTGTTTCTCTTTTTGTATCTTGCTTTGACTGTCCCCCCACACAAAAATCAAAGTGGTTTAGAGAAGTAAAAATACCAGAGTCCATTATTCTGAAGTAAATAGTGAATTCCAAAAATAACATACTTTCTTGAATATCTGTCACTTAGTCAGAATTTTTTTTTTAATTTAATTTAATTTTATTTGAGAACATACTGTACAAAGGGGCTAAAATTACATGGGCAGGATAATGCATACATTTCTTACCAAGCATTGCAGCCTCCTCCTTTGTTTACCCTTCACCTCCCTTCCCAGCCTCTCCCCTCCCCCCACCCAATTATACCCCCTCCCCCCCAACACCGACATTGTAAAGTTGGTTTTGACATGACATTTTGTACTTCTCATTGTTACAACAGGTCCACCTGAATCCTTAAACGACTTGTTTGTCCCCATCTCCTCCACATGTTATACTGACATCAAATATAGTGAAAGCGGGGGTTATACTGTGGGGGAGGGACATACAAAGCAACAAAGAAATAATCTTATAAATGCGTTAGAAACACATGCATGAAAGAAACGAAAACATTAAAATACATATTTAAGGGTTCATTTTCCTAACATCACATTAATTTTATCCAACACTTAAAGGTTATAAGACAATCCTTTGTTTATATGTTTTAATCATAAACATATGTAAGTTATCTATGATTCTCTTTGAACTTAGAAAAGAGCAAATGGCATGTACAATAAATATATCTCTCTTTTCTCCCTTTAGCAAACTTGGTTTCTGTGTTTGGGTTGTAATTTCTGTGTGTGTGTGTGTGTGTGTGTGTGTGTGTGTGTGTGTGTGTGTGTGGACTGAATCTATAAAAGTTTTTCATTATTACCTCATTTATTAGGTTTAAGTGTTTGCGTTTGATTTTTGTAAGGTTTTAGGGGAGGAAAGAACATGCAGGAGGAGGTAAAGGAGAAGAAAGAAAAGTTTATTGGGGTACTCTCCCTGGCAAACTCCCTCAGAATCAAGAGAGGTTGCACAGAGTTTGGTTGTAGCTGGGTCAGCTGCAACTTTTAGCATGTAACTTGTTTTGTGAGTTTGAACAGGACAGGACAATTGGGACAGGTGGTGTATAACTGGGACAGGTGGTTTATAAGAAGTTGGTTTTCTTGGCTGCCTTCGCCCTCCACCAGCCTGTCATTCCAGCATCTTTGGTAATAGGGCTTCGATAGTCATCTGGCTACTTCCTGACTACCTCATGGGCGTCATGGGGCTGTATGCAAGTTGTCTAGGATGCCAGAGGGGTAGTCAGCAGACAAGTGAATGGGAGGAGAAGAAGCTGATTAACTGTCCCTCTGGTCATTTCTTGGATGCAGCTCTGGATGAACCTCAAGAGGTATAGGGCAAATAAAAGGAAAAGACAAATTAAAATTAATAGGCCTACTAAGGGGAGTAGCCATCCAGCGAGGGGGCTATGGATCCATGCCAGATAGGCTGTCTGGACTGCTGATGTTTGAGCTCCTCCTTCAAGTTTTTTAGGATCTCAATGTTTTGTTCTACCAAAACTGATTAACATAATAACAACATTGTACCCACAGAATAAGCAGGTCCCACCTTTTAAAGCTGTTACAAGGTCCAAGGCTCAACGGTTTTGGAGAGCAACCTGTGCCGGGGACGTAAGATGGCACTTGAGTGAGGCTAGAGATACCAACGTGGATTTCATGGCTACCTGGAGTTTATCTGAAAATCCCTGAGCTGAGACCAGACTGTGTCCTAGAGCCAAAGAAACCTGTTGTACTTCTTGGCAAATAAAGGCCAGGTCTTTATTTGATTGAAGGGAAGAAGGAAGGCCAAAACAAGGGATAATTTCTGAAAGTAAAAATACAGTTACAACTTCTGCCGGTTTTTTTGGAGTTGGAAAGGCCTCAACCCATCCCGTGAGGATATCTACCAGGACAAGAAGGTACCTCATCCATTTGTGGGTTGGCATATGGGTGATATCAACCTGGCAGTGTTGGCCAGGCAAATAGCCCCACATTTGACAGTTTGTAAAGGCTGGCCTGAGCTCCCCTTGAGGGGTGGTGATGGAGCATGAAAAACATGCTCGAGAGGTAGACTCAACTATGGTGAGAGTGATAGCTGAGAGTGATAAAGGAGGAGCTTTAAAAACTGAACCAGTGTCTTGGGCCCAATACGAAGTGAGACATGAACCTGTTGAATGAGGACTGTAGACTGGGCCGGAGGCAAGGCCAACTTTTTTCCCACAAAGATCGATCCTTGTTCTCCATCCATACCAGCCTTCTCATAGAGAAGAGTGTTTTTGTATTTTGTTTTTGTTTTGTTTTGTTTTGGGATGGGGAATACTGAGGGGTCAAATCTGGGATCTATACAAAATAAAATGGGGGCTGGAGCCGGTTATTTTTGAGTGAGCTGGCGTGCCACTGCCTTGGCCTTATTGTTACATAGGGAAACAAGGGAATCATCCATCTGCTGTCCTTTACAATGGACAATAGTCATGGCAGACAGGTGGAAAAGGGCCTGAATCAGTTTTAAAATTAGGTGGGCTTTAACAATAGGGTTCCCTTTTGTAGATAGGAGCCCCCCCCTTCTTTCCAGATTGCTGCATGACAATGGGCAATGAGGAAGGCATACTTAGAGTCAGTATAAATGGTTACCTTTTTCCCTTTTGCCAAATGGAGGGCCCTAGTGAGGGCCACTAGTTCAGCTTTTTGGGATGTTGTTCCCTCCGAGAGGAGTTGGGCCTCTGCCATCTGCCCTTGGCTGAACACAATATCATGGGAGGCTGTTTTCCTATGAATCCATGCCCTTACTTTTAAGGTGATTAATAATCGGCAACAGTCTCTGGTGGTTTTACCAAGTTGGGAAATTGAGATCAAGCAGGAAAAGAGGAGAGGTCTTTTTGGTGGATAAGAACAGGCTGATGGTGCATTGCCACCACAGGGAAGGAGATGTCCCATACAATGGGATCCACAAAATCGGAGGAGGGGAGAGGGGAAAGGAGGAAGAGGAGAAAGAGAAGGAAGAGGAGCAAGAGGAAGAGGAGGGGCAGGAGAAGAAGGAGGGGGAGGAGGTATAAAAGGAGGAAGGGGAGGAGGAGAAGAATGGAGGCTCATTGGGGGATAGAACTGATAACAGGTAACTTCACAAGTATGTTTTGCCCCATAAGAGGAGTAGGACAGAAAGCATAACCGGGAAGGAATGGAAAAATGGCTGGTCATGGATTAGGTGCTAGGAGATAAGTTGGCTCTGGAGTGAGGCTAGAGATCATGGGGTAGGAGCCAACTCAGTTCACCAATTTTGACTCTGTGTATCATAGCCAACTTAATTTCATACCAGCTTTACCCATAAGCTCCATGTGTAAGACACTACATACTCATACCATTTGCTTCATACTTAAAGTTTCTGAAGTTTGTCTTCTTTCCTTTTGGAACATTTTCACACGGTTTCTTATAGGATACCATTATTTTTCTTTTTTCAATTCCCTTTCTTTACTACCCTCTTTATAGTTCCTTGAGCTTCTTTGTGGCTAGTGTTTAAAACTGCACATTTTTCTTTGGCTCATGGAACTGTGTTATCTCAGAACTGACTCAAGGCGCCCCTTGGGTGGAAAAGCTTGCTAGATTTTTAGAGCAAAGAACAGGGCTGGGTCTCATTCCTCTTATTACCTCCATTGTATATCAGGCACCTAAAAGGGTGTGTTGCTGGTGACTGGGAGGGAAGTCAATCAACTCCCATAACAGAGACCTGGGAAGGGATTAAGAGGCCTGAGTAGGAAGGGAGGACCAAATAGGCAGCCCCCATATCGTCCAAGAAAGAAATGGCCTTACCCGCTATCTGGATCATTACCCTAGGCTCGAAGAAGGTGATTGGGGTTGGTGAAGCAGGGTATCTTCACTCTTCAGGGTCCAGGCCCGTAACCAAAGGCAGCAAGTGTGCAGCTAGGTGCAGACACTGGTCTTCCAGTGTCCCTTTTGATTGCACAGTGGATATGGTGCCTGGGGAGGATGGGGTTTAGGGCATTGGCTTGCCCAGTGCCCCTCTTGACTGCACTTGAAGAAAGGTCCCAGTGCTTGATGCTTTTCTCCAGAGCTGCATATTTTAGAGGGCCTTAGGGCAGCAACCAGGACTTGGGCTTTGTATTCTGCCTTTTGACAAGAGTGGCTTCCCTATGAGCCTTTTCCTGTTCCTCCTAGGCATGGAAAACTTTAAAGGCCATATTCACCAGGTCATGGATTGGGGTTTGAGGTCCTTCCTCTAACTTTTTAAAGTTTTTTTTTTCTTCATGTCTGGGGCTGACTGAGAAATATAATGAGAGACCAAAAACCTTTCCCCAGACAGAGAGGTGGGGTCCAAGCAGTTGTACTTAGTCAGTACCTCAATAAGTCTAGCTAGAAAGGTAGTAGGGTTCTCACCACAAAGTTGAGTAGTCTCCCACAGATTGCCAAAGTTAATAACATTATGGAGGCCACCTGTAATCCAGCCAAAAGGCACTGCATCATCTTATCTCTACACGAGTGGACATCACAACCTTCAGCTGTGTCTATCTGATATTGGCCATGAGGGTCCTGTCTGGGACTGCTTCAGTTCCCATGGGCATGTTTGTATCTGTAAGGTGGATCTCTTCCCTATGAGACTGGGCAGACTGATAGACTCGCTCAGGGCCCTCCATGGAAAGAGCAGAGGAGAGTATAATATAGAGGTCATGCCAGGTAAGATCTTAGGCCTGGGTCAGATAAGGAAACTCCCTGATAAAGGTGGACGAGTCATTGGAGAAAGACATCAGGAGAGCCTCAATCTGAGATAAATCCACTAACGGAAAAGGCACGTGGACTCACACCAGCCACCTCATGTAGGGGAAACAAACGTTCTGGCAGCTTAGTTTGAACACAAGTACAACTAGCAACAGAAGAAGGGAGACCTAAGGCAAGGATTGGGGCAGGGGCAGATGCAAGGGTTTGTGGAGCAAGAATATGTGGCACATAAGACAGGGGATGTGCCACCAGTGAGGAGAATAACTGAGAGTCGAGAGGGTCGGGGGGGGGGGGAGAAAGGAGGAGAGCTTTTACAGGGCTCTTGCTGTATAAGCAAGATTTGAGATGGGGAGCGGGAGAGACAGAGGGAGAGACTGGAGGGTAAGTAGAAGAATACCTGGATGCAAGGAATTTCAACCCACTTCCCTGTCCGCTCACAGAAATTGTGGAGATTGCTTAATAATTTTCCAAAGTCCCATTTTCAGGCCAGCATGACTGGTTATCAAGCTGGTACATAGGCCATTTCTGGTTACAGAGGAAAGTTAATTTCTTTGGTCTAAAGTCAGGTCTTATACCTAGAGCCAGTAAGCAACCCAGAGGAATATGTGGTTCTGGTTTGGAATTTTGGTTTCCCATGGTGCCTAGGCAGCCCAGGGTAAAACCAAGGCTGAAGAAGGTGTCCCTGTCTTAGCCAAAGACTTACCAAATAAAACAGGGATGACAGAGAAGACCAGGCATCCCTCGATCGTTCTCAGCATCTAGGCCAAAGGCTGGAGGAAGACTCAGGCATGAGTGATAAAGACTTTTATGAATGTAAATAGAAGGAACCAAGTTCCCAGAGAGTAACCCAGGACACCCTGAGGAGGTAGGTAGGGACTCACTCATCCAAATGTGGTGGATGTGCAGAAGGCCAGGCTGAGGTCCTAGTCTGACAAAGAGAGACAATGAGAGAGAGACAGACAGAGAGAGACAGAGAGAGACAGAGAGACAGAGAGAGGGAGAGAGAGGGAGGGAGGGAGGGAGAGGCCTCTGCTGGGTTTATACAGATAACCAATAATATCCCAAGCCACTAGGTATGAGATATAATCACTTATGGAGGCAAAGACCACAAGGTCTTTTCAGGCGGCTATTTAGCGCAAAGTAAGCTCAGCTGGGTGGGCTCTATGTTCTGTTGGAGGAGGCCTCCAGAAAGGAGGAAGGGACGAGAGAGGCTGAAAAGGGGAAATGCCTTTAGGTAGCCCTAGAGTGAAGGGAAGACTGCCACCTTCCTGGGTTCAGCATCACATATAAGGTTTTAGGCAAGGAAAGAATATGCAGGAGGAGGTAAAGGTGAAAAAAGAAAAGTTTACAGGGGTACGTTCCCAGGCAAACTCCCTGGTCGAGTTGAGAGAGGTTGCAGAGAATCTGCTTGTAGCAGGGTGTATATGGTGGGGTCAGCAGGAACTTTTAGCATGTAATTTGTTTTGCAAGTTTGAACAGTTTTAGTCTAGTGCCCTCAAAGGACAGGATGATTGGGACAGGTGGTGTGTAATTGGGACAGGTGGTGTATACGGAAGTGGGTTTTCTTGGCTGCCTCCAGCAGCCTGTCATTTTCTTTGCCTAAGTATATATAACATATTTATTAGGTTTAATCCCACATACTTTTTTGTGGTCTTGGCATACATAAGTTTTGTGCTAGCCCATTGGGGACTACTGGTCTTTGTGATGAGTCCCCAGCAGTCCTTGGCTCTCCAATACAAACTCTCAGTCTGGCCTCTTAAGTGGTGGCATGTCTGTTTCCCACCAATGATTTTCCTTTAAAACATTTAGCAATTTTTAGCAATTACAAAGTTAACCTCTCCACTCTAATTACTTTTGCTAACTTACTTTGTAAAGGGGAAAGATATGACATATTAATACATGTAAATTAATATTATAAGGGACCTTGTATCTTGAACATAAAGGACCTTACAGTTAAGAAAGCATTCTATCTACTAAATGAAAAGAGCATTGATTTTATCCATTTAATAAACTTATTATTTATGTAGATGTTGCAAAGGTTATTTGTCCTCATAAAATATGATAGAGTAGGATATGGTGGACTATTCCATTACCAGAGCTTTTTATGAGACAAAGGAAAAAACTTCAAAGACTGAGATCAGCCCTGAAATACTGAAAGATGTTATTTGGCAAGCTAAAGCAAAGTCAGCTAAGAGACATGTCTCAAAGAATTCTTATTTAGCAAATCTTTTAGGCCCTGAGTTCAAATTTTAATGCTACCAACATTTATTTTAACTTAATAATAAAATTTATATTAAGTTAATAATAAAAAGATAAACAATATTTTAAATAAATGCTGTGATATGTACTGTATCAGTAAGGCAATCTATGCTGTTTTTTAATAAAGGTAGTGAGAATTCTGATATCTTCATGCACTTATTCAAATTCAGTTTTTCAAATCCTAATACATATTTGTAAGATAGATCATAATATTTCATTCAGTAAAATTGAAAATTCTCTTATTTATGAAATGACAAATTGCACTTCAAAATATCTGGTTGAACAGTGAATACTTAGGGTTTACATTTTAGATAAGTCTCTCTAAACAGACATTTCTTTAAGAGGAAATAAGAATGGCCAATAGACACATGGAGAAATGTTCAACATCTCTGATCATAAAAGATATGCAAATCAAAACAATATTAAAATACCACATCACCCCAGTTAGAATGGCCATAATCAAGAACTCTAATAACAGCAGATGCTGGAGGGGATGTGTCCAAAAGGCACCACTACTACACTATTGGTGGGAGTGTAAACTTGTTCAACCACTCTGGAAAGCAGTATTGAGGTTCCTCAAAAGACTACACTTAGGGATGGGAAGATGGCTCAGTGGTAGAGTGCTTGCCTCACATGCATGAGGCCCTGGGTTCAATTCCTCAGCACCACATAAGCAGAAAAACCTGGAAGTGGTGCTATGGCTCAAGTGGTAGAGTGCTAGCCTTGAGCTCAAGAGCCCAGGGACAGTGCCCAGGCCCAGAGTTCAGGCCCCATGATCAAAAAAAAAAAAAAAAAAGACTACACATAGAGTTCCCCTATGATCCAGCAATCACACATTTTGGCATTACCCAAACAATCACAAATAAGACTATACTAAAACTACCAGAGCAGCTATGTTTATCACAGCATTATTTACCATAGCTAAGATATGTTACCCAGATGCTGCTCAGTAGATGAATGGATCAAGAAAATGCCACACACACACACACACACACACACACACACACACACACACACACACACACACACACACACACACACACACACACACACACACACACACACACACACACACACACACACTGGAATCCTATGCTTCCATCAGAAAGAATGGCATTGCCTTATTCATAAGGAAATGGAAGGACTTGGAAAAAAATCATATTAAGTAAAGTAAACCAGAACCAAAGAAACATAGGTCCCATGGTTTCCCTTTTTGGCAATAATTAGTATACATCTAGGACAATCTTAGCAGATGAGACTAGTTCAATAGCCATGTATATTTGACCATGTAGGATGATGCTAACAGAAATGAACTCCAAGACATGGACACAAATGTCTTTTCTTTGTTATTGTTGTTTCTAATGTACTGTATGATTACTTTTTTTCTTTTGTGTTTTTCCCCCTATCATTTATCCCTTGTTGTAACTGTATTTGATTTTGTTACCCTGTATATTGTATATATGTTTAACTGAATTAGGGAAGGGAAGGAAAGGAGAAAAAATGGTGAGACAAAGGACAAAGGAAACAAATGTAAAAGTGATACTCACAAGACACTATGTTGAAAATTATCTGTACACTTGGGAGAGGGATGGGAGGAAGGAAAGAGGGAGGAAAAAGATGGAGGGGATAACAAGTTTGACATGAAATGTACTCACTACATTACCTATGTAATTATAAACCCTCTGAATATTGCCTTGACAATAAAATTAAAATTAAAAATGGTAATTTTTTGATGTAAACACTCAAATTCTTCTAAAGGAAGAGACAAAATAATCAAGCATAGAGATATACTATATTATTTGATACAAAATCTTTTCTTTTAAGTATTTTTATTGTGAAAATACTGTACAGAGGGGTTACAATTACATAGGCAAGGTAGTGAGTACATTTCTTGTCAATCATTGTTGCCTCCTCCTTTGTTTCCCCTTCCCATCCCTACCCTCCCATCTCTGCCTCCCACTTCCCTCCTTGCCAAAGTTGTAAAGTTCGATTTTCGACATAACATCTTGTACATCTCATTGTTGCAATGGGTCCACCTGTATCCCTATTTAAACAATTTGTTTTTTCCCTTCCCCTCCACAAATTATACCAACATCAAATACAGTGAAAACAGGGGTTATACTGTGGGGGAGGGAAATACAAAGCAACAAAGAAATCATCTTATAAGTATGTTAGAAGCAATAACAAGAAAGAAAAACCGTTTGAGTCCTTATCTTGGGGTTCATTTTGCCTACCATCAACTTATCTGACCGTTTCTGCTTGTCTCAGACATATACTCGTAATTGCAAACAAAGGAAACCATGGGACCTATGTTTCTTTGGGCCTGGCTTACTTCACTTAGTATAATTTTTTCCAAGCCTTTCCATTTCCTAACAAATGGGGCAATGTCATTCTTTCTGATGGAGACATAGAATTCCATTGTGTAAATATACCACATTTTCTTGATCCATTCATCTACTGAGGGGCATCTGGGTTGGTTCGATATCTTAGCTATGGTAAATAATGCTGCAATAAGCATAGTTGTGCTGGTAGCTTTAGTATGGTCTTGTTAAAAAAATCTAACTAAACTAAATTGTATATAATTTCCAAATGAATATATATATACATATGTGTGTGTGTCTATATTAAAATTAAACTTGCTCAAAATTGAGGTCAGCTCTAAATATTTCTTGAGATGTATTTAACATTTTAGAGTGGTAATTTTAGGGAACAAAAATTTGCAAAGTTATAAGGATTGTGTAATTCTGAACTATTTTGAAAATAAGCATGCTTAAATACTGAAAACTATGAAGAATTTTTGGATATGACCTTAAATTAATAGTTAATTAATTATGAGTGAAAAGTCAGACATTAAAGCAATAAGAATTATATACAGAAACAAAATTTACTTTGAACATTGCTTATTTAAATATCAAATCTCATAAAAACTCTGAAGTGAGATAAAGCATAGTGCTCACTTACAGCTTGTAGAAATATTCTTGGGACTGATATTTAAAGCATAGGTAAGAAAAAATTTCAGTGGAATACATAATATTTCAAAGATAATCAGTGTTTGAATATTTAGGCCTAAGCACTCTTGCCTAGATATTTATTTGCCTTATATTTGATTACAATCTAAAGCCTGAAGGAACCTTCTTAATGAGCTAGCATGCTGTGACCATCTGATACTAAGCTTCTCCATGCAGAATGATTTCTTTATTTTAAATGTATACAGACTTGTCTACAAACACATTTCCATTTGACACCTGTCTCATCACTCTTAGCAAAAGAGCAATAAAATGGCAGCTCAGACGGTTCATATTTTCACTTAGTATTACTCAAATACTTTGTTTTTTTAAATTTGATCTTTTGATAAAACCTTGGGACATTTTCCTTATTCAAAAAATTAATAACACTTATTTTTAACAATGTGCGAGAATTATAGCAGTTATCTTTGCATTCTCCTTTACAACTCAAAGAGTGTGTGTGTGTGTGTGTGTGTGTGTGTGTGTGTGCTGGTCCTGGAGCTTGAACTTAGGGTCTGGGTGCTGCCGTGAGCTTTTTTATTCAATGCTACTGCTCTACCAGTTGAACCACAGCTTTACTTCCTTTTTTAAAATTTTTTTGGTGCTTAATTGGAGGTGAGAGCCCCACAGATTTGAACCATGATCTTAATATCTCAGCCTCTTGAGTAGCTAGTATTTGACTTGTGAGCCACCTTGCTTTATTTTCTTATATGTCTCTATGACAAACAACTCATGAAAGGGAAAAAAAAACAGTATTAATTCTAACCCATTTCACCCAATAATTCCTTATAAAAATCCTTAACAGCTTTTTTCTTTTTATTCTGAAAAATTGGGAATTAAAGTTAATGAAATTTCTATAAATTATATGATTCCCAATGTCTTAATTGTAATATTTAAATATTTTACCAAGACTACACACTGCTGTCCAGTTTATATATATATATATATATATATGTTGTTTATAGACTATATTGTCTATTATACATATAAATATATTTCCTATTATAATATATAAGAAGGAATACTATAAAATATGTAAACTATGTTAATATAGTAGTATGAATAAATGTGTAACTACTCGACAAACTAAAGGTACTTTCTTTCCAACTGTATGAATTACTTCCCTTTCATTATGTGTGCTTCTTTTAGCTTCAATTAGCAAAATCACATGAATTTTCTCTTATTATCACTTAGAAATGGCTAAAGCATTTCTTATGCCTGTTGATATCAGGCAAGGGCCTGACAAATGGGTAGATTCAGTTTTGTCATTGGGTAGATTCAGTTTTGTCATTGGGTAGATTCAATTTTGTCATTAATTGTTGTTATGGTAGGAATATCAGTACTTAGTGTCTGTATTTTTCCTTATTAGACATTCTACACATCCCAAGTACTTTTTGACTTCACTGCCTGATTCAGTACTTGCCAGACTCCTGAGCAGCAATTGCTTGCTTACCTGAACATTTTTCTGTAAGGCTTGTAGTGGTGACTGACTGAGATCTGATTTCTTATTGAACTTTCCCTAAATTTATCACATGTAAAGACATTGCTTAAGGTATTCTAACTTTGAGTTACAGTGTCTCATGACTTATTTTATGATTTTGACTATCCATCTTCTGCCATTGAGCTTTCAGTCTTATTCTTTTTTTGTTTTCCAAATCTATGATAGTGAATAGAAAACCAATAACTATCTCTCTGGTACTTTCCTGAATCTTTCTTTTGGTTGCCCCAGAAATCTGTTCATGGTTGATTTGATGTTTGTATAGGAATGCATAGATTAAGTCATCATTTCTCACTGCATAGAGAATATATTATAAGACCCACCATTTTTTATTTTTTTAAAGTCTCTTATTAAATCTTGAAAATCTAGGAATGTTTAATTCAGAGATAGGATAAAAATCATGAAAATAATTAAACTAATTCTAAGGTCAATTTTTGGAACCACGTTGTTATACTTGTTGGAAAGGTAGGCCAGCATTTTAACCCCAGAGTCACACCCCTAACCTTTTTACTCTGGTTGTTTTGTCCAGGTTGGCAAAATACTTAAAATGTTACATAATCTTTCCCCAGTTTCTGGGATAAAAGGCCTATGCCACTGTATTCAGAGTTTTCTGAGTTGGACTCTCAAACATTTTTGTATAGGCTACCCTGGAAGTGCAAAATTCCAATCTCAGTCTCCTGCATGTCTCCAATGGCAGATGCCACTTCCACATGTGGTTTCACAGATAAACACACAGAGATTTTGTAAATCATCAAATTAAAAAGATGGAAAATAAAGTTAGCACAATTGTACTATTTATTACATGTTAACATAGTTTACTTATATATTCTTCTGATTATTTTCTTTAGCATTACATGCACACATGTGATGGTAAATAAAAAAATCTAAATGATAATTTATATTCATATATTTTTGCAATATTAGTCTGTGTAAAGGGAAATGCAAATGTTTGAATAATATTTTATTCTATAATTGTTTGAGGTGACCCTA
This sequence comes from Dipodomys merriami, assembly GCF_024711535.1. Taxonomy (NCBI): domain Eukaryota; kingdom Metazoa; phylum Chordata; class Mammalia; order Rodentia; family Heteromyidae; genus Dipodomys; species Dipodomys merriami. The sequence continues at coordinate 47,148,584 of NW_027206179.1, forward strand.
CATACACGTAATATATATAACTAAGTGTGGTGATACAAGCACATCATCTCAATGCTGAGGAGGCTGAGGAAGTAGAATTGAAAGATGAAGGGTTGAATGAGATAGGTTAGAATATTGAAGTGCGTAACATTGATCAAGGTGCTTTGTACTCATATAATGAATTATTAAATGGAAATTTGTTTGAATAATAACATAAAGATAAGTAAAGAATAAAGCCATTCAGAATCATCTAGTGCGGTTATACCTCAAACAAAAAATAACAGTTTAAAAAAGTATGTTGTAAATCAAGCATTTGTTTGATTCAGTGAGGTTACAGTTTGTACAGGAAAGTAAAATGTGGGGTTTCACTAGCACAGTGCTAAAAATATTAAATTTAACTTCTGACAAAAGTCACACAAAATAGAATTCTTGTTTCTGATTTACCCAACAATAATGCCAATTTTAATATTTCTTCCAGTTTCAAACTTCTGGAAATCAAAGTCATACTTATAAAATATAACATTCATTCTGTAAAGACAAACACTTTAAAATATATAACATGATAACATCACAGGAAACCATTAACAACAGATTTGAACATATCTAATTAACTAGAATGTGTGTCACTGAATGCTTTAGATTAATTAGACATTTTCTGCTGTGAATTTAGACATATTTGTTTTAAATGACACGTATGTCAGGAAGTGACTAAATAGGTTATGCTCTTTATGACTTTTCATATATAGCACATGTGCCAAGAAGATATTGTCATGTAACCATAATACTGACAGGAGGAGAAATAAATGTACAATTTTAAATACATTTGTATATCTTTTTAGATTTATAACACAAATGTAACCTAATAAACATATGTAGTATGTCTACATATCAGGCATAATAAAACTTCTTGAACCCTTTTCTTGCAACAGTGTTGGACAACAGAATCACTTTATTTGCAACCCAAATCAAATTAGTTTGTCATGTATTTCACACTACTTCTATTTTTTCAAAACTGCATTTAATTTACTTTAGCTTTAAAGTAAATATAAGAAATTATTTTATATGTGTTTCATATTATTTCATATTTAATGGGCCAAAGAGGTGCTTAAGCATCTTAGAAAATGGAGATTGTTTCTCCATCTAGAGAAAAAAGGCAAATGAATAAATACTTGTGACTTAATATTAAAGATATCATTAATGATCTAGGTTCCCTAAACTCATCTTTTTTATGAAAACCTGCTGTGTGTACTGTCTATGATCAGAGCTTATATGTGTCTCCCTGGGATATGGGGACAAGGAAAACTGAAAGAAATACAGTATATACTGTTATACTGTTGGTAACAATGCATTTTTTGTCACTGACAAAGGAGCATCGTGTGTTCTCACATTATTCTTGAAACTGTCATAGAATAAATTACAAATACGTTATACTTTTAGAAAGTTTCTCATTCCTGATTATAAATTTTGAAACTTCATTCTAATGCTAATAAGAAAGAGAAATAATAGCATCTAAAGCATGAGATACTTGCTGGTGGTGTCTATTTGTAAGACTCCCAATTGTCATGTAAAAGGCGATTAATAATCTTTGGTATCAACATAATGTTAGAAATAGTTCACATGTTATAACAGAAGCATTTACTTATATGCGCTTATGTAATATTATTACACATTAATGAGGATAAAATCTTACTCATTAAGATCTAAAAATCAATATAAAATTATTGATCAATAATTTGATTATACATAATTTCTAGGTATCACCCTCTTGTGTAAAGACAAGATAGATGAAGGGAAGAAATCTAGATCTCTAAGGACAAATTTCCTTACTAATACTAAACAACCCATAGCAATGCCCATGTACAATATACTATTATTTTTTCAGTGTACTAATTAAGTAGCTGTAGCTTATAACACATTAAGTTTATGAACAAGTCCAACACTGAAAACTCTTGGTAGATATAAAATAAAGACTCTCCCCAGATCAATGAACAATGATATTCTTTTCCAGCTATACTTAGATCAATAGACTAATTATTTTGCTTCCCAGGATACTAGTTTTTTAGTGCTTAATTAGCACAACCTTCATGAACTCACAATTTCTAGCACTTAAAATCTGACTTTTTGACCTCTGCAAACTACTGAGCAATTTTCTTTAATAACATGTGTTCTGTTTCTGAGTTAATAGACTTTACTTGGTGAAAAATCATTAGTTCTAGGAATGTATATCATCAACTGACAGGATATAATTGAAAATAAATGTTTGACATAATTATATAATTACTATTGTGTTATGGATGACATTTATAATTTAGTTTATTTTTTTAATGAACATGAGTTCTTGGAACCAATGCTCATAGTAATAATCCTATCTACTTAGCAAGCTGAAATATGGAGGATTGAGATTCTAGGCCAGCCTGGAGATTACATCAACATGGAAAAATTTGTCAAAATGATGTGTGATACACATCACATACATTTCACACCAGCTACTCTGGAAAAAGAGGAAAAAAAAAGTGGGGTTGAAATTTAGGCATTTGCCAAGGCAGAAAGTCAGATGCAATCTCAAAACTAATCAGTACAACAAAAGATTTAGGTCATCATTATAGTGGGCTAAATATGATGTGAGGGCATGAGTTCAAATTCCAGTACATCAAAAATGAAAGATTGCTAATGATGAACTCTATTAGGATAAGTTTATGGTTTAGAAGCATTTATAGATGTTTAAATATGTTTTAATATATAGGCAATTATTTTTCTAATGGAATCACTAATGCTATAATTAATGATTATTATGGAGAATCTATTTTTGAATTAAGATAATGAACAACATTAGAAAGGATTTCTTTCTATATTTATTCACTTGTTAGAAAAACAAGTACTTAAAGAGAGAAGTTAAGTTTTAAAATGGATTGACACTTGCTTGGGTATTTTTTTTGAGAATTAGTACACTTATATGTTTCTAGCAATTTTTTTTTCTGTATATCAAACTACTGATTGTCCATCTGGGACCGTGTCGATATTCTTTAATTTTTGTATGATTATTAAACAATAAAATATAAGTGAAATAATTCTGCTTCTTTTGGCATTAATAAGGGAATGTGTTGTCACAGAAGTAACAGGAAATGTGTGAAATTATGCTCCTGTGAATTTCCACTCTAAAGTATCCTATATCCATTACTGAAGATAAAATGTATATGTTCCCAATGCAGCTCTTTTCTATGTAAGACAGGACTAATGAAATCTCTAGTAGAATTACACATGGAATAATACCTATTATGTTGATAGTAAGACAAAAGTACAGTTGATTGAAACAATGCAACATTGTTAGTGAATAGCTATTGAAAAAGAAAACATTAACATAGGTAGGTTCTGTAAATCTTAATACACTGAAAAGGGTAGGAGAAATAGTTAAGTAGAAAACCAGTTCTTTCATGAAGAATGTGGTTAAATATATCAGTTATGAAAGTCTTCAAGGTTTACTGTATGCAACCCATTTGAGCAATTCAAATAGATGGCCAAGTAATGTGATCAAGATCCTTAAACAAAATGGACCTGAAAAATAACTTCTCACATCTACATTTCATCATTTTTGTTCATTGCTGAGCTATGTCTGCCTACGTATCTCCAATAAACCACTAGAAAAACGGAAGTGGTGCTGTAGCTCAAGTGGTAGAGCGCTTGCCCTGAGCTCTTCAGCTCAGGGATAGCAACCAAGCCCAGAGTTCAAGCCCCACGACCGACCAAAACAATAAAAACAAAAACGAACCAAATGTTAAAGATTTTTAAATGTGAAATTCAAATGTATTAATATCAAGTGAAGATGATAAAGTTAAACAGTATATTTTTAATATTCATGTAATTATTCCCATGAGATGGGCTGTAAAACTAAAACTGTTTTTTTAATTGCTTATCTCTTATATTCTCCCTCATATTCATAATAGGATTAATATCATGGATCTTATAATTCTATCTATAAGACATATGGACTTCCAAATATATGCACACACATATATGAAAGATCTATTCTCTTAGTTGTTATCTTCAAAGATTTAGCGGTTAAGAAGAATTTTTTTAAAAGTTGGTGTTTGAACATATACTTATTGAGTAAGTATTAGGGATAAGAATGCTTCTATACCATCATATGAGCCTTTCCTTTATAAAATAATTTTTACTTTACTTTTTTAATGCTCAAGAATTTTATTCATTTTAGTGGAATTCTTTGTTATTGTAAGGTGATATATAAAGAGGTTAGATTTACATACATAAATAATGAGTATTGTGCATTTTTTTAGACAGAGTCATCTCTTCCTTAGTTTTCTCCATTATTTTTTTCATCCCAACCCACAAGTTATATAGTTCATTTTCAACGTAGTATCTAGTGATTATTACTGCTGTATTTTTTGCATTATTATTTCAAATTAGAGAATATTCTAAGCCACTTTATATTATAAAGAAGCATCATTTTTTGTTTGTTCGGGGTATTTTTTAGAGCTGGTATTGAGATTTTTGCTACCTTTGAGCTGCATCTTCATTTTCAGCCTTTTGGTGGTTAAATGAAGAAAAGACTGTGGACTTTCCTGCCTAGGCTGTCTTTGAACTGTGTTCGCCATATCTCAGCCCCTTGAGTAGCTAGGATTACAGGTATGAGCCATCTGTGGATAGCTAGGAAGCATTAGTTTTATGATGATTTCTGAGGCTAAAGAAAACATTGAAATGAATGAAAAATAAAAAATTTGGCCTCCCTTTTTATATATAAAGAGGTCACATTTACCTCTTCATTCTTAATTAATTTTTAGCTATTGTCTCTTCCTTTTTTAACCAAAATTTTACTGATCTTCCAAAATCCTAACAAAACTTTATACATTAAAAATTCCTTAATTCCTACAAAGTTCTTTTTTTATTTTTTTTATTTTTTATTGAGTTTTTTTTATTGTAAGAATACCGTACAAAGTAGTTACATTTACATGGGCAAGATAACGAATACATTTCTTATCAAGCATTGTTGCCGCCTCTTTGTTTCCCCTTCCCATCCCTTCCCATACTCAACCCTTCCCCCACCTTATCCTCCCCCACTCCCCACCAAAGTTGTAAAGTTCGTTTTTCCACATAATGACTTGTACATCTCATTGTTGCAAAGGGTCCAGCTGTATCCCTAGTTAAACGATTTGTTTTTTCCCTTCCCCTCCACAAATTATACCAACATCAAATACAGTGAAAGCATGGGTTATGCTGTGGGGGAGGGACATACAAAGCAACATAGAAATCATCTTAGAAAAATTGCATGAAAGGAAAAAAAAACAAAAAAAACATTTGAATACTTATCTTGGGGTTCATTCTCCTACCAAGTTCTTTGAACTTTCTTTCTTGAGTTCTATTGGTCTCTTTTAAACTTCCATCCATTCCATTAACTCAAACAGGGTCATTATTAGCTCTTTATGTTCAGAAAACAAAAAATCTTATATTATGAACTGTATCCCCAGCATGCAGTACTTTTTAATAGTCTAAAATACCTTGTAAAACAAAAATGTTAACCACTATTTTCTTGAATAAATACAAAATGGATTGAATAAAATCTTTTTGATATTACTAATCTCTGAAATCATTTCAGCAACAGTTTGAGTGCACCTTGCACTTAAAATTTCCTGGATGAAGAATGAACAGTGATTGAGACAGGTGATTAAACTTCTGAACTGAGGAACAAATCAGTAAACAGCAAGAATATTTCCAAGTCTAAAGGCTATAGATAATTATCTATAATTTTGGATTCTGCATTGCAATTAAATACAGTGTTATATTATAACTTTCTAGTCATTTAATTAAATGACTAGAATATGGTTGAAATTACTAGTCTACTAAACATTGAACTCTTTCATTGACTTATGAACTGAATATTTCAACTTGGGAGATTATTATTATAACATCTATTTCTGATGCAGTGACATTTACTCTGATATTTATTTTGTGTAATTGAGAAGCATTGGACAAAGATACTTGAATTCTGTTCACATGTAATGTTTCTATCTATCCTAACAATGGTAAAACAAATAAGTAAATATATTTCCCTCCATTAGGAAGAGAGAAATATAGTTAAAATCACACTAAAAACACCTAATTTTAATGTTTTAGTATTTAGAAATGTGTTTTGCTCTATTGACCTAAGTTTAAGAAAATTCTTTCTTAAGAGAGAGCCTAGCTGGTTCTTATTTTTAATTTTTTTCCTCCTTTCTTCTTTCCCTTTTCCTTTTGTTTATTCCCTCTGTCACTGCTTTTGATTTCTATCTTACAATAAGATTATGTGATTTGGGGAAGAGAAGAGAAAGCAGAGAAACGATGGGACAAAGGGTGAACCAATTCCACAATGATACTCAGTACAAACTATGTTGGAAATGAACTTTATAACTTTGAGGGGAGAAAAGTCAGGAGGGGAAAAACTGGGAGAGAATGAGGGCGAGGGCGACACTGTTCAAAAAGATATGTACTCATTACCTGAATCATATAACTGCAACCCTTCTGTACATTACCTTTGCAATAAAATAAAAAAGAAAAGAAAATTGCATTAGAAAATATTTGAAAATCCTAAATAGTATGTGTGGTTTTCTGGGGTCAAAACAAGTATGTGTTTACTGGCTAGTGGAAAAGGAGCTTGTCCTTGGAATTTAATTATTGAAGTGCAAATGATCAGATCACACATTGAAGAAAAAAAAAAGTACCCACAACTGTTACAAAGGCTATCAAGGTCACAGGTTCCAGACCCCTTCTAAGAGAAGCCTGTTATTATGCTCCTATTAAACTTCTTTGTTTTTATTCTTTTCCATTTGGCTCATAACTCATTCTTAAATGAAGAGCCACAAATGGTATAAAATGATCAAATATCACTGCAGTAGATCTTTTTACTATGTTATATAAAGGAAAAGCAAAGACGTGCTTTTATACTCCAATATTTTATGCATATTAATGATTCTACTGTTATTAGATTAGGAGCTCTAATATTATAACAAAGATTTTACCTAAAATTATGTTTTAATTTAAGGTCTCCAGAAAGACTTAAAACCAGAAAGAAACAATAGCAATTCTTTTATAGATCAAATATTTAGGCTTCCTAACTATATTAAAGCCTATTTTGATGTAGTGTTCAATTAATTTATTTTTAATTTTATGTTATTATAAAGATGATGTATAAAGGAGTTACAGATACACGGGTCAGGAAAAAAAGTTGTGTTTTTTTATTTTTTGTTTTGTTTTTTGACAATCTCATCTCTTCTCTTTTTATTTTTTTTAATCAGTCATGGGGCTTCAATTCAGGCTGGGCACTATCTACGAGCTCTTTAGCTCAAGACTATACCTCTACTTCTTTGATCCACAGCTCCACTTCTGGATTTTGAATTGTTAATTGAAGATAAAAACCTCACAGGGACTTTTTTGTTTGGGCTGATGTTGAATAACAATCCACAGATCTCAGCCTCCATGTAGCTAGGATTACAGGCATAAGCCCCCAGCCGTTCATTTTATTTTAATATGTATTTATTTACTTAAAAATCAAATTTCTCTATATTTACTGTCCTGAGACAATAATGTCCAACTTTTACTTTGCCCATAATTATATAAATTTCCTGAGCTTGTATAAGGTATTTGAAATTAGAGTCACAAGAACAATAGACTTTTTTTCCTTCACTCAAATCAATATAGTTCCACAGAAATCTTCTCTTTAGCATGCTGTCACAATAAACAATAGCATGCACTATATGTTTTCACATTTCTATCAGAAAATCTATCAATAAATTCTATTAATATGACAATACTGATACTTAATACATAATCAAACTCAGATAATGTTTGTTGTTGTTTTTTTTTTTTTTGGGGGGGGGTCCGGTCGTGGGGCCTGAACTCTGGGCCTGGGCACTGTCCCTCAGCTCTTCAGCTCAAGGCTAGCACTCTTGAGTCACAGCGCCACTTCCAGCTTTTTTCCTTTTGCTTATGTGGTGCTGAGGAATCGAACCCAGGGCCTCATGCATGCAAGGCAAGTGCTCTACCACTGAGCTACCTTCCCAGCGCCTCAGATAATGTTTGATAGATAGATAAGAATGATACAATTGCTAGTAAGACAGAGGACAGATAGAAAGACAAATAAGATAGATAGATAGATAGATAGATAGATAGATAGATAGATAGATAGATAGATAGATAGATAGACAGATAGATAGATGGATTGATCAAGACTGACAAAGTATGCCACTTATAATATGCTTGGAAATTGTGAAAAAATTAAAAAGAAATCAGAATAATTAAAATGTATACAATTAAAGAAATATACATTTTGGAAAGTATGAAGTTACTAATATATAATCATTTTATAAGTTTTCTGATCTTTTGCAAATAACAAAGTAATCATTTAAAGATGATCAAATTTCTTTGATGTTTCTATTCTTAATCTTTGGTTCAAGATAGAAATGAGAAAGAAAACTAGATTTCTATACAATGTTTACGTGCTCTCCCTATTGTGGTTGAGGCTTCATAACAGTAATGCCTTGAATTTCTATCAAAGAGACACGTTTGAAACTGACACACAGCCACAGCTTTATGTTTCTCTTCATTGTAATTGGTTTAAGCAATATATCTTTCTCCTCTATTGTTTTTTTTTTTAGATATTGCTTCCTCGGAAGAAAATCTTCTTTCTTACTAAAAGAGCAAAGCGTTATTTGTTATGTAGACTTTTATTGATCATAAATGAAATGTCTCCTTTCTCCTGTTTGGTGAAAAGTCCCTCAAATAGAAAAATCTATTTGTGCTTTAAAAAATGTTGCTATTTTTAATTAACAAGTTAAAAATATACAATAGGTATTTTTCTTTAAACAATATTCTTCTAGTAAACATGCTATATTTACAGTTCTGTGTGCAGTACAAGCAATTCTTCAAATGAATTGATCTAAAGAAAAGCTTTCTTGGAGGCATAGAATAAAATTTTTCAGTATTTTTATTTGTGAGTGAATAGCTGAATAGATGAGTTTCTATAAACTTGCATCTTTGTTTTATGCTAGAGAAGTATGAAAACTTAGTATTGATTTGATAAGACAATAAAATGCCAGCTTGTTCAACTAAAACAAACATCACTATAATAACATCTTTACATTAATGGGGAAATTATCATTGCTCCATCAGTCTATTATCTGTCTGCCTACCATCTATTTGCAATGTAAATATCCCTTGTATTGTATACTCTGATCAACATTTAAAAATCTTTGTAGCTTTGTATTTTATATATAATGTTTCAATAGCTTCTTAACATAGCTAGAATAACTTTGGCAATTCAATATTATTTTCTTTTTATTTCAGCTCAGCAAATTTAGACACTTTGGAATACAAGTCAGAGTAGCATCAGGCAGGAAAGTGGGTTGGATAAAGTATTACTCCCATGCCTATTTTAATCTAGTCATTTAGATAAGAGCTATAGACTCTATGCACCTGATAAAAAACCTTGATGGACATTAGCCACAGTGTATTGCTTTACTTTTAGGCTTATTTTTGTCCCTTAAATAATACATTTAAGTTCACTTTCTCAAGAAAATATATGTTTACCTACAAATATCCACCAACAAACACTACTAATGTATTTATAGATACTTATGAAATTGGAAAAGACAATGACCTATTGGTATCATTAAAAGTAGGCATAGCTATTTTGAGAAATGATAGTACAGCTTAAACCTGTGCCCCTTAAAATATGCATTCTTTTCCTTACTCATTTTCACATCCATAGTTTATCAATATATTAACCTCCAGATGACTTTCAGTGTTTAATTTGTAACTTGACACACTATGTTTTTCTGGCAGAGACTGTTTCTCTCATAAAAAGCTCACCAAGTCATTCACCAGTATATTTCTTTCTATGAGTAGAATAAAATTTGCATTCCTATTGCAATTTCATATTTAGTCTTTTGCTTAACTGTGTAACTGTGCTTTTGGTAGTTTCTTCAATGGAGCCAACATTTATGTTGTATTAAAATACTCTCCTGGTTTTTTTAACTTAAAAATTAACATACCAGATCATTTTTATGACACCTAAGTAAATAAGCAGTTAATACTATATTTTATGTGCTTTCTTTGACTTGTTGAAGCAGAAGTCACTATTCCTTTGTATTTATATATCCTTTATTCAGTCAGAATGCCTTTTATATGACATTAATATTGACATTTTTTCATGAGGCTCTTTGGAATAATTATTTTATTTCCTCTCCCCCAGACAAAAAGATCAACTTATGTACATAGTTATAGAGCAAGCCAGGCATTAACTTCTTTTTGAGTAATAAATTGTATGAATTGAAAATATTATCCAAATCAGAAAATAATACTAATTCTGCACTTTTAATTGTTTTCTGCTTCTCATATCAAATGCTTGACCACTGAGTCCATATTAATCTCAAAAGATTACGTACCTCTGGCTGTTTCCAGCTGACTTCAAGAACAGTTTGGCAAAAAGTTAACAGTGCATAGGGAGTCCTAAGGAAGAGGAATCACAGAAAGATTGGAATATTCATACCTGTGTTTCTCCTCTTGTCCATCTTGGGTTGTAACAGGTTTGACTCTTGCAAGTCTTTGTCAAATATCCTTTTTTTTCCTGCAAGAATCTTGGGCATGAATCATTGAAATGTATTGCATGATTTAGTTCTTGTTATACGAATGCCTAAAAAATCAGTGGAAGGGTGCTAATAAGTCAATATTTTGAAGAGTGATTCATCAAAAATGTAAAACCAAAAACTATTTTCAAAAAGTCTTCTAATGCAATGAAATATAAAGAAGGCTCAGTACTTGCATACTTGAAATTGTGAGAAAGCTATGCTATTGGATCTTGGTTTTTGGAAAACCTGATTTAGAAATTGAACTGTGGGACACACAGAAACTTAATTTCTGATTCTACCTGATGAGTTTCTTCATGAAAAGTGCTCAAGGGTTTAAATGTTTGAAATCAAAGCCCTATAAAACTTCATACAAACACTAACTTTCTCTTTTATTATACTTTATGGGAACCACACAGCTTGAAATTAGTAAGAAAGCCTTAAGGAAAAAAAATCACACCTAACTAATAGACTTTATACTAAGCCTTATTAACATTAACACATTATTTTGAGTTAGATTAAAATAATGGAAAGTATTCCTATTTTTATATATTATGACTATTGTAACACAGTATTTACTTCAAAACTATACTTACCATAGAGAAAACTATATTAATTTCCTTTGCCCTGAATATTATTGAAAAAAATATAACCAAATTACTTTAGTAACAGATGTAGATGACTAAAATTATGATTTACACTCATGTTTATGTTTTTGGCTTCATCATACCATAGTTCTACAGCTTTATAGCTCTAAAAGGTACAAACAAAAGTAAAGGCAACAGGATCTGCTGAGTAATGTAAGAAAAAGATAAGGGATTTTATAGTTTTATGCATGTTTATTTTATAAACTTTACAATAAAGCTTATAGATTAAAACAAGAAAGGCTATTTTGTAAAATGTTTCATAAGGAATTTCCCCTATGTGAATTTAATCTCTGTAAATTACCAAGGGACAAAATAAAATGAATATTTATTTAACAACCAAAGGGAATTGAACCTAGAAAACATGAAAGGAAGATTTAATTTATGATTATGTTAATAGAACTCTTTGAAAAATTTAATTGAAGCAAAATTCATAAGTTTCAAATAATAATTATCAATTACTTCCAACTCGTATGAGTTACATCAAAGTAATGTTATAGTTTGAACTTGAACCACAGGTACACCTCCTATATCCCAGTTTTTCCTAACAACTAAACCAGGCATTGCAGCTGTATGAAATCAAACGAAAGCCATGTATACTTCACATGATAAACTGTCATGTAATACATTCTTTAATCAAACATACTTAGACATATTTAATATATGTTCAGAAAGTTCAACACATTTTCAATTGAAGAGAAAATGCAAATATGTCATTTTTTTAATTTAATTTTATTTTATTTGAGAACATACTGTACAGAGGGGCTACAATTACATGGGCAGGATAATGCATACATTTCTTACCAAGCATTGCAGCCTCCTCCTTTGTTTACCCTTCACCTCCCTTCCCAGCCTCCCCTCTCCCCCCACCCAATTATACCCCCCTCCCCCCCCCACACCGACATTGTAAAGTTGGTTTTGACATGACATTTTGTACTTCTCATTGTTGCAACAGGTCCACCTGAATCCTTAAACGACTTGTTTGTCCCCATCTCCTCCACATGTTATACTGACATCAAATATAGTGAAAGCGGGGGTTACACTGTGGGGGAGGGACATACAAAGCAACAAAGAAATAATCTTATAAATGCGTTAGAAACACATGCATGAAAGAAACGAAAAAAGTAAAATACATATTTAAGGGTTCATTTTCCTAACATCACATTATCTGACCTTTTCCGCTTGACTCATACCTATACTAGATATTGCAAATAAGGGAAACCATGGGACCTATGCTTCTTTGGGCCTGGCTTACTTCACTTAATATAATTTTTTCCAAACCTTTCCATTTCCTAACAAATGGGAAAATGTCATTCTTTCTGATGGAGGCATAGAATTCCATTGTGTATATATACCACATTTTCTTGATCCATTCATCTACTGAGGGGCATCTGGGTTGGTTCCATATCTTAGCTATGGTAAATAATGCTGCAATAAACATAGTTGTGCTGGTAGCTTTAGTGTGGTCTTGTTTGTAAACATTTGGGTAAATGCCCAAAAGTGGGATTGCTGGATCATAGGGGAGATCTATGTGAAGTCTTTTGAGGAACCTCCATACTGCTTTCCAAAGTGGTTGAACAAGTTTACATTCCCACCAACAATGAAGTAAGGTTCCTTTCTGTCCACATCCCCTCCAGCATCTGTTGTTGTTAGAGTTCTTGATTTTTGCTGTTCTAACTGGAGTGAGGTGATATCTCAATGTTGTGCAAATATGTCATTTTATATTTGTTTTTAGAAAAAATGTCGTCAAATTAACTTTTTCTTAATAAATATGTAAAGTCATTTCTCTAGATCCTGTCCTTTACTACTTTATCTATTTCAAAATTAATCATAAGACATTGTATAACTTACTACACAATGTAAATCACAATAGACAAATTATTTGAAATATATTGAAATTATCATACTTTTAACTCTTCAAGATACTATAAAATCCAGATAATTCAAAGACTAAGATGCTTAGTTTCACATCTGTAAAAATGTCAGTATATAAATCAGTAAGAAATCTAAGATAATGCTAACAAGGGAATGTGTACTATAACATAAGCAGAAAATCACAACTGCAAAGTAAATAAAGAAATTGAAACAGAAAAAAGATACTTGATATGACTTAAATGTTGTAATTTATTGTCAAAGTGATGTACAGAGGAATTAGTTAGATAAGTAAGGTCGTGAGTACATTTCTTGCCAAACTTGTAACCCTCTCCCACTTTCCCTTAACTCAATCCCCAAGTTGGACAGTTCATTTTCCTGTGAGTTTAAAATTTTAAAGAAAAAATATAGTGCTATTTGACTACCTACTTTACTTCTGCTTTTAATTCTGGAAATACAAAATTTTGAAAGGGCAAGAGAAAAATGCTAGAGTGTGCAAGGAAATCTGCTTGGTGTCCAACTTAATAATAGGAATATCTTGTTTTACCATTGGGAAAAACTTTTTCTTATGCAAATTAGTGTTACATAATCAACTTTTTTCATGGAAATAAAGTCTTTAAAAATACAATTTAAAGACACTATGTAGAAAACAAACTTTACAACTTCGGGGTGGAGGGAGGGAGGATCTGGAATTAGGGGGCAAGGGATGGTAGGGGAAAAACCAAAGGAGTAGGTAACAATTCTCAATAGAAAATTGACTCATTACCTTACTCGTGTAACTGTAACCCCTCTGCACAGTATTTTTACAATAAAAAACATATAAAAATAAAACATCCTATATTCTATTTCTAGTAATATTTGGCTAAATTATTTAGGTAATATTCCATTTAAGAAAATTTATGGCCAGGCACCGGTGGCTCATGCCTGTAATTCTAGCTACTGAGTAGGCTGAGATCTGAGGCTCACGGTTCAAAGCCAGCCGGGGCAGGAATCTCCGTGAGACTCTTATCTCCAATAAAAAAAACACTACGAAACTGGAAGTGGCCTTCTGACTCAAGCGGTAGAACACTCAACTTGAGCTGAAGAGCGCAGGGACATCGCCCAAGCCCAGAGTTCAAGCCCCACAACCGACAAAAAAAAAAAAAGAGAGAAAATTTATGATAGGATGACTTCAGAGCATGATTGCCTTAAAAGTGATTAGCTATCGTCTGAAGTGGGGAAAAAAAAAAGCTCCCTCATAATATGTTCAAGGTTTTACCCTACTTACAGTATACCAGCAGTAACAATGATGACCTCAAGGTCGAGAGTAAACCTAAGGTGGAAGACATGTTCAAGGCTGCCTACATAATCTTAGGACAGATAAACAAATGTTATTGTATTTTTCAGTTTGCTCATGTTAACTACAGCATGTCAGTCGGCTTTAGATGAACAATTACTAGCATTATTTATAAGTAATATGTCTATGTTAACTTCTACAGAAATAATTGGACTCTCAACAGAATGTTCTCATGTCAAATGATAATTCCAATTTTTAATATTGCATAGCACATAAGAGATGTAGAAGTTGAACTAAACAACTTCTCAAATGTAACATGTCTTTACTGACAAAAATAAAGTCATTAACATGACATGAACAGTTTCAACACAGACTAGTTGCTTATGGCTTTTTTTATTCCTAGCACTGTTGAGTGTGCAGAATTGTACTTTTCCAGCTTTCTCTCTACTGGGCCTGAAGTCAATAAACAAAGCTGCTTGAGGGAAAGGTTTGGCTGCTGCAGCCTCCAGATGCGAAACAATGAGTGCTGTGTGAGCCCTGCAGCTGGTTCTGAACTGCTCCTCGGTTACATTTTTTTTGAGGAGGGGGTCTGACTCTGTGATTGGCTCTACTGTTAGCGGTGGTGACAGCTTTTCAGCTGTATTGAGATTAGGGCTATTATTTATTATTTATTGCCAACTACAGCCCAGCACAGTGAAGCAGGACCATCTCCTAGGTGTAATTGTGCTGAACACATTTCTTACCCTGCAATCCCTGATTTGGAGTACATGCTATTAAAGCACTAGAGAAACCCAAAGTCAGCATACCTTGGAGAAGAGTTGATTTTATTTTACATTTTTTTTTGGTCTTGTGCTCACCATAGTGACCCTTTCCTTATCTCTTCTGTACAGTACCAATTTGAAGAATACACTACCAGAGTTTGTTAAATACAAACTTAACAACAAATATATTTGTCATAGTATTTTAAAATAAAGTTGACATTCAAAGCTGCATTATTTCTTAAGAATTTTAACACAATGCTCTTGCAATAAAATGTATAGTGAATGTTCAGTAGACATGAAATGTGAACTTTGACTTAATCAAATAACTAAATGTATTTATTCTTGTTCATTTTTCTAAACTTTGTATTGACAGCATGCTAAAGCATTGTTATAAGATGTTTCTAATTTCCCTTATAAAAGCTTTTCTCCCTCATTGGCCAGATATTCCTTACAATGTCATGTAACTTGAAATCAAGTGGGAATTTTCTAAATGTCTTATTATTATTGATTTCTAATTGAATTGTTATGCACAGATAAGCTCTGTGTGATTTATTCTTTGAGATAATAGTTATTTCATGACACATGTTGTCTAACATTGTAAGTTAGTCACATGGATTAAAATATGTTATTCTGAATTTTAATATTTAAGGATGTGTACAGTGTGTGTGTGTGTGTGTGTGCGCACGCGCACACGTGCGCGCATGTGTGAGTGAGTGTATTGGTCCTGTAGCTTAAACTCAGGACCTGACTAATGTCCCCAAGCTTTATTGCTCAAAGTTAGTTTTCTATCACTTGTGGCACATATTTGGTTTCAAATTCAATTTTTAAAGTAGTTCATTGAGTCACCAACACCTATCATATTTAGTGTTTAATACAATTGGATAATAGTATTTAAGATCATCAATGTAATTTAAAATTTTACTAATTCTATTTCTATTATTTTCTTCTGCAACAATTTAATTTAGAAGATGTAGTCCTGATGAAACTCTAACTGAAAATCTGAATTAGGGCTTTTTCTTTCATGATAGATGTGCTCTAGTTTTTGCCATCCCGGCCAGTGTTATAAAAACATTGACAGCTACCATTCTTATCTCAGCAACTCTCTCACTATTTCAAATTGTCATGCATATAAAAAAGAAAAAAAATAACAAAATTGGGCTCATATTTTTAGGCTTTCTTGCTTTTTAAACTGTTTCTTCAAAAAATATTGTTGCTTCATTAATTTACTAGAGCCTTTAATCTGATTTGTGACTTTGATAATAGAAACTCTCTTCACTTTTTCTACAACATGCAATTTAATCATGGGAATGAAATGCCATGTTTATGACAAATGATCCATATAATCAACGTTTTGAGATTATACAGGCCATGTCCAGGGTTGCAAACCAGATGTTAGAGTCAATCCTAGATGAGCCCAATAGCTGGCTTTAACAATTAAATGATAATATGAGTGAGTCTGTCCGTTAGTATGAACACATAGCATTAACACACTCAATTCCTAAATCCAGTGCAGTAGTAATCCATCAAATAGCTGAGGTGGCAATTCAGTATCTGAGTACAACATGTCTACTGCACATTGGTAAATACCATGAACCAGCAGCAGTTATACTTGGACCTATTTTTACATTTTTAACATCAACTTGCATTTATAAGCTATTGGGTAAGAGGACATTTCCTATAATTGTATCATAAGATACAAAATACGTTGTTTCTGATTTACAAATGGCACAGGCTGTTATTTTGAAATGAGATGAAAATAGCAATTATAGTATTGCACTGACCAGTGCAGGCTCTAAGATACACTAATGGAAAAAACTCTCAATCCATCATACTGGATCCATTAGTCTTTGTTCCCCAATTGATATACAGTGAAAATTTTGTGACTCATATCAGATGCTATACAGTATTAAAGAGATCGACTGGATGATTAGAATCCTAAGTCATGTTAGAAGATAAAAGATACTGAATTCTGAGGAAATAGAATGTGCCTGGAAAGAGAGATGTAAGTATTAAAGAATGTTAAACTTTCCAGCTCACATCAATGGCCCTTAAAAGCATTTGGTACAAGGGGTCCACAATAGCCTGTTAGGAGCATCTTTGACAGTAATGGAAGATAGTAGGCATTTTCATTGTTGATTTTGTTATTGTTGATACTGTTTTAGATATTATGATGTCCTAGGTATAGATTACTTTGAAGTTCCTTTATGTGTTTATTTGATATTTATTTTTTAAATTCTTCATTGAAAATCATTTGATAATAACAAAAATATTAGAAATGAGTATTTAATTTGTAAGTATTCACTGAACATCCTGAATTTTTGTTCTGTTTCAATGACAATATTTTAGCATATTCAAGAGCAGTTTATGAATACAATGAATCATGATCAATGTCATCACTTTCATTGTTTCCTATTCCTCCCATCCTGAACAGTGCCTCAATTTTTAAAAATTTTTTAGGATATAAAATGAATTTTATGATTGCATTTTGTTGGTTACACTTATAACACATGATTTCCTTTTGAGTACATTTTTAACTTGTGTATTGACTTTTTTCTCATTGTGAAATTCACATAGCATAAAACTTATTTACAACATACACTGTCACTTGTTCCATTAACAATATTCTGTAGCCATAACCATACTCCCTTTAAAAGTATTTTCATTACAGAAACAGAAAATTGGTACCCATTAAACTATAACTCTTTACCTTCTCCTGGTAGCTTCTAATCTATATTATGTCCTTGTGAACATACCTATTCAGACCATTTTATGTGAGTAGAAATTCTTGTCCTCTGGTTTATTTTATTCCACACAATGCTTTTCAGGTTTCAAAAAATGAAACATTTTGCCTTTCATTCATTGCAATATGGCTATATTTTCTCCACTATAAACATCACTTTTGAAGTTCTGTATCAGTAGTCTGTTGAAAATTCTACTGCGGGTGAATTCATTCTCTTTAAACTATTTTTTCTTTTTCCTATACACCAAAAGCTCCATGATGTGAACTATTTTTACACTTTTCTTAAAGTCTTTTTTCTGTTCACAGAACAATTCCTCTTCTAGACACAGGACATGCAAGTAGTACTGAGGCAATATTGACAATTCAGCACTTACCCTTCACAGAAGGCCAGTAGGCAGGTGACAGATAAAAAGCTTCAACTTTCTGACCTCTGTGGTGGGAAAACTAGAAAGCCCATGATATAAACAACACTATCATTTCCCAATGACTCAGATGCATTTGCCTATGTGGTAAAAAAAAAAAAATCAAAAAATGCACCTTCTGACCATCTTTCTGACTCATCTTTCACCTTCCTATTCTTATCAGTGTCTGCAGGAATCATCATCCAGATAATCCAATTTAGTGAATTTTTTCCTCTGGATTTCTTTTTAGGGAACCCAAAAAAGCAATGTGTTATATTGATAATAGAATATGCCAAAAGAATCAGAGAACATAGTAAATATTTTTATTTCAATAACAAAATGGCTGTTAAGATATTAATATTAATAGGTTGAGTATTGACATACATGTACCTTTCCTTCAAAATTATAAAGACTTGTATGTAATACGTAGGTAATGTGTAGTGGTTTGATGTGTGCAATAACTCTAACACTTGAGAAACATAAGATAATGAATCATTGTAGAATAGTTCCACTTTTGTTAACTAAAGATATCTTCAAAAAGAAACATAGCTGGCTAGTGAATCTGCATCTCAGAATAAAATAAAAATAACATTTGAAGAACTCTTAATTGTATCATATTAGAGTACAGAAACTGAAAATTGCACAAATGATTAATGGTGAGAATTATAGAACTACAAACAGATTTTGCTACATCATAAATATACATGTATCTACTCTAGAATATGCATAAGGAAAATGGGATATTGAGAGTTGCGAAGAAGATACTTGGGGATAACACTCTAAAACACTCAAGTCTAGAACTGGGTAAAACATGTACAGAGGCATTAGTGAATGATACCTTCATCTCAACAATTAGTGAGGCATGGTCATTTTGGAAGTGTGCAACTCAGGTAACCTTCCATGGAGCCCAGACAGCACCATGCACCAAGGGGTGCTACTAGAATCAGCCTATTTCTTTCTCACCGGGAAGTCTTAAGAGGAAATTTTACTCATGTAATAATTTAGTTTTGTTTAATATGCACTGTATTCTGAAGTTCATCCTATTCATCTCTCTTTCTTTCTCTCTTTCTTTCTTTCTTTTCGTCTTCCTTCCTTTCTTCCTTTGTATCTTCCTTCCTTCCTTCCTTCCTTCCTTCCTTCCTTCCTTCCTTCCTTCCTTCCTTCCTTCCTTCCTTCCTTCCTTCCTTCTTTTCTTTCTTTTTCTTTCTTTCCTTCCTTCCTTCCTCCGACCCCCTCTCTGTGTCTCTCTCTCTTTCTTTCTTTTTCTTTCTTCCTGGCTTATAATGTAGATTCACTCCCTGACTCTTCTTGTTAACTCTCTTCATCTTCAGAATTTTTATAGTAAATCTTATAAATTTCTAATCCTATCTGGACACTTGCATCTGGACAACATGAAATAACTCATTTTTAAACTGACAGAAAAGGGAAAATATTTGAAATACTTGAATTTCTGTCAAACCTGTTTATTTCCAACATTTAACTACATTCCAGGTAGTTTGATTCACTGGATTGGTCTTAGGGAATTCTGCTCATGTAAAGTGTTTGGAAGCTGGTTGGCCAGGCATCCCAGAGGTTGCATGCTGGGAAGTTGAACACTCCTCATTTAAATTCTAATGCATACAGCTTCTTCTCTCTCCAAGTCTCTCTGTTTAGTAATGGAATGAATTTTCATGGACACAGCATACATTATAACAAATTGGTAGAAGTATCCTATGGTTTAAAATGTGCTATTTCGATTAGATATTAAGCTCACATACTCAGACTGGACAAGAAATTGTAAACAAATGAAGGACTGTTTCTCACAATCTGCTTACTAAAAAGTAAAAATGCATTCCCAAATCATAGTAAAGATTTCTTTTCAGTGGTTTGTGATAGACTACATGTATCACTTTGATACTCTGCAGTTATACAGGGTACAGAACTCTTCTGGGCTATAAACTCCAGTAATAGATGTACTCAGCCTATTATCTGCATAATTTGAATTTTTTTTCTGTACTTTTGTCTCCTGGCAAGTGAGTGTGACTTACATGTGATAAACATAGTCTTTTTACATTTTTAATAGCGTCCATTAATGACTTTCTCTGTGTCTCTACATGATGAAATGCAAAAGGGAGACACTGTAAATATCATTCAGAAAGGCATGCATTACCATTATCACAGAGTACAAGCTCTCCATAAAGATTAATGAAAAAAGTTTATGATATAGCTAGATAGATAGATAAATTTTCATTTTTACACCATGTTTTTCCAAAGTCCTATTGTTTCATATGTGATACAACTTTTTCCAATGTGATGTCTTTCAGAGAGATAGGAGAAAATAATTAATGATCCATAAGGAACACTGTCAGATGGTTGTAAAGATCCTCATTTATTTTTAAAAGAATGAAAATTGGTGATTGGTATGGACTAGAAATTAAATTTTGTCAATTCAATCAATAATGAATTAAAAAGTTTAATATCCTGCTCCCATTTTACAGTAGGGGAGAATCTTTAATAGTTATTTATGCTTGCATTACACCTACAAAATGACTTCACTTTTTTTTCAAAGTCAACCTTCTGACAAAGGATATTTGAATTTGATTATTTAACTTTCAACTCATGAATACTTGCAATGATCTGGTTAAAAAATAGTTTTTTTGCTAGGGATTTATACTTCCAAAGATACTATGTAAGTCCTCTTTAAAAAAATAATTTGTTCTTTGTACAATAATTTGTTCATGTACAAATGTTTGACCTCCTATTTCCATAAGGTTCTTCTCAAAATGAATGCTTACAAAGTAGGAAAACCTAGATCAGGTTATATTTTAAGAAAATTTAATCTACTGGGATGTAGATTTAACTCATATTTGATTAAAATATGACTCATTTAGTTATAGATTATTGTCTACCTCTGAATCCCTAAGAATTTGGTTTTCTCCAGAAAAGTATCATAATTTCTTCAATTTCAAGTGTCTTGTTTAGATATGAATCATGAAGATAGTATAATGAGTCATTTACAACACATTGGGAATAATCTATCAAAAGATGTGTAATGCTTCTGTGTTTTAAGTTTAGCTTAATTTCATAATTTATTAATTAATTTATTTTTTATTGTGAAAATACCATACAGAGGTGTTACAATGACAAGGGCAAGATAGTGAGTACATTTCTTATCAAGCATTGTTGCCTCCTCCTTTGTTTCCCCATACCATCCCCTTCCCTCTCCAGCCCCCTACCCCCATACTGTCAGACAAGTTGATGTTAGGTGAAATGATCCCCAAGATAAGGATTCAAGTGTTTTTTTTCTTTCTTGCGATTGTTTCCAACATATTTATAAGATGATTTCTTGGTTGCTTTGTATGTACCTCCCCCACAATTCATTATTATGTGTTTTCAGGAGTGCATGGCTTTCTTACAATTGTATTAAGCTCCCGGTTTCTCCTTAGGTCTAATCTGTTAGTTCATGCTTTCCATCTCCTTACAATATGAAACATTTTATGATGTCAAATATGTTTCAAACTTTAACAACAGTTCAAAATATATGTTGTGTGCCTTAAATATATGAATGTCTCTTCCTGAATTAAAATAGAAAAAAACCTTTTGAGGCAACAATGCTTGATAAGAAATGTACTCATTACCTTGTTCATATAACTTTAACTCCTTTGAACAGTATTTTCACAATAACAAATATTAAAAAACATTTAAAATAATTCTTGAATGTTAGCATATTACAGTTACCATACAGTTACTTTTGTCATAAGTATATGCATCTTCCAAATATACTCTCAGCTCTAGTATTTTCTATAAAATTTAAGCTAAACATGATTAGTATTAGTAAATAGTATTAGTAAATTTATCTAAATATAAGGTATTATCTCTGTTGAACCTTTTGCTTAGAAATGAAATACATGTAGAGTTATGGATGATTATGTTTTGCAAATTTTCATTCAACTGTAAATATTTCATAATACTTTATAGAGTTTTAGAGAAATGTCTCATTTTTTGTATGTTTGTTTGGTTTGAGTTTTCTTTTTCCAGCACTGGGGTTGGAACTCAGGGGTTGGGGTACTGTCTCTGAGTTTCTTATCCTCAAGACTAGTGTTCTGCCACTTGGGCCACAGCTCCATTTCTGGCCTTTTAGTAAGAGTCTACAAATTAACAAGAGTGAGGGAGTGGAAAATTGGGGAGGACTAGGTGAGAGTGTTGCAAAGAAAGGCATTGATCAATATATCTTGTATTCATAAACTGCCTTGTTAAGTGGTAACAATTTGTTCACATTTGCCCAACTACTTAAAGAAAAAAAAGAATATTATAACAAATAAATAAATAAAGGTAAGATTTAAAAAAAACTCACAATGAATTACCTGTCTGTCCTGGCTCTGAACCACGATCCTCAGATCTCAAGTTCCTGACTAGTCAAGATAAGCAGCATGCACCACCTGTTCCTGGCTTCATGTTCTTTTCTTTTCCTATTTTTGTTTGTTTTGTTTTGTTTTGTTTCTTTTTCTTTCTGTTTTTTTAAAGGCTTGATACTGGAACTAGAACTCAGTACCTGACACTTTTGATCATTGACTTTTGATCATTGATCATTGACTTTACCAACTGAGCCATGCTTCCTACTCCTTGTTAATTTTTTTTTAACAATCACAAACCAGTAATACATATATGTTTAAATACAAAGATAATGCCATATTTAACCAGGGTAAGTAATGGGGCATCAAGTAATGATGTGTTTTATCATTCAAATTATCTCCAAAAGAAAATGTGAAGGAAGAAAATATCCACTTCTTTCAGTAAGGAGTGAGAGAATGGCTTTCATAGAATGTGTTTAATCATGTCAAGAAAACATTCACCATCCAAATTGATGCATACATTTTTCTTGTTCTCTTTTTGGTCTCTTTTGGTATTATTTTGTGTATTCTGAGTATGTTAACTCTGTCCTCAAATCTTTTGAAGCTCCAAAAATTTCAACAATTTTCTTCATATCCTTCAGATTTTATCATTTCTATTGATCTGCATTCTAGTTCTTGAATATATTACTTCCAATCTAATTATTTGATCACACTCATTAAATTTTTAATTTCAGATAATGAGTTATTTACCTATAAAAGTTTTACTTAATTCTTGTTATACAGTTTATTTCTATTCTGAAAGTGTTCATCTTTATACTTATCATACTATTTTGCTTACACACACTGTCAATAATTGTGAATCATTATGAAGTCATCTCTACTGTTTCCAACAATGGCGTGTGTAGAATTTATTTTCATTCACTAATAATGTTCTTGATATCAGCTCACATTTCTGCTTCTTATATGTTTATATATACTTCATGGTACCTATGTGTTATAGAGTCTACATATTATGTATTATAGAATAGTTTCTTGTATTATCATTTACGATGTAGTTTTTCTCCATCTAATTTCAAAATCTGAAACAATGCCTTGTTCCTTAGGGAACACTGACACTTGACACTTAGACTTTGTATATAATGATTATTTTAGTGTTTTAAATATACGTTCTAGGAAAATTTAGATCTACAAGTAGCAAATCCAGGGTTTAAGTGAAAAGTCGAAGGTATTTAACTATTCTCACTTTCCATCACAGCACAGCTTTGAAATTTTGTTCATCTCTTTCAGCATTAAGCAGTTCTTTCCAATACACTCCTTGATTTTTTTGCCTAGAGGAGTTCAATAATTCTTAAATGTATGTTTTTATGCAAGGCCAACTTTTGAGAAAAGCTCATATACAGTGTTTGAGTACTCAGCTTTGTGGTTGTCCTCACTCTGTGATACTATCTTCAACCTCCAGCTATGCTGGCTTCACTGAGGTGTGAGCTTCAATTCTTCTGGCCCACTAAACAGCTGTTTCTAGTTTCCATCCTATTAGTCCTGTTACTTATTTGTTATGTGTTAGTTTGTTTATTTGTTTATAAAGCCAACTAGCAATGGTATTCCAGGGAAAATTTTTTTAAAAAAAACAGCAACCATAACAACAGCAAAACATTTATTCTAAAATGAATTTTGTTTTAAGGGTTGAATCTTATTTCTTTCTTTATGAAAAATATTATTTGTGGAAGCTGAAATTAATAACAAAGAATGAAATCACTTTATTGGAAAAAATATTTGAATTATCTCATCATCAAGAGAAAAGAGGAGGAAAAATCAGTAACTGTTCCCACACTCAAGTCAATGGTATTAAGAGTGCAATGTGCTTGTATTACCTGCAATATTACATAAAGACCAGAAATCACAAGATTGTAGAACTTCCTTGAAAATTTGTAACATGAACAGTCAACTTACTCCTATGCCAGTTATAAAAGTTCAGTCTTCTGAGATTATTTTTTTAATATATTTTGTTATATCTCATAGGATGCCTGAGAATTCATATGAGTGGCTTCAAATCCCAACTTTAGCTCAGGGAAAATTGAATTTTTCTTCCTGCCTACGGCTTTCATAAAGCTTCCAGCTGAAAAGACATTGTCCAAAAAGACCTGTGGGATTCCCTGCCCCAGAGTATGGTTGCAATGTATCTGAGCTTGTTTTCTTTTGGTGACACTACAATCACTCAGGGTGACCTGAATGTGTGCAGTTTGGTTTTAGGACCAACTAAACTAATTTATGTTTTCCCAAAACTAAGAGCTGTCTGACCAAACGACATTTCATAACTCAACCTTGCATCTCTGTTAGTGTGTTCCTTTTGTTTGCTTCAAAACACTATTGATGTCTCCAGCTATTTCATTTATCAACTACTTTCTCCCCGAGAGCAAAATGAAGCTCAGGTACTTTTAATAAAAAACTGTCAATTAATTTTTAAATTTAATTTGTTAGTGCCAACTGCTTTGAATGTTTTTATTCACTCAAAATAGTATATTTTATCCTTCAAAAAAATCCAACTTATTTTTGGTTTATGTAAATACCTAAATCTATATGCCCATGACTAAATGATATATCTTTATATGAATTTGGCATATAGATGTCTGTATACATTGGCTATGTATATAATATATTACATATCTGGAGTATATGTTTTGGTTATAAAATGCAAGGGGATATAGAATAAATATAGAAAAAGACGAAATAATGATATCCTACTCTATTGACTCTGGTGCAGAGTATAGTCATATCCCAATTTTGACTATTGTTATTCAGTGCTACTCTTTAACTTTAAAAAAAAATAAAAGTTTTCAATGGAAATAACATCCTCCTAACTTCAAAACTACTAAAAATGTTACTCATTAAAAGTTATTATGAGTGCCAACTAATGAGCATGTTAGAAAACATACATTAGAAAATTATGTCAAAAACCAGTCTAATGTAACTCTACTTATATGAAGGATAAAGTAGTTTTATGCTAGTGTGAATATCTTAAAATCTGACACTATAATAATTTAAATATTGTAAAAAGTGAAAATCATCTCATTTACATTTTTCAAGTAGAAATTTCATATGTACAGAGTTGAGCACAAAATTAGCATACACAAAATATTTTCTTTTTTGTTTTCTGTAAAGTTGTTTTTATTATAAATCTGATATACAGAGGTGTTACAGTTACATAAGTCAGGCAAAGAATACCTTTCATTTTGAACAATGTCACCCATTCCTCCACTCTCTCCCAAGTTTTCCTTCCTGTCCCCACCCACAAGTTGTATAGTTCATTTTCAACATAGTCTCCAGTGAGTACCACTGTGGTATCTGCTAACCCTTTGCCCCCGTTTCTGTGCCCCCTTTCCCCTCCTAAAAACAGTTAAACTAATTAGACAAAAATGAAAGAAAACGAAAGCAGCAATGAAGGAAAAACTTTTATTTATTTCAATTTCCTGAAATTCACTTTGATAACTATTATTTTATGTGATGAGGTTCACATAGGCATTGTGTTTTTCTTTTCCTCCCCTGAGAATATCCTCCTTTGGGCTCACTCTGTGTGAAAGTCTATAAAGTCCTGAATAACTGACAATGTTCTATTTATATATTAGCTCTAGATTCCACATATTAGAGAAAACATATACCATTTGGCATAAAAAAAAATTTAAAGAAAGATTTTAGTTGGGCTTGGTGGAGATAACAAATCTTTCTGCACCAATGTAGCAGAACTACACAAAGGCCCTGAATAGCCCTAATAGAGCAAGTATGTAAACTTAATGGAGTTTACCCCTGCTCATCAAATTTGCATTGAGGCTACAACAACCCAACCTCTAACAGCGGACAGTGGAATAAAGTGGGAAAAATTAAGCTTAAATACTTTAATAAATTCATACTTTTATATGTTCCAGAATGCTAAAGGAACTCAATTTTCAACTCTTTCTACAATAAATAATATTAAGAGAAATAAGTTAGGTACCTATTAAGAGTTTTTCAATGTTTAACATACTTAATACAATCATCTAGTTTCGCACATATTTTAATTTGCAGTTTCAATATTTCAAGCATTTAATATTCAGACATTATTTATAGTCATCAATATATAAATAGTATTTCATTCACTTAAAGTTTTTTTATTAATAATAGGTTTTTTATTTTGAAAATACTGTACAGAGGGGTTAAAATTGCATGACAAGGTATTGAGTACGTTTCTTATCAAGCATTGTTGCCTCCTACTTTGTTTCCCCTTACCTCTCTCCCATTTTCCCCTCTCCCCCCCAGCCACCTTCTCCCCCACCAAAGTTGTAAAGTTCGTTTTTTGACATAACTTCTTGTATGTCTCATTGTTGCAATGGGTCCACCTGTATCCCTATTTAAACAATTATTTTTTTCCTTTAGCCTCCCCAAATTATCCCAACATCAAATACAGTGAAAACAGGAGTTATACCATGGGGGACAGACATACAATGCAACAAAGAAATCATCTTATAAATATGTTAGAAACAATAGCAAGAACAAAATACCAAGTTCTTATCTTGGGGTTCATTTTGCCTAACATCAACTTATCTGACCGTTTCTGCTTGTTTTTCCATTTCCTAACAAATGGGGCAATGTCATTCTTTCTGATGGAGGCATAGAATTCCATTGTGTATATATACCACATTTTCTTGATCCATTCATCTAATGAGGTGACATCTGGGTTGGTTCCATATATTAGCTATGGTAAATAATGCTGCGATAAACATAGATGTGTTGCTAACTTTAGTATGGTTTTGTTGGTGATCATTAGGGTAAATGACCAAAAGTGGAATTGCTGGGTCATAAAGGAGGTCTATGTGGAGTCTTTTGATGAACCTCTATACTATTTTCCAAAGTGGTTGAACAAGTTTACACTCTTACCAACAGTGCAGTAGGGTTTCCTTCTGGCCACATCCCCTCCAGTATCTGTTGTTATTAGAGTTTTTATTATAGCCATTGTAACTGGGATCTCAATATTGTTTTGATTGCATTTCTTTTATGTCTAGAGAGATTGAGCATTTCTTCATGTGTTTATTGGCCATCCTTCTTTCCTCTTCAGAGAAGTTTCTCTTTAAGTCTTTAGCCCACTTATTTATTGGGCAGTTGTTTCTTTGAGGATTTGTTGTTGGGTGATTTAATTTTTTGAATTCCAAGTATATTTTAGATATGAGACCCTTGTCCATTGTATGGCTAGTGAAGATCTTCTCCCAATCCATGGACTTTCTATTGATCTTGCTATGTCCTTTGCCATGCAGAAGCTCTGCAATTTCATGCAAGCCCATTTGTCCAACCTTTCTTTGTCTCAGGCCAAAATTTTCTTAATAGAGACCCAGAAACACAACAAATCAGTTAAAGTTTTTATTAACATCAGTCTTACCTAGTAACAATCCCAAAGGTAATTAGTATTCCAGTATCTATCACTATGTAGTTGTTTCATCAATCCTTGATCATCATTAAGTGGAACCAGAGAGCACATTACTCTGTTGTGCATGGGTTTTTTTGCACCATTATATCTGCAATTTCATTATATTGCTGTTCTTAAAAATGTACCACAATTTATGAATTTTATCTTTGACTGAATAATACTTTAGCGGTTTATATAATTGAAACTATTATAAATAAGGCTCACACAAATATCTGTGCACATGTTGGTTTCAATTCCATTTATCAGGACTATATGAGTACCTAGGAAAATGTGCATTTTTATCTAGAGACTTTATAAAAGAGCATTCAGTTGGTTCTGTCACATTCATATGCCCCATGACCGGACCCCCAAAAAATAGTTGAAAATTGAGTTCCTCTAGCATTATGGAACATGTGAAAATATGAATTTGTTTAAAATGTTAACGTTTATGTTTTGCACCTTGTATTTCACCACCAGTTGCTAGAAGTGGGGATGGGGAAGCCTTTTTGCACAGCTAGGGGCAAGAATATACTGTGATAAGTTTGCACACTTGCTCTGTTAGGGATATTCAGAGCTTTGGGTAGCTGTGCTGCATCTGTACAGCAAGATTTGCTATCCCCACTAAGCACAACTAAAATCTCTCTATATCTCTCTCTTGCTCTCCTCCCCCCTCTTGTGTGTGTGTGTGTGTGTGTGTGTATGTGTTATGTGTAGAAGATTGAAACTAAGGAATAGTGAGTCATACTTTCCCACAAACCAGAACCTATTTGACTTTTTTTCCAGCCATATAATTACATGCACATAGATCTATTCTTTCAAAAATACTATTCATTTAATTATAATTCTATAAATTGAAATTATTATTTCATACTATGTAATTCCTTCCTACACTGATTTATTTTTGCTTATCCAGATAGCTAAAATAAAATGAAAGTCACCACCTTAAATACACACAGTTCATGACCTTACCAGTCTTTTTTATACTCATCATGCACATAGAAATTATCCAAAGAATTATTGGTGTAGTCTTGCAGCTGACAGACAAGACTTAGTGCTTCTAGGAAAAGAGAGTGAATTACTAATCCTATAGTGTAGATCTCCCTCATAAGATGGCATAATAATGTCCCTAAGGACATACCATTTTGTGATCCCGCTTTATTAAATGTCAAAAAGTGTAATGTTGAGAGCTCTTGTTGAAAGCTCAAGTCACACAATTTACAAATCCCATCTGATCACTCCTTCACCTAGACACACACACACACACACACACACACACACACACACACACACACACACACACACACACACACTTGCATGCAGACATACAAACACAAGCACACATTTTCCAAAGACATTCTATGAAAAATTTATGGAATCATGAAACTTTTATGTTAGCAAATTCGCTAATAGCTTTTAACAGTGAATCCCTCAGGAGAACCTCTGCATTTTAAATGTTGAAAGATAGCCCTTATACTTCAAAGGAGAAGAAATTTGGTATGAAAAGTTTAAGAGCCAAAGGTGAGACATTATGTTAAGGAAAATCTCTGGCATAAAGGACTCTTTAACTTCTGAGATAAGTTAAACATGACACTGCATTAAAACCCAAGTTTTCTGTAACTTAGTTCACAATATATTCAAGGTTTGAGAGCATTTTTATACCATATTCTTAAAAGAAAATATTGTAAGCAAATCTATTTTTGCTAATGAAGTTTCTCCTTTCATTTTTATTCTATTAAGATTTCGCATATTCAAATCACACTCTTTTAGTAAAGTATACAATTATAAATGTCTTTAAGCATGACCTGTGCTACAACAGCAGTTGGTTGTAAAAAGAAAAAAAAAGGAAGAAAATTGAGAAAATTTGGAAACTTCTAAATGTTGATTTCCCTCACCCTTCTTAATCTCCTTCCTTCTCTTTTTCAGTCAGAGCTTCTCTAAAACACACAAGCATGTGCAGGAACATGTGGACACAGAAATATAATTACTAAAAGTAACTTTTCAATTAGAATACCATATCATCCAAGAATCAAATCATTTTCAGAGTGATTGCTTCAGCAAATCTTTATTAACTTTGGCAAAATCCAATTTCACAATACTTTGCTCTTTCAACATTGCAATATTTTTCTAAGTGTTAACCTCATTTGCATTATTGAACCACATGGTATATTTTATTTTTATTGTTTATGGAAATTATATACTCAACTTGGTAATTATTATCCTGAACATTGTTTGTCTAATAATATGTGATTCAATAAATGAGTTCATTAGCATTAGGTTATTTTCTCTCAAGATATAGTTTTAGAATACAGTTCTCTATGCTTTTATGTAAGTTGTCTACACATTGCAGTTATGAATCAGAAATTGTCAATAGTTTATCATCCAATCAATATCACACATGTATAATATGTTCAGTACAAACATAGTGTGAATCTATCTGTAAAATTTAAAAGATCTTTATTATACTTATGAAAATAAGTTTGACAAGAAATATACTCATTACCTTACATATGTAACTATAACCACTCTGTACATCAACTTAAAATTAAATAAAAAAACAGAAAAAAGAAAATAACCTTCATTTATTATTTACCTATTTATTTATTATTTATTTATTCGTTGATCTTGTCCTAGGGTTTGAATCAGGTCCTCAGTGATGTTCTTAAATGTTCTTACTCAAGGCTAGAATTCTACTTTTTTAGCCACAGTTCTACAGTTCCAATACATAAAGTTCTTCTGACAATAGGTGGGAGTCCATAATTATTTTCTGAAAAACTAAATAGAAAAAGTTGAATTTCTTGTATAAACCACTGAGTACATTAGTAAACACAAAAATTAGGTAAAACCTACTAGGCTTTAAAAAGGATTTGTATGTTAAAATTTTTCTCTATGAATGATATACTAGTTATTGAAAATAAGGGAAACCATGGGACCTATGTTTCTCTGGGCCTGGTTTACTTCACTTAATATTATTTTTTCCAAGTCTTTCCATTTCCTAACAAATGGAGCGATGCCTTTCTTTCTGATGGAGGCATAGAATTATATATATATATATATATATATATATATATATATATATATATATATATATATATATATATATTTCCTTGATCCATTCATCTACTGAGGGGCATCTGGGTTTTTTCCATATCTTAGCTATGGGAAATAATTTTGCAATAAACATAGTTGTGCTGTCAGCTTTAGTATGGTCTTGTTTGTGATCATTTGTGTGAATGTCCCAAATCGGAATTGCTGGGTCATAGGGGAGGTCTATGTGGAGTCTTTTGAGGAACTTTTGGTTTTTGGAGGAATCTCCCTGCAAGCAGCTAGCAAGTACCAGCTATATGTGTGGATTCTTTTCTCTTGCATACTCACTAGCTTTAATTGTTCATTTTCTTGATAATAGCCATTCTTTCTGGGTGGAGATTGGATTTTAATCTAATTTTAATTAGTCTTTATGCCTACAAATGTTGAATGTTCTTGTATCTATGGGCCATTTTTATTTCTTATGCAGAGAACTTTTTGGGAATTCATTGAGATTATTTTGATTGAGATATATATGCTTGCATAAAAAAATCACAGTGAAATCCTGACATACAACTAATATATGTTCTTATAAATTGCTAAAAAGAGAAATGCAGTAAGGAGAATTTTTTCTTAAAATTGCAGTGTCTCATGGATTCATGGAGAGAGGGGAAGATGGGTAAAATTCAGGAAATAATTCAATGCATATCCTACACAATTAAGTAGGGTAGGGGAAAGATGGGTGAGAATGTTAAAATGGTGATGTTAGTCAAGATGAAGTGTACTTATATTTTTTTAACTGGCAAGTCCTTTGTACTACTTGGAGATAATTTTAAAAGGCTATTATATGATTTCAATAGCTCTGTTGTCCTCATATTAGATGGCATTCTCCAAACATACAAAATCTGAACAGGAGAAACAATGATGACAATATTGAAAAAATGAAGTGAAGAAAGAAACCAAGACCTGGAAAGCAGATGGAAATTAATAATAATTCTGAGGAACTTGGGAATGACAGAAAGATTCTGTCTCAGATTTTAAATATTATAAATATGTGCATATTTGTATAATATCATGTATATGTACACATAATCATATATACATTGCATACATGTGACATATTGAGTGTTATAAATATGCATATATTTATATTATATACCTACATAATTATATATAAATGTATATACATATGTATATATACATAACTCAAAATCTGAAAATATATTAAATATCTTTATAATACTCAAAATCTGAGTATTGCAAACACACTCATACACATGACCATATTATATATAGGATCCTAGATATCTTATCCTATATATAATCCTATAGGTTGAGAGGCAAAGTGATCAGAAACAGTGAATGCTGCAGGATAGTTCTCCAAGTGGCCTTGACCTGACCAACTCTTAATCCTTTTTTTGTGTTTAGTTCTCAAGGATAACTTAAATTTATCGGAATGTACCATTCTGCAATAGCCTGTGCTCTATGCTTTCAGTGACTCTAAGTCAAAACTCAAGCTCAGGATATTTTATAGGACCCATCACCTACATTTCCAGCAGGATATTTATAGTTAGAACCCATGTGTGTTTGGGAGCTATCTAGAGCCTTGAGGATCAGCTTGTTAAGATTCTTAGCCTGCATTCCTATAAAGTGTCACATATACATGAGTAATTAAACACAAGTCATATAATTGTCTCCCATGATTTAAATTAATTCACGATCAGGAAAGTTCTTGCTTGACAGATAGCCCCCTGAAAGGCCAGGCTAGATAAATATGCTGCTGCCTAGCATGTGGACAATAATAAGTAGCAATCTCAGTCTAGGTAAATTTACTGCTTGCCAGAATATAAAAATTCTGAAAATATTCAAATGTTTTGATATATTATTTACATTGTTTAGTTTTCAGCAAAAATTTCCATGCATTAAAAAATGGAAGTGTCATAGTCCAATAAAGGCAAAAGTATTCACCATAATAATTGACAATAAAGAAGAAAATACTCTGAATTAAAAAAAATTGACTCAAAGTAGCACCAAAATTTTGATTTGACAATCGTTCTTCACAGATGCAACCGAGTTATATAATTAAGTGCAATAATGCCTAAAATATAAAGAAACATCATCTTAACAAGTGAAATAATTGTAACAGAAAATAGGAGGATAAAAAAGAAATCTTAGAGCTAAGAAGAAAAGGACTAAATGAGCTTACTAGAAGACTACAGATAACAGAAGAGACCAAACAGGAGACTTTAAAATATTAAATATAAGATGATGGCACAACAGCAAATAAATGTATTCCAAGATACCTAGCCACAGAGTCCAACACACTGTAATTGTATTCCTATAGAGAAAGGGAGAAAAAGGAAGAAGAAATATATTTCAAAAAATACTGAATGACAACTTGTCAAGCTCCAATGTAAACACAGTGAATATTCCAACTAGGCATACATAGCTAAAATTCTGAAAGCTGAAGAGAACGGAAATTTCAGAATGAGCTAGAAAGAAAAAGCATAAATCAACAACAACAAAAAAGAACACCTAACTACCATGGAAAAACAATATTATAATTAGTGACTGTTTTTATAAGAAATACAGATATCTGGAATCATTTGACTGCAACCCAGAAAATACTTATTAATAAATTTGAAGGCATTTACCTATGAGACATTCAAGAATGAAATGAATATACTAATATTTTAAGTGATTAATGCCCGAAGGAATCACATGAATGCATGTTTCCCTTAATCAAGATATATACTATATATATACAACATAAAGATAAATGTCAGGAAGATTGAATTTAAAATGTTAATTGTTAAATTTAACACATAAGGATATCATTTCATTTTTAGGAACAAGAACATAGAGTATGAACAAATCATAAAGTATTATATGAACAAATCCAGAGAAAGTCAAATAGGTAGATTGAAAAAAAGAATAACAGTAAGGCAGTTAAACACAAGTATCATCAGGGGGAAAATATATCCAAATTTAAACAGAAAATTTAGAATCATGAAGAAATTTATCAATACAAAATAATTGTCAATAAAAGCAAAAGAACAAGAACTTAAAACATGGCAAAACTAGATTGTGGGGTTGGAGGTGTGGCTCAGGCAGTATAGTGCCAGCCAATGATTGGTAGTGTCAGGCACTGAGATTTAGTCCAGAGCTCTGGGAAAATAAAAACAGAACAAACAAAAGCACTACATAATTTCTAAAAGTTAAAATGTTCCTGACCAAAAAGTAATGACATTCAAAGTAACTGATGATTGAAAAAATATTTTAAAATTGAAGTTTTAGCTGTGTGCTGGTAACTTAAACCTGTAGCCTAAGTGGTAGGAGTTTGAGATCTGAGAATTTGATAGTGGTTAAAAACCAGTCCAGGTAGTCAAATTTAAGAGACTATTATTTGTAATTAATTAATCAACTTATAGACACATAGGCATGATCTAAATGGTACAGTCATCTTTTAGCTAAAAAGTAAAGCAAGAATATGAAGATTTATAGCTCTATAATAAATTTTGAAGTCTGGAATTGTTGCACCTCCAGTTCTATGTTTTTTTCACAAGATTTCTTTTGCAATTTGGGGCCTTTTGTGATGTCATAGAAATGTTTGGATTGGTTCCTGTCAATGAAGAATAACTTTTTTTTTAATGTGTATTGTATTGAATTTGTAAATAGCCTAGGCTATATTGCCATTTTTGAATTTTATCTTAAAGATGTTGTACAGAGGGGTTAGAGTGACATGAGCAAGGCAATGAGTACATTACTTGTGGATCATTGTTACCCCTTCCCCGTTGTTGTCCCACTATCCCTTCCTCCCCCACCTCCCACATTCCTCTCCCCCCCCCCTGCCCCCCGCCTCACCCCACATGCCCTGTCCAAAGTTGTAAAGTTCGTTTCCAATATACTGTCCTGTGGGTATCATTGTTGCAATGGGTCATCTGATATTCTTTTTTCAGCATTTTGTTATTCCCTTTCCCATCCCCAGATTAGACATATGTATATACAAGATGCAGGGTACCAAAATCAAGTACAGTGACAACAGGGGATATGCCATATGAGAAAGAAAATACAAAGGAAACAAACAAAAAAGAAAGCACTTAGTACATTTAAAAGAATAGTAATAATGTGGGCTGGGAAGGTGGCTCAGTGGTAGAGTGTTTGCCTTGCATGTATGAGGCCCTGGGTTCGATTCCTCAGCACCACATAAGCCTAAAGAAAAAAAAAAAAGCCAGAAGTGACACTGTGGCTCAAGTACTAGAGCGTTAGCCTTGAATTGAAGAGCTGAGGGACTGAGCCCAGGCCCAGAGTTCAGGCCCCATGACCGGACTCAAAAAAAAAAAAAAAAAAAAAGAATAGTAATAAAACGACCTATTGTATACATATCTTGTGGTTCATTTAACTTATCGTCTTACATAAACATATGTACATAGCTTTTGAGTTTTTCAACTCATCTGATAAGATTATCCTCTGAGTATACTAATCATTGCAAATTAGGGAAACCATGGAACCTATGTTTCTTTGGGACTGTCTTAATTCACTTAATATGACTTTTTTCTCAGTCTTTCCATTTCCTTAAAAATGGGGCAGTGTCGTTCTTTCTGATGGAAGGATAGAATTTACATTTTCTTGATCCATTCATCTACTAGGGGCATCTGGGATGGTTCCATTTCTTAACTATGGTGAATAATGCTGCAGTAAACATAGTTGTACTGATAGTTTTAGTGTGGCCTTGTTTGTTTTCCTTTGGGTAAATGTCCAAAAGTGGGATTTCTGAGTCATAGGGGAGCTCTATGTGGAGTCTTTTGAGGAAACTCCATATTGCTGAGTGGTTGAACAACTTTACATTCCCACCAACAATTCAGTAAGGTTCCCTTCTGTCCACATCCCCTGCAGCATCTGTTGTTATTAGAGTTCTTGATTATACCCATTCTAACTGGAATGAGGTGAAATCTCAATGTCATTTTGATTTGCATTTCTTTTATGGCTAGGGAGGTTGAACATTTCTTCATGTGTCTATTGGCCATCCTTCTTTCCTCTTCAGAGAAGTATCTCTAAGTTTTTAGCCCACTTACTTATCGGTCAGTTTTTTCTTTGAGGATTTTGTGTTGGGGGATTTAGTTTTTAGAATTCTAAGTATATTTTAGGTATAAGACCATTGTCTGTTGTATGGCTAGTGAAGATCTTCTCCCAATCCGTGGGCTTTGTATTGATCTTGCTAGCTTTGTCCTTTGTCATGCAGAAAATCTGCAGTTTCATGTAATTCCATGTGTCCAACCTTGTGTTGATTTGATGTGTTTCTGGGTCTTTTTAAAGAAAATTTCAGCCTGTGCCAAGGAGACCTATAGTTTCTGCTATTCCTTTCTGTAATGCTTTCAGGGTGTTTGCTTTGACTTCGAAGTTTTTGATCCATTTGGAGTTGATTTTGGTGTAGAGTGATATAGAAGGATCTAGATTTAGTTTACTACAGGTGTTTAACCAATTTTGCCACCACCATTTAGTGAAGAGGTTGCCTGTCTTTCTTCCATTCTTTTTTTTTTTTTTTTAATTTGGCTCCCTTATCGAATATTAGGCGGCTATAGGTCTGCAGGATCATTTCTGGTCTTCAGTTCTATTCCACTGGTGTTCAGATCTGATTTTTCTGCCAGTAGCAAGCTGTTTTGATTAACTATGACCATGTAGTAGACTTTGAAGTCTGGTATTGTTATTCCTTTAGCACTGTTCTTTCTGCTAAGGATTTTTTTTTCTATTTGGTGTCTATTATTGTTCTATGTGAATTGTTGGATTGCTTCTTCTATTTTATGGAAGGAAAGGAATTGCCATTTTCTATATAATATGCCAATTAAGGAACATGGGAGTACTTTCAATTTCCTTATGTCTTCTCTAATTTCTTTGTTCAAAGTATTATAGTTTTGTTGAAATGTTCTTTTAATTCTTTAGTTATGATTATTTGTAGGTTTTGTTTTTGATTTTGTTTTTAATTTGACTGTTGCAAATGGAGTTGTTTTGCTAATTTTACTATATGCTAATTGTTGGCATAACAAAAGCTATCAATTTTTGTGGATTGTTTTAATGAACCACTTCTTTTCCAAATTTATTTATCACCTTTACTTTCTTAGGGATGGAGACTACATCCTTTAGCTATAGGATCATGTGATGTGTAAAAAGGGATAATTTTTCTACTTAGTTACAAAACTGCCAATGCTTTGCCAAATATTGTTTAAATGGGATCAGTAATGGAATGGTTTCATCATTATAGCTTAAACATACTTCTAGATAGTGGTTATTAGTAAAAAATAATCTGTAATATAAAGGAAATAAACTGTCATGTTTTAAACAAATGGGCAGAAGAGTGGTTCATAGAGAATGAAAAGATTTCCTAAATTGTTTTAATGAACTAATTAGAAGAAATGGAATTCACTTTTCAAGCAATTTAATACATCATTTGTATGTAATTAAGATTCATGTGCATACCAAGAGACAGATGTCTTAATATATCAATTTATGATTTATAATTAGTTTATAATTGGATATAAATTTTTAATGATATTTGAAAGATAACATTGGAATGTTCTAACTTGAATGGGAACCATCATGTGAAGTTACCTAGTATCAGTCTCAATATTTTCATCCCCTTGGAACAACAACTTCCCTTATTTTTCCTAATTTTATGATATAACAATGAATTCTTGACTGCATTCTGCTTGTTTTCTTTCATTCCTCTACCCCTTGCCTCTTTGCTATACCTCTTCATTTTGCAATTGCCCCTGTTAAGAAAAGTGAAGGAGGAGTAGGCTGGGAGGGACGAGTGAGAATGTTGAGGGGTTTTACATTGATCAAGATGCATTGTATTCATTTATGCTTTGTTGAATGGTAACTCTTTTTATCAACTAAAGACAATAAAAATATTGTCAAAAATGATATGCAATAACTTCCAAGTAAATATCATATTGTCAAATAATAGGTGGATTTATATAAATAATGCATTATCATTAAACTTTTTCATTATTTTTTATAATTTTCTCCACATGCATTTTAAAATAATATATTTAATTTTTATTTTATGGTAGTTTATTGGACATTTTTAGCATTAACTATTAAGGATCAGTGGACCAAATATCTGTCACTGAATAGAGCCTTAATTATTAAGAAGAAAATAAACATTTGTTCTTATATACTTCCTGACAGTTTAGTTTATCCTCTTTTGAAATTTATTTTTTAATGTGCTATCTTGATGTACCTCATTTTTAAAAATTGAAAATGGCTTCAGCAATGTTTAATGGCTGGAAATAAACTGGCCTGCATGATTTCATGAGAACACAGTGTCACATAATTTCTAGAATTGTCATTGATGTATTTTTTGAAATTTTCATATAAAAATCATATTTTCTATATTTCTGTATCTTTTCATGTAGAACATGTATGGAGGAAGGCATCTTGTCACTACCACCCCATGGTTACTACCCTGGGCCTTCACATCACCTCATTATGACTACCTGAGAGCAGCAATAAATAGTTGCTTTGGAAGTTTTTATCAAAGAATGAATAGAATGTGAAAAGAAATTAAAATGTTTATCTGAATTATCGAAAGAAAGGGGAACAACATAATGGTAAGACAAAGGACAAAGGGCAAACCAATGCAACAGCAATACTTACAAGAAAATATGTTGAAAATGAACTTTACAATTTGGTGGGAGGGGCCTAGGGGGTATTGAAAGAGAGAAAGACTAGGTAGGGAGTAACAATATTTGACAAGAAATGTACTCACTACCTTATGTATGTAACTGTAACCCCTCTGTATACTACCTTGAGAATAAAATTAAATTTAAAAAGTACTCACTAAAAATTCATCTTAAGATTTTATTTAGTATTTTATACTATAATTCATTCTTCTTTCCTAAATAGAATATAAGGACTTAAATGACTTTTCTTGCTTGCTATTGTTTCCAACATATTTATAAGATGGAATATAAATTATGTTGGTTTTACACCCTTATATGAAGCATGAAAACTTAGATAATTTTACAATATTATTTTAGTTTTATATCTTGGCTTATAACTGATGTATTAAAGTTAGAAATTGTTGAAATTTATGCATATATATATGACTATTCTTCATGGCACATAGCTTTCTGAAGTGAAAAACAACAAATGTTTACTGGTATACATGTGAATTGAAGTAAATATTATTAAATATGCATTTAGTGTAGAAGAAAAAAAGGCTAACTGGGGTCAAGGTCTTGAATATCTAGACACTGGTTCCCCTTTTCTCTTTCCTCTGTTTCCTACTGTTGTATCTATGTTGATTGTCCAGATATATGCATATTTCTTTAATGACATGATGCTGAATAATACATGCTATTATATAATTCCGTTTGAAAAATGGGTAGCTCTGTAAGTTAGTAGATCCTAGAGGAGAAAAGAATTTTTTTTTTTTTTGGTGGGGGTGGAAGTGTAGTTGAGGAGGTGGGAGGGATGGAATGGTAGGGGAAAAACAAAGGAGGAGGCAACAATGCTTGATAAGAAATGTACTCATCACCTTACTCATGTAACTGGAACCCCTCTGTACAGTATTTTTCACAATAAAAATGTATTAAAAAAGAATTACTTTGGCTCACAGATCAGAGGTTACAGAATACATTCTTTTGGTTGGTTTCTTTAGGCTTGTCATGGGACAGTACATCACAGTAAATATACACAGTTGGATGAATCAGAGCCTTGTGTTTGCTGGTTGAATTCTCTATCTTTGAGACAATCTTTTTGTTTGCCTGTCTTATTGATCATTTTATTATATTTATTTAACTAGGAAAACAATGTTTTTTTTAACACAAGATACATAGCCAAAGTGACATATGATTTTATAGGCTATCTAACTGGTCATTTTAGAGAAGTATATTGTAAAAGTGATTATTGATATTAAAATTGATATTAGCCTTATGATATCAGATTCATTTTAAATTTATTGTTATTGTAGAGTTGATATACAGAGGGCTTACTGTAACATGAATCAAGTAATGAGTACTGAGAACAAATCTGAACTATATCTCCCCTTCCATTGCTCTCTCCCAGTTGTTTCCTTCTGTCCCCACCCAAGGGATATCCAGTTCATTTTTCACATAGTGTCTAGTGAATATTACAGTTATATTTGTTCATCTTTGTTCTACCTTTTATGTGCCCTCCTTTGGCCTCCCAAACACAAACAAACAACTAGACAAAAAGGAGAGAAAACAAAAACAGCAACAATGGCAACAAATAAAGTGTCTTGCTTCCTTTTCTTGGAGTTCACTTCATAGAATATAATTTTATATGATCATCTAGCTATTTTTTTAGTGCTTTTTCCTGTCTCAGTGGCAATCCTCCTTATCTCTGTCTCCCAAGTAGCTGATATCTCAAGGAAGCTAGTTTGTTCAAAATAGCAAAATTAATGTTTATTAAATAAATGTATGGGTGTATACATATATGCATATATATGCTCATGTATATGTATGAAATCTAAGATTCAGATATATGTATACACACATAAGCACATATATATGTATATGCATATGTATGCATATTCATATGTACATGTGTAAACATATAAATATACATGCATACAATTATATATACATACATAGATTATGTATGTATATATATATACATAAACATGTAGTAGAAATAAGAATAAACATTTGGTAGTTATTTCAACAGTATGGTAATTGACCTCAAAGGTATAGAATAATTTGAGATCTTTGACTTTAAACAAAGGAAATGGAATAACCATGCTGAAAATGATCAGTAGAGTATGTTTTTTCTTTATTATTATTATTATTCATTTTTAAATTCAGGCACTGAAGTTTCTCATATTGTTTTCTTTGTTGTCATTCTCCTAGTTGAACCAAGTCTTCAGTCCAATTTTAACTGATAATTTTGGAGAAACTCTGTGGCTGCTTTCAAACTGTCTCAGCTTTCTGAGTAGTCAGGATTATATATTAATGTTTTTTTGTTTTTTTTACTTTTGTTTGTTTTAATTTTATTTTACTGTCAAGGTTATGTACAGAGAGGTTACAGTTACATATGTAAGGTAATGAGTATATTTCTTGTTGAACATTGTTAGCTCCTCCCTAATTTTTCATTCACTTTCCCTCTTCCCCAATGCCCCCGAGTTGTAAAGTTCATTTCCAACATGTCTTGTGAGAGCATCACTGTTGCATTAGTTTTCCTTTTGTCCATTGTCTCACCATTTTGTTGTTCCACTTCCCTTCACTTTAGATAAAGGTATATAAATATACAGGCTACCAAAATAAAATACAGTGACAATAGGGGATAAACCATAGAAGGGGAGGAGAAAAAAAAGAAAGAAAAAAAACAAATAACTTCACATAGTACTTTAACAACAATAACAAAGACAAACCTCTGGTTTCCATATCTTGGAATTTCGTTTAGCATCATCTGTTTTGTTCTTTTAGTCAAGGAAAAATTGAGTCGTGTAGCCAGGATTGTCCCTCCTCTTGGGAGAAATCTCAGATTCATATGGAAACTGCCTTAAGGACATCTCACCTCTCAAGTATTCCGCCATCATCTTCCAAACCTTCCATCAACACATAACTGAAGGTGCCTACAAATGCAGACATTTGTACAATTGTCCCTCAGGGGACACATATAACGATGCCCAAACCATAGCAACCCTCAACATGTAAACATTTGAAATAGGGTTTGCTATCCATTCACTTAGTAAATAAGCAAGACCTATGGTGAAGAAGAAAATATTTAAAGATGAACTTTTGCAGGTTAGGTATGCTATAAATATTAATCATTAATTTGAAACAGGCACTGATTTGTTAATGATGGGAGGAATTGATTAAAGATTTCCTTAGCATTATATAGTATTCTGAAATTTTTTGAGTGACAAAAATGTTATTTTCTATACATTAGCCAACTTTTTTTGCTATCACCTAGAGATATGAATAGTAATAAAATGTTCTTCCTAAGGGCTATACTTTTTAGTTGGTGACAAAAATCACATAAACAAAATTGTGGTAAGTCTTGAAATTCTGTATATAAAACATAGGCATAGTTTCAGAGCTTGTAGATCAAAATGTTCCTGGCAATTTATTATAATTCATTGACAGAAATAATTTAAGCTCTTTCAAATGAAAAGTTAAAGAAACTTGATTGAAAGTGGTGAGATGAAAGTTCAACTGAAATTTAGGATAGATGATTTTAACCAAGGTTATAACAAATAACATTTTAAACTGGACAATTTAACACATTTAATGGGGGATATTGTTATCAAAATTAAACAAGATATTCATGTTATCATGCAAATAATAATGACAATATCAATTATGGTAAAAATATTTATTTCAATAAAAATAATCACTACATGAGTATTAAAAAGTGTCATTTTCATTTAATCATGTTTTCCATGTGTTATTTAATTATTTTTAAATAAGTTTTTTATTGTTAAAATACCGTACAGAGGGGTTACAATTACTTGAGCAAGGTAATGAGTACATTTCTTATCAAGCATTGTTGCCTCCTTCTTCGTTTTTCCCCACCATCCTTGCACTCCCTTTTTTAAACTAACTCTACTTCCAAGTTAAGAAATATATGCATTAACTTCTTTCTAATTTTTGATATTCTTGTAGTCTAAGAAAGAAATATTTTACAAACTTGAAAGGTACTTAACAAACAACAAAGTTTGTATTTTATCTTATTATCATTTTCCACTTTAACTTTTCACAGAACTGAGGAATCTAAATCATTTGGGGATCTGGGATTTAACTTCCTTAGAAAAAGGTTTCTTTGTAATATTGGACAAATATAGGGTTTTCCAAAGAGGCACATTTCAGTCAGATCGAAATGATTAATGTCAAGGTCCCAAAAGGTCATTACTTCTTTTAAGTAAATCTAAATGACATCTGCCCCTAGCAACCTAGAGGCACAGTTGATTGTTCTAGTTTTATAGTGAGAAGATAAGCTCTTCCCAGAACTTTCCATTTAACTCCATATAATTATTTGCTAGTAGAAAGATTCATTGGAC
The DNA here is from genome assembly GCF_024711535.1 of Dipodomys merriami. Taxonomy (NCBI): domain Eukaryota; kingdom Metazoa; phylum Chordata; class Mammalia; order Rodentia; family Heteromyidae; genus Dipodomys; species Dipodomys merriami. The sequence goes on from NW_027206179.1 coordinate 47,191,675, forward strand.
AGATATTAATTGGTAAAAAATGTTAAGCAACCCTGTATAATTGAAATAAAAATATATACATATCTATACACACACACACACACACACACACACACACACACACACACACACACACATATATATATATATATATATATATATATATATATAAACATAAGTGAATGTAGACTTGAACCAAGAACCTCAAAGGAGAATGATATAAATTTGCAGGGAACAACCAAGTCTGAATTTAATTGTTCTTCACTGGAATTCTATAATATATCCATTGGAAGATTATTTATCTTTCCTAAAATACCAGCCCAAATAAAAACATACAAACAAAAACTAGTCTTTATAGATTGTTCAGGGAACTCAAAACCTGCCACAGAATCTGTATATCTTATTTTTTAGCCATGGATATTGTTACAAGTTTGTCCCAGACTAAGGAAACCAAAACCAAAAACCAAAATAGGTAACTTTCAAATCCCATTTGTAAAACTATATCTTAATTCTTACCATGTTTAGAATGTATCAAAATAAATAGATACAATATTTTTACTTAAAAGAGCTTTGGAAGCTCTGGAAGAAAATAGAGAACAGAATGTAGATTTGACAAAAGAATCTAAAATTATGGTCCGCGTTGCTTTCAACAATTCCTTTGAGTTAAATGCTTTTAAAAAGAATTTTACTAATCTACTTGCATTTGGGAAATAACTATCTGTTGTATGTTATGAGAATGTGAATCAAGGGATATAGATAATGGGATCAAACCAAGGCCAATTTAATCACAACACAGTACAAAAATGAAAGTAAACATGTATTCCAAAATTGGGGCCAATATTGATAAGACAATGCATACTATTCATACAATCTATTTCTAGTGGTAAAAGTATCCATATTCATACAACTTGAATACTAGTGTTCTCATTTTTCTATATTTCCTCATATGTGTATTCTCACTTGGACAGACTAATATTTGCTTTTTAATTAGGCTTAATCTATTTAAGTCTAAAATGAAATGTTTGACACAATTTTTCTTTTTGTTTTGATTTAAATGCATTTTAGTTACAAAATTATCAACTGCTTATATCTCTTCCTGTTTAAAACTTATTTAAAAAGTAAATTTTAAAAGGTAAAAACAATGTACCACTGGTACTCACTGGAAACTATGTTAAGAATACTTTTTATTATCTTACCACAAAAGCATTCAACCAAAATTAATGCTAATAGAAATTTGAATAAAACATTTAGAAGAATTTTAAAACCCAGTGTAGAAAATAGCATTAGGATGTTTTGGCATAATTGCAAACATTTTAACACTTTCACATTCTCTTTGGAACCAGGTTAACTATTAAATAAAGATGGAAGATGAAGAGTATTACAACCTAAAAAAAAATCCTTGAGTTATATGGCTGAGAATCAAAACAGCTCAAATACATTTTGCTTTGCAAGTCTCTCAATGAGCCCCCTCATCCATTGGGGCATCGGTTCTGTTAATGACCACAGTGACCAGTGATAAGTCACCTAATGTAGCATGCTAACATTCTCATTTGACAGAAATGAATGGAATACTGCAGAACAGAACTTAAAATTTCAAGCAACTGTACATTTGGGCAATTTGATCTGCAACAAGATTAAAACATTGAACTACAAAATTATGTTCTACATAAGTGAATCTGGGATATTTTACTCATTCCTTACCATTCCTTACCATGTTTTACTATAAATTAGAAATTCAAGGGGCTGGGAAGGTAGAGCGCATGCCTTGCATGTATGAGGCCCTGGGTTCGATTCTTCAGCACCACATAAGCAAAAAGAAAAAAACCGGAAGTGGCGCTGTGGCTCAAGTGGTAGAGTGCGAGCCTTGAGCTGAAGAGCTAGCTGAGGGACAGCGCCCAGGCCCAGAGTGCAGGCCCCACGACTGGAACCAAAAAAAAAAAAAAAAAGAAGAAAAGAAAAGAATTCAAGTCACCTAAATACCTTCAATTGTATAACTATAGATCTGTGCCTATGTAAGAACTCTGTATCAGGAATAGAGGAATTGGCTTAAAAATTTAAATAGGTAAATTACTAGCTTAGATTTAACTTTCCTCTAGGCTTCTGATGGGCAAGAGATATTAAAAATGAACTTTACAACTAGTGGCTGGTGAATGGGAGGGAAAAACTGGGAGAGAGTAAAGGAAGGATTCACATATATCTAAAAAGAAATGTACTTGACATGTAACTGTAACCTTTCTTTGCATCAATTTCATAATAATTTCAATGTAAATTTCAAGAAAAAATAATTTCTATTCAAATAAAAATTGTAGTAGTAGCTGGGTTCTGGTGGCTCACACCTGTAATCCTAGCTTTCAGGAGACTGAGATCTGACAATTGCAATTCAAAGTCAGACTAGGAAGGAAGTCCATGAGACTTTTATCTCCAATAAGCCACCAGAAAACCGGAAATATCTCAAGTGGAACAGTGCTTGTCTTGAGCTGAAAAGTACCCAGAGTTCAAGTCCCACAACTGGAAAAAAAAAAGAAAAGAAAAGTAGTAGTATTAAATACAGTATGGATTAAAATATGGTAATAATATGCAGAATTTACATATTTGCCATTAATTAAAATGCATCAGTGTAGTCGAGTTTATTCTCATAATGTGTCTATTGTTTTACAAATATTGTTTTAAAGATTTGTATAACCCTTTTATACCTCAATAAATATTTAGATATGTAGGCCTTTATTTAGTAGCTGGAATTTTTTTTTTTTAAATTGTATTTTATTTTATTTGAGAACATACTGTACAAAGGGGCTACAATTACATGGGCAGGATAATGGATACATTTCTTACCAAGCATTGCAGCCTCCTCCTTTGTTTACCCTTCACTTCCCTTCCCCGCCTCCCCCCTCCCCCCACCCAATTTTACCCCCCTCCCCCCACCCAATTATACCCCCCTCCCCCCCCCACACCGGCATTGTAAAGCTGGTTTTGACATGACATTTTGTACTTCTCATTGTTGCAACAGGTCCACCTGAATCCTTAAACGACTTGTTTGTCCCCATCTACTCCACATGTTATACTGACATCAAATATAGTGAAAACGGGGGTTACACTGTGGGGGAGGGACATACAAAGCAACAAAGAAATAATCTTATAAATGCATTAGAAATACATGCATGAAAGAAACGAAAACATTAAAATACATATTTAAGGGTTCATTTTCCTAGCATCACATTATCTGACCTTTTCTGCTTGACTCATACCTATACTAGATATTGCAAATAAGGGAAACCATGGGACCTATGCTTCTTTGGGCCTGGCTTACTTCACTTAATATAATTTTTTCCAAACCTTTCCATTTCCTAACAAATGGGGAAATGTCATTCTTTCTGATGGAGGCATAGAATTCCATTGTGTATATATACCACATTTTCTTGATCCATTCATCTACTGAGGGGCATCTGGGTTGGTTCCATATCTTAGCTATGGTAAGTAATGCTGCAATAAACATAGTTGTGCTGGTAGCTTTAGTGTGGTCTTGTTTGTAAACATTTGGGTAAATGCCCAAAAGTGGGATTGCTGGATCATAGGGGAGATCTATGTGAAGTCTTTTGAGGAACCTCCATACTGCTTTCCAAAGTGGTTGAACAAGTTTACATTCCCACCAACAATGAAGTAGGGTTCCTTTCTGTCCACATCCCCTCCAGCATCTGTTGTTATTGGAGTTCTTGATTTTTGCTGTTCTAACTGGAGTGAGGTGATATCTCAATGTTGTTTTGATTTGCATTTCTTTTATGGCTAGGGATGTTGAACATTTCTTCATGTGTCTATTGGCCATCCTTCTTTCTTCTTCAGAGAAGCTTCTCTTTAAGTCTTTCGCCCACTTATTTATTGGGCAGTTGTTTCTTTGAGGATTTGTTGTTGGGGGGTTTAATTTTTTGAGTTCCAAGTATATTTTAGATATGAGACCCTTGTCCGTTGTATGGCTAGTAAAGATCTTCTCCCAATCGGTGGGTTTTCTATTGATCTTGCCAGCTATGTCATTTGCCCTGCAGAAGCTCTGCAATCTTATGCAATCCCATTTGTCCAACCTTTCTTTGATTTGTTGTGCTTCCGGGTCTCTATTCAGAAAATTTCGACCTGAGCCAAGGAGACCTAGGGTTTCTCCTATTCCATCCTGTAATGTTTTCAGAGTGTCTGCTTTGAGTTCAAGGTCTTTGATCCATTTGGAGTTGATTCTGGTGCAGGGTGATATATAAGGATCTAGCTTTAGTTTTCTACATGTAGTTAACCAATTTTGCCAGCACCATTTACTGAAGAGGCTGTCTTTCTTCCATTCTATTGTTTTAGCTTCCTTATCGAAGATTAGGTGGCTATAGGTCTGTAGGTTCATTTCTGGGTTTTCAATTCTATTCCATTGGTCCTGAGGTCTGTTCTTATGCCAATACCAAGCTGTTTTGATTACTATGGCTTTATAGTAGAGTTTGAAATTTGGTATTGATATTCCTCCAGCAGTGTTCTTTCCGTTGAGGCGCGTTTTTGCTATTCGGGGTCTTTTATTGTTCCATATGAATTTTTGGATTGCCTCCTCTATTTCCTTGAAGAATGAGGGTGGAATTTTGATAGGTATCGCGTTGAATTTGTAGATAGCCTTGGGAAGTATTGCCATTTTCACGATGTTAATCTTGCCAATCCAGGAGCATGGGAGGTTTTGCCATTTTTTAAGTTCTGTGTTGATTTCCTTTTTCAAGATTTTAAAGTTTTCATCATAGAGGTCCTTCACTTCTTTGGTTAAGTTAATTCCTAGGTATTTTATTTTTTGTGGGGCTATTACAAATGGAGTTGCTTTCCTAATTTCAGCCACACTTTTCTCATTGTTGGCATATAGAAAAGCCATTGATTTTTGGGGGTTAATTTTATAACCTGCTACTTTGCCAAAGTTTTGAATCAGCTTGAGTAATTTGGGAGTGGAGTCTATGGGATTCTTTAAATACAAGATCATGTCATCTGCAAAGAGGGAGAGTTTTATTTCTTCTTTCCCTATTTGGATCCCCTTTATGTCTGCATCTTGTCTTATTGCTGTAGCTAGGCATTCTAATACTAGATTGAAGAGAAGTGGAGAGAGTGGGCATCCTTGTCTTGTTCCTGAGTTAAGAGGAAATGGCTTTAGTTTTTCACCATTGAGTATAATGCTGGCTGTAGGTTTGTCATATACAGCCTTTATTATATTGAGGAATGTTCCATGGATTCCTAATTTTTCCAGAACCTTCATCATAAAGGGGTGTTGGATCTTGTCAAATGCTTTTTCTGCATCTATTGAGATAACCATGTGGTTCTTATTCTTGCTCCTGTTGATGTGATGAATAATATTAATTGATTTGCGTATATTGAACCAGCTTTGCATCCCTGAAATGAATCCTGTTTGATCATGGTGTATGATTTTTTGGATGAATTGTTGAAGTCGATTGGCCAAAATTTTGTTGAGAAGTTTTGCATCAATGTTCATCAAAGAAATGGGTCTATAGTTCTCTTTCTTTGATGAGTCCCTGCCTGGTTTTGGGATGAGGGTTATGTTTTAAAGATTTGTATAACCCTTTTATACCTCAATAAATATTTAGATATGTAGGCCTTTATTTAGTAGCTGGAATTTTTAAAGATCTTATCAGACTAGATAGACCACCTCCTTACTTTATCATGCAATGATAGCAAGGACTGTATAGCTAATTGTATAATTATCTACATGAACAGTTCCACCTCCTATGTGTATGTCTTTCTAATTTGGAAGTACCACTGTTTTTCTTCCAGGTGATTATTCTGATCCAGAAGACTCAAAGAAAGCAAATGTTTTAAAATACAGACAAATAAAAGTGATCATTCGAATTTACTGGAATAAGTGCTATTTGAAAATAATGACGCAAACAGAAAAGACACTTCAAAAGGTGTCACAGCATGACACAAAGTAACCATTAGTCACAAAGTAGTGAAAAATTGTGATTAAAAAGTTATTAAAGAGGACATGAATAACATGATATAGAAGTTAGATAGCATGGCACATGATAGATGGATAATAAGGGAGAAAAAGTAAGCTTTCTGTACCAGTAAGCCGAAGTTCCAAAACTTAAGGAATACCCACCATACTCAGGTATATATATAGTAGAGTGAGAATTGAGAATGGATGCCATGCAAAGTTGAATGGGAAAAGATAATACTTTCCAACAAGAAAGTTTACAGCTAAGTGATAAACAATTTTGGAGAAACAATAATAGAAGGGTATACTCTAGAATATGGAAACTCCCCCCCTTTCTCTCTCTCTGCATAGATAGATAGATAGATAGATAGATAGATAGATAGATAGATAGATAGAGATATCTATAGATATATATTAGAAAATCGAGCACGTAAGTATGCAATCATTTTCACTCCACAAGGAAGGATTTGTTTTGCAGCAGAATCAGTCCTTCTTTGTCCCCCTGTTGTACTCGGCTCAAGAGAATCTCTTGTTCCTGGAAGAGTTCAGTAGAGGGTCTGGCTTGCTAGCTGTCCCTGCCTCCTGTTTTTTTCCAGAAGCAACGTTTTTGAGTCTCTAATCTTTACATCCTGAAAACCAGAGTAAAGTTCTCCAAGCTTCACTTGGCCCTCTCCTTACCTAGAAATCTCCCCAGCTCCTCCTCCTACCTTAGCCTAGAAATCACCAGCCTTCCCCCCGCCCCCCACCCCCAAGGCCTTGAGAACTCACGTTTTGCGGCTGGACTTTAATTCTCTGGTTCCCTGTGTGTATTCCTGGGAGAATTACAACCATTTTCTGAGGACCCCAGAATCCAAAGACATCAGTTTCCTTGAGAGAATCATATTCTAATCATTCCCTCTACCTCCCTGCCCCCTATCCACCTACCACAGCTTACATAACACAAGACCCCCCCCCCCCCCAGCTCCTCTCTGATCTGCGACATCATGGGGATAAAATGCTTCCGCGCCAGGATTCACTCCATGAGTAAAGATAGTGAATATATTATTCAAGACCTTAGATCTGCAGGAAGGCAATAGATACAAGCCAGCAGAACTCACAGAACTCACAGTGTAATAGTTGTTACTCTGGCTGTACCTTAAGGAGTTTCTCAAAGCAATTATCTATGTATAAAGAATTGTTCCTATAATAACCAGCTGGAGCCCAATAATCAGCTTGGTTCCGTGGCCTGGCCTGCTGAAGGGGGCGGATCATCAGAGCTTCACCCCTCCACAGACCAGGCCACCGGAGGGGCATTGAGAGGCTGATGTCACCACCCCATGGGGCGTGCCATGCTGCTGGAGGGGCAGGGCATCGAACCCCACATGGCAAGCTGTCAAGAAGTGATGTTTTTATTCTTTCATGCATTTGTTTCTAACACAAGTATAAGATTATTTCTTTGTTGCTTTGTATGTCCTCCCCCCACAGTATAACCCCTGCTTTCACTGTATTTGATGTCGGTATAATTTGTGGAGGGGAAGGGGAAAAACAAGTCGTTTAAATAAGGATACAGGTGGACCTGTTGCAACAATGAGAAGTACAAGTTGTCATGTCGAAAACGAACTTTACAACTTGGGTGAGGGAGGATTGGGTTGGGAGGGAGGGAGGATGGGAAGGGATGGGAAGGGTGAACAAAGGAGGAGGCTACAATGCTTGATAAGAAATGTACTCTCTTTCTTGCCCATGTAATTGTAATTCCTCTGTACAGTATTTTCACAATAAAAAAATTAAAAAAAAAAGAAGTGATTGGACAATGGACAGCTTAGGGGAGAAGCATGAATGGCAGTTGGAAACCATTAGGCAGATGAAACCCTTAGTCCTGTTGGAGTGGAGAGGGGTGCAGCCTATATATAGGTTGCCAGTGTGAGGCACGGGAGGAAGGTAGAAAGCCAAAGAGAGAGGAGTAGGGCAGGCCTGTGGAGGGCAGAGGAAGCCTCCTGGAGAAGCCATTTGGGACCTCCCCCGAGAGAAGCCTGTGGAGAGGCGCCTCAGGGAGCAGAGCAGGGCAGGCCTGTGGAGAGTGGGGAGACCTGCAGGGAACTAGGATGGGAAGAAAAGGAGAAGCCTAGCAGAGCCTATTATAAAGAAAACTGAAAAAAAAATAAATTTAAAAAAAGAGTCTAGGCTTAAGAATACACTGATTTTAAATCTCTTTACCAAAGGAAAGAAAGTAAGGAAGAGAGCAACACTAGATAGATAGGATATGTAATTAACACAGATAATATAAAAGCTAGATAATCTAAGTAAGAATTTTATTGTATAATAGCTGTTTTTAATCCAACAGCGTTACCAGCTTCTACAAATCATGAAAAATATAACCTAGAATATTCATATGAGGTTTTGGAAGCAAAGAGCAATGTAAAGTATTAAGTTTGAACTATATAGTTAATAATGCATTGACTACATCATTACAACATCTTAACTTTGCCCTGTTTTTCTCATTTTTAAAATTTTAGCTCAATGATTAGTAATTTTACTTGGTATCAAAAATAGTGCCTCACATGAAGTTAATTAGTACTTCTTCCTCTATGCTTATGTGACCATGATTTTACTATGTCATCCTTTGCCATAATATAAAGCGAACTTCATTTATTACCTGGAATTAGGGGGAAAATCAACATATAAATTGCAATTGAATAGAAATATTGCTCTTAGAAATAATGGTAATATATATATATATAATATTTTAAATCCTCATCTCTTTTTTTTTTAATTTTATTTTATTGTAAAGGTGAAGTACAGAGGGATTACAGTTACAAGTAAGGTAATGAATATATTTCCTTTGGTACAGTGTTCCCCCCTCCCTTGTTTTCTCATGCTTTCCCTCTCCCCCAACTCCCCTCCTGCACCAAGTTGTATAGCTCATTTCCAACATAGTGTCTAGTGAATACTGCTCTTGCATTGGTTCACCCTTTGTCTCTCCGTTTCTATTTTCCTGCTTCCCTTCACGAAATCAGATAAACTTACATACAAGAAAAAGAGTACCAAAATCAGAAACAGAATCAACCGGAGGAGAAAATAATGAAAGACAAAAGAGATAACTGCATTTATATTATGATATTTGGGCAAATTTTTGTTGTTGTTGTTTTGCTTTTAACAAACTATTAAAGATTTTGACTATGTAATATTGAGGTAAGACTGTCATTTTACATTCAGGACAAATTGAACATATATAACAAAAACTAAATAAATATTAAACTATATTAAATATTAAACTATATATTAAACTATAGCATTTGGTTCCTTAGCTTAACTACCAGCTATCAATGTTTATAATTTTATTTATTCAATTCTTTTCCATTTTTATTTATTTTTAATTTTATTTTGTCAGTCATGGGGCCTGAACTGTGGGCCTGTATGATGTCTCTCAGCTCTTCAGCTCAAGGCTAGTGCCATGAGTCACAGCACCACTTCCGGCTTTTTCTGCTTATGTGGTGCTAAGGAATTGAATCCGAGTCTCATGCATACAAAGCAAGCACTCTACCACTGAGTCACCTTCCTCGCCCCATCTTTTCCATTTTAAAAAAAAGTTTGTTATACTTTGAAAGTATTCTATTTCTTTTTCTATATCGCTTTCAAATTTTTGATAACCATATATTATATAACTATACAAATATAAATAATGTAAATATTTTAAGACAGTAGAAATAACCTCTTAATACATCATTTGGGATATTTATAAAGAAATATATTTTTTATATTTATAATAATATTGTTTTCAAAACCTGAATTTTCTTTGTTTCTTCTAGAAAGCAAAGCTATAGAGACACACTATTAGTATTGAAAGCATAATAACATCTCTGAATTAATTAGCAAGCACTGAGATGACTCATCTGTGTCCCAACATAATGCTTGACCTAATATACTAAAAAATGATGTAAAATAATCACTTGTGACAAATAATTTCATCTCCTTTCCTCAGAGAATGAGAGGGACAGAAATGTCAAAAAGCAGTATGTAACTCAGTTTTCTAGAACTTTTCTTGGTTATGTTTATTAATAATAGGTAATTCTGTTCAACTGATTCTGTAATTATGGCACTGAGTCTGAAATTGGAGCAGAGCTAGTTGGCAATGAAAAGACAAAACTTGAAACTACACAATTAATTACAAACTATTTCCCCTAAGGCTATCTATTATGTCTAGGAGAGAGTGAGCTTAAAGGTTATACTATTAATTCTCTGTTCAAATGGTATTTTTATTACCCACTAAATATCACTCAGTGTGTGATTATTTTTACCCTTGACTTAAAAATTGTGAACCTGAGACATTAAAATTGGTTAGTGGCTCTAAATCAGAAAACATATGAAAACTTCCAACTAATTGGTTTTTATTTATTATTTGGCATACAGATACCCTAATTCATGTATAACTTCATATAAACCATAATTCATGTATAATCTTATTGAAAACAAACTAAGGAAATGTAAGATCAACAATCTGATCATTCTGAAATATTTGTTAAAATAATAATAAGTAGGTATCTACTCTGATAACTAGTGAATCACTTATTCACTAAGGAGTAAACTTCCATGAGGTAACCTGTCAGTTAAATCTTGTTGTTTAGCAGATCAAATCTCATATTTTAAAAATGAGACACAAAGAATTTCTGAATTAAGTAATTTTCTGAGTTTAATGAATCATCATTTTAAAAAGACACTATATATTTGCAAATTATAATTATTAATTTTATATTTAAATATGAGCTTCTATATCAATAAACAAGAAAAGAGCTACACAATCTCTTGTGATTTAAAAAGAGAACCAGAGGTTATTGAAAGTATTCATTTCATCTAATAAATATAACAAATTCCTATTAAAGGTATACAATTATTAAAAACAATTACTATGAATTAAACATCTGTTTAACAAAAGGACTATACAAATAAAAATAGTATTTTTCACATCACAATACTGATTTGTTTATGGATCATTTCTTATATAAATATAATTAAGCAAATTTACATACACATAAATAACATTTTAATGTTGCATAGAATATCCATTATTTATAATTTTTCTATTCTTTTTAATAATCTCTAGACTGATACAGTGCTATTTTTCTCTTTTACAGAGAAGAGGATATCTCCACTCCTCTAATTATTTTTCTAGTTCAATCTCCTCATTTTTACAATAGCATCCTTAAAAATATAAATAATATGGCATATTTTTGACATTTTATTTTGCACTTAGAGGTTAAATAAAATATCATCTGTTTTTCTCTCCATATACTTTTCTTTACAGTTTGCAAATATATAAAGAGATATAAAATGACTTCAAAAATAAAAATAGTTCTTTTTACTAATAAATTATAGTTACATATAAGAATAGGGTGAGAGTTCCAAAAGCTAAGCCACTTGTGACTCATGAAGAATGTATTCAATGAGTTAATATGTATTCAAAGGTATTACTATAACTATTATTTACTTACTTTTTGTAAGATGACAGTCTTCAAAATAATGTCGTGCACCATTTCAATATAAATATGCACTAATTTAGTTATTTATAATAATTATATTATAAGTTTCTTATTTTAATTATGATTTATCTTAAGATATACTGGATATCCAAATAAAATTGACCTTTCTTTGTCTTCCTTCCTACCTTCTTTCTCTCATTCCCTCCTTCCTTCTCTACTTTCCTCCCTCCATTCTTCCCTCTCCCTCCCTCCCATCCCTCTCTCTCCCTCACTCCTCCCCTCTCTCTCTCTTCCCAGACTTGAATGAATTACTAATTATACCTTGAATTCCAACTCTAAAATGTAATACAAAAAGAAATGATTTGCTTGTATATTTGGTGGTTTCTTTCCCCAATTTATCCATCAAGTCAATAATATGTAAAGGTTGGGCTTTGATGATGTGATCAAGTCACAGGTCTCCACCATTTTACATAGGATTAGTGACATTATATGAGAAACCTGAGACTATAACTATTCTTTTCCACCTTAAAGATATAGGAAGCCACTATCTACGAGTAAAAAATCCTTTCTCAGATATAACATCAATTGATGTCTTGAACTTGGATTTCTTAAACTCTGGAATTGTGAGGAAAAATAAAAGTGTTGTATAAGGCCCCTGAGATTTTAGTATTTTCTTAGAAGAGCACAAACATACGGGAAAAGGGGACAATGATACATGCGGCTATAATTATTTAATTACATTTAAGTATATAGCTGCTTCATTTAATGCACTGATGTTAATCTATTGTTTACATTTCACTTCATTTTCCACTATGGAGATCCTAAACCATGGCACCCTTTTTCAATATGAAGGGTTTCCTTTTGGATCATTATCTTTGCTTAAGTTTCTATCTTCCTAAAAGTTTTCTATATTTATCTAAAATGATTTGTATGCATGGAATGGTTTCCATGTATATCCACTGAAAGTACTAATACTGCAAAACCTTTTCATATTTTATTAAAATAAATGTTCCTTTCAGTTATTGCATAAATATTGCTGAATAGAAACATTCTCATACTCATTATCCCTGTAGAGCAAGTAATGGACAATGATTTTCACTCAGCTATATGGTGTTTATTTTTCTCTATAATTTTAAACTGATCTTCATCGCCTCATTATTATCTGGTTCATTAGAAAATGTAATTATCCAGACAATTCTAGTCAAGTCAATCCCTTTTACATCATAAATGATTATATAGAAATTTTCAACATTTTTCAATATTTCACATTCATATTCATTTAACTCTGACTTTAAAAACTTCTGGCCAGAGGATATATTAATTTTCATACACTTCATTTTCAACAGCAGTTCATATTAATTTCCTTTTACTTACTAATTATGTATAAAGGTAGAAGTTTATGGATTTCTAACTACTTCAGACCATTTACAGCCCTGTTGTCTTTCACAATTGGCTGATAATTTCTATATAAAACTTGTTTTAATATTTTTATCTATCCATTAAGCTATAATAATTTCTGCATGGGTACATTTATATTACATGGTATCAGAAACAGCTTATAATTAATTAAGGTCGAATTTCTCTCTTTTGTACTATTATGGGACTCATTGCATGATGAGTTCCTGTTCTTCCTATTCATCTACCAGACCAGAGAAGATGAATTTACGTATCTTAATCAAAAACCTGGCACTATCAATGAGGAGGCAAATTATTTTCACAGAAATATAATGTGGATTTTTATATAAAATTCTAAGAGAAAAAAACTAAAGACCCTATAAACAGGTATGTTAATAACCACTTGGTCACAGGAAAGAAAATGAAATTGTCTGTGGGGAGAGAGGTCATTTTGGTAGGACTCTGGAGAATCTTGCACTCCCAGTAATTAAGATTTAATAGTAAATGCAGTTTTAGTAATAATTAGTGTGCTGCTTATAAATTTCCGCTAACTCTCAAATTCTCTTGTATGTTAGGATGACTCTAGTACATTTTCTTCAAGAAACTCTCATGAGAAATATTAAAATTGGAAAACAACAATAATAGGAAGCCTTGCATCTGGGTAAACAAAATTTATATTGTTACTTGTTTTATGAAAATTTTATATTTCATTAATTGGACAAATATACAAAACAACTGTTTCTAACATATTTATAAGATGATTTCTTTGTTACTTTGTATGTCCCTCCGCCACGGTATAACCCCTGCTTTCACCGTATTTGATGTTGGTAAAATTTGTGGAAGGGAAGGGAAAATCGTTTAAATAGGGATACAGTTGGACCCATTGCAACATGGGAGGGGAGGATTGGGTAGTGGGGGGCTGGGGGGGTGGATGGGAAGGGGAAACAAAGGAGCAGGCTACAATGCTTGATAAGAAATGTACTCATTATCTTGCCCATGTAAAATTGTAACCCCTCTGTACGGTATTTTCACAATAATAAAATAAAATATAATAAAACTATTAAACACAAATCTAAGTGTACAACTATCATATACTAATTTTTATTCCTGTTAAAAAGGAGCATGGACCCCAAGATAGGGACACAAGTGTTTTTTTTCTTTCTTGTTATTGTTTCTAATGTATTTCTAAAGTAACGTGATGTTTTTATTGCTTTGTATGTTCCTCCCCCATGGTATAACCCCTGTTTTCACTGTATTTGATGTTGGTATAATTTGGGGAGAGGAAGGAAAAAAACAAAATCTTTAAATAGGGCTACAGGTTGACTCATTGTAACAACGAGATGTATAAGATACTGTTGAACAAAGAACTTTACAACTTACGTGGCGGGGAGGGGGTGTATTTGTGGAAGTGGGAGGGAAGGGATGGTAGGGGAAAAACAAAGTAGGAGACATTTAATGTACTCATTACCTTGCTCATGTAACTGTAACCCTTCTGAACAGTATTTTCACACTAAAAAAACTTTTTTAAAAAAGAAGCATCTATTCATGCATTTTATAATCAAAAATGAAAATGTGAAAAATAAAAAATTTGAAAATAAATACAATCACACATAGAAATGGTGATCACTTTATTTTTAATTGTACATTACATTTTAATATTGCTATTATTGTTTGTAGATTTCAAAATATTCTGACAGCATAACAAAATTTTGGTCCAAACTAATACATATTTTCTGAAAGGTTTATATATACAATAGCCTTACATATATATTGATTTGCCTTATAATGTAACATAAATAACTTAAAAAAGATGGTGATGCATGTATACAAAGTTTTTCAGTAACTAAAATATTTATGTACTAAACATTTGTACTCTGAAAGCTGAGAAAGGAACAAGTGATCTTACTACAAATCAAGTATGGTGGTTTTGTTCACTGATTCCATAACCAACAAACCACCATATATTTGTGGCATGTAAATATAACACATATTTAATTCACACTTATTCCTTAAGTCTAATTCTGCATTAATATGGTAAGGTTGCCATAACCGAATACCACCAAATGAATGGCTTTTAGTATTAGAAATGCATTGCTCACATCCCTGCAGATTAAATGTAGTAGGTTAGTTATTTCTTTTTTTTGGGGGGGGGGTCAGGTTGTGGGGCCCGAACTCTGGGCCTGGGTGCTGTCCCTCAGCTCTTCAGCTCAAGGCTAGCACTCTACCACTTGAGCCACAGCGCCAGTTCTGGCTTTTTTCTTTTTGCTTGTGTGGTGCTGAGGAATCAAATCCAGGGCCTCATGCATGTAAGGCAAGCACTCTACCACTGAGCCACCTTCCCAGCCCCTAGGTCAGTTATTTCTAAGGAGCCTCTATTTACAGATGACTATCTACCCACCAATAGTTCTTAATGGCTTTCCTTTTTTTTTTTTTTTTGTTTGCCAGCATTCTTACATTCTCTTCTCATAGGGATATAGATTATACTTGATAAAGGCATATCCTAATGAACCTATTTTACCTACAGAAGAGTTGTCTCCAATGCAGTTACATTTCAGTACTGGGACAAATAAATGTAAGGGACACACATTTCAGACCTATCAAGTCCCTAAAGCAAATCCTATTATTTAATTTCTGTACTGATATATGAATTATGATAGATTAAAATGTTAATTACATAATACAAAAAGTGAAGAATTGTGGATGAAAATTGCCTGAAAAAACAGATGAGTTATTATAGTGGAATTATCAGGCTTACTAAATTGTTTTAGTTTGAATGACAGCCAAAGCATTATTTTCAATGTTCAGTATTTGTTTGGTTTTCCACCTTTATTTGTTTGCTATTTAACTTGTGGTCACAGCTGCTTCATCCACAAAGTTGTGCCCTATGTACCAATCATAGTAGGTTGTGTTATTGTCTTAAGTCTCAAACAATCAAGTAACTAAATTAAGGAGGGGAAGTAATTGTACTCTCAAACCTTGAAATAGGTATTAGAATATCTACTTTTGGCATGGCCTTTAGTATGACACTATTTTTAAGTCCTGTAGTTTGGACACAGAGCTTTGTACTTGCAATTTTAGCATTCAGCTACTTAAGCCATAAATTCAGCTTTAATTAATTTTTCAAATAGAGTCTCATTCCCTCCCTCCTCCAGGCCAGCCTGTGTTTCCATCTTCCTGTTATACTTCCTGACATCCTTGTGATGGCAGGTATGTGCTACATCATTCAGCAATTTCTGTTAAAATTGGATCTCATGAACTTTTTACCTGTGCTGACCTAACTGTGATCTTTGTGACCTTAGTCTCCTGATAGCTAGATGTACAGGAATGAAGCCCAGCCCCCTGTTAGCAAGAACATCTGTAATTGTAATTGTGTAATTGTTCTATGAGATTTTGTTCATAAGTGCATGTGAAAGCTCCCTTCCTGCTAGTAAGTTCTAAAAGCCTGATTAAAGCAAATATATTCATTTTAATTTTTGCATTAGCTAATATGGGCAAAAAGATGCATCAAAAGTTCTTAGATTATTTACCTTTGTTTTTTAACAAATAATTTATTATAATGAATGTTAAAGACTCCATGTGAGACTATCATAAAAAGTCATATTTCAGAGGGAAGTTTTAAAGCTAACATCATCAGTATTTGATAATCCACAGTTTTGGTGCCAATCATAAGAACATTAGCTTGTAACATTTCAATTTGTGTTAAGATGATTCTTTAATAAGGATATATTCAGATTTTATTGATGGTCCCAGTATTCCCTCATCAAATTTTCAGCATTTCTTCTCTTGCTTTAAATGATTATTCTTGGTATAAAACAATTTTATAATGTATACATTTGAAATAATTCACATTATATTTTTTTACAATTAAAACCATGAGTGTATGGAACATTGTCTAATCTCTTCCTAACTTGTTTAATTTCTTTAATTGCTATGGCTATTTTCATAACATCTTCTTAGTCAGTACTTTAGCTATTTCTCTGGTGTACTGCTGATTAGTCTGATCCTAATGAATACTACTGCAGACTTCTAGTGGATTCCTATAAACAAGAAACTGTAGTGTGGCATTTGGGTCCAAATAATTTGTTCATTTTTCTCCTTGTTTCCAAAAGTTGACAAAGATATTGCTTATATTTCTTAAATCTTCCAGATTCTAATAATTGCCTCAGTCTATAAATAGGGCAATCACAATTTCAACTATAATTTGTTCTTTATGTGTCAAAAGTATGTAGTTTTAAATATTGCAGACTTTAAAAGATATTTACATTTAATAACATAGCCATTCAGGAAATTTAAACAGAGAGGTAAAAGTAAATTTCAGCTTAAAACTGAAGACAACTATAAAATATCTAACAATCCAGAGAGCTGCTGCATGCCACCAAGCAAAATTATTTTTTAAATTAATTTTGACGCAAGAACTTATATGTCATTTCCAGGATGAGAGACTTGAAAAACTATATATAATAGGTCTCCTGATCTCTAAAAATGTACATGTTCCTTGGGCTGGGAAGATGGCTCAGTGGTAGAGTGCTTGCCTCGCATGCATGAAGCCCTTGGTTCAATTCATCAGCAACACATAAGCAGAAAAAGAAAGCCTGAAGTGGTGCTGTGGCTTAAGTGGCAGAGTGCTAGCTTTCAGCTGAAGAGCTGAGGGACAGCGCCCAAGCCGAGTTCAGGCCCCACAACAAACAAAAACAAAACAAATAAAAGGTACATGTTACTTAGTTATTTTTTTCAATTTCATAGGCTGATTGATAGTTGAATAACTAAATGGGAAAATGGGGAAAGAGGACTGTGCAGGACATTCTGTGCAGCTTTCTTCTCAGAATCCTGAGCTCTAGGTTTTATAACAAGCTTCACCTCTCCATATTCCTCACTCTGCCTCCTTCATTGCACCAACTCTAGTCCCTTCCAAAGTCTCACTTTAATTGCTGATGTCAATAACATATTTCAGGCTAGACCCAAAGATAATAGAATGGGCAACCCATTTGTTCATTGTCTCATGGTTCCACACTGGTTTGTTATGACAGATAAAACCTGAAAATTCTTGTTTAATGTTTTATTTAGATAATGGGTTTTGCTCATTTATTTCAGTAGGATATTTGTTCAACATTTTTTCATCCATTTTTGTTAGAAACAGACATTGTCCTGACCATGAAGTCATAGTTTATTTCTATTGCAGATAGCTAAATAGACACCTGCTTTGGAGTATTTTATATATCTTTATATGAGCTAAGGAAAGGAAGTGGAACAACAAAATGGTGAGACAAAGGACAAACCTACACAAAGGCGAACCTATGCAACAGTGATACTCACAAGACAATAGGTTGGAAATGATCTTTGAAATTTGGCAGGGATGGTAGGATTGAAAGAAGGAGAAAAGTGAGGGAAGTGGTAATGTTAGCCAATAAATATAATCACTACCTTACTTATGTAACTGTAATCCCCGTGTACATCACCTTGACAATATAATTAAAAACAAAACAAAACAAAAAGAATTATTGAGATGTAGCCTCTAGACCTGTCCTGGCATCAGGCAGAAGTGATTCATGTTTGACATCCATCACTAACTGTCACAGGATGACCCTTCTATGTATCCCTCAGACTGTTTAGTATCTGTTGTTGTGAGACTCCTGTAAAACCCTGGTAGGCTTCCCGTTGGCGTCCCAAGGACTGGCATCCTTCAATGTTAGACACACTGTGAGGAGGAATAATACTTCCAATGGGAACTAGAAGAGGAAAATGAAAATGAGGCTATGTCCAGGAGATTTGGGAACAATGAAGAGTAAGTTTTAGTAGTGTTACTATTTTATTAGTAGGCAAGACTAACAGTTACACAGGGCTATATACCAATTATTTTCTGCATTAAGCATTTAGCTTTTCACGACATCATTTATTATTTTTTTAATTTAATTTATTTTTATTTGTGACAACATCATTTATTTTGCCCTAATTTTCAAATGTAAGACAAGAAATTGTCGATTTTATTATCATTATAATTCTTTAGCACCATTAGTTATTTTTTTTAATTTTCAGCAAAAAAAACCCCAAACTTGTGGTTTTAAGGAATCAGAGGCTTTTTTAAGGCTGTTAGAGAGACATTCTTACTCTTAAAGTGGGACTTGAGGTGAAGATTAAAGACCTGAGCTTTTCATTTCCTCCCTTTAGCAGTCAAGTGAGTCTCAATAAAGATACCACACCAGCATCTTTATAGCCATAATCGCTTTCATAATAGTCACGTTCAGCAGGCACTAGAGATCCCCAGGCTTGTGCATCAATTGGCACTTTATCAAACCCAACCACAGGCAACAGCATGGTTAATTATGAAGCCATCATGTGCTATGTTCCAGTAAGACTCCATGTCTAATTGCAAAGAAACTCAGCACTTTAGTCAAGTCAAAGGGCAAGACCAAACTTGTCTTAATACCTTCTCTTTGTGGTTTTAGTCTTGTGACTCTTCCGAATTAAAAAAAAATTCAGTGTAGTTTGAATCAAATCAGAGGGAGAAAGAACACTAAGTTAAACAGAATAATTGACATAAATAATTATTGTCTATTATAAAACTATATGAGATAAGAAAATATTACATAATATACTCTGCAGAAGGAAAATTAAAAAAAGAAATACTCAAAAGATGTCTTAGTCAATTGTTCAATGTTAAATGTAATAAACAAGGTAGGCTACACAGAAAAGTTACTGATTTTGATTCATACTGTAGAGGACTAAAGGCCTCATTGTATAATTATTTTCTTATTGACTGTGCCCATACATGGTGCCACATGGCAAAAGGCAGGAAATATGCATAGAGTCTTATCAGGTCTCTATTTATTTCTACTTATAAAGGAATTAGGATTCAATCATGAGTTACACAGCATAACAGCTTTCAATACACCTAATCACTTTTCAGAGGCCCCAAACGCTTAACACAACAATAGGATGATGTATCAATTTTCTTAATACCTCACAAGATTAATTGCCAACACATGAGATCTCTGAGGATTCTCAAGGTGCATATTCATTACAGCAGGGTGACCTCTTCCTGGAGAAGCTAGCCTATTCATAGCAGACAATTTTATTGGTTCATCAAGAGGAGAGCTTGTCTGAGTGTCTTAGGCAATCAACAGGCAACTCTCACTGGAGAATCTGATGCCTCTGCTTCTAGGTCAGCAGGGTTTTGCAAAGATAACAGCAAACTGGGCTCCGGTGGCTCACACCTGTAATCCCACACCTGTAAAACTCGCTGCTCAGGGGGCTGAGATCTGAAGATTGCCTTTCAAAGTCAGATCAGGCAGGAAAGTCAGAGAAACTCTTATTTCCCATAAACACCAGAAAACCGGAAGTGGTGCTGTAGCTGAAGTGGTAGAACACAAGCCTTGAGCTGAAGAGCTGAGGGGCAGTGCTCAGTTCCAGAGTTCAAACCCCATGACCGACCAAAAAAAAAAAAAAACTGCAAAAACTTCATTCAAGCACTCATACTATTCACCTGTTGTTTACTGGTTTTTCTAACATATTTATAAGATCATTTCTTTGTTGCTTTGTATGTCCCTCCCCCACGGTATAACCCCTGTTGTCACTGTATTTGATGTTGGTATAATTTGGGGAGGGGAAGGGAAAAAACAAATTGTTCAAATAAGGATACAGATGAACCCATTGCAACAATGAGATGTATAAGACGTTATGTCGATAAACGGACTTTATAACTTTGTCGGGGAGGGGGGTGGGGAGAAGGGAAGAGATGGTAAGGAGAAACAAAGGAGGAGGCACCAATGCTTGATAAGAAATGTACTCGTTACCTTGCCCATTGTAGCCCCTTTGTAAGGTATTTTCATAATAAAAAAAAAAAAAACTACATTGTACCTAAAGCTCTACTGAGAGGTTAGCTCTGTTCCTCCTTGAAAATGGAAATGTTTAAGGACAGGTTCTGTTAATTATAGGAAATTTGTAAAAAGAGAACCCTGGGAGTTGAAATGCAATGATCTGAAAACTGGGATTCATGAAAAAAATTACCAGAGATAAATATGATTATTACTGCTATTATTTAATGTTCTTTTATCAGTAATATACACATAAATTTATTGTCATAAAAGCAAAATTTCTAAGATCATAGTATTAGAAGAACAATACTGTGGAGCAATTGACAAATATATCATCCATGTATGATGTTTTACTAGTATGACTTTCATCACTTAGAAACAAAAACATCTATAACTAATATTTTGAGGTTTCTTATCATGTAATAGGTATGATGTTAATGTAGACTCAGTATGCTGTTTTACCACAGGCATCAAAAATGTAATATCAAATAAAATGACTTAGCAGTTTCCTTTTCTTGTAATTTATGGTTGGAGACTTTTAGAGCCTCTTTTCTAGATCTTCATGAAATACATAATAGAGTGTTATGAATTGGTCCTACATTCTTACTGGCATCTCCAACAATGTGAAAGTTCCCTGTAATTCTGTAGGCTTTTGGTTTCTATATCAAGAGACATTGCTTCAGCCATGCAAAATACATGCGTCTTAAAGACCAAGTTCTGGGTTGCATATAGGACCCTGGTGAAAATATCTTATTCAACCAGATATTTCTATTTTGCATGAATTTTCTCTATGTAACAAGTTTGACAAGAAATATACTTATTACCTTAATTAACTGTAACCCCTCTGTATATCACCTTGACAATAAAAAATAAACATATATACACACACAAAAGATATTGCAAGATAAGATCATCTCCAGATGTTCTAAGTAAAATGGAACAATATATCTAATATCAAGTCTAGCTTGGCATCTAGGGCATGGGGCATTGCCAAACTCAAGTTCTTTAATTCACACCTCACTGCAACCAAATAAAATAAATAAATACCAGTTTTTCTACTGTTAATTCTAACAGAAAATACTTAAGAATTTATTGGTTGTATAACACTTCAATTATTCAACTATTCCATTGTAATTTTGAATTCCCATAGAAAATTGATGAATAAAGAAGCATAGTAGGATGCAATTAAAATTATTTTAGAAATATACTAGATCAGGTCTATGAATGGTTAATCATACCCTTCTATGTTTATACTATTTGTAAAGGTTTGGGTTAGCTGGGCATCAGTGGCTCAAGTCCATGTTTCTAGGTACTAAGAAAGCTAAGATCTGAAAAGCTTTTCTCCCATTAATCAATGAAAGCCAGAAGTGGAGATGTGGTTCAAGTATAGAGCACACACTTGAGTCAAAAAGCCAAGGGAGAATGTCAGATACTGAGTTCAAACCCATGTATCCTACCTAGTTCAGCCTTCTCCTCTCATAAATGGCCTGATTTATTGTTAGCACTACATACAGATGGAAGGACAAGCCAATAGGAATTCTGACATGGAAATGGCAGACTATGTTCCACAAAGCTAGTAAATCTGTGAAATGTATGATACAGAATATATTACCCCAAGCTTAACTTAGCTGTGGTTTTCTAGAGATTATCTGACTATTGTTAGCAATTATAAAATGTCATGGTATAAAAATGCCCAAGACTTGGGGATGGGAAGGTGGCTCAGTGGTAGAGCGCTTGCCTTGCATGAGCTGGGTTCGATTCCTCGGCACCACATAAGCAAAAAGGAAAAAGCCAGAAGTAGCGCTGTGGCTCAAGTGGTAGAGCGCTAGCCTTGAGCCTTGAGATGAGGGACAGCGCCAAGGCCCAGAGTTCAGGCCCCACGACCGAACCCCCCCCAAAAAAAAAAAAAAAGCCCAAGACTCGTTAATTAAAAGTCTGCAATAGAGGAAACAGCCCTGCACAGAATAGTTTTTTTTTCTTTTTTTCCATCTGCAAGTTGTATCAATCTTGTCACTTGAAGACTATTTTACACTAAAAAAAAATCAATATTGAATAATAAAAATTGACCAAAGACATGCATCCAATTCTATGTCTTGTATAACAAGAAATGATCGGGAAGACTAAAATTCATAAAGGAATTCATCTGGTAAGTGAAGGCTCAGCCAACATGATTTCTAGGTTTATTGTCATTATAGACAAATTATAGCAGAGTCATAATGGTAAGATTATTGACATTTATATTAATTAAACAGGATAAAAGGCCTAGAAATAGAACAGCACATTTATTATCAATTGATTTTCAACAAAAAGTACTAAAGTAAGATATTCAGACTAGAAAAAAAAATCTTTAAAGAAAATAAGCTACAAATGTCACAAAGGAGATAAAAAGAAATAGCTATGTTAATCCCACATTATGAACATGACAGAATGAAATAGTTCATATATCAAATATTATACAAATAGATCACATTTATTATTTTATTTAATAAATACGGAACATTGAAAAAGATTACATATAAAATATTACTACTGCAATGGATGCCATGGGAAGGGGTAGTGGGAACTCTCCTGAAAACCATATGTAGTGAAAAGTTGATTTGTATCAAAATAAAATTAATACTTTATAAAAGTAAAAAAATTATTATTTTCATGATGTCATTAAAAGTGAAATATAAAAGCTGTAGATATGCTAAATGCATATTTTAATAATGACTGCATTCCATAATATTTTTAGTTCTGTATCCCAATAGTAAAAATACAAGTACCACAATAAAATACTGTCAGACAGTTTCAAAAGGATTATTACAAAACAACGAAAAACTAAAGCACAAAAAAAAGGAAAGTTAGCTATAGAGAAATACTGGATGCTAGTGCTCTTACAATAGCTGCTTTATTAATGTAATATATTATGGATTTTTGACAATTGAATTTTGTACATTGAGCAAGTATTAAATTATTTAGCTATATTCACAAAGAGAATAGCCTTTTAAAAATATTCATGATAGTATTAAATAGTGCAATAAATAAATGTTTAGTAATCTGAAGGGGGAAATACAAAGTGTACAGCACATTGTGATTTTCTAAAAATGTTTTAATATACATTGTATCATTAGATTTTGCAACAAGCTTAGAGTAATGCAATTAATAGCTCGATTTTACCCATGAGAAATTTAATGTTCATAAAGATGAAATACGTTGTCTGGATGAGAAAAACAAAGTCGAATTTGTCCTTTGATAATTGATTAAATGATTAAAAGATTAAATAAAATATTTTACTACTCAACTTTCTCTGATCATACACATTTATTAATGTGTATGATTGATATCAGTTACCAGGTTTCATTATGACATTACAATATATGGATATGGTACACTGATTGTAGTATTTAAAACCATGAACTCACATAATTTACTCCTTCCATATTAAAACTTTTAAAATTCTGTGTAATATCTTTACAAAGATATTTTATATCTGTAAAACATAAGTGGAAATGACATGTTTTACCTTGAATGAGGGCTGTTTGTAATTTTCTATTTCAACCTCACGGTATCCTGAGTGTCATATGAGAAACAACCCTGTGATTTTTGCTGCTATAACTTGTAACTTCGGGTTGTCCTAATGCTGTTTGATCAGCAGTTTTCTATAGTTGACCTTCAATAGTTATTTGGTAAATGGCAAATTTATGGACTCACCATATTCCTAAAAGTAAGTGAATCCATTTATTTTGGTCCTATTCTGAAGCTAGAATTCACAACTTTTCACTTGCTCTGTTTTGCTTGCCTGCCTGGCACACTTCCAGTCTGGTTTCTTTGCTGATTTTTTTAAATTTAATTTAATTTTATTTGTGAACATACTGTACAAAGGAGTTACAATTACATGGGCAGGATAATGCGTACATTTCTTACCAAGCATTGCAGCCTCCTCCTTTGTTTACTCTTCACATCCCTTCCCAGGCTCCCCCCTCCCCCCCAATCTCAATCCTTCTCTTCCCCCCCTCCCCCCCCCCCCCCCCCCCGCACCGATGTTGTAAAACTCGTTTTGGACATGACAACTTGTACTTCTCATTGTTGCAACAGGTCCACCTGTATCCTTAAACAACTGGTTTTTCCCCATCTCCTCCACAAGTTATACTGACATCAAATATAGTGAAAGCAGGGGTTATACTGTGGGGGAGGGACATACAAAGCAACAAAGATATAAACTTATAAATTTGTTAGAAACACATGCATGAAAGAAAAAAACATTAAAATACACATCTAAGGGTTCATTTTCCTGACATCACATTATCTGACCTTTTCCACTTGACTCATACATATACTAGATATTACAAATAAGGGAAACCATGGGACCTATGTTTTTTGGGACTGGCTTACTTCACTTAATATAATTTTTTCCAAGTTTTTCCATTTCCTAACAAATAGGCAAATAGGGCAATGTCATTCTTTCTGATGGAGGCATAGAATTCCATTGTGTATATATACCACATTTTCTTGATTCATTCATCTACTGAGGGGCATCTGGATTGGTTCCATATCTTAGGTATGGTAAATAATGCTGCAATAAGCATAGTTGTGCTGGTAGCTTTAGTGTGGTCTTGTTTGTAAACATTTGGGTAAATGCCCAAAAGTGGGATTGCTGGGTCATAGGGGAGATCTATGTGAAGTCTTTTGATGAACTTCCATACTGCTTTCCAAAGTGGTTGAACAAGTTTACATTCCCACCAACAATGAAGTAAGGTTCCTTTCTGTCCACATCCCCTCCAGCATCTGCTGTTGTTAGAGTTCTTGATTTTTGCCATTCTAACTGGAGTGAGGTGATATCTCAATGTTGTTTTGATTTGCATTTCTTTTATGGCTAGGGATGTTGAACATTTCTTCATGTGTCTATTGGCCATCCTTCTTTCTTCTTCAGAGAAGCTTCTCTTTAAGTCTTTCGCCCACTTATTTATTGGGCAGTTGTTTCTTTGAGGATTTGTTGTTGGGGGGTTTAATTTTTTGAGTTCCAAGTATATTTTAGATATGAGACCCTTGTCCGTTGTATGGCTAGTAAAGATCTTCTCCCAATCGGTGGGCTTTCTATTGATCTTGCTAGCTATGTCATTTGCCCTGCAGAAGCTCTGCAACTTTATGCAATCCCATTTGTCCAACCTTTCTTTGATTTGTTGTGTTTCCGGGTCTCTATTCAAAAAATTTCGGCCTGAGCCAAGGAGACCTAGGGTTTCTCCTATTCCATCCTGTAATGTTTTCAGAGTGTCTGCTTTGAGTTCATTTGATCCATTTGGATTTGATTCTGGTGCAGGGTGATATATAAGGATCTAGCTTTAGTTTTCTACATGTAGTTAACCAGTTTTGCCAGCACCATTTACTGAAGAGGTTGTCTTTCTTCCATTCAGAAAGACAACCTCTTTGCTGATTTTTTTGAAGATGTGGTCTAGGGGACATTTGGCCAGAATTGGCTATGAATCCATAGCTTTCAGATGTCAGCCTCTTAAGTAGATAAGAGGACAGTTGTCATCCCCCACAATCTGGGACTTTCTATGTCATAAGATAAAATCTATTGATAGTTTGGCTGCAGATTACTCCGTAAATATGGTGAGTATTTTCAAAATTACACTCCCATTTCCTCTTTTCCCAACTCTGCTACTACTTATCTCCTTTCCACTTTATTTTCTTCAGTTTTGTTTTAATCATTTGAAGATCGATCATCTTCCAAGTAACTGAATGCAAATTTTCTTATCAGCAATCTGTGTATCTGTATATTTTCTCTTTATGTACTATCTTTGTTTTCTTAGTATTTTTTTCAAATATAAATGCAGTTTCATATGTTATATCTGCATAGAGCTATTCCTTTTATACATATAGGTTTTTATTGTAAAAATACTGTACAGAGCACTTACAGTTACATGAGTAAGGTAATGAGTACATTTACTATTGAACACTGTCACTTCCTCCTTTGTTTTCCCTACCATCACTTCCCTCCTTACCTCCCCAACTCCTCCCTCTGTGCCCCCCATAGTTGTAAAGTTCGTTTTCAACATAGTTTCTTGTGCATCTGATTGTTACAATGGGTCAACGTGTATTCTTATTTCAGCATTTAGTTATTTGCCTTCCCCTCCCCAAATTATAAAAATGTATACACAAGATGCAGAGCACCAACATCAAATACAGTGAAAACAAGGGTTATTCCATGGGGGAAGAACATACCAAAGAAATAAACAAACAAACAAAAATCACATAGTACATTATAAGTATGTTAAAAACAATAGCAAGCAAGAAAAAAAAAACACTTGTGTCCCTATATTGAGGTTCACTTCACTTAACATCATCTTATATGGTCAAATGTGCATAGCTTATGACCTTTTCTGATTATCCTAGACATATACTAGTTATTGCAAATAAGGGAAACCATGGCACCTATGTTTCTTTGGGCCTGCCTTACTTCACTTAGTATAATTTTTACCAAGTCTTTCCAATTCCTAACAAATGGGTGATGTAATTCTTTCTGATGGAGGCATAGATTTCATATATATATATATATATATATATATATATATATATATATATATATATATATATCACATTTTCTTGATCCATTCACCTACTGAGGGACAGTTCACTTGATTATTAATTTGTTGTTGTAACTACTAAAAAATGGAAAATGTCTTGTAAGGAAAATATGTATGCTAATACTACTTCTTCTAGAGAAACTTGTATATAGTTAGCAACTTCAGAACATCTGCTGTTTATAAAAAATGCACCGTTTAAAAGAATGTTAATTTATTTGTATTCGGAAGACAGTTGAAATTAGTCTAATAATAACTGTTAAAACATTATAGTTGATATTCAGTTCCTTGGGGCTCATAAAAACATTTGTCTTTTTTAAGGTTGGGTTAGAGCTTGATGTATAATATAATGGAAGAAAAACCATGAGATATGGGAATAAGTCTAATTTCATATGTAAATAAAAACCTCTAGCAAGATGAGACTGGTAATCCTAATGTCTACATCAAGCATAACATAAATTCTGCCTCATGGAAAACACATTTTAAAGACATCTGTAAATTCACTTACAAAACACTACTGGAATTATGAAAAGAAAGTATTTTCCATATGACAGTGCTTCTGTGGATCATCATGATCCAAATTTTACTCTGATCATAATCCCATAAACTACAGCGAAGCAAGCTTCTGTTATTTTCCTTGTATTTCTGTTGCTCACACCATTATCTGACACTGAACGCCACAAACACTATACGGTAAATTTAAAATTATCTAAGATGATTCAACCTCCTCAACAATAGCTGAAAGGATATGACTTGTTAAAGGCTTTTTATCAATACAATATCTCATAGTAAATATGGATAAATGAATTAACTGCAGTATAATAGACTCTAAACAGACCTCAAGTAGTAAAATTCTTGAGAAAGAGTAAATCAACTCCTATCAAAACAGGTACCAGGAAATGTGTATCTATCTGTTTGTCGGTCTATCTCACTCATTTTCGCTAAGCTGTTTTCCAAAGATGCCTACTAATTTATCATGGAGGTACATAGACATGAATGTTCATACACATGAAAGTTTCCATAATTCTATGACTTTATTTTTCAACAATTTTAATAGCAGCAGTAAATTGTACAAGGTAGTCACTTTTTTACATGCCCATATATGCACAACACGTAATATTACTTTCCTGAATATGGCTATATAGCCAAAAATAACCTTCTGATTCAATATAATTTCTATAAAAATCCAATGTTGTTCTGTGATATCCTTATATAGATACATTACTTTCTCAGATTCAATGATTAATAGTCCTTGATTAGAGTATGCTTTGCTATCACAGCTTTTCCTTCCTTCCTTCCTTCTTTCCTTCCTTCCTTCCTTCCTTCCTTCCTTCCTTCCTTCCTTCCTTCCTTCCTTCCTTCCTTCTTTCTCTTTCTTCCTTCCATCCTTTCTTCCATTTTTATTCTGTAATCTCATCAATTTTGGAAGAATACTACTCCTTTGAGATAATTTTTGCATGGATATGCAATTAAAATAAAAAGGGAGCCAGGCGCCTATGGCTCACACCTGAAATTCTAGCTACTCAGGAGGCTGAGATCTGAGGATCATGGTTCAAAGCCAGTCCAGGCAGAAAGGTCCATGAGACTATTATCTCCAATAAACCATTAGAAAACCAGAAATGGCCCTGTGGCTCAAGTGGTAGAGCTCGCCTTGGGCTGAAGAGCGTAGGGATAACGTCCAAGCCCAGAGTTCAAGCCCCATGACTGACAATAAATAAATAAATAAATAAATAAATAAATAAATAAATAAATAAATAAATAAATAAATAAATAAATAAATAGGGTAGCCGGGCACAAGACACTATTGCCTGTAACCCTAGCTATTCAGGAGGCTGAGAGTATTGAAGTTCAAAACCAGCCCAAGCAAGAAAGTGCGTGAGACTTGTCTCCAATAAACCACTCAGAAAACTGAAAGTGGGGCTGTGGCTCAAGTGGTAGAGTGCTTTCCTTGAGCTGAAGAGCTGAGGAACAGGACCCAGTCCCAGAGTTAAGCCCACAAGCAATGATAGATAGATAGATAGATAGATAGATAGATAGATAGAGAGAGAGAGAGAGAGAGAGAGAGAGAGAGAGAGAGAGAGATAAAATTAAAAATTAAATAAATAAAAAGTAATTCATTGAAACCACAGAAGAATAAAGTGTAGATTTTAGTAAAAATTTTCCATGTGTATAATAAAATTGCAAATTATTTTCACTGAAATCAATTTCTAGAATTAGCTTAAATTCCTATTCTAGTAAAAGAAGCAAAATAAGTTTACAGGATGACCCACTGTAATAATGAGAGTACAAGACACTATGTTTAATACGAACTTTAAAACTTTGCCCTCAGGTGGAAAGGTGAAAGAAGAGTTGGGGAGGTGGGGAGGAAAGGGATGGTAGGGGAAAAACAAAGGGGGGGTAACAGTGCTCAATAAGAAATAGACTGGAGGGGAGGAGGAGTGGGGAGGGTTGGGTAAGGGGTAAGGGGAGGATGGGAAGGGATGGAAAGGGGACACAAAGGAGGAGGCTACAATGCTTGATAAGAAATGTACTCATTATCTTGCCCATGTAATTGTAACCTCTCTGTACAGTATTTTCACAATAAAAGAAGAAAATTAATAAATCTAAAAAAAGAAATAGACTAATTACCTTGCTCATGTAACTGTAATCCCTCTGTACAGTATCTTTAAAATAAAAAAAATATATTTAAACAAAGCAAATAAAGAGGCAAAATTATTATTATTTTTCATAATTCAATTATTATTGTGAAAATACCATACAGAGGGGTTACAATTACATGGACAAGGTAACAAGTACATTTCTTTTTTTTGAAGTGTTTTATTTATTTTATTTTATTTTGTGAACATACTGTACAGAGGGGTTACAATTACATGGACAAGGTAACAAGTACATTTCTTTTTTTTGAAGTGTTTTATTTATTTTATTTTATTTTGTGAACATACTGTACAGAGGGGTTACAATTACATGGGCAGGATAATGCGTACATTTCTTATCAAGCATTGCAGCCTCCTCCTTTGTTTACCCTTTACATCCCTTCCCAGCCTCCCCCCCACCATGTAAAGCTCCTTTTCGACATGACAACTTGTACTTCTCATTGTTGCAACAGGTCCACCTGTATCCTTAAACGACTTGTTATTCCCCATCTCCTCCACAAGTTATACTGACATCAAATATAATGAAGGCAGGGGTTATATACTGTGGGGGAGGGACATACAAAGCAACAAAGAGATAATCTTATGAATGAGTTAGAAACAAATGCATGAAAAAAAAACATTAAAATACATATCTAAGGGTTCATTTTCCTAACATCACATTATCTGACCTTTTCTGCTTGACTAATACATATACTAGATATTGCAAATAAGGGAACCCATGGGACCTATGTTTCTTTGGGCCTGGCTTACTTCACTTAATATAATTTTTCCAAGGTTTTCCATTTCCTAACAAATGGGGCAATGCCATTCTTTCTGATGGAGGCATAGATTTCTGTTGTGTATATATACAACATTTTCTTGATCCATTCATCTACTGAGGGGCATCTGGGTTGGTTCCATATCTTAGCTATGGTAAATAATGCTGCAATAAACATAGTTGTGCTGGTAGCTTTAGTGTGGTCTTGTTTGTAAACATTTGGGTAAATGCCCAAAAGTGGGATTGTTGGGTCATAGGGGAGCTCTATGTGGAGTGTTTTGAGGAACTTCCATACTGCTTTCCAAAGTGGTTGAACAAGTTTACATTCCCACCAACAATGAAGTAAGGTTCCCTTCTGTCCACACCCCCTCCAGCATCTGTTGTTCTTAGAGTTCTTGATTTTTGCCATTCTAACTGGAGTGAGGTGGTATCTCAATGTTGTTTTGATTTGCATTTCTTTTATGGCTAGGGATGTTGAACATTTCTTCATGTGTCTATTGGCCATCCTTCTTTCTTCTCTTTAAGTCTTTAGCCCACTTATTTATTGGGCAGTTGTTTCTTTGAAGATTTGTTGTTGGGGGATTTAATTTTTTGAATTCCAAGTATATTTTAGATATGAGACTCTTGTCTGTTGTATGGCTAGTGAAGATCTTCTCCCAATCCATGGGATTTCTATTGATCTTGCTAGCTATGTCCTTTGCCATGCAGAAGCTCTGCAACTTTATGCAATCCCATTTGTCCAAACATTCTTTGATTTGTTGTGTTTCTGGGTCTCTATTCAGAAAATTTTGGCCTGAGCCAAGGAGACCTAGGGTTTCTCCTATTCCATCCTGTAATGTTTTCAGAGTGTCTGCTTTGAGTTCAAGGTCTTTGATCCATTTGGAGTTGATTCTGGTGCAGGGTGATATATAAGGATCTAGCTTAAGTTTTCTACATGTAGTTAACCAATTTTTCCAGCACCATTTACTTAAGAGGCTGTCTTTCTTCCATTCTATTGCTTTAGCTCCCTTATCAAATATTAGATGGCTGTAGGTCTGTAGGTTCATTTCTGGGTTTTCAATTCTATTCCATTGGTCCTGAGGTCTGTTCTTACGCCAAAACCAAGCTGTTTTGATTACTATGGCTTTATAGTAGAGTTTGAAATTTGGTATTGATATTCCTCCAGCAGTGTTCTTTCCGTTGAGGCGCGTTTTTGCTATTCGGGGTCTTTTATTGTTCCATATGAATTTTTGGATTGCCTCTTCTATTTCCTTGAAGAATGAGGTTGGAATGTTGATAGGTATCGCGTTGAATTTGTAGATAGCCTTGGGAAGTATTGCCATTTTCACGATGCTAATCTTTCCAATTCAGGAGCATGGGAGGTTTTGCCATTTTTTAAGTTCTGTTTTAATTTCCTTTTTCAAGATTTTAAAGTTTTCATCATAGAGGTCCTTCACTTCTTTGGTTAAGTTAATTCCTAGGTATTTTATTTTTGTGGGGCTATTACAGATGGAGTTGCTTTCCTAATTTCAGCCACACTTTTCTCATTGTTGGCGTACAGAAAAGCCACTTATTTTGGGGGGTTAATTTTATACCCTGCTACTTTGCCAAAGTTTTGAATCAGCTTGAGTAATTTGGAGTGGAGTCTATGGGATTCTTTAAATACAAGATCATGTCATCTGCAAAGAGGGAAAGTTGTATTTCTTCTTTCCCTATTTGGATCCCCTTTATGTCTGCATCTTGACATTGCTGTAGCTAAGCATTCTAATACTAGATTAAAGAGAAGTGGAGAGAGTGGACATCCTTGTCTTGTTCCTGAGTTAAGAGGAAATGGCTTTAGTTTTTCACCACTGAGTATAATGCTGGCTGTAGGTTTGTCATATACAGCCTTTATTGTATTGAGGAATGTTCCATGGATTCCTAATTTTTCCAAAAACTTCATCATAAAGGGGTGTTGGATCTTGTCGAAGGCTTTTTCTGCATCAATTGAAATAACCATGTGGTTCTTATTCTTGCTCCTGTTGATGTGATGAATAATATTAATTGATTTGCGTATATTGAACCAGCTTTGCATCCCTGAAATGAATCCTGTTTGATCATGGTGTATGATTTTTTGGATGAATTGTTGAAGTCGATTGGCCAAAATTTTGTTGAGAAGTTTTGCATCAATGTTCATCAAAGAAATGGGTCTATAGTTCTCTTTCTTTGATGAGTCCCTGCCTGGTTTTGGGATGAGGATTATGATGGCTTCATAGAATGTGTTCCGTAGTGAACTCTCTCTTTCAATTTCATTGAAGAGTTGGAGGAGTATTGGTGTGAGCTCTGCTTTGAAGGCCTGGTAAAATTCTGCTGTAAAACCTTCTGGTCCTGGACTTTTCTTAGCTGGGAGGTCTCTTATTGCTGTTTCTATTTCAATGCTTGATATGGGCCTGTTAAGATGGTTTAACTCATCTTGGTTAATTTTGGCATGTCAATATTTGCTAGGAAAAGGTCCATTTCTGTCAAGTTCTCAAACTTATTAGCATAAAGTTTTGAGAAGTATTCCCTTATAATGTTCTGAATCTTGGTTGTTTCCGTGGTGATGTTTCCATTCTCATCTCTGAGTTTATTTATTTGGGTGTGTTCTCTTCTTTTTCTGATAAGATTTGCTAAGGGTCTGTCAATTTTGTTAATTTTTTCGAAGAACCAACTCTTTGTTTTGTTTATTCTTTCTATAGTTTTTTTGGATTCTAATTCATTTAATTCTGATTTAATTTTAATTATTTCTTTCCGTGTACTGGATTGGGGTTTATCTTGCTGCTCTTTTTCAAGGAGGTTTAGATGTGTCATTAAATTGTTCATTTCAGATCTCTCCATTTTGATGATGTAGGAGCTCACAGCTAAAAACTTGCCTCTGAGTACTGCCTTTGCTGTGTCCCAGAGTTGCTGGTAATTTGTGTGCTCATTTTTGTTGAATAGCATGAACATTTGAATTTCCTTTCTAATCTCTTCCATGACCCACTCTTGATTCAGCAGTATGTTGTTCAGCCTCCATGTGATACCGGACTTTGTTTGGTGGCTTTTGGTGTTGAGTTCTAATTCTATTCCCTTGTGGTCAGAGAGAATGCAAGGTATAACTTCAATGTTTCTGAATTTAGACAAGTTTGCTTTGTGGCCTAAAATGTGGTCTATTTTAGAAAATGTTCCATGTGCTGCTGAGAAAAACCTGTATTCTGACGCTGCTGGGTGAAATGTTCAGTAGATGTCTGTTAAATATAGTTGATCTATGCAGCTGTTTAGATCTGCGGTTTCTCTGTTGAGTTTTTGCCGAGTTGATCTATCTAGTGGGGAGAGTGATGTGTTAAAGTCCGCAACAATTAATGTCTTTGGATCTATATGGGATTTGAGGGAAAGTAGTGTTTCTTGTATAAATTTGGGTGCTCCGTTGTTTGGTGAATAGATATTTAGAATTGTAATATCCTCCTGAAGGAGAGATCCTTTAATTAGTATGTAGCAACCTTCTTTATCTCTTCTCATGAATTTTAATTTGAAGTCTATTTTATCTTATATTAGGATTGCAACTCCTCCCTGTTTATGGGGGCCGTTTGCTTGGTAGATTTTGTTCCAGCCTTTAACATTGAAAACGTGTTTGTTTGTACGGGCAAGATTTGACTCCTGAAGGCAGCAAATAGAAGGGTCTTATTTTTTAATCCAACTAGACAGTCTATTTCGCTTAATTGGAGAGTTCAGTCCATTAACCTTAAGAGATAGGACTGA
Source organism: Dipodomys merriami (assembly GCF_024711535.1). Taxonomy (NCBI): domain Eukaryota; kingdom Metazoa; phylum Chordata; class Mammalia; order Rodentia; family Heteromyidae; genus Dipodomys; species Dipodomys merriami. The sequence continues at coordinate 47,225,972 of NW_027206179.1, forward strand.
GTGGTATTTGGGAGTTCCTGCCATGTTATCCACCTTCTTGGGGGCTACGAAAACTGGGTTCTTCCTATGGTTCTTGGATTCTCAGTTTGGGTGCAGTTTGTTGGCCTTTATTGTGGTCTTGTTGGTTTTCTATGTGTAGGACATCTTTAAGAACCTTTTGTAGGGCTGGTTTGGTGGAGATGTATTGTTTCAATTTTTCTTTGCTGTGGAAGGTTTTTATTTGGCCTTCAGTTATGGAGAGTTTAGCTGGGTACAGTTTTCTCGGTTGATAGTTGTTTGTTTTTAGGGCATGGCATACATCATTCCAGGCTCTTCTTGCTTTGATTGTCTCTGCTGAGAAATCTGAGGTGATTCTAATTGATTTCCCTTATAGGTGATTAATCTTTTTTCTTTGACAGCTTTAAGGATCTTTTCCTTGGTCTGAGTTGATCCTGTGTGGATTATAATGTGAAGGTGGGATGTCCTATTCTTGTCTGGTCTATTTGGGGTTCTAAAAGCTTCTTGTATGTTTGGGAAGTTCTCTGCTAGGATCCTGTTAAACAAATTTCCTAGACCATTAACTTCTGTTTCTAGGTGCTCCTCTACACCCATTATCCTTAGATTAGGCCTTCTGATGGTGTCTTCCAAGTCTATCATATTTCTTGGACTAAAGAAGCAAAATTATTAAACTCATTGTTATTATGGCCAATTTAATGTTAAGATATGTATTTTATTTTTGTGAAGAAACAAATATTTTTCGAAAATAGCACTTACAGTACATAAACTATTTTAATGCAAAAATTGAATGTGTTTTTACTAAATTTTGAAAGAAAGACAGTGCAAACATGGGTTATACCGTGGGGGAGGGACATACAAAGCAACAAAGAAATATCTTGTAAATACGTTAGACACAATAGCAAGAAAGAAAAAAAACATTTGAGTCCTTAACTTGAGGTTTATTTCACTTAACATCAACTTATCTGACCATTTCTGCTCATCTCCGATAAATACTAGTTATTGCAAATAAGGGAAACCATGCCCTTGAAGATCACTTATCATTTATAGTGTTTTGTTGTTTATGCAACAGAAATCCATTGAAGAAATTGAATTTCCATAATGTCCAATTCCAACTAATTGATGTTGGAAATATCCTCATAGTTTATTAAATGTGACTGTAGTGAAATACATGAAGAAACTACATCTGTTGATGACATATGGGAGACATTTTCTATACCAGTATATGAAAAGCATCACCTCCGAAGATTACTCATTCAATTCAACCTGACATTATTAAACACTTCTGTTCCCTCTGTTTGAGGAATATAATTGATATGTTACATAACTCCAAACTAACACACACACACGTTTCTTAGAAACCTTAAAGTGGTTAACAATATGAGAATTTCCACCAATCCCTTCTAATAATGTAAGCAAGATGCTTTTCAGCCATTTGTTTTGTTCTTTTTGAACTGCTGCAAGTACCAAAAGTTCATAGAATTTCTAGGTCCACAAAGACATAACCATTAAAAAGTTGATGTTTCTATAATTAATGATTCTTGAGGAGGAAGAGACAGTGAACAAATTCTAGAGATTTATATAGACTTTGAAATAAGGAATATTGATAGGTATCACATTGGATTTGTAGATAGCCTTAGGAAGTATTGCCTTTTTCACGATGCTGATTCTTCTGGTCCAGGAGCATGGGAGATTTTTCCACTTCCTAAGTTGTGCTTTGATTTCATTTTTCAGTTTTTAAAGTTTTTATCATAGAGGTCCTTCAATTCTTTAGTTAATTCCTAGGTATATTTTTTTTTTTTGTGGGGCTATTACAGAAGGAGTTCCCTTTTTTATTTCAGCAGTGCTCTTCTCATTGTTAAGCCTGGCCCAAAGAAATCAATGGCTTTTCTATATGCCAACAATGAGAAAAGTGTGGCTGAAATTAGGAAAGCAACTCCATTTGTAATAGCCCCACAAAAAATAAAATACCTAGGAATTAACTTAACCAAAGAAGTGAAGGACCTCTATGATGAAAACTTTAAAATCTTGAAAAAGGAAATCAACACAGAACTTAAAAAATGGCAAAACCTCCCATGCTCCTGGATTGGCAAGATTAACATCGTGAAAATGGCAATACTTCCCAAGGCTATCTACAAATTCAACGCGATACCTATCAAAATTCCACCCTCATTCTTCAAGGAAATAGAGGAGGCAATCCAAAAATTCATATGGAACAATAAAAGACCCCGAATAGCAAAAACGCGCCTCAACGGAAAGAACACTGCTGGAGGAATATCAATACCAAATTTCAAACTCTACTATAAAGCCATAGTAATCAAAACAGCTTGGTATTGGCATAAGAACAGACCTCAGGACCAATGGAATAGAATTGAAAACCCAGAAATGAACCTACAGACCTATAGCCATCTAATCTTCGATAAGGAAGCTAAAACAATAGAATGGAAGAAAGACAGCCTCTTCAGTAAATGGTGCTGGCAAAATTGGTTAACTACATGTAGAAAACTAAAGCTAGATCCTTATATATCACCCTGCACCAGAATCAACTCCAAATGGATCAAAGACCTTGAACTCAAAGTAGACACTCTGAAAACATTACAGGATGGAATAGGAGAAACCTTAGGTCTCCTTGGCTCAGGCCGAAATTTTCTGAATAGAGACCCGGAAGCACAACAAATCAAAGAAAGGTTGGACAAATGGGATTGCATAAAGTTGCAGAGCTTCTGCAGGGCAAATGACATAGCTAGCAAGATCAATAGAAAGCCCACCGATTGGGAGAAGATCTTTACTAGCCATACAACGGACAAGGGTCTCATATCTAAAATATACTTGGAACTCAAAAAATTAAACCCCCCAACAACAAATCCTCAAAGAAACAACTGCCCAATAAATAAGTGGGCGAAAGACTTAAAGAGAAACTTCTCTGAAGAAGAAAGAAGGATGGCCAATAGACACATGAAGAAATGTTCAACATCCCTAGCCATAAAAGAAATGCAAATCAAAACAACATTGAGATATCACCTCACTCCAGTTAGAATGGCAAAAATCAAGAACTCTAACAACAGCAGATGCTGGAGGGGATGTGGACAGAAAGGAACCTTACTTCATTGTTGGTGGGAATGTAAACTTGTTCAACCACTTTGGAAAGCAGTATGGAAGTTCCTCAAAAGACTTCACATAGATCTCCCCTATGATCCAGCAATCCCACTTTTGGGCATTTACCCAAATGTTTACAAACAAGACCACACTAAAGCTACCAGCACAACTATGTTTATTGCAGCATTATTTACCATAGCTAAGATATGGAACCAACCCAGATGCCCCTCAGTAGATGAATGGATCAAGAAAATGTGGTATATATACACAATGGAATTCTATGGCTCCATCAGAAAGAATGACATTTCCCCATTTGTTAGGAAATGGAAAGGCTTGGAAAAAATTATATTAAGTGAAGTAAGCCAGGCCCAAAGAAGCATAGGTCCCATGGCTTCCCTTATTTGCAATATCTAGTATAGGTATGAGTCAAGCAGAAAAGGTCAGATAATGTGATGTTAGGAAAATGAACCCTTAAATATGTATTTTAATGTTTTCGTTTCTTTCATGCATATGTTTCTAACGCATTTATAAGATTATTTCTTTGTTGCTTTGTATGTCCCTCCCCCACAGTGTAACCCCTGCTTTCACTATATTTGATGTCAGTATAACATGTGGAGGAGATGGGGACAAACAAGTCGTTTAAGGATTCAGGTGGACCTGTTGCAACAATGAGAAGTACAAAATGTCATGTCAAAACCAGCTTTACAATGTCAGTGGGGGGTGGAGGGGGGTATAATTGGGTGGGGGGAGGGGGGAGGCTGGGAAGGGAGGTGAAGGGTAACAAAGGAGGAGGCTGCAATGCTTGGTAAGAAATGTATGCATTATCCTGCCCATGTAATTGTAGCCCCTCTGTACAGTATGTTCTCAAATAAAATAAAATAATATTAAAAAAATATTACATCTGTGCTTTTGAACAAGTCCTAAAAGGCTTATTCATCCCAAAGTCATGCTTCAGTTAAATGACAGTTGGCAAAAATCAGTAGCTAACATATGATTTCACTTACATTTAAACAGATGTGATCCTCTACTATTTGATACAAGAGACACACTCTATGAGTTCTATGTGCATCATGAGGTAGTAAACTACTACACTGTAAGGCTTTCTCTTTCCTTAAATGCTACCTCGTCATAGCCTGCAGTGGCCTTTACAGAGACCCCACCCCCTTCTCAAAAAACATATACGGGGATATACTTTGGACCATATAAACACCTGAACAAAATTTGATGCTTCTGGAATGGCACACCAAAGTATTCAACAACAATAAAAACTGATTGCCTAAAAAAAAAAAAAAAAGAAACATAGGTCTTATGGTTTCCTTATTTGCAATAACTAGTATATGTCTGGGACAAGCAGAAAAGGTCAAAAGCTATGTACATATGACCAGATAAGATGATGTTAAGCGAAATGAACGCCAAGATAGTGACACAAGAGGGTTTTTTTTTCTTGCTTGCTCTTGTTCCTAACATATTTATAATATACCATGTGATTTTTTTTTGTTTCTTTGTATGTTCTTCCCCCATAGTATAATCCCGTTTTCACTGTATTTGATGTTGGTGCCCTGCATCTTGTGTATATACTTCTCTAGCTGGGGGAGCAGAAGGGAAAAACAAAATGCTTAAATAGGGATACAGAAGTACAAGACACTATGTTGTGAAATGAACTTTACAATTTGGGGGGGTTGGGAGGGGACGGAAGTGGGGAGAGTACTTGTGGAGTTGGGAGGGAAGGACGGGTAGGGGAAAAGCAAAGGAGGAGGTAACAATGCTAGAGAGATAATGTACTCATAACCTTGCTCATGTAACTGTAACCCATCTGTACAGTATTTTTTTTACAATTAAAATGTATTAACAAAAGAATAAAGTGTAGAATAGGTATATAAGAGAAGATGTTATTTATGACTTTCATTAATGTTATGTTTAACAAAATTTACCACATATGGGGCTGGGAAGGTGGTTCAGTGGTATAGTGGTTGCCTCCCATGCATGAGGACCTGGGTTTGATTCCTTAACACCACATAAGAAGAAAAAAGCCAGAAGTGGCTCATGTGGTATGTAGCTAGCCTTGAGCTGAAGAACTGAAGGACAATGCCCAGGACATGACCAACACACACACACACACAAAATCACCACATACATATGAACTCATGTTAAATGCTTCTTCCTCCTTCCTCATTCTTTTCATTTTTGGGAATTTGCATACACACACATATGATGTTAAGTTATTAACACTTAATGGGGAAGAAAACAAATAGGTGAAATTGGAGATGAATGTTTAGAGAATAAATGTACAGGGGATGATGGAAAGATAAAGAAATGGTCAAAATATTATACCCTGGATAATATCCAGTTGAAATAATTTTTAAATGTCAAATGGGAATGGTAGAAAGGAAGTGTTTAGTGAATAAATTCAGAACATAATTACTGGAAAATTGAAGGAAACAAAATGAATCAATTCTAGGGACAGAGTTCTAAATGTAGACTCTATGTTTCATGCTTTTAATAGCCATAAAACAGCACAACTTGGAAAAAAGCATATTAAATGAAGTCAGCCAGACACAAAGAAACACAGGTCCTACTGTTTCCCTTATTTGCAATAATTAGTATACATGTAAGATAATCTTAGCAAATGAACAGGATATCTCAATATCTGTATACATATGATCATATAAGATAATGCTAAGTAAAATGAACTCCAAGACATGGACACAAAAGGTTTTTCTTTGTTGTTGTTATTGTCAATGTACTACGTGATTCTTTTTACCTTTGTGTTTTCCCCACTATGATGTATCCCTTGTTGTCACTGTATTTGATGTTGGTAGCCTGGGTATTGTATATACATTTATCTGGTCTAGGAAAGGGAAGAGGAACAACAGAATGGTAAGACAAAGGACAAAGAAGGAACCAATACAAAAACAATAATTACAAGGCAATATGTTCGAAATGACGTTGCTGGGGGGGCGGAATAGAGAGGGGGAAAGATGGAGAAAAATGAGGTAGGGAGTAACAAATTAGACAAGAAATGTAATCACAGAAGGGAAAAATAAATTGTTTAAATAGGGATACAGGTTGACCCATTGCAACAATGAGATCTACAAGATGCTATGTCAAAAAACTCTACTATTTATGTGGTGCAGGGGGGTGGAATGTAGTTCTGGAGTTAGGAGGGAAGGGATGGTAGGAGAAAAAAAAAGGAGGAAGCAACAATGCTTGATAATAAATGTACTCATTATCTTGCTCGTGTAATTGTAACCCCACTGTACAGATTTTCATAATAAAGACTTATTTTAAAAAAAGAAATGTAATCACTACTTTACTTATATAACAGTAACCCCTTTGTATATCACCTTGACAATATTTTTAAATGAGTTCTTATAGTGTTAAATGAGATACATAGCCATCCCAAGATAAGTCGGTCTATATACCATATGATATTGTAATAGTTCTCTTTAATCACTTAGAATAAATACAAGACTTATTCACCACTTAATGGATTTTTTAAATATACAGAACAACACATCCATTGTTATTCATTGTTATTACTCTCATGACAATTAGTAGGGAGAAAAAATTCTCACAGAAGATAAACTAAGTTGCTAATGCTGGTCAGCAATGTTACAAAAGTAGAATCAGGATTTGAATACTAACATCACAGAGATTGAGAGTACAATTCAAAAGAATATATTGTGTTCACTTTGAGGCTAGTTTGTTTTGGTAGTACTGTAAGTTTATAATCAATTTTTGTAGTGGTCTATGTGTGCAATGAATGAGTGTTCCTTTTTTTCTCTTTTTTATTGTTAAGGTGATATGCAAAGTGTTTACAATTACATAAGTAAGGTAATAAGTACATTTCTTTTGTTACACTTTCCATTATTTTCCTCCTACTTTTTCCTCCTCCCCTCCCCAAGTTAGACAGATCATTTCCAATATATTGTCTTGTGTATATCACTGTTGCATTGGTTCCCCTTTGTCCTTTCTCTCACCATTCTGTTGCTCCCCTTCACTTCCCTAATTTTAATAAACATATATACAAGACCAGGTTACTAAAATCAAAAAGGGGCTAAAATATAGGGCTCAGAACACACAAAAGAAACAAAAAATTACATAATATATTAAAAAAACAACCACAACAAAGAAAATCCTCTTGTGTCCATGTCATGGAGTTCATTTCACTTTAACTGAACACTTTTTCATATATATTATGTAAACATAAAGATCTTTCAAATAAAATTTATCATTAATATATTTGGCAATAACGTGCTGAAAATGTGATGAGTACAGGAATATAAGCTACTTTAATATGTCCCATACACATTTTAAGAAATATTTCTGAAAAAAAAATTAACCAACAAATATCTATCTAATTGCTTTATGTGAAGAATAGATGATTTAATGTGGAGAATGAAGAATAATCTCACAAAGTTTTTTTTTAATTACATGTTCTTTATTTAGGATTTTGATTTGAAGAGGTGGAATCTGTGACTGATTGTATACTTACTCTCTTGAACTTCCCAGGGTAAATTTAAAAAAAAGGCAAGTAAAATGTGGGAATTTAGACCAATAAACATATGACACGGCAGTATATGACATCTGTTGTGTTTCAACATGAGGCAAAACCTGTTTTTGGATTTAATTGGACCTGAGATACATATTTAAAAGAGGAATGAAGAAAAACCATATCCATACTTGTGAATTATAATTTTTCTTGAAAGAATGTCTTCTAACAAGTAAAGGGCAGGCATTATAAATTGCACATGAATTAGATAAAATTATACAGCAGATGCTAATATAATATCAATGTACTTTAACAATATTCATTAAAATAAGCAGGGATGTAATTGGAAAAGTGAAAACCCAATTAACCTACTTAACCTGCTTATTTAGACTGAAAGTTGCTAACATACCTTGCATAAAATTCCAGTATCATGGGAATGTTTAGTGAACTCAAATGGATTTAACACAAATCAGAAAGTAAAACATGCAATTTGTAGATTGAAAACAATGTTGGATCAGACTAAATCCCAAGTATAGATATCTAGTACTAAAATTACAAATTATTTACATTATCCAGGAAATACATTCATTGATCAATTAAAACACATTTCAGTTGTACATTGGAGATTTAAATTACTCAAGTACCCTGAATCTATGAGCCAAATATAGGTAACAGACAATCTCTAACATCCTGGTTTTGCGAACCAAAACAAACGTAAATAATGTAATGAGGAGCATTAGAGAACACACAGCCATAGAAAGAGGAAAGGAGAGAGAAAGCAAAATACTGGACTTTTTTTTTTTCTTTCTGGTACTCAAGGGTAATTATCACTTCATTCATTATAGATTTGAGGAAAGATTTCAGGAAGATTTCAAAGCTTCACTTGAGGATGTTTCAGGGAGATCTTTGTATCTTACAAATATATTAAGAAGAAACATACTTTCCATTTAAATTATTTCATTTGAGCTTCACTATAGAGTTTCAGAAACATCCAAAGCAGAAGTGATGGCCATCTCTGGTCAAGGCCACCATAAAACCTGATTGAAAATTGGCAAGTTATTCTCCTGTGACAACATTATTACTCAAAGAGAGATGATAGACACTAACATGATGCAAGATGCTGAGCAATAAACATAAAACAAAAATTATGACTTAGAAGACTGGAAAAATTGTTGTCAGAATACCCTCCTCCCAACTAGTTACTAGTAGTCATTCATCTTTACTCATCTATTTCTTGAAAGTATATTCAACACTCTGAATTTTCTTCAGCTTACCAATCTTACAAGTATTTGTCAAAGTTATGATGAATACCTTTTACCAAAATTATGTCACAAAAGCATAATTTACATAGAAAAAATAACATATTTTCCCTTTAACTTCTTGTCAGCATCATGAAATCTGAACATTGTACTATACAAATAAAAAATACTGAAAAATATCTGTAGATCAATGCAAATGTTAAATAATTTTCTCTAGAGATCATTTTAAAAAGCCTTTTATTCTTAAACTTTCATTTGCATTATTGCTAGTAATCATTTCATATTCAATAGAAAAGTAAAAATAACTTTGACACATTTATATTAACTGAGAAATATGAAGCAATTTGTCAACAGGTTCCGTAAGTTTAAGATCTGCATATACAAATGAAAGACCTATTACTATGTTTTGCTCCAGCATCTAAGTACTAAAAGTAGTTATCGTAGTAGTTAATTTTGTAAAATTAGTTGGGTTAATTTGTTACATTGTAATGTACAAAGTGGGGCTTGAAATAAAATGGGACTCTTGTCTACAGAGCAGAAGTAAAGGCCATTATGACCTGATAGTTTTTACAAGTCCACTAAGTCCAATATTGTGGATAGAGTTAACTATCTTTAGAGTTGTAAAATTTCTGTTTATTGTTCTATAAATACTAAACTTGAACAACCTATTGCCAATACAAACAGAATTTATTTAGAAATAAATTTTCCATTTGCATGCAACAACACACTGTTAACACCTGTTAGGTCCTCTTTAATTTTTCTTTGTAGGTGAATCATATGGCTATAAATTTAGTAAATATTTCATAAAATGATGCAACATGTTCTTTCATTTCTATCACATAAACCTTTTACGACAAATATTATTTTGTACACATTAAGTTCAAATGAAACATTCAGGCCTGAGGCATTATCTAAGATTACTTCAATATTTGAATATTTTCTGGATAGGTTACAGCCTACAGTAACAATATAAGATATATTTACAGTGCATCATGAGGGAGAATTTTCTATTGTCTATCAGAAAATTATTTTAATTTGGTGGATTTAGAATAAAAAAGAATAAACAAGCTAAAATAGTCGAAAATGTTCATAATAACTCATTAAATAAGTAAATGTTTACCTATTTCTTTCTATTCTAGTTTGATGTTTACAGGTGAATTCCAAAGCTCCACACTTTAAGAAAGAGAAAGATAACAAAGGACCATAAAAGAGAATGGAAAATGTTGCCTCAATTGTTTTTAATATCAAAAACACTGATTTTCCTTTTAGAGATAAGGATAAAAATTTAAATATCTAATATTTCAAGTGAAATAAAGGTTTAAATGTTAGGGTTTTGGAATAAAGTTTATGAATTTACTATTGTCATATTGGCATACAATTTACTTTCAGATGTTTTAGTGTTGATTGTGAATGCTGAATATATTCTTCATTATAACATTTTAAAATCAATATCTACAATTATTTCTATCATTGTTGTTTTGAAGTGATCAGGTAATAATTGGTTAACAATTGATATGATCATCAATTTGAAAGTATTTTCAATACTAGTGTTAAACTGTTACCTCCAATATTTATGTAAATGAAGAAAATCGATAAATTCTCAAATCACTCCATATAAGTCTATCCACTTCATAATTTCCTTGCACCCTTGACTACAATTAGCCAATCTTCTTATCCCAGGCCCTGACAACTCCTCTGAGATGATATTTATTCCTGTACATTTGCTTGGAAAAATTTCATGACATGATACATACTTTTGTGTCATGTATAACTTTGAAACTGAATTTTTACTTTTTCAGTTGTGGGGCTTGAACTCAGGGCATTGGCACTACCCCTGAGCTCTTTTGCTCAAGGCTAGTGCTCTACCACTTTTATCCACAGCTCCACTTGCCCTTTTTGAGTAGTTATTTGGAGATGAGTCGCATGGGCATTTTTCTTCCTTGGCTGGCTTCAAATCGCAATCCTCAGTTCTCAACCTTCTGATTAGCTTGGATAAACGGGTATGAGCCATCAGCGCCAAGCTGAAAAGGATCTTTCTTTGTTTCCACCCTCCCTCCCTCCCTCCCTCCCTCCCTCCCTCTTTCCTTCCTTCCTCCCTCCTTTCCTCCCTCCCTTCCTCCTTTCCGCTTCCCTCCTTTCTTTCTTTTCTTCCTTCTCTCCCTCTTCCCTCTCTCCCCCAATCCCCTCCTCTGTTTACCCCTCTCCCTCTCTCCACCCTCTCACCCCTCTCTCCTTCTCTTCCCCTCGCCCCCTCTCTCCCTTCCCCCACCTCTCTCCTATCTGTCTCCCCCTCTCATCCCTCTCTCTCCCCTCTCCTTGCCCCTATCTTTTTCAGTGCTGGGGCTTGAATGTGGTCTTGGCCACTATCCCTGTGATTCGTTGTGCTCAAGTTGGCTCTCTACCACTTGAGCCACAGCTCTACTTCTGTCTTTTTCTGCGTAGTTTTTCTTTTGGAAATAAGAGTCTCGTGGATTTTCCTGTCCAGGCTGGCTTTGAACCTCGATCCTCAAATCTCAGCCTCCTCAGTAGCTCATACTACAGGCATAAGCCATCATCACCCAGCTGAAACTGGATTCTTTCCATTAGAAACCTTCCTTTGAGATATATACATATTTGTTTTAGGAGTTCATATTTTTTTTTACTAGCTTACTTCATGATATAAGCATAGATAGTTTTTATTCCTCTATTCTTTATGCATTCACCAACTGAAGAGTATTTGGACTTTGATCATATTAATTATGAGTAAAACTGGATGAAACCTGTTGACACGTTAAACGTTCTATTACTGTATTATGCATTTATTAGCATGTTTGTTATACAGAAAATATATCTACCCATGTTCATACTGTATTCCAATCAGCACCCTTCTATTGTTTTCCTTTCCTTCTTTCTCTCCTTCCTAAACTATTTGAGAATGCTTTATTTCATTGTTTTTTTTGTATTTCATTATCCTTATATCATTCTTCAAAGCATTCTCCATTCAATAAGCAATTTATGAATGCATTATGTGTGGATCAGTGTCACCTCTATTCACACTCACCCTTTCAACACACTTCTTCCCGCACTTTATTTTCTAGGATATGTATACTTTCAATATTGTTGTATGCTTCATTTCTCTAGAGCAAGCACCTATAAATTTGATTATTTTGGTATAAATTTAAAAGGAATTTCGAAACATTTTGTAACCAATGTTAAATAATTCCTGTTGCTCGAAGTCCACACTGGGAGCTGGAATATTCAATATTATACAGTTTTATAAATGTGTACTGGTACAACTTTGAGGCTACTAATGAGTAAATATATAAGCATTGATCCTTATTTTTAAAGCAAGAGTTAGAAATGCCTTAGTTGAAAATTCTCTCCAAATAGATTTTAAATAAAATAGGTCATAAGTTAGAGTATGGGCTGGCCATTAGCTATTTATATGACCAACATTAATATAAGCCCTTTAATATTTTATAGCACAATTCTTTTACCTTTGTATTTCTCAGTTCCAAATATATTTAAAATATTTAGTCTGTATAAAAAGCCAACTGTTTCTTCGATTTTCTCACTCATAACATTTTAACATCACTTTTCACATTCTCACTTGAATTCACTAATGGCCTAAATTTCTGTACCTCCAATGAAGGTGATCACCTTCCAATAGTTTCTGATTGTACTGAGAAAGAAATCTTAATCTTTTAAATGACACAAATGGCCAGTGCTGTACATGATTTATAAATCTTTCCGCATTTAGGGAAAACTATTGTAAATGTAATTCAGAGAATATATTGAAAAGGAGTACAGAATAAGGAAAAACAATATGAAATTAAATAGAGGATTATAGAGAAAAGAGAGTAAAAATCCATTTTAGGTTGTCATTAATTTGTACAGTAAAAAAAGAGTTATAATGTGGAAAATTATTATTATAAGAGCCTGAATCAAATGTAGAGAATTTAAAATAACAAATAAATGTTAATGAAGGATATCTTCAGTTTTATTCACCATGTCTACAGAATTAAGGAGAAGCCAAAGCTTATAGAGTCTTTCAGCCTGTGGTCCAAGAGAGGCATATAAAATGAGTTTGAGAATTTGTTTGACTACAGATGTGCACCTAACTGCACAGAAACTCATGAAAGCTCCTGCACAAGAGACAGAAATGAAACCAGACTAAAATTGCCACTGATTATATGGAATAAAATCCACAGCAATACATAAAAAATCCCAAGAAGAAATAAAAGCATACCACAAGGTTAAGCTAATAAAATATTTGTCATTAATAGAATGAGGATTATTTAGAAAGTTACATGTAACTACTTAAAAGTTTTAAAAGTACAAAAAGATATTAATCCACAAATGATGATTTCCATGGAGATAATTAAATAGGAGAATCAGTAACAATGATGAAAAAGGATAATGAAGCAAAGAATTAGAATAGAAATGGTTATATGAATAAGTATGTATATGTGATGAGTTTATATGTATATATCTATGTGGATGTGTATATATATATATATATATATATATATATAGAGAGAGAGAGAGAGAGAGAGAGAGAGAGAGAGAGAGAGAGAGAGAGAGAGAGAGAGAGAGAGAGACCTATATGGATACTTAGATTAGTTTACAAAGACTATAAAACACTTACCACAACAGCCAATAATGCAAGCTTGTCAACTGAATAAATATTTATGCAAATACTGGCATTTTTCAAATATTACAAATTTTAATTAAGTTAAGTATAAAAATACTTTGTAGAAGGCGAAAGATTTATACGATCTGAAGAGGCTGGGAAGGGATGTGAAGGGTAAACCAAAGGAGGAGGTTGCAATGCTTGGTAAGAAATGTACGCATTATCCTGCCCATGTAATTGTAACCCCTCTGTACAGTATGTTCACAAATAAAATAAAATAAAATAAAATAAAATACTTTGTAGACAAGTACAGTAGGTTGCACTATAGTTCCAGCTACTAAGAAGGCTTAGGTAGGAGTTTTGCCATCAAAGGTAGTCCCAGGCAAAAATATGGTATCAGAGCTGAAAAATAAAATAGAACCTAAGGCGTTGGGATTAGTGCACAAGTGTTAAATTATCTGCCTACCAAGGATGAGATTTTCAATTAAATCCCCAGTAACACTAAAATAAACCAATAAATTTAAAACACAAATAAATTTATATAAAATATTACATATGTATATATGAATTACACACCCACACAGACATACACACTCACAAACAGGGTTTGGCAATGGCTCCCTTTATTTTCCTGCAATGCAGAGGCATAATGAGAATAATCTAGATATGTATATAGGGAGTTCAATGCCTTCCTAAACTTTACACTTAGTGAGATCATTTGCAAAATAAAATAACATGATATAAAAGTCATGAAAATAAATGCATAAATAAAAATAAAAAATAAGGTTTCATGTAAATACAAATCAGAAGTAAGAGAATTGCATTCTGAGAAGAGTAGCTACTATGTGAACATTATACCTCAAACTTACAAAAATTCATCCCTACTAATTGGATTCTATATTCCTTCCTATCCTGTAAAATATAGCCTAATGATCGTTAGATAAAAATCCCTATATAATATTCTTATACTATATACTGTAGTAAATTGCAACACAGTGGGGTTTGAATAGATAAACATAAAATGACACAATAAAATGTATAAAAGACAAGTTACAGAACCAGAAGTGGCTCTTGAGTACAATAAAAGATAATGAGAGTTTGTAGCAATGTAAATTAGTACAGGTACTAAAGAAATGACTGAATTAAAGAGGGGTAAAGATATTGAACAGATGACACAGATCAAAACACCTTGAGTTTATGAATATCTTTGCTAAATGACAAAAAGTTCAATACTAAACTTAAAATTTAAGAAAAATGAGGAAAAGGGTGGGTGGGAGGGCTGAATGAGAATGCAAAAAAGGATGACATTAATCAAGTCACCATACACATAAACTGCTCTGCTGAATGGCAACTCCCTTGTACAATGCACAACTACTTAGACAAAATACTAATGTTAAAAAATATAGTCACTATAAAAAGAGTATAGAGATTCCTCAAAAACTAAAATCAGAAATACCCTATCAGGCAATGGTATTTAACAAAAAGATTACAATTCAAGATATAAATCACCTGTATACTCATGTTCATTGCTATAGTATTTACAATTCAGACGCTCCATACACTACCAATGAATGCATCAAGAAAATATGAGAATATTGTATGTATATGTTGTATATGTATTTTTATAGTATTTATATATACAATACAACCTTATTCATCCACCAGAATATTATGTCATTTGTGGGGAAATGGGTGAACTTGGAAATAATGATATTGACTAAAGTAAGCCAGACGCAGAGAGAAAATAGACACATTTTTTTTAATGTGGGGAATAGAACTAAAGCAAAAATATACATTAAACACACACATACATACATAATCAAACTGACTAAAAGGTAGTATGCATTAGAATGAGATAAGATTTCATGGTGAAGCCACTTAAATAATCAACAGGAAGTTAATAGAAATGAATATGATTGCTGAAACATATAGTGATTTTGGTGTTGGAGGTTGAAAGGAGGAGACAGACAAATATAAACAGAAATGGGGGCAAATATAGGCATAATACTCAATATACATTAGGAATAATTTAACTAAGAAACATGAGAAAATAGATGGGGAATATAATGATGAAGAAATGGCTTGTATCACATAAGCATGAATCAACATATTTAATTAAAACTTTTGTGTGCATCTAATTGAAGTAAGCATTTAAAAAGAAAAATAATAAATTAGTGCTACAAAATGCAAAGATATAAAATTTAACAAATAATACTCTAGACTTCATAAATTGTGTACACTTATTCTTAGGTATTGTCACAAAACAATTTTTTGACTCAAAAACCATATTGCAAGTTTTGATACATTAGACTGACTCGAAACCAATTCAATTAAGAATGCTATTCCATAGCAATTTTATTGTTGACTGTAATAACATTAATTTTAAAATTACCTGACATGTAACGGTAATCCCTCTTTCCATCACATTTACAATAACAAGAGAAGATATAGAAGTACATAATTTATTTTATTGCAGAAGTATAAGGATGTATTTGGAACTTAAGTTCATTGAAGACATACTCTGTTGGTATTGGGTTTTGAACTCAGAGAATTACACTTCCTGCTATGGGTACAATAGCATTCAATCACTTGCGTACACTTCCAGCCTTGTTTTATTCTGTTTGATTGTTTCTTCTTTTTTTATATATATCTGGTTGGTTATTTTGCCTATAGATTCTCATAGACACTGGGTTGAAACTGCAGTCCTCCAGATCTCAGCCTCCTGAATGAGGTGAGCCATTGGAACCCAGCTGAGAACATAATTCTGTTTATAGACTGCTTTTAAACACCCTTATCCCTTGGAAAAGTGTTTGGTTGTGTTTTGTGTATCTCCAAACATTTCTATAACTTCAGTTTCATTTATAAAATGAACTGAAACTTTTCATATATCTAAAATTTGGAGACCCTACTGCATTGTAAATTTGATCGGATACCCCCATATCCACCAGCGTGTCAACTACTTAACTGAGCTCATATTATAAGCTGCTTTGTTTAATAAAATAATATTATTAAATTGATTGCATCCATTCAAATAGTATTTAATTGCAATTAACATTTTACCTTTGACCTTCTACACTACTTTGATGTGGATTATTTCCACGCTTTTCTCCTTTTATCACTACTTGTTTAGTTGTCTAATAGTTGCATTTAGCGCTAGTGTTCGTTGCTTTTTGCATTGCATAATATGCATATACGGCATATAGAAGGCAATCAATAAAATTCAATGATACATAATACTTGCTAACATGTGTCACTTGTAAGACCTATATTATTCAAAAGTGTTTTGTTGTTGTTGTTGTATTTTGTGTGTCATAGGGCTTGAACTCTAGACCTAGGCACTGTGCCTGAGCTCTTCAGCTCAAGGTGACCACTCTACCACTTGAGCCATAGGACCACTTGTGGTTTTCAGGTGGGTTAATTAAAGATAAGAGTCTCACGGCTTTCCTCCTGAGCTGGTTTTGGACTGTGATGCTCATATCTCAGCCTCCTGAGTAGCTGGGATTACAAGTGTGAACCACCAGCACCTGGCTGTGTGTTGCTTTTATATAAAATTATTTGTTACTTTTTATTAACAAAAATATTTTTCAATCAAGACATGCAAAACTCAATTTTATGTATATCCAAATACTGTGCTTTAAATATATATTTTATATCTCAAAAGATTAATATTACTTCACACATTCTCAAAAAGCAAAACTGTCTTCGTTACTATTGTTTCTAACGTATTTATAAAGCACCAGGTGATTTTTTTTTTTGTTGCTTTGTATGTCCCTCCTGCACAGTATAACCCCTGTTTTCACTGTATTTGATGTGGGTACAATTTTGCAGAGGGAAGGGGAAAAACAAATTGTTTAAATAGGGATGCAGGATGATCCATTGTAACAATGAGATGTACAAGACATTATGTCGAAAACTGAACTTTACAATGTAGGCGGTGGGTCAGGTGCGGGGGGGGGGGTGTAGCTGATGAGGTGGGAGGGAAGGGATGGTAGGGGACAAACAAAGCAGGAGACAACAATGCTGGATAAGAAATGTACTCATTACCTTGCTCATGTAACTGTAACCCCTCTGTACAGTATTTTCATAATAAAAAACTTAATTAAAAAAATAACTGGGCTTTGGTACTTCTCTAATATGCATTTGATACAAAGAATACATGTAATGATATTTTCATAAAATACTATTTTCTATTGTATAATTGAGCTTGCTGAACATATTTTACATTATATATAATATAATCATCTTTAACTTGTATTATTACAATAAATATAATTTATAAAAAGTCTATAATTGTATACATATATACTTATTATCTGTTGTTTTATACTTTTATCATACTTTACCTTGTTTTGAATTCATAGTGAAATTCCTACACTTATAAAAGTAGACATTTATTTGGGGGAAAATACAATTCCTGAGTGCATTAGTGAAATTTAACTCCGAGACTTTGTGATTTAATTGATGTAATCCGACCTTGCCATTAGTCTAGCTGGAGGCAAGCTATTTCTGTCTGCATTACTTTTCATTATTACTTGCTTGTAGGAATTCAATACCTGCTGCTCTAAATAAATACATGACAAAACTGATAACTTACTACAGAAAGACCTTCAAAGTTCATCTATTTTTCCCATCAATGATAGTACACAACTGTATACTTCTTAGCTTTCACAATTCAAAGGCTGTTATTTTAACTAGAATTTCAAAAAATACATTGTGATTTGAGATGCAGAAGAAAATGTGTATTTCTTATTTATTCATGGAATGTCCAAGCATCATGATGATGATATAAATTGCTTGAATTCTCTAGCAACTTCTTTTGCAGTGGTGCCTAGGCTTGTTATTAATTTATTCTGTTCTTCCTAGGTGCAGGGAAAAAAGAGACAATCAAGTCATATATCACATAAACAATTAAAAACTATCCTTTGGCTATAGGCTTTTTGAAATGATGTAGTGCTAGTACAAAGTGAGCTGTCCTTGAGTTACTTGCATTGGTTGGTATTAGGCAGAATGATTAATTTTTTACAAGTGAGACATGGAGAGTGAGATCTTCAAAGTTGTGCCAGCTGCATATTTATTTTTATTATGGCTTAGAAACTGATAGCAAAAATACAATGTTAGTACATGTATTATATTAATGAGAATTTTTGGCTTTTTATTTTTCTTTCTTAGTGGAATACAATGAAAGTTCTACTTTCTGTTCCTCTCTGAAGTTCAAAAAAGATTTTCATGTAAATATGGGTCACAGTATCCAATTAAACTCTAATATCTTATTTTCAAAAATGGCTATGTGATATATAATGTAATTTAACAATTTAATAATTTTCTTAAATTATAGGTGAATTCCTAAGTATTTTAAACTGTGAACTTATTTAATACTCTATGTAGAGATTCTGATGCACTTCATTGTAAAATAGTAGTAAATACTTCAGTGAGGGTGTATTTAGTCACATGAATACAATTTTTCTCCTTTTTTATATCTTATTTCAAGGTAATTACAATTTAGCATATTTTTCCTAATACATTCAAATTTTATTATAATTTGAGACCCTTAGATTTTAAAACAACACTGTTAAGTGCTAATGCTGGGCCTGAAGCAGCCCTGCTGCATTTATAATGCTATCAAAATGATTTGGATTTAGAAAGAAAAACCAGTTCAAACATGCATATTGTATATTTTAGTGCATCATAAAATTTACTCTTTCATTTAACAGAAAGAACTTCTATATTGACAGGCTGCATATTTATTTAGAATATCCAACAAAATCAGTGTTTTCCACAGTGTGCTTTTCCGTATTCCTCCCAGGGCACATAATGTATCATTGTGTCTTACTACAACTCTAAGTTAACTTCAGAGGTATATTTGTATCATCCCCACTGTTAGAGACATGATAAATTTAAAGCTTAACAAAACATAATGTTGAGTTGGTCAACAGATTTTAAAACATTACAAGTCACTATTATTATGAGTGATGTTCTATATGGATGAGCAGAGCTAAGGTATTCAGCTCTGCAGAGACAAATACATACACATAAGCACACGCATGCCTGCAACATTCCCTTCTAAATTATTCACAACTGTGATGAGATGTCATTTTTTAGAAAATTATGTCCACATAAAAATAACTTAGAGGCAGTCATCCAAATTTGGAACCATCTGTGTTCATTGTGTGCAAACTGAAATTGAAAATTTGAACAGTGAATAAAATAAACAAAGAGGCATGGCTTTTCATGAGTCTACATACCAATAATATTTGATGTTTGAAGGAGGCTAAGGTTTCATGTTTATAATGAGAGACAGATTAAGTTAATATTTGTGTTTTATATAAATTAAAGTGACTTAATTTTTTTGTTTTCCATTTTTTTTTTGGTTGTGAGGCTTGAACCTTACAACTTGGGGGTAAGAGGAATTAACACTGTTAAAAAAGAAATGTACTCATTACCCTTACTTATATAAATGTAGCTCCTACGTACATCCCTGCACAATAAAATTAAAAACAAAAACAAAAACTTATGTTGATGTCTATAAAATATTCCTACGTGGTTTACTCAATAGAAATATTTCAAAGATCAAACTATTAATATTGGGATCTATTACAACCATCCCAATGGACCATGTGGAGGCAGGCAGGCACAGGAGAAAGATTATCATAAGGTTTATAAGAGGGTCCACATCTCCCTAGGAAAGGGAGCATATAGCTCCTCCCCCCATCCAGGTGGCAGATAGGTCTGGGGCAAGTGGTGTGCACAGGTACATCTGGGCGGAGAGAGTGAGTGGTCAGCTATTTGACATCTGGCCAGAACTCTAGGGCAGGGAGGAGCTCAGGACTGGGTAGAATTGAGGACCAGAGGTGGGGATAATGCTGACATTTAGTAATTTTGGTTTTAGGAAGGGTATTAGGTAAGTACTTAAACTTTATTTCCTTTTGGATTTCTGTACTATATTACTTATATATCTACAATTGATGAATCGCTTTTCTTAAATTTCTTTTATTTTTAAATGTTTTCTTTTTATTGTGAAAATACTGTAGAGAGGGATTACAGTTACATGATCAAGGTAATGAATACATTACTTATCAAGCATTGTTGCCTCCTCCTTTGTTTTCCCCCATCATCCCTTCCCTCCCACCTCCACAACTACATTCCCCCCATACTTTCCCCTGCTAAATTGTAAAGTTCATTTTTCAACATAGTGTCTTATACAGTTCATTGTTACAATGGATCAACCTGTATCCTAATTTAAACATTTTGTTTTTTCCCTTCCCCTCCACAAATGGAAAGACTTGGAAAAAATTATATTAACTAAGCCAGGCCCAAAGAAATACAGGTCTCATGGTTTCCCTTATTTGCAATAACTAGTACATACCTGGGACAAGCAGAAAAGGTCAAAAGCTATGTACATATGACCAGATAAGATGAAGTTAAGCTAAATGAACCCCAAGATAGGGACACAAGTATGTTTTTTTTTCTTGCTTGCTATTGTTTCTAACGTATTTATAAGGTACCATGTGATTTTTTTGTTGCTTTGTATGTCCCTCCCCCCACGGTATAACCCCTGTTTTCACTCTATTTAAATTTCTTTTTGCATTCTAAGCACTTCTTTGAAACAAATGAATCAATCACATTGATACTGGTTGTTTATGATACATTTTCATATAACATTATACAATAAGCTCTTCATAAAATAACTTGCTAAATAATGTTAGACTGAAAAAATGTTGGAAATAATGAAGTTACTATGGTTTTATGCATATATTTTTCCTAAGGTTTTAATGTATCACTATAGCTGGGGATTGTCTCTCAAGCCTGTAATCCTGTCTGTGTGGGAGGTGAAGATTGCCATAGTGGTAATGGTTTGAGGCTAATGGGAACATTTTGTAGAAGTCCATCTCACACATTTTTAAGCACACTGGCATTCACCTGTATACCTAGGAAATACAAGAGGGAACATCATAGCCCAAGCTGTCCAGGATATACAATGCGATTCTTCCCTGAAAATAACCAATCTGGAAAGGGCCCAGAAGTATGGTTGAAGGGGTACAGTACTTGCCCAGCAAGTGTGAGGGCCTGAATTCAATCCATAGTACCAAGCAAAATAAAATAAACATAACACTAAACAGAAATTAGTCTAACAGTTTTAAACTTTTAAAACAAAGTTAACAATGTTCAATTAAAAACAAATAGGATAAGCTGAGCGCCATTGGCTCATGCCTGTAATCCTAGCTACTCAGGAGGCTGAGATCTGAGGATCATGGTTCAAAGTCAGCACAGGCAAGAAAGTCCGTGAGACTCACCTCCAATAAACTTGGAAAACTGGAAGTGGTGTTGTGGCTCAAGCTGTAGAGAGTTCGCTTGAGCTGAAAAGCGCAGGGACAACACTCAGGCCCAGAGTTCAAAGCCCCACGACCGACAAAAAAAAATAAAAAATGAAAATAAATATAAATATAAATAAATTGGATAATTCTGTAGTATGTAATTTTTTATTCCCATGGAGAAAGTTCCCTATGTAGCCTAGGCTTGTCCTCCTGAATGAGACTCAGAACTGCTGTGCTTACTTGTGTGTTCAATAAGAAACAGTTATAAAATCTTGTGTGTACTTGATTTTTTAATGTTTTTTATTGTAAAAAATAGTGTATAGAAGGGTTACAGTTACATGAGTAAGGTAATGAGTACATGTCCTATGGAGCATTGTGACCTCCTCCCTGGTTTTTCCCCTAATATCCCTTCACCCCCCCCCCCCATCCCGCCAAGTTGTAAAGTTCTTTTTCTACATAGGGTCTTTGTACATCTCATTATTACAATGAGTCATCCTGTATCCTTGTTTCAGCATTTTGTTATTTCCCTTCCCCACCCAACCAAATTAGAAAAATATATATACAAGATGCAGGGCACCGACATCAAATACACTGAAAACAGGGGTTATATCATTGGGGAAGAAGGTATAAAAGAAACAAAAGAATGCCTAATATAATTTAGATACATTAAAAACAATAACAAGAAAGAAAAGTCAAGTTGTGTCCCTACCTTGGGGTTCATTTCACTTAACATCCTCTTATATGGTCATATGTATATAGCTTTTGAACATTTCTGCTTGTCCATGACTTATACTAGTTATTGAAAATAAGGGAAACCACAGGAGTTATGTTACTTTGGGCCTGGTTTACTTCAATTAATATAATTTTTTCCAAGTCTTTCCATTTCCTAACAAATGGGCCATGTCATTCTTTCTGATGGAGGTATAGAATTCATATATATATATTAGTTTCCAACTAGAGAACACTTTCAAAGTTTTGTTAACATTTTACATTTAGCGCTATTTTAACATTACTATTCCAGAAGTGAAATGGCATTTTTATAAATTTCATAGTTCATAGTCTTATATGCATCTTAGTCTTTAGGAGGCCATAAATCTTATATCTGCCCAAATACTATAGTCAGCTGCTGCATTTGTTACGTTGTTAGAAATATTTAGTAGGAAATATCAAGAATGCTTACTTTGTCACTTAAATAAATGACGTTTATCAAAACCTTACTCAATAATCTTACTTTTGAATGTGCAATTGGCAGGCTTTGAATCTTGATAATCAATGCTTCCTCACTATCAGAGATCACTAACATATTCTTTGAAAATGATTATCATCTCTAATTATAACACACAAAATTTATTATTAATATCATCCCTCAGCTTTGCTTCCACTTACAAAGTAGAAAAGCCAGAATTAATTTTGTTCACCATAATGAGAAAAAGCAGGCTAAACTATTAATTGTGAGCTTTTCTGAACATTATCAGAGATAAGATCCCACAGATGTGGAGTAGCATGCAATTCAAGAAAGACCTCCCTCTGTCCAGGGAAGACTGTGTGGGATGCCTGTCATATGAGGAGGGACAGTCTCCCAAGGAGTCAGGTTAAGAAGAAACAAGCTGAAATTCTAACAGCAATCCAAGTGTCAGTTGTAAGATACTTTGATGACAGAGTAATCCTGGAATCTTTTCAGAGCAGGGGAGTTCACATCAATGGAGACTTGCTTAGGATGCTGGAGATACAGAAGGAAGGTTAGGTAGAAGACCAAAGAAAGTGAACACTGTAAGCATGCAGGAGGATATTGGCAATAGAGTTCCTTCTAGAGTGTTTGTGGGTATTAACAAGTGATATGCACAGCTGATAAAAGCAAAACAAATATATAAGAATCCCTAAATATTTTTTAAAGAAAAAATTTGGGGGTCTTAATTTACTCCAGTAAATAGAAAGCAGGATTTTCCAAATGATTTTATCATTCAGATTAATAGTATAGACTGTTTAGAAATAGACATAGTCAATTTACATGTTGGAAAAGATATCAAGGCAATGCCTAGAGAAAAGGTAGGATTTCCCAAATTATATAAAATAACAAAGCCTAATTTTTTGTAAAAGGTGAAAGAGAATAGTAAAAGGAATGAAAAACAAAAAAATAAGAATCTTGACACATATGTATACAACAGGAAAAATTATCGTGAAGATCATAGTTTAAATATATAAAAAAAAGAAAGAAAATGACTGAAACAAAGCATAGTAAATGGATTTTGTAACTGTGATTAGTACACACCAAAAACAAATCAGTATAACTTCCTTACTGGAAATGAATTATTGAAAGTTTGAAAATAAAAATATCAGATTGGAATACAAATATGCATAAAATATACACATGCATATGTAAATAAGGCACATGTGCAGTAAATGTGTACATATTGAAGTAGAATAGTTAAATTGTACATATAAAATAATAAAAATGCAAAGAATGAAATTAAATATGTGAAGAACATGACTATGGATATCAGGCAAATTGAACTAAATGATAAGCTGAGTAATGGCCTTGGTTTTAATGATCTTTAAAGTCCTTCATTGTTCTTTTTAGTATCCATAAAAACCAACAGTATAAACATGCTAGTATTTGTCATTAATAAATTTAAAATAGTAATCATAGTGATAATGTAGATGGCAAAAAATAGAAAGGAAAAGCTTTTTTCTTGAAATATAAAGGTTAAATTATGCAGAATGATTTGGAGAGTATTTAGAAGTAATTTTCTATAATTTTTCCATGATTAGCTTTCAAACTAATTTCTGCAATTGTCAAACACTCTGACTTCTTTCTTTGACTGACCAGTTAACCTCCTCTCTTTAGACCAGCAAGGCTGTGGTATTCCCTCTTGTTCAGGCCATGAATGGAAAGAAGAAAAAAAAACTGCATTCCTTCTGAAAGAAATAGATAAAGTTAGAATGTGATTCCTGTATGACTTTTAAAGAGAACATGATTAAGGATAACATGCAAACTGAATGTGTGTGTGTGTGTGTGTGTGTGTGTGTATAACTTAAACATTAAGGAACCTGTATAACTGTTAATAATATTCATCCAGTTAAAAACCAAAAGGATTTTATTTATCATGTCACTTCATAAGTACAGTACAACTGCTTTAATGTCATTTCTTTCATCATTCTCTCACCAATCTACTCAATTTTCTAATTCTATTTTCATATATATACATTGAATATTATGATTTCACTCTTCCACACTTCTCCTATTCATTCATCTACCCATAACCCTTGACCACAATCCTTTCTGAGCACTCAAGTTATGCTTTTTAATATTTCCTTGGCTATACTATATATTAGTTTGTCCAAAAGTTACTCCACTAGTATTCTGCCCTGCATGTACCATACTTTAGATATTAGGTTTGTGTATATTTGCAAATGACCTGTATTTGTTAACTTATGTGTTTATAAATACAATTTAACTTCTATATATAAGAGAGAATGACTCTTTGGAATGTATGACTTTCTGAGCCTGACCTACATCCTTTAACATAATTTTTTCTAAATGATTTTTTTACCTGGAATGGATTAAATTATTGATGGATCTTAGAGTCAAAATAAATTTGTTGGAATAGTTTTAATCCCCCCAAAAGAAAATTTCTCTGCTAGAATTTCTTTTGACATTTTAGCCTTGAAAATTTGGACAAAATAACTCTAAATATTGTCAAGTGACATTTTGGCAACAATGTTGGAAATGGCATGAGAAAAATTGGTACGTGTTCAAAAAGAATATGGCCATCACAAAAATAAAGAGAAGAGAAATTGACAATTATTACTATGAAATGAGAACGAGTGACAAGAATGTGTCTTGCTATCAAGCAGAAATGAAAATATGTATAGTTTTGGTTAAGAAAAATATTGAGTAACAGCTAGGATATCATTGACTCCTATATCCTATGTCAGTGACATTGAATTTAAAAGAAAACCATCTCTCTAGTAAACAAAACACTCTCTACTGTAAAACATGTTTTGTCATTAGAGAGCACGAAATAGAAGGAAAGACAAAAAAATTCTTTAAAGAAAATTTCTTTAATGTAAGAAACCTGTAGGCTCCATTTATACATTTTAAAGGAAAATATATTATTCTCAAATGATAAAGTATTAAATAGGATTTCTCAGATTATCCACTGAATAGAATTAAACTGGGGAAAGGATTTTCCACATTCTTAATGGTTACATAAAGAGATACATACATTCCACTCTGTCTGAAAGATGAATTTTAAATGAACTTGCTGGCATTATTGTAATATTCATTAAGACTTTTTAATGTAAGTGAATTTTTTAGCTATTCAGATTCATCATCTTTGCTTCTAAAAATATCAAGTAGAAATGTAGTCACAGGAACAGGGCCACAAGAATATATTCACATGTGCTTGTCATCACAGTTTGAGAAAACAAGCCTTACTAGGCTATAAAATACAGAAAATGATCAAATTCATTTAGCTTAATCCAGTTGTTCAAGTATAGAAGAATCATCTGTTGCTACTTCTGTCTCTAGGAAACTTGCATGTCATTAGAAAATAAATTATTTCCCTAGTATGATATTTGAGATGATATATTACTCATCTGGTGAATCAGAGAATAATGAAGTTAATGATCAAATCACATCATTAAGAGAAAAATATGTGGCAGATCCATGAGTGTATAACATTTTTATCAAATTTTAAAGTACATTTTGAAATATCATATAACTTTTGTTTAGTTGAATTTCTTTTTATTGCCAAATGCTGATCAAAAGTTGTTTTATTCTAATTTATGCCTTATGTTGAGTGCTGGGGAGCTTATTGGAAAGATTTTAGAATTATAAATTCTTCAGGGCATGGATTTATCTCCATGCTAACCTTTCTGAAGCAGTAATTCCATTTACATCACTTTATGAATAATGAATAGCAATGACAGAGGAAGTTCTATTAAAAATTTTAGTGCCTTAGTAGGTGAATCAAATCACTACAAATAAATTAAAATCACTAGTTATACAACATTCCATGCTAGTATATGTCTTAAATGCATGACAGTTTTTAACTCTTGAAAATACTTTTTCAAAGTGCTAATACAGTGAGATAGAATTCAGCTCATTAGAGTACAATTTTCTCATGCATACTGGAGAACCCTGCAAAGTCTGTGATATTTGAAAACATAAATTGACATAGGATTAAATTATTAGATCAGGGCACATCTTAATATTGTTGTCTGAAGTTTAATATCAAAATCTTCAATTTGAATAATAAAAAATATGACAGTTGTAGTGTCTCACATCTTTAGTCCTAGTAACTCTGGCAGCTGAGCCCTGAAAATCTGAGTTTCAAATCTAGAAAGAGCAGAAAAGTCCATCAAACTTCATATTTAATTATAATTCTAGACGGGAGGCAAGACTAAAGTGGAAAGAATGCCAGTTTTAAGCCAGAAAGCCAAACTAGAGCTTGAAATGCTGAGGATATAACCCTGATTAAGTAACTGGTATAGAACTAGTATCCCTAGATAAATTAACTCTGACAAAGGGTTAAACATGTAAGTGTTTTGAGCAATAAATAATAGGAATTTAGCCAAAGAAACATAGGTTGTATGATTTCTCTTATGTTTAGTAATTAGAATGTGCAAATAAATACAATGGATAGTAAAAGACAAAAAAATGCACTTGAACATGGTAAGTTAAACAGAACTCTAATCATAAAATTTCTCATTTATTGCATCTCTACATGTCACTAATTTCCTGTTTCTTGAATATAACTTGAAGTGGTGACTAGGATAAAGCAGGATACCTAACTATAACATACTTTCTATTTACATTAGTACCTGGGAAGAAAATCTATTAAAAATATTTAATTCAATTATGGCTCTTGGAGGTAATAGGGAATTTCTGTTGAATTTCATTTTGATGAAGACAGTTACAATGGTGGTATCAAGTGCACAGTTGAATTGATTGATCAAATCTAGCATCATTAAGAGTGGAATAATCAATCACAGCATGCCTCCTAGTGTGAATTAATCAGAAGTAGACATCATGATCAGCATTTAAATTTTCTTGTCAAATATCATGAAAATAAATTATATTATGTTTATAGATCTATTAAAGAGTTCTCAGGACCAAAATGGATTTGAAAAATACAAAATTAGGCTTAGTTTAACACAACACATAAAACAGAACCACACTTGAAGAGTCAATCTAGTCTAGCTGTTAGATTGCTGCAATAGCATGAATAAGTTCAGGTAAGCTCATCACAAAAACAACCCATAAGACCCCAGTTGAAAAGCAGTACCATGAACTACTAAATCAATTTACCTAGTAAGGTTTCTTGGATAACAGAAGAAATTTGGTAATATTGATAATTAGGGATTAATGTGTAAGAACAATAATTTATTAAAGTTTGTATCTGAAAATATGCTTGACATTTTCACATTCAAATTATATGTAATGGTAATGTTAGTTAGTAGTTAGTGAGGTTAGCTAATTAGGTTTTCAACTGTGGGCACTTAGAAAGATTTGGAAACATTGAAGTTACAGTAAGTCTGGCCTATAATCCCAGCTATTTGAAAACTGACTGTGGGAAGATCATGTTTGGATACTCACCCAGGCAATAATTGCAAGACAACAATAACAACAATACATTAAAGAGGCTTGAATGCATGGATCAAGTGACAGAATCCCTGGTGATAAATGGAAGGCCCTGAGTTCAAAGTGAATAACACCAACATGAAAGGGATTGGAACATGGGGGAAAAGGTAGGAAAAATAATATTTTCCTGTTCCTATATCTATTGTCATATTGGGAAAGCATTGCTGTGGGTGTCTTGAATATTCAGAGTCCTTAAGTAATGGAGCAGCATTACATTTTGTAATGAATCAGAACATGTGAAATTTATTCCTGTTATAAGCCTGGAGTAATTACATACATGTACTGAATTTATACTTTGGTGTAAAATTAGAGTGGTATTTATTGACTTCATGAAACTAGCTGATCAAGTTTGGATCCCAGAGAAAGAAGAGCAAGAAATCTAAGAAGTAGGGAGTTTTTTTTTTTAATTGTGAAAATACTGTACAGAGGAGTTACAATTACATGGGCAAGATAATGAGTGCATTTCTTACCAAGCATTGTAGCCTCCTCCTTTGTTTCCCCTTCCCATCCCTTCCCATCCTCCCAGCTCCACCTCCCAAAGTTGTAAAGTTTGTTTTGGACATAACGACTTGTATATCTTATTGTTGCAATGGGTCCACATGTATCCCTATTTAAATGATTTGTTTTCCCCTTCCTCTGCACAAATTATACCAACATCAAATACAGTGAAAGCCAGGGTTATACTGTGGGGGAGGGACATACAAAGCAACAAAGAAATCTTATAAATGTGTTAGAAACAATTGCATGAAAGAAAAAAAAATATTTGAATACATATCTTAAGGTTCACTTCCCTAACATCACCTTATCTGACCTTTTCTGCTTGACTCAGACATATACTAGATATTGCAAATAAGGGAAACCATGGGACCTATGTTTCTTTGGGCCTGGCTTACTTCACTTAATATAATTTTTTCCAAGTCTTTCCATTTCCTAACAAATGGGGCAATGTTATTCTTTCTGATGGAGGCATAGAATCCCATTGTGTATATATACCACATTTTCTTGATCCATTCATCTACTGAGGGGCACCTAGGGTTGGTTCCATATCTTAGAGAAGGAGGAATTTTTAAACTTGAGATTAAATGCACTCACCTTTATAGCTTTACAATATTGGGTTCCATAGTGCACCAAATCCAGTGAACATTGCTTAAAGCAGCAGAATATCTCACAGTAGCTCTTTTTATTTATTTATTTATTTTTGTTGGTCGTGGGGCTTGAATTCTGGGCCTGGGCGCTGTACCTCAGAATTTCAGCTCAAGGTGAGAATTCTACGACTTGAGCCACAGCACCAATTTCTCACAGTAGCTCTCATAATTTAGAAAATAAATTTGCATGATATGTACTTTTTCAATTAAAAATATATTTATATATTCATTTATCAGATGATTTGTTTTATGTCTTTGTGTTTGGCACCAGTCAGATTAGAAGTACTAGAATTTTAAAGTGAATCATTAAGATATATATATATATATATATATATGCATATATATATTTTATTGTGAAAATACTGTACAGAGGGGTTAGAATTACATGGGCAAGGTAATGAGTGCATTTATCTAGCATTGTTGCCTCCTCCTTTGTTTCCCCTTCCCATCTCTTCCCATTTCTCCCCGATCTCCTCACCCTCTCCTCTACGCCAAAGATGTATAGTTCATTTTCGACATAATGATTTGTACATCTCATTGCTGCAATGGGTCCACCCCTGTATCCCTATTTAAACGATTTGTTTTTTCCCTTCCCCTCCCCAAATTATACTAACATCAAATACAAGGAAAACAGGGGTTATACCGTGGGGGAGGGACATACAAAACAACAAAGAAATATCTTATAAATATGTTAGACACAATAGCAAGAAAGAAAAAAAAACATTTGAGTCCTTAACTTTGGGTTCATTTGGCTTAACATCAATTTATCTGATCATTTCTGCTTGTCTTAGACATATACTAGTTATTGCAAATAAGGGAAACCATGGAACCTATGTTTCTTCATTTAATATAATTTTTTGCAACTCTTTCCATTTCCTAACACATGGGGCAATGTCATATTTCTGATGGAGGCACAGAATTCCATTGTGTATATATATACCACAGTTTCTTGATCCATTCATGTACTGAGGGGCATCTGGGTTGGTTCCATATTTTAGCTATGGTAAATAATGCTGCTGGGGCTGGGAAGGTGGCTCAGTGGTAGAGCGCTTGTCTTGCATGCATGAAGCCCTGCGTTCGATTCCTCAGCACCACATAAGCAAAAAAGAAAAAAGCTGGAAGTGGCTCTGTGGCTCAAGTGGTAGAACGCTAGCCTTGAGCTGAAGAGCTGAGGGGCAGCACCCAGGCCAGAGTTCAGACCCCACGACTGGACCCCCCCCCAAAAAAAATAATAATAACAATGCTGCAATAAACATAGTTGTTCTGGTAGCTTTAGTGTGGTCTTGCTTGTGATCTTTTGGGTAAATGCGCAAAAGTGGGATTGCTGGGTCATAGGGGAGCTCTATGTGAAGTCTTTTGAGGAACCGCCATACTACTTTCCAAAATGGTTGAACAAATGGGATTGCATGAAATTGCAGTGCTTCTGTATGGCAAAGGATGTAGATAGCAAGGTCAATAGAAACCCCACGGATTGGGAGAATTCTTCACTAGTCCTACAACGGACAAAGGTCTCATAGCTAAAATATACCTGGAACTCAAAAAATTAAATCCCCCAACAACAAATCTTCTAAGAAACAACTGCCCGATAAATAAGTGGGCTAAATACTTAAAGAGAAACTTCTCTGAAGAGGAAAGAAGGATGGCAATAGACACATGAAGAAATGCTCAACCTCCTTAGCCATAAAAGGAATGCAAATCAAAACAACATTGAGATGCCACTTCACCCTAGTTAGAATGGCTATAATCAAGAACTCTAATAACAACAGGTGCTGGAGGGGATGTGGACAGAAGGGAACATTACTGCCTTGTTGTTGGGAGTGTAAACTTGTTACATCACTTTGGAAAGCAGTACTGAGGTTCCTCAGTAAGAGTTTTATATATCTGTTTTTGGTACATGTGTATTCAATTACTATGCTTAATCTTTTCTCACATCTGTTACTGAAGAATGAGTTATTTAAGTTAGTTTTCACTTTATAAGTATTCAATAACCTTGTACCTAAAAGTGAAATTTTCTGAGTAAAACTTTTCTTTCATTTTTGGATATTTTGGTGTAGAATTTTCATCAGAACATTGAAAATACATAGTTGAATACACACTAGAGAGAAAACATTCCATTGGCTATAAAGCTATGCAGGAAATCTAGCTAGCAAGAAAGGATCATGAAGGACCTCATTATCAAAATTTTTCAACTGCTTAGAATCATAATTAAAATAGGAAAAAGTGTGTTATAATGTGTGAATAACAAAAACTAACACATTGAATATAATATGTTTTGTTCATTATGGACATAATATATTTTTGTATTTGATAACTGATTATTAAGCATGTACAGCACAATACTGAGGAAAAACATTGTGAAATTATTTCAAGTAAAATTTATTTCTATGCAAACATATATTAGAAGTTACAGAGAGCTATAAAAATAAGTCAGACTTTTACTTCCACAGAAGAAGTCTAAGTGGATTTTGATCTTTCTTTGTATTTACCTATTCAAGAAAGTTCAGGGATATTTACAGAATTTTTTTTTTAATATTATTTTATTTTGTTTGAGAACATACTGTACAGAGGGGCTACAATTACATGGGCAGGATAATGCATACATTTCTTACCAAGCATTGCAGCCTCCTCCTTTGTTTACCCTTCACCTCCCTTCCCAGCCTCCCCCCTCCCCCCACCCAATTATACCCCCCTCCCGCCCCCCCTCCGACATTGTAAAGCTGTTTTTGACATGACATTTTGTACTTCTCATTGTTGCAACAGGTCCACCTGAATCCTTAAACGACTTGTTTGCCCCCATCTCCTCCACATATTTACAGAATTTTAATTGAACAAAGTACTAGAAATTTTATCTTCTATACTTCAATATGCATATGTATATTGATTTTATGATCTTTCTAAGCCTGTCAAAGTTTTATTTTTTATTTTAAGTTTTACTTTTATTTTTGTCGGTTTTGTGACTGTAACTTAGGGGCTGGGTGCTGTTCCTGAGCCTGTTTGTGTTCAAGATTAGAGCTCTATCACTTGAACCTTTTCCAGGTTATGAGTGGTTAATTGGAGATCAGAGTCTCCTGGAGACTTTTCTGCTAGGGCTGGCTTTCAACTGCAATCCTCAGATCTAAGTCTCCTGAGGTAGGATTATAAGCATGAGTCATCTATGCCCCACAGGTTTTAATTTCTTAATGTCTTTTTATGTGACTTTTAATGGGACATTTTAATATGATTATTTCATGTTTTCTTATTCTGTTTCTTCCAAAGATTACATAGCATGCAGTGAGTGAAGAGGAAGGAAGGAAGAAAAAAATGAAGGAAAGAGAGAATAGAAGTAAATTGCCTTAGTGTATTTTTAAAGGCAAATGAAATGTAAAATGTACTATTATTGGGATATTCTCATCTGCAAAATCTGAAACTTGAAGCTAGAATGGCTGTAATTACAGATTAGGGGGAGACACACAATGAAACCTAAAGAAAGAGCACTTTCCTTGGCCATTTTTTTCAGCGGTTAACTACTTGAGTGGATGGTTATAAAACTCTTCATTATATCTTACTACCTTTATAGTCACTTACAATTATAAGACAATAGAATCCTGGGACTGAAACTAAATGTATTATATCTCAAATCTGTGGAGGCACTGAAGCCTCTCATTTATTTCTAAAGAAATAGAGAGGAAGCCAGTTAATAAGAGAGGTATGATTACTACAAAAAAAGATATAAGATTGAATATATTGTCATGATTTCCTATTTCACAGAAATTCTGTGTGATATCAATGCATACGTATCTCAAGAAGGAGAGATTATAGGTTTATCAATGTCTCCCTTTGCAGACTTAGACAATGTGTTGTTAAAATTTCTATTATGCTTAGGTATGGTTTTATTTCTGGTATTGTTGAAGATTCCCTGAGATCTGTATGTAGTAGAAATCTTTCGGTCTGGAAATAATCAGGGAAAAAGCAATTACAATTCCTTAAATTCCTCAGTTGAGGTTCTAGTTGATAATTTTGAACAATAACAGTAAAAAATGTAATTTTCAACTCTATACCAAATAATTTTACTCAGATGGGGTAAAATGTTCCTTCATGCTTTCTTGGATATTCTATTACGGAAGCACAAGTCACAATTAATATACCAGAAAGGCACTATACAAAGGATAAAATTACAAAGAACATAATCTAAGAATGTAATCTAATCCTCAGGAAAATTTGTTTCAGTTTGAAATGAGTTTTCTTGTCTTTAGCAAGAAAGATGATTGTAATGTTCCTTGATATACCACAATCAATTCATTCTGATAACAATACATGTCAACTACATCAATACTTGCATTTAAAATCAAATATTTGATTAAAACAGAACAATATGCTTTTATTTGTTTCTTTTGTATGCCAATTGGGTAACCCCTCTTTTCACTGTATTTGATTCCAGTGCCCTGGATCTTATGTGTGTGTGTGTGTGTGTGTGTGTGTGTGTGTGTGTGTGTGTGTGTGTGTGTGTGTTTGTGTGTGTGTGTTTGTGTGTGTGTGTGTGTGTGTTTATTTGATTAAAACAGAACAATGTGATTTTATTTGTTTCTTTTGTATGTTCTTTTGTATGCCAATTGGGTAACCCCTCTTTTCACTGTATTTGATTCCAGTGCCCTGCATCTTATATGTATGTGTGTGTGTGTGTGTGTGTGTGTGTGTGTGTGTGTGTGAGTATATGTGTATTCAATTTGGGAAGGGAAATAACAGAATGCTGAAATAAGGATACAGGTTCACCCATTGTAACAATGAGAGTTACAAGACACTGTTGAAAACAAACTTTACAACTTGGGGGTGGGGGGGAGTGGAGGGAGGAGTTAGGGAGGTGGGAAGGGAAAGGATGGTAGGGGAAAAGCAAAGAAGAAGTTAACAATGTTGGATAGGAAACGTACTCATTACATTACTCATATAACTGTAACCTCTCTGTACAGTTATTTTTTACAATAATATATATATATATGTATATATAAAGAACTTTTCAAGAGGCAGGCTCTTTAAAATATATGAACTAGGGGCTGGGAGGCTCAGTGGTAGAGTGCTTGCCTTGCATGACTGAGGCCCTGGGTTCGATTCCTCAGCACCACATAATCAAAAAGAAAAAAGCTGGAAGTGGCGCTGTGGCTCAAGTGGTAGAGAGCTAGTCTTGAGCTGAAGAGCTGAGGGACAGCACTCAGGCCCAGAGTTCAGGCCCCACGACCGGACCCCCCCAAAATATATATATATATATGAAATAAAATGTTAATGCACTATATTTTTCAAAACAAATGTTAGAAATAAAAAACCATCTCTCTAAATTCCATATTTAGAGTTGTTATTTTGGAATAGTACTTTAAAAGTAAACAAATTAGGAAATCAAGAAAACAAAATAAAAACAAAAGTAAACATGTAAAATAAATTCATATAGAATGCATATGATACGTGTTTTATACAGGTTTTACGTAGTTTTATTGAACCTATATATATTGCAGAAAAATTTTGTTTTTGAGTATATTTCAAAAATAAATGAATGCAGACTAATGTGAATAAAAATCACTAATCTGGAAGGCAATGACTTTGTAGAGACTTTATGCTATTTATCCAATATCTGAACCTGCACATGAAGAAATATTTCTTAAGTTGCATATATTTTTACATGTCTACTTGAAAAGGCTCCTTAGAATTCATTTTGAATATTAAAAAATAAGTGAAAATAAATATTTACATAAAGCTTTTAAATATAGTTTTAGGAACAGAAAACTACCTTACAATTTGACTTGTATACATTCTGGAAATTTAATTATGCCACTGTGCATTTCCATATTATGTGTAAGTTCCTTGTCAGTGCCACCTGTGATTAATATCTTCTCCTATGACCAACACAGAGTTTTGCAGTAATAGAACTTAATAAATCATGACAGGAGATGGAATTGATTGCATTTATTTAACAAATGACTCTTAACTGATTATATTAATAATGCTAAAGTAATTTGATTTAAGTTTCTTGAAAGATTTTTATTCACAACTTCAATTGGGAGTTAAGATATGTAAATGTTTTCTTATATATAACTTAAATATACTTAACTTCATATAATATTTTAAATATTGATTTTTTTCTTTAAAATGGTTATATAAAACTAATAACAATTTGAACTTATAAAATCAATTTATATTGCCAGATGCTGGTGGCTCACACCTGTAATCCTAGTTACCCAGGAGGCTAAGATCTGAGTATCATAGTTCAAAAACACCCAGGCAGGAAAATCAGTGAACCTCTTATCTCTAATAAACTACCAGAAAACTGGAAATGGCACTATGGCCCAAATGGTAGAACACTAGCCTTGAGCTGAAGAGCTAAGAGACAACACCCAGACCCATCGTCAAGCCACATGACCAACAAAAATTAATAAATAAAAATAAATCAATCTATATTTAATTAATGAGTGTATGTATTATTGGCATTTGTTTGCTGGGATAAATTATGGGGATCTTGTTGTCAGACAGGAAGTTACAATGAAAAGGACACACACACACACACAAAGAATAGAAAAAGACACACAGGACATAATATTAAATTAATGCTTGAGATGAGGAAATGCACAGAGCCCATTCTCTTTAGGTTTTGATAAAAATTAGAATAATGAAAGAGTTATAGAAAAACAGTTATTAAAATCCTTACGTCTATGACATGTAGAAGTGAAGGACTTCTATTGTGAAAACTTAAAAAATATGAACAGGTAAATTGCAGCAGACTTATGGAAATTGAAAAACTTTCCATGCTCCTGGATTGAAAGATTAAAATGGTGAAAATCGCAATACAATGGAAAGAAATTTGCCAATTCAATGCAATATCCATCCAAACCCCAAGAATATTTTTCATTGACATAGAGAAAGCAATCCACAAATTCCTATGGAATAATAAAAAACCTCAAATAGCAAAAATAATTCACAGCAGGAAGAACAGCACTGGAGGAATATCAATATCAAATGTCAGACTCAATTACAAAGCCACAGTAATATAAAACATATTGGCACTGGCATAAGAATACATTTGAGGACCAATAAAACAGAAGACTCAGAAAAAAAAACAATAAGACACACAGACATACTGGTAGTCACATAATTTTTCATAAGTGTTTTAAGCACACCAGATGGAAGAAAGACTGACTCTTCAACAAATGGTAATG
Organism: Dipodomys merriami; assembly: GCF_024711535.1. NCBI lineage: Eukaryota > Metazoa > Chordata > Mammalia > Rodentia > Heteromyidae > Dipodomys > Dipodomys merriami. The sequence goes on from NW_027206179.1 coordinate 47,262,703, forward strand.
GCAGGAATGTCTATACACATTCAGAAAACTGAAGCTAGATCCTTTTATCACCCTCCACTAGAATCAATTCTACATAGATCAAAGACTTAAATGTAAGGTCAGATACCATAAAAAATATTATATAAAGGGATAAGGGAAACCACAGGACTCCTAAGAACAGGTCAAAACTTCCTAAAATCCAACACATCAAAGAAAAACTGTTTAAATGGGATTGAATCAAACCAAAGAATTTCTATATAGCAAAGGTCATAACTAGTGAGATAGCCCACAGAATGAGAGAAGATTTTTACTAGCTACGCATCAGACAAGGGCTGTATATCTAAAATATACTCAGCTCTCAAAAAATAATAATAATGGAAAACAAAGAAACAACAACCCAATTAACAAATGTATTAAAGTCTTAAAGGGAGACTTCTCAGAAGAAAAAATAAGAACGGCCAATAAACAAGTGAAGAAATGTTTTACATCTCCAGCTGTGACAGAACTACAAATCAAAAAACAGTGAGATTGAGATTCCACCTCAGCCCAGTAAGAATAGCAAGCACCAAGAAAACTAAAAATAACAGATGCTGTCAAGGATGGGTGAAGATGAGAAGGAAATACTGGAAATACTAGAAATATTGTCCAAAAATAAATGTACTCATCACCTGACTAACTGTAATCGCTCACATTTCTAATAATAACACTAATTTAAAAAATAAAAATAATAATGTTATGAGTTTAAAAACATTAAAAAATACCTTAAACAGAGCTTCGTGGCAATTCTGGTGGGAGCTACATGTACTGCGGCCAGGTTTATGAGGTTTCTGGTGGAAATATTCTTGGTAATTGGAAAAGAGATCATGCATGTTGCATTGCATCAGAGCTATTGCATTGTGTCCTAGCTGTTCAGGAAGCTGAGGTCTGAGGATCACAGTCAGTCCATTCAAAAATAAAAATAAAAGCTGGAAGTGGAACTGCGGCTCAACTGGTAGAGTACACTACCTTTATTCTTTTGTTAATTTTTATTGTAAAAATAGTGTACAGAGGGGTTACGGTAACATAAGTAAGGCAATGAGTGTATTTTCTATCAAGCATTGTGACCTCCTCCTTTGTTTCATACCTAAAACATCCATTCCCTCCCCACATCTAGGACTCCTCCTTCCCCCCCTCCCCCACCAAGTTGTAAAGTTGATTTTCAACATAATGTCTTGTACATCTCATTGTTACGATGGGTCAGCCTGTATTCTTATTTCAGCATTTTATTATTTCCCTTCTCCTCCCCAAATTACAAAAATGTATATACAAGATGCAGGGCACCCACATCAAATACAGTGAAAACGGGTTATACCGTGGGGGAAAAACATACAAAAGAAACAAAAAATCAGATTGTATATTTTAAATACGTTAAAAACAATAGCAAGAAAGAAAAAAGATTTGTGTTACTATTTTGGGGGTCATTTCACTTAACATCTTATTTGGTCATATGTACATAGCTTTAAAAAATAGTTTTAGTGTTCCAGTGACAAGCCTCAAATTTACACACACACACACACACCACTGTCTCCATTTTGTCACTGTCTTGGTGTTTTTGTGGGAAATTGAATTTAGAACTGATAGAACTGATTCATCTTTCAGAAGAAAACCTAAAGCTCTGGCATGGGTACTGAGGGTTGGTTTTAGCCAGGTTTACAGTAAAAAGTAGGAATAAATTTTAGAGCACACTGGAAACACTTGCAGATTAGTCTGTATATCTATCTATCTATCTATCTATATTTTTTTCAGTAAAGCAAATATTGAAACTCTGTCAAAAATTATTAACACCAAAGGAGCTAAATAATAATCTTTCTGGTTAGCAAGTTCAAAACCTGGAGGTAAAAATTCTCACATTTGGTAAATAGGTTTGAGATGTCCAACATATATGACAATGCCTTTAACTTATATCAAAAGGAATGCAATTTCATCACTAAATAATATTGGATCCGTCTATTGGGCTGTATTATTATTATTACTATTATTTTTGTCAGTTGTGGGGCTTGAACTGTGGGCCTGGGAACTGTCCCTGAATTATTTAGCTCAAGGAGAGTGTTCTATCAGATGAGTACAGCACCACTTCCAGTTTTCTGGTGGTTAATGGGAAATAAGAGTCTCATGGACTTTCATGCCCGGGCTGGATTTGAACCGCGATCCTCAGATATCAGCCTTCTGAGTAGCTAGGATTACCAGCATGAGCCACCAGCACTTGGCTGGAGTATTTCTTATAGCCTTAATTCACTCACAACAGTAGATAAAATGTTTTGCCAAAAAATATGATTTAACATATTTTATAAGTCATTGAATAATGTTAAAGGACATCATGACCTTATCAAAATTCATAGGACATAATTTCGGAACATTCTTGTGATGATTATGGAATGTACATGTATGCTTGAAAAAATATTTTGTATAATGACAAAAATTGACCTAGAATTATATTTTATTGTAAATTAACAATAGTGTTAAAAGACATAACAGAGTCCATCTGTTTTCACCAATGATTACAATTATTTATCAAAAGGAAGAATTCTGCACAGTCAATTTAAGATTAATGGCCAAAAGATAGTTTCAAAATGTAAATTCAGTTTTACCTGCATGTTCTGAAAAACAAATTTCAAATAAAATGACCAAAAGTCATATAATTTCCCTTATTTGCAGAAGTTAGAAACATTATTATTTCTTTCTAACATAAAATTGCACACTTTTACTTCAATTTACTGTTTCATGTTTTCTACCAGTCCAAATGACGTATTTAAGTGATTTTGCATTCATATTCTGCTAAATGATGCATTTGATTTTAGGTTATTACTTAGTGAGCACTGGAATTTATCAAAAATGTGCTGAAATGTTGTGTTTAGTTTGTTCTAACTATCCTCAGTGGAATATTTCTTGCTTATATCTGAATTTTTATTTTATATAATTTCTCTCTTAAAATAATACTTATTAAAATTGCATGTAACTTATACTACAGAGAAATATTTTCCCTTCTATTTCTGGAACTAAATATTGTAAGTACTCTATTTTTCCATGTTTATGAATATTCAAGAAGCTTCACATACTCTTCTAAAATATTTCCTCGTATGCATCTGAATATTGGATAAGACTTTACTGTGAAGACAAAACTAAGCTGATTGAGGGGAAATACGAGTTTAAGAACAATTACTTTAACAGTGAATTTTACTGGCACTATGACACACCATTGTGATGAAAAACAAATAGAGAATAAATTACAAATTGTATATGAAATACAAATACCATCTTGTCCATCTAAATACATTATGTTCTAGTGCTATTGTACTTAGATTATTTTTCACTGAGGATAAACATTATATCTTTCCTTATAAAAACTTAGTAGAACAATGGTCCTTATAATTATCAATGATATTGAAATTAGATTAATATTGATATTATAAAAATTTTGAGACTTTCCAGGAATTTGTTCCAACTTACTATAGTAACATTTGGGAATTAATATACCTTTGTACTAATTATTCCCTAGAAATGAAAAACAATATGGCAAGTTTTCATTATCTATATCTTTATTGATATTTTCAAATAAGTTCATATCTTCAAGTGTTGAAATTACAGTATTACACTTTAGTAACTACAACATTATCTGTATATCTGTCCATTTACAATTTTCTGAAGACAATGGTTTCATGATTATAAATGCTACACATATGTTTTACCTGAATCACAAATTTGTATTACTGAAAATATATCCTCTTCAGCATACAACTGTATTAATAATATAGCACATGATTATTTCTCAGTTCCTTATACTGTTTTATTGCCTACATAAAATTTTATTTATCCTTTAAATGTTTCATACATATTGAGTGTTTTAGGGTTTGGATTATTTAAAATTATGATTTGAAGAAAGGCTCATTGTGGATTTCTGTATAAGCTTTTTTTTGACAAAATGTAGTAACCCTTTTATTAGTAATTACTCTAGATACACATAGATTGAACTTAGCATTGAAAAAGCAGACTGACTAAAGGGAAAGCACATATAATACCAGTAAACAATGCCTATAATAGATTCATTTTAGACCAAAAGACAAAAATAAGTTAAAAGTGAACAGGTGGGGAAAAAGAGATATTCCATGTAAATAGTAACCAAAAGAAAGCAAGGAAAATTCTGAAAAATAAACTTTAAATTAAAAAAAATGGTTATTATAGAAAAAGTAGAACATAACATTAATAAAAAGTTTTTATATAGCAAGAAAATACAGTTACCTATATTTATACAACTAATTATTTTCTTTTAATTTAATTTTATTATGAAGGTGATGTACAGCGCAGTTATAGTTACATAAGTAAGGTAGTGAGAACCTTTTTTTTTTTAATTGGTCCATCGTGGGGCTTGAACTCTGGGCTTGGATGCCATGTCCCTGTGCTCTTCAGCTCACAGCCAGCACTCTACTGCTTGAGCCACAGTATTACTTCCAGTTTTCTAATGGTTTATTGGAGATAAGAGTCTCACGGACTTTCCTGCCTGGGCTGGCTTTGAACTGCTATCCTCAGATCTCAGCCTCCGGAGTATCTAGGATTACAAAGTTTTTATTTTATTACAATCAGAGAAATGAAAATTGAATGCTCAAAATTACATCAGTTTTACTGAGAACTGCTAACATTTAAAAGATTCTTACCAAAGTATGATGAAGCTGGAGAATAAAATAACTTTATACTCTTCTATGTAATTGGAATACTTAAACATATCTTTAAAACTGAACCAGGAATAAGACTGCATATGTTAACTGAAATATATTTATCAGAAATATAGAGGAATATTAACCGAGGCCATTTTCAACTAAAATGTCTCAAGTTATTTCCACTAGAAGGGGAATGGGTAAAACCTAATTAAACACAGCAAAAAAAAAATGTCAATGATGTTCCAAAAATTCTCAGTTCTGTACATGCAACTGCAATGATGATCTCACAGATTAAGAAGTTGACTGTAAAAAAGACTGAGAAAATAATGAAGTCCTTCAATATTTATATAAATTATCCAAACAATCCACAACTATATTAATAAACAGAAGATATTTCCTTAGATAAAGTACTATTATAGATAGCCACTGAAGTACTGGGAATTTTATGTTAGGTTACTGATAATGTTATATTATGTATTTTTTTACCTTATTTATCTATTTATTACTTATTTAGACCAGAAATTATCAAAGTCTGGCCATATACCACAGGTCTACAATCCTTTATAAACGGCTATATTTTCTTTGAGTATCCAGCTGTACGTCTTTCTACTTCTTGCATGCAGTTCTCCTTAATATAAGTGGATAGAAATAAAAAACAAATTGACACTTGCCACAACGATGGAAAAAATGTTTATATTTTACCCAAGAAAAACTAGATGAGTCTATGCTCAGCCATTATATTCTAGACAGAGGGAAAAGAACATTGCTTAAACAGTAGAGTGCTCATTAAGTCTACAAAGCCTGCATAAATACACATGGTAAATTGGTCAACTGGAGTACCCTGTCCCATCTTAAAATCATAAGCATCATTCTGTAACTCTGAGTAACAGATAAAAACATTTGTGAAGACTTCTGATTAGTGTTGGATATCTAGGAGTAGGAAAATAAATTCTATAAAAATTATCTTACCTTAAATAGAGTATCTATTTAAAAACATAATTGTTAATAATAGTATAACTACACAAATGATTTGTTTCTGTCAAGTAAGTATTGATTGAGATGATTTTTTTCTTTGTGAGAATTTTATTTCATGTGTTACCATTTTGGATCATCTATATTTCTGGAAAAAGTAAAAATATGGACAATAGATTTAGAAGCTAATAAACAATAAACAGGTTGTGAGCCCTCACCAAAGTCCAACTTGCACCTGATCTCAGAGTTCAGTACCAAGAACTGTGAGAAATAAATTTCTCTTGTGTATAAGCTAGCAGTTTCAAATGTTTGTTTTTAATATTAGTCCAAGAGATAACAAAAGAATACCACTAAAAAGAATACCATTGCTTTCAAATATTAGAAATTATATATATACATGTATCCAGAAAATATGTAATTTTTAACTTCAAGGCAAAAATCTTAAGATTTTTAAATATTTAAACTATATATACATTTCCTGTAATAAATTTGATATCTATCTATCTGTCTATACACTTTCAATCAGTTTTGAGTCTCTGTCATTTTTTATTTTTTGTAGTTTTGTAGCTCTAGATTTCTGTTTTGACATAAGCAAAATCTATTTTTTAAGAGCAATTCTGCCATTCCCATGTTGTTACTAAAGGTGTGAAAACTATGTCAGTGCTCATAAAATCCTGTAAAGAAATGATGACTTACTTGTAAATCAGTTTTAAGGTCAGCTCTCTTATCCTTCATGACCAGAAATGTGCTTGACCTGTAGACCCTTACAAGCCTGCACGTGAGCTCTTGTAGTAACTATCAATACTTATCCTCTGACATGCATTGTAGCTCCAATATCATTCCTCTCACCGTTCCTGCAAATACCAAAGCATATGCTTCAGTGGCTTCAAGAGAATTTTCATATTTCAATATATTTCTCATTTAATACTGCTGTATTCATATTCACTATAGAAGATTGCAGGAAGACTAGTTTAACTACAACATAATTTTATGAAATTTTCAACACTCTGATAAAAATTTTGTGATTAAATACTACATTTCAGAACTATTTCAACAATGTTAATGTGCGTGTGTGTGTGTGTGTGTGTGTGTGTGTGTGTGTGTGTGTGTGTGTGTTTGAAATATATATTCTGCACCTGTGCTGTTAGGAGGTTTTTTAAATCTGATTTTAAAATCTGATTTTAAAAATCTGATATATTTTGTTGTTACTGCTATTTTAAAATATATTTTTATATTTAAGAAGTTAAACAAAGAAGTCACAATTCAAGAAAGTATTATACAAATAGGAATCTTGATCAATAGCATCCCAACTCTTCCCTTCCCTCAGTTTTCTTAATTTGTTTAGGCTATGCATTGAATTTTATGACTACATCCCCCCCCCCACACCTCTTCTGATTTATTTTATTTCTTTTGTGTTGTATTGTTTTCTATTTTTGTCTGACATTCATTGCGGTTTACGCTTTACCTTCCCAAGTTATGCTCCACAGCCTGACTTTACTCCACAACTTTTATTAAGACTCAGAGAATAATAACTGCAAAAGACATGGTGAGAAATTTAATCTAAATGGAATTGAAAGGATTTACAAGTAGATTAAGACTTGAGGTCCCGTGTAATCTTGTCTTCTTTCCCTTCTCCCAACAAGAGAGACAGAGACAGAGACAGAGAGAGGAGGGAGGGAAGGAATGGGGAGGGGAGGGGAAAGTAGGGAGAAGGGGAGGAAGGGGGGAGAAAGAGAGAGAAATGAATGCCTTTCTGCTGTGTTTCCATCAACCCAACTCAAATCCTAAGATGAAATACTGTATTCTATCAATATATGACTGTCCCTCAGTGCTACTTCTACTTCCTCCTCATAGAAAGCCATTTATCTTTTTAATATATTTTTGTAATTATAAAGCTACTGTACAGAGGGTTCACAGTTACACGAGTAAGGTAATGAGTACATTTCCTTTAGAGCATTGTTACCCCCTCCTTTGTTCTTCCCCTACCATCCCTTTCCTCTCCACCTCCCCAACTCCTCTGCTCTCCTCCCCCTCGAAGTTGTAAAATTCGTTTTCAATGTAGTATCTTGTGAATCTCATTGTTACAATGGATCATCCTGTATCCTTATTTCAACATTTTGTTATTTCCCTTCCACTCCCCAAATTAGAAAAATGAATGGGGTGGTGTTATTCTGATGGAGGCATAAAATTCCACTGTATATATTCCATTGATATGTGTGTGTGTGTGTGTGTGTGTGTGTGTGTGTGTGTGTGTGTGTGTGTATGTGTGTGTGTATCACATTTTCTTGATCCATCATCTACTAAGGGACATCTTGGTTAGTTCCATATTTTAGCTATGGTGAAAAATGCTGCAATAAACGTAATTGTGCTGGTAGCTGTAGTATGGACTTGTTTGGGATCCTTTAGTTAAATGCCCAACAGTGGGATTGCTGGGTCATAGGAGACCTGTATGTAAGCTGTTGAGGAACCTCCATACTGTTTTCCAATGTGTTTGAACAAGATTAAACTACCACCAACAATGCAGTAGAGTTCCCTTTTGGCCACATCCACTCCAGCATCTCTTGATATTAAATTTCTTGATTATAACCATTCTAACTGGGGTGAAATGAAATCCAATATTGTTTTTATTTGCATTTCTTTTATGGCTAGAGAAGTTGAGCATTTTTTCATGTGTCTATTGGTCATTCTTTACACAGGAAACCATATAATCTATTTCTCTCATATAAAAAAGTCACTATTGTCTCTGTTTTTATTATTGAAAATTCGTTAGCCAGATATTAAACTTTTGTCACAGGAAGACTGAATATTGTCAACACCTGAACGGACATTTGTCACAAATGCAGCATTGTCTTTTTATTTTGGTTCTCTACATATTTCTAAACGAATAATTCACAAAGCATCATGTGCTCTATGCAATAAGCCGACTTTATCTTGGGCTATTTCAGATTCTCCATAAGTTGTCTATTTCCAGAAAACAGAGATTGAAACTTTTCTTTTTGTTTTATCTAGGCCCTCACAAAATTAAATATTGCCTATACCAATTTGAATACTGAACTCCCTTTTCAGTCCACTAATTTAAAGAACAAGCTATTTTGAGTAAGTCTTTCTTTTAAATTGTATTTTATTGTAAAGATTCAATACAGAGGGGTTAAAGTTACATGAGTAAGGTAAAGAGGGCATTTCTTGTGGAACACTGTTAAAGCAGCATACCCAGAAGGAATATTTTACCAGCCACTTACCATGGCTCAATTACAATACTGCTCCATTTTTATAATAATACAAATTGATCATGTTAATTTTCTAAAAATCTGCATTTGGTAAAAAGACATTTACCTTAAATGTTTATATTACTTTTATATTATATTTATATAAGCACTATATCAATGAGTAAGACACCCAGGCATTTCTGCTATGTGTCTCCTTCAGAAATGTGTCATATTTTCCTCCCTGGTGCTAGCATCTGACAAAAATCCTTTCGCTATGTCTCTGAGTATGTGAGGTCACAGGTTTATATTACCAATCCTGATTCATGGATTGAGATGGCTGTCTCTCTAACTTTTAGTCTAGCCTAGCCTATTCATATTTCTTTTTGCCAGGTATTTGGAATAGTAAGTGTGCCAAAGTGTACTTTGTGTCTATGTACAACCCTTAAAGTAGAGAATGACACTATAAAATTATTGTATTAAATAATTTTTATAAGTTAAAAAGTATGTTACTTTTCAAATAATGTGCCTAAAAATTATCATATAATTTATTTACAATACCATTACTACTAGCATATTTCTCAATCAGTAACTAGATATGTCAATATGTTTATTATTTTTAATGTCTTATAAGCACATAAATAGTTATCATTTATTTCAATGAGAGAACTGAATTAAAATATATTCTGAACACTGCAGGTGACTCTATTATAGCAACTACAGAATTAACAGTTAAAATATCTTTTGCAGTAGAATTGCATTGATGGATAAAAGCTACATACAATTTTGTGAGGAGGTGGCTCATTCCTGTAGTTCAAGCTACTCAGGAAGCTGAGCCCTGAGGATGGATGTTCAAATCCAACTATAACAGGAAAGATTATGAGACTCTTATTTCCAATTAACTACAAATAAAACCTACATGAAGTTATATTTTATTTGAGGTTAAGCATAGCAATGTTTGAAACATATAATTCTTCAAACTAACATTCTGCACAATAATCTCTTATGCAATCACTAGTTAAATGCTAAAAATACTATGTGCTATCATTTTCTCTATTACCCAGTCAAAGGGAATTATGATTTGTAATCACCAAATTGATTGGGAAATGAAAATTTAAATTTGAACAAAATATAGAAAGTCTACCTCACAACTTTAATTAAAATCTAATTACAGAATTAGGTTTTTATAAACTGTTTGAAGTAATTCTAGTTTTCAACATTCTATAGCATTACAAGTTGGTTAGTCACAAATTAAAATTGCTTGTAAATGGTTTACAAGAATGTATCATTATGTTTCAAACATCTCACCTGAGTCTAATTGATAAAGTCACTTACAAGCACAGTGTAACAAAGTTTCTATATGTTTCAAGGGTAACTGGTGTCATTGAATACATACTTGTTCACATACAAAGATCATAAACATTTTAAAGGTTGAAAGTCTTTATTTGAGGACACATTATCATAGTCTCAGTAATGACTGGGACAAGTTTAATACCCAAATTGATGAAAGTACTAAAAGTCTCACTATATTTTAAATGTAGGTTATTAAACTTTTCAAACCTTTCCCTTTGCAAATCATTTTTATATTTATATTAATTCTACCAGGAGTAAAGCTCATTCATCAAAAATATTTCAGGTACCTCAATTTTAGACAATTCTGATTTAAAGGAAAGGTAAAATGGCTGAAAATATACTTTATAATATACTATTTCTAATTAGCTTTTGATTTTATATTATATCTTACTACTTTCAAAGAGATTATATCATATTTTATTATGTGAAATGTGAATGTCTAAAATTATGTTCCTTTCTTAATAGCTTAAATTTACTTTAATTTTATAAAACCTTCCATGACAATTTAACACACATTTAGACTAATAAGTCATGATGTCAACAGAAAGTGCTCTTGAATTATATAGTAATATTTTATATCTATATCATCCTTGCATTAATGTGCTGAACAATAAATAAGACACACTTATGAAATAAATCAGCATCTCACTAAATTTTTCAAGGTAGAGGGCATTTACTATACGTCATACCCGGCATAGCCAAATCTAATGACTGCTTTCTGATAGGCTCAATAAAATCTAGTTAAGGAGGTAGGATTCTTCACACTTTAAAGGACGTCTTTGTTTCTTTCCCTTAAATATGTTGATGTCATCTAACAGCCTGAGAACTTGGACCTTTGCTCCTAGGCTTAAAGGTATCTTCAGTTCTCTTCATAAAGACTTACATATTAAAGATTCAAAATGTCCTACTGTCTTGAAAATCATCCTTTTAATTAAAACATTGTGTGTGTATGTGTGTGTGTGCGTGCGTGCGTGCGTGTGTGTGTGTGTGTGTGTGTGTGTGTGTGTGTGTGTAAAATCCTAAGGCATGAATTCAAGTCATGGTTGCTGTCCCAGAATTTTTGTGCTAAAGGCTTGTTTTCTACCACTTGACCCATAGCCCCACTTCTAGCTTTTTGGGTGGTTAACTGGAGATAAGAATCTCATGGACTTTCCTGCTTAGGTTGACTTTGAAACATGATCCTCAGATCTCAGCCTCCTGAGTAGCTAAGATTACAGGCATGAGCCACTAGCACCAGCTCAAATATGTATGTATGTATATATATATATATATATACAAATATATACATATATGTGTATATATACATATATGTGTACACATATATATGTATATATAGCAAATATATGTATACATATATACATATAGATCACAAATATATATATATACATATATATGTATATATACATATATACGTGCAACCAAAATTTTTAAAAAAGGTTTATCAAAAAATTACTGCAAAAATAAACACAATTTTAAAAAGGATTTTACTTTTGGATCAAACTAGTCAATTTATGTCATTTAATTGGAGAGTGATGTCCATTCATATTAAGAGTCAGGACTGAGAAATGTTTGGTAGGTCCTGTCATGTTACTCTCCTTCTTAGGGACTGTATGTCATTTCTTACTATATTTATGGGTTCTCTGATAAGGGAGCTATTCTTTTCCAATATTGTGTTATTTGTTGGTTTTCTATATATAGTATGTCTTAGGATCACAAGGACACAATAGCTATGTGACTATGATCAGAAGCTTAATGAAATGAAGAAATGAAAGCAAGAGGTTGTTTGTTGTACTGTTTGTGGGGACTTTCTTCTTTTTTCTTTTTTTTGTTCTTTCTTTTTTCTTTGGTTGATTCCCTTCTATCCCTGTGTTTTTATTTCTGTACCATTTGTATTGTATATAAGTTTATCTGATTTGCGGAAAGGAAGGGGAAGAACAGAAACTTGGGACTAAAGGAGAACCAATTCAGCTGTGAAAGCCACTAAAAACTGTTGGAAATGATCTATAAAATTGGAGGGAGGAATGTTGGGAGGGGATAAACAGGAAAGGAATGAAAGAGGGAGTGACACTGTTTCAAAGGAAGTGTACTTATTGCCTGATTTATGTAAGTATAACCCCATTGTACATCACCTTTACAACAGAATTTTAAAAATTATAAAAATAAAAATAAATAAATAAATAAAAGTTTTTGCTTAGAATGCAAGAAAAGGTGTATTGTATTCCCTTGAAGACAAACAATGCTTAAGAGATAGGCTGTAAATGAGCGAAACAAAAACATTATCATATGGTATAGAAGATACTCAGATTATCAGAGATCCTCTCCACATCTGAATAAACTATTATTGATTAACTTGGTTTGTTTGTTTGTTTATTGTGAAAATACCATACAGAGCAGTTACCATTACATGGGAAAAGGTAATGAGTACATTTCTTATCAAGCATTGTTGCCCCTTCCCATTGTTTCCCCTTCCCATCCCTTCCCATCTCCCCCTTCCCCCCCCCCCCCACCGCGTGCCTTCTCTCTGACCCCCCGCAGCCAAAGTTGTAAAGTTCTTTTTTGGACATAATGTCTTGTACATCTCATTGTTGCAATGGTCCACCTGTATCCCAATTTAAACAATTTGTTTTTTCCCTTCCCCTCCACAAAGTATACCAACATCAAATACAGTGAAAACAGGGGTTATACCGTAGGGGAGGGACATACAAAGCAACAAAGAAATCATCTTATAAATATGTTAGAAACAATCACAAGAAAGAAAAAAAAAATTTGAATCCTTACCTTGGGTTCATTTTGCCTAACATCAACTTATCTGATCTTTTCTGCTTGACTCAAACATATACTAGTTATTGCAAATAAGGGAAACCATGGGACCTATGTTTCTTTGGGCCTGGCTTACTTTACTTCATATAATTTTTTCCAAGTCTTCCCAATTCCTAACAAATGCGGCAATCTCATTCTTTCTGATGCAGGCATAGAATTCCATTGTGTATATGTACCACATTTTCTTGAAAAATAATTATTGTGAAGGTGATGTACAGAAGGTTTATATTTATACAAATATGATGAGTATGTTTCTTTTAAAACAGTGTCACACCCTCCCTCTTTTTCTCCCAGTTTTCCCCTCTTGTATAGTTGTTCATTTCCAAGGTCCTCTCTAATGAGCATCACTGCTGAATTAATTCACCTTTTGTCCCACCATTTCTGTGCTTTCCCCTCCCCTTGCCAAAACAGATAAAATTTTATACACGACAAAATGTACAGAAATCAAAAACAGTGACAGAAAAGAATAAACTAAAGACTAAAGGAAAGAAAAATTTAAATAGTGCAAAAAAAACCAACTCTTGCTTCCATTTCTTGGAGTTAAGCATAATTTTATATGATCATATGCACAAAGCTATTGAGCACTTGCTAAGAATATCCTCCTTTGTTCTCACTGCTATAATGTTTAGAGCGATGTTTAATGATGGCTCTTTTTTCATGGCTACATTATCTGTGCATATGTGATGTGTATGTGTATGTGTGTGTGTGTGTGTAGAAGTACACAGTCATTTCAATATTTAAATACCTTTCAACCTAGTATAACACAAGAGTTACATCTTAACATTATGAAATAAATGAAAAATACTTTAGGTTCAAAGGACTAATTATTTACATCTAAACAACAGTAACAAAAACAATAACCTCCTTTAAAGGTTTCTCCTTTATAAATTCAGGCTTTATTAAACATTTGATGAAAGCTGACATGTTTCACAGCTTAAAATGTAATGTATTTTGTTCATAGACACCAAATTTTACATACAGTTTCATATGGCATATAGGGAGTCAATGAAATATAATCCCACAGAAGAAGTTCAATTAATTGTATATGAGAAATAATTTGGTAGAAACCACAAAATGAATCAGTAAATCTTGTGAGCAGTAAACTACTAAGAAATATATAATTAGAGAAGTTTTCCATAGAATACTAAATAATTTGAAATTATCAAGAATATAAAGATAAACAATTCAAAGGTGTATGAAAAATATCATTTCTCTCACAATGATTAATATTGACATAATAATTCAATTTAACCTATGATGAAAAATAAGAGAATTAAAACAGTGTATTATGTTTATGAATGAATGGAAGAGCTGAGGCTCAAAATTAAAAATAAGATGTTTTCTTATCTGGAACCCAATCAAACTCCTATGATTTCTTTAATAAAGAGAATCAGCAGATATAAGTGAGATAATTAAGGTAGGTCAAAACAGAGCTGACTATCTGTTTCATGCTGACTTAACTCAATAGACAAGTTTGAGTGAAAAGGAAATGGATATTTGTGAAATGTCCACTGAGAAAATTTACTTTCAGTATTGGCTGAATAGCTTGTTACCAAATGAATAACTAAGAAAGAAATGCACTAACATACATCTTTGAAAGAAGTGAGAGCTTGAAGAGCTAAAACAAAAGAAGAAAAGAAAAAGAAATAAGTGAACCTCAAATAAAGATATCATTTGTTGAAGAGTTTTCTAAGCATAATGTATACCTGTGAGTTCCAGAAGGTGAACATTCATCAGATAATGCCAGAGGGAAATGCCATGAGTAACGAGAGGTCTTAGCAAACTCCACAAATTTTCATTTCAGAGACAAAAATGTTTATACTCTAGATATGAGACCAGTCATTCCTGATATCAAACTATTATTGGTAACTAAACAAATAAATATATGTTAAAATCAATATAATACTTTACTTGTGTTAATTACCTAGTGATGCATAAGAAAGATACCCATTGGGGGAGAGAAGGGATAGTAGGAGAAAAACAAAGGAGGGGTAAACAATGCTGTACAACAAATGTACACATTACCTTACTCATGCCTCTGTAAATCATCATTATAATAAAATTTTTAAAATTCTGAATTGACAATTAAAGAATAAATCATTTCATGCAGTTTTTCTCTCAATGTTTATGAAATGAAATAAAAAATTGTCAGCCAATATCTTCTAATGGACAAACCAAAATCATCACTTTAAACAGATAATATCACAGATTGTATCACAATGATTATGTTGCAATTCAAGACCTTAATTTAATAGAAACACCACGGGCATGAGTTGTTCATCTAAAACCACCATTTTTTATAAATAAAATAATGTTCATGTTTTGAAGGTCAACTCAAACTTGCATATATTGCACCTGAGTTTTTAATAATATGGGAAAATATTCATGTGTACTATTACTTTAAACAGTAATTGAACCTTCATTACATTTTGAATCTGAAAGTACAAAGACATTATCTAACTTGTCAAATTGTGTATTTGTTGTTGAAAATATTATTGTACTTATTAAATAAGTATCTTTAATATGTAAGGTCCTTTGTTAATAAATTATCTCTGTAATGTTAGATAAAATTTGTCATTTTCTCAGTACTCAGTTCTTCAGAAATAGAGTAATAGTATCAAAAGTAGGAGAAAATTATCATTTGTGATAAATTATAATAAAACAATGAAGAAAATAAGCATAAATTATGTAATGTAATGTAATGTATGTAATGTAATGTTTTATGCAATAACATAATATTGCATTTATTATATAATGCATATTATATACATATGTATTATATATAATATAAATAATATTTGATATAGAATATATAAATTTTATAAATGTATATGACATACATATATTTATATTTATATTTATATATTTACATATACTAATTTATATTATATAAATATGTAACTATATGTTTAACTATTAATTTATTATAATTATATATACTATTATAAAAACATGTATAATATATTTATATATAATATCAATAAACCTTCAAAACTTCATTGCTGACAAATACAAAAAAATGTATACAATAACCATGGCTCTAATCCCAATGTATGGATGGATGGCTGGGAAAGAAGAATCATGAGGTTGAAGCCAACTTGTATTATACAATTGAAGGCAATCCAAGCTACATTGTTATAATTTTCTTACAGTGCTAATGAGCAATAATCCAGTCAATAAGAGGCAAATAAATTGTCAAGATTCTACAAATGAAGAAATGAAAATTATTTAATAGTATTTGTAAAAATATTCAAAACATTCAATCATCAGGAAAATATAAATAAAAATTATTCCACTTCTCCCATCAAAATGGTAACCAGCGATATGTAAACCCTTGTGTGAATATAAATTCATCCACACAGTATAGAAATCAGTCTGGAAATAATTCAAAACTGAAAATAGAACTTATGGATGACTTAGTTAGACCATACTCAGTTATATACCAGATGGAAATAAAGCTAGCATAAAATAGAGATACTTATACATCATGTTCATTTTGGTTTTATTTATAATAGTTATATCTCTGAAGAGATAAATAGGTGAAATCAGCATTTTCACATGTGCTCAACAGAATATTAGACAGTCATTAAGAATAATAAAATCATAATGGATGACGTTTTGGTTTAGACATGAAAACCTAACTATTCAGCAGTTTAAGAACCAGTGGATCATGGTTATAAGCTAGCCTGGGTAGAAATGTCTCTAAAACTATATCTTCAAAACAATAACCAAAGAGCAAGATTGGAGGCATAGCTCAAGTATTAAACTGTCCATGGAGTAAAATAACAACGTCAATTATTATTTTTTTTTTTTGGTTGGTCGTGGGGCTTGAACTCTGGGCCTGAGCACTCTCCCTCAGCATTTCAGCTCAAGGCTAGCATTCCAGTACTTGAGCCACAGCGCCACTTCCAACACAAGTCAATTATATAAATGTCTCATATAGAAATATAAAATTAAAGAGGGAATGTCTTTGAAAATTAAGTAACCATACTAACATTAAAATAGAAACCAACACATTTAAAAAATAGTTATACAAATTTTTGGTAGTAAAATGTGATATATAAATATACATACATATAAAATAAAAATGTGATATATATTTATTGTATGTACATAATAAAAATTTTAAAACAAAAATAAGTAGGTACATTAATGATATATAAATAATAATATTTAAAATCTTGGTAGAAAATTTGATTTTTAAAAATAAATTTATAGAAATAAAATATTTCATAATAAATTTTGTGCAAATAAATTAAGTGTTCAACAATTTAAAAAACTATGTGTAAAAAAACCTATGAATTTGAGATAAATTAATTACTGATAAAATGCTAACTTATAGAATTAAAATGAAAAGATATATTAGAAAAAATAAAAAATGTGCAGTCCAAAAATGCAATATTACTCAAAAGTTGTAGTTTTTTAATATAGAATTTCTGTAGGCCACTGAATAAAGAAGAATAATACCAAAAAGAAAAAATAAATAAATAACTGTACACCAATGGCTCATATCTATAAGCCTAATTCTTCAGGAGACTAAGATAATGAGATCCTGAGGTCATTCTGGAACAAACTGTTTGAAATAAGAAAATTTCTTGAGATTCTGTCTTCTAAATAACCAACACAATGTATAACTGGAGGCTTGGATCAAGTGGTAGAGCACCAACCAACCAGGGAAACCCAAGAAAGCCTAAGACCTTAAATTCCAACCTTACTATCCCAAAATCAGTCAATTAATCAATGATTCATTCAATATTAATTATGTCTATATATAGGAAATAAAATTAACTTCAGGTAAGAAATACAAAATTCATCAATATTTTATTATACTTTCATGGATCCAAAATTTTCAACACATATTAGACTGTGAAAACCAAAATGACATTCCCAACATCACACTTCTAAACTAATTTAAATTAGTTATTGAATAAATTTACAATGACCTGGGTGTTGGGTTGATAATTGAACACTTGCAACCATATTCCAGTAATAAAATATTCACAACCTACACAGTCAAAGATATCAGATTGTGTATATATTCATTGTGCATTGTCTAATTTAATAATTTGCATCCATGAAATTTCATGAAGAAATCTTTAGCTTCCTTTTAAATATATGTATATTATTATTTTTTTTAATTTTTTAAACTTTTTTTGTGGGTCGTGGCGCCTGAACGCCGGGCCTGGGCACTGTCCCTCAGGCTAGCGCTCTACCAACTGAGCCACAGTGCCACTTCTGGCTTTTTCTGCTTATGTGGTGCTGAGGAATCACGCATGCAAGGCAGGCACTCTACCACTGAACCATCTTCCCAGCCCCCCCACCACCCCTTTTTCTTTTTTTCGGTCCTGGGGCTTGAACTCTGGGCTTAGGCCCTGTCCCTGTGCTCTTCAGCTCAAGGCGAGCGCTCTAGCGCTTGAGCCACAGTGCCACTTCCTTCTCAACCCCTTGAACATATTTTTTGAAGTATAAGCTTATGGAAATTAGAGTATATAATTGTATACAAGTATAATTTGTATAAATGCATAATTATACAAAACAATTTTTGAAGAAAAAGAATTCTGTTCATATTGTATTTTATGTTAACATACAATTAAGCTTAAAATTAAGCTTAAAAGTAGCTCAATACTTTTTTAAAAAAATTTAATCAAAAACAAAGGAGGAGGTAACAATGCTCCATAGGAAATTGACTTATTACCTTGCTCGTGTAACTGTAATCCCTCTGTATAGTATCTTTGCAATAAAAAAAAACTATAAAAAATAAAGTCCAAGTAAACTAACTAGTAGAATAAAAAAATGGCAAAAAAAAAAAAAAATCATGGAATTCACCCAAGTTGTAATTGTAGAGAGGAAAGGAAACTTCTACAAAGCAATAATGAAAGTAGAGATTGCAGAAAACTAAAACCGTTTCTTGTTATAGTTCACTGAGTTGAGACTGATCAATAAAACCATTTTAGAGGTTTTTAAGGTGAAGATTAACGATCCCTTCTAAAAATGGATGTGCTCCACCTTTCTTGTCACTTTTGATATATGGTGTAGGGAAACTTTGTGCAGCAACAGGAATGGTGTGGAATGAATAGCTACTTTCTCTCAATTTTCCCCTTGAAGATACATATTGAAAACAGGTATTTGAAAGGGATGTGGAAGGTTCAAGGGGATAGGCTTTGATGAAGAGGTGGAAAATGTATTCAAGAATACAATGGATTCCCTACAAAATTAAGATGAGTGAGGGAAGGGATGTACAGAGGAGACATGGATGCTGAAAGGGTTGGCATTGATCAAGAAGCATTGTATTCATAACTTTTGTTGTTAAATGGCAACTCCCTTGTATAACTACTTAAAAATATTTTTGAAAAGAAAAAAAAATAGGTGTTTGAGAAAACTGTCAAATCTATCAGTTTATAGTGAATGTTAATATTCAAGTTAAATCCTTATAAATGTGCAATTCACATTATTATGTATTTTCTTTTCTTCACGTAGATTTTTTTCAAGCAGAATTCAAAAACACGTTATGACATTTCATTCATGATTAAATGACATTAAATTAAGACAGATGTGCAACATTCTAATACAATATGCATCATAGTATTTACCAAACTATTATATACAGTCTTTCTCCACTTGGTAAGACAATTCTTGTATTTATAATTACTACTTGTAATGAATTTTTCTAAATTCGTTGTGAAAATTGGTCATTTTCTTCCCATGAAACGATTTAAACATTACTAGAATAGTGGAGTCACTTAAGAATGGTTACATCACAAATTTATGTCTGGATTGATAATACATTATTTCGTTGGACTTTTTCCAAAAAGAAAAAAAAATATGGTTAAAACCAATATCAAATAAACATAAATACAAAGACTGTAATTGATATTCAAGTGTGTAAGAGATTGACAAGATTATCGATAATAAAAATATACTTAAATGGTAGATAGATACATGCACCCACACACAAATATCTGTTGTGATAGCATATTGAACACAATGCCTCCATTTTATAACTAAGCACCATTTCATCACAAATACTCTTTTCTTCCTTCCTGCTAGTTCCTGTTTCCCGGGGAAAATAAGCTTCAGGAAACATTTGAGTTCCTGTTTGCTTGGTATTGATAGCTTTAGACAGAGCCTAGTTTTAGGAAATGGCTTGGTTTGGGTAGATGAACACAATGCACCTAGATTTGATCAGGATATTTCCGGCTTCCTTGCCTGCAGTTATAGACTGAGGAAAAAAAGGAATTTCCACACCTGGGGTTAGAGGTGTGTTAACCTGTTGGAAGGCAGGCATCACACTTGGGTTCCTGATACAGGAGTGTAGTCACTGGCTGGCTAATGGAGACTTTCTATCTTTTGTCTGCGTGGTCTCTCCTCTGGATTCCCCATATTTTTCCAATTGAATATATAAAAGATACAAGACAAAATTGATTATCATATTTTATGATATTTAGTGTAAAGTTTGTTTACAATTATCGAAACATAGGCTTGGAAATATTTTTATTTTTTAAATTTATTATTATTATTATTATTTGTCATTCATGGGGCTTGAACTCTGGACCTGGGCACTGTCCCTCAACTCTTCAGCTCAAGGTTAGCGCTCTACCACTTGAGTCACAGCGCCACTTCTGGTTTTTTATTTCCTGCTTATGTGGTGCTGAGGAATCGAACCCAGGACCTCATGCATAAGGCAAGCATTCTACCACTGAGCCACTTTCCCAGCCCCTAGTTTGGAATTATTTAAAGCTTTTACTCATCAATTGTTTTTTTTTAAATTGATCCCCTGTCTCAATTGCAAAAACAAATGAGAAAAAAAAATCTATGTTAAATGTCTAGAGCAATGTCCAATAAATATTAGTTTCTGTATAAAATTGTGTTTTACCCATAGAGTATTACATAGTTTTTTGTTTTTTGTTTTTTTTTTAATATAATTTAATTTTATTTGTGAACATACTGTACAGAGGGGTTACAATTACATGGGCAGGATAATTCGTACATTTCTTACCAAGCATTGCACCCTCCTCCTTTGGTTTACCCTTCACATCCCTTCCCAGCCTCCCCCCTCCCCCCCAATCCCAATCCTTCTCCTTCCCCCCCTACTTCCCCCCCCCCCCCCCCCCCGCACCGACCTTGTGAAGCTCGTTTTGGACTTGACAACTTGTACTTCTCATTGTTGCAACAGGTCCACCTGTATCCTTAAACAACTGGTTTTTCCTCATCTCCTCCACAAGTTATACTGACATCAAATAGAGTGAAAGCAGGGATTATACTGTGGGGGAGGGACATACAAAGCAACAAAGAAATAATCCTATAAATGCGTTAGAAACACATGCATGAAAGAAAAAAAACATTAAAATACCTATCTAAGGTTTCATTTTTCTGACCTCACATTATCTGACCTTTTCCGCTTGACTCATACATATACTAGATATTGCAAATAAGGGAAACCATGGGACCTATGTTTCTTTGGGCCTGGCTTACTTCACTTAATATAATTTTTTCCAAGTTTTTCCATTTCCTAACAAATGGGGTAATGTCATTCTTTCTGATGGAGGCATAGAATTCCATTGTGTATATATACCACATTTTCTTGATCCATTCATCTACTGAGGGACATCTGGGTTGGTTCCATATCTTAGCTATGGTAAATAATGCTGCAATAAACATTGTTGTGCTGGTAGCTTTAGTGTGGTCTTGTTTGTAAACATTTGGGTAAATGCCCAAAAGTGGGATTGCTGGGTCATAGGGGAGATCTATGTGAAGTCTTTTGAGGAACCTCCATACAGCTTTCCAAATGGTTGAACAAGTTTACATTCCCACCAACAATGAAGTAAGGTTCCTTTCTGTCCACATCCCCTCCAGCATCTGTTGTTGTTAGAGTTCTTGATTTTTGCAGTTCTAACTGGAGTGAGGTGATATCTCAATATTGTTTTGATTTGCATTTCTTTTATGGCTAGGGATGTTGAACATATCTTCATGTGTCTATTGGCCATCCTTCTTTCTTCTTCAGAGAAGTTTCTCTTTAAGTCTTTCTCCCACTTATTTATTGGGCAGTTGTTTCTTTGAGGATTTGTTGTTGGGGGATTTAATTTTTTGAATTCCAAATATATTTTAGATATGAGACCCTTGTCCATTGTATGGCTAGTAAAGATCTTCTCCCAATCCGTGGGCTTTCTATTGATCTTGCTAGCTATGTCATTTGCCCTGCAGAAGCTCTGCAACTTTATGCAATTCCATTTGTCCAACCTTTCTTTGATTTGTTGTGCTTCCGGGTCTCTATTCAGAAAATTTCGGCCTGAGCCAAGGAGACCTAGAGTTTCTCCTATTCCATCCTGTAATGTTTTCAGAGTGTCTACTTTGACTTCAAGGTCTTTGATCCATTTGGAGTTGATTCTGGTGCAGGGTGATATATAAGGATGTAGCTTAAGTTTTCTACATGTAGTTAACCAATTTTTCCAGCACCATTTACTGAAGAGGCTGTCTTTCTTCCATTCTATTGTTTTAGCTCCCTTATCGAAGATTAGATGGCTATAGGTCTGTAGGTTCATTTCTGAGTTTTCAATTCTATTCCATTGGTCCTGAGGTCTGTTCTTATGCCAATACCAAGCTGTTTTGATTACTATGGCTTTATAGTAGAGTTTGAAATTTGGTATTGATATTCCTCCAGCAGTGTTCTTTCCATTGAGGAGCGTTTTTGCTATTCGGGGTCTTTTATTGTTCCATATGAATTTTTGGATTGCCTCTTCTATTTCCTTGAAGAATGAGGTTGGAATTTTGATAGGTATTGCGTTGAATTTGTAGATAGCCTTGGGAAGTATTGCCATTTTCACAATGTTAATCTTTCCAATCCAGGAGCATGGGAGGTTTTGCCATTTTTTAAGTTCTGTGTTGATTTCCTTTTTCAAGATTTTAAAGTTTTCATCATAGAGGTCCTTCACTTCTTTGGTTAAGTTAATTCCTAGGTATTTTATTTTTTGTGTGGCTATTACAAATGGAGTTGCTTTCCTAATTTCAGCCACACTTTTCTCATTGTTGGCATATAGAAAAGCCATTGATTTTTGGGGGTTAATTTTATAACCTGCTACTTTGCCAAAGTTTTGAATCAGCTTGAGTAATTGGGAGTGGAGTCTATGGGGTTCTTTAAATACAAGATCATGTCATCTGCAACAAGGGAGAGTTTTATTTCTTCCCTGGGGCTATTTTGTGAAAAAACTCACAGAGCCCAGCCTGGAGCCATTCTCAGGGTTTCTGTTTTTCAATTGATTGTTGAGGCTGCTAGGGGGAGGGGCAGCCTCTGGCTCTGGTTACCCAGTGAGGAAAGCCACTCCAATGGCTGGCGCCTGAGCTGGGTGACTTTTCCCTGGATGGAGCTGAGTCTGGCAGGTCACTTCGCCGTTAATTTCTTGTGACCTGCTAAATGACTCGTTTTATTCCAAGGCCTGAGTTGGAGCTGGCAGCTCCTCCGAGCTTTGTTGGTATCCAAGATGGAGATCACCGGTGCTGGGGGGGGAGGGGTGGCCTTCCCTTCTCTGCTTCCTGAGAAGGAGTGAGGACGTCGGGCTTCTACTCACGCTGAGTCTTGGATCCTGGGTCTTCTCTGGTCTGCAAACTGCAGGATGAAGATGTCTGCTCCTTGTCGGTTCTTGCTGGTGTTGAGTAGAATCTGCTCACCCGCTGCATCTGGCTCCTTCGTCCCGGACTCTCTGTGTGAGCGCTCAGGTATGGCTCCGGCTGCGGGCTCCGGCTGCGGACTCCGCTGCAACCCTGCCGTAGCCGCCGCGGCGGGTGCTGGCAAGCGCTCAGATGTGTCTTTTTGCCTTGGCTTTCCCTCTCTTGTCTAACTCTCTGTCCTGTGATGGCACACTTGGTGTGATTCTCTGGCTTAGGATTGTTTACTGGAACTCTAAAACTGCTTTCTATGCGAGAGCTTGTTCAGATTCCAGCTTCTCCTCCACCATCTTCCCGGAACCTCGAGTATTACATAGTTTAAAGCAATGCATTGTAAAATTAATTTTTGATAAAATATATGATTACCACTAAAATAAAGTGTCAGTGCCTCACATTAAAGTGCTATTAATAACAGACAATATAGTATTCTTTATTCGGTGCTATCTTACCTAAATGTTCAAGTAGATTTTGAGCATCTAAAATTTTTAAACTCTATGTTCATTTCTAATAGATGAAAAGAATAACCCATATATGTATATACAATTATGAATGTATGTATCATTTGACACACAAAACTTAAATGAAACCTTTATATTAGTATTTATTTGACTCTCTAATATGGGATAATTGTGAGAGATATTTATTTATGACAAAATTCTCTATGCCCTGATTGCCACATTTCAAGCTTCTCAGTATGAATCCTGTCTTCTTCATGAAGATTGAGTACAATTCATCAATCTTTCATTGGTTTGAGTGACGCAAATTATTTTCCAGGGATCTTTGCTTTGGGATCACTGAATTCCCCAGGTTTCATGAGTAAAGCATTTACCATCTGTTGTATGTCTTGGAAAGTTCTTAACATATCATATAAATGAGGATTACTGAGACTTTATTTTTAACTATTCCTCTCAATGTGTATCAGTGCACATGTTGATATCCCTTCTCAGAGAAATAAAAGGTGGTGCACCATTTTCTCACAATTTCTAACATAATTGACTTTTGAAAATATGTCCGTGAATGTTCTAATGGTAAAATTCAAACCTTAGTGAATTGACACATCACCTGCAGAGTTTGCAAAAATGCATAGCACATAAAATTCTCAAGTAGTCTTTGGAATTTCCACTTTGGCATTTTTTTAAAATAAATCACACTAGATGATGCCAACAAACTTCATCCATGAACATTTAGCTTACTGAAAATAATTACATGTATATAAAAATCATAAGTTCTAATTTTTAAACCTTATTATAAATATCCAATAGGAAAAGCCTGACGAAGATAGTGACCAAATTTAATAATAGAATTATGATAAGCAAAGGAAGTTTATTAAACTATTGCCTCTTAAACATTTATTTACAATGGAGGGGAAGGAAAAAAAATTGTTTAAATAGGTATACAGGTGGACCCATTACAACAATGAGGTGTACAAGATGTTATGTCAAAAATGAACTTTACAACTTTAGCGTGGGGAGAAGGAGGAGCGGGAGGAGGATTGGAAGGAATGCTAAGGGGAAACAAAGGAGGAGGCAACAATGCTAGATAAGAAATGCACTCATTACCTTGCCCATGTAATTGTAACCCCTCTGTACGGTATTTTCACAATAAAAAAGAAGATATTTATTAGAATTATTATTATCATTGTAAATTTTATTTTTAAGGCCAATAATTCATTTTTAAAATAATTCTGAATTTTTGTGCCATTCATGTAAAAGAAGATATCATGAATAAAATATAAAATTAAATAAGGACTTATAACTCATGGTCATTATTAAGACCAGTTGGGTAAGAGAGAAATTTCAAAGAAATAAGGGTTTGGATATGAAATCCACCATGTTATTACAAGTTAACTTATAGCACATAAATAAAAAAGAAATACAACAATACTTACACCTCATAACAAATAGAAGTAATATTATTAGTATATTAAAATAATATAAACTCTTAGACAAATATCAAAATACAATAATTTCTAGAAATAGCTATAATATAGTGCTTGTAAATCTATCAATTATACAACATTTCTTCATATGTCTACTGCCCATATGTACTTTTTCTGAAAAGTCTTTCTGTGAGTCATTACACCATAAATTGGGTTGTTGTTTGTTTGAGAATTTATTTTTTGAGAGTTCAGTTTTTTTTTTACCTTTAAATATATTTTGGGTATTAAGCCCTTATGTTGTTGATAGCTGTTAAAATTTTTCTCCCATTCTGTGATCTATTTAACTTTTTGACTATGACCTTTGCCATGCAGAAACCTTTAATATTGAGGTACCCCATGTAACAATCTTTCTTTCAGTTGTTGTGTTTCTGGATTTTCACTTAGAAAGTTTTAACCTGTGCACAGGATCTCTAGTGTTTCCTGTGTACTTTCCTGTAGAAGTTTCGTTTTCTGGCCTTAATTTGAGGTCTTTATTCCATTTTGAATTGATGCCAGTGTGAGGTGATATATGGGTATCTGAGGTTTTGGAAGGACCATTTGTTGAAGAAACTATCTTTCTCCCAGCATATACTTTGGCTCCTTTATTGAATACTAGATGGCTGTAGGTCTGTTGGTTCATTTCTGGGACTACTGTTCCATTCATTCTCGGGTCTATTTTTGTGCCAGTAACAAGCTGATTTCATTACTATGACACTGTAATAGAGTTTAAAACTTGAAATTATTATTTCTCCAACACTCTTCTACACCTGTTAAGGATTGCTATTGCTATTCGGGGTCTTTTGTTATTCCATACAAATTTTGTACTGATAACTCTATCCCTTTAAAGAATGGTTTTGGGAATTTTAGCAGTATTGCATTACATTGGTAAATTGCTTTGCGAAACATTGTCATGTTCACAATGTTATATGTTCCTATCCAGGAACACGAAAGATCTTTCCATTTCTTTAATTCATTTTTTTCAATTTTTTAAAAGTTTTACTATAAATATCCTTCATCTCTTTGGTTAATTCCTGGGTATTTTAATTTTTGAGGTAATTGCAACGTCTTTGAAACATCTCTGGCCAATGGAAATGCTAATCAAAACAACACTAAAATTCAGCTTCACCACAGATAGAATGGCCATTTTCAGGAAAACTAACAATAACAAGTGCTGGTTTGGATATGGCCAAAAGATAACTCTATTACATTGTTGGTGGGAATGTAAACTTGTTCAACTATTCTGGAAAGCAGTAACATAGAACTACCCTATGACCCAGCAATTCCACTTCTAGGCATTTATTCAATAGAACATGAATAAGGATATACTAATGCCACTACCACAACCACATTTACCACAGCTTCATTTACCATAGGCAAGATGTTGAATAAATCCACATGCTCCTGAATGGATGAGTGGATCAAAAAAAATGTATATAAAATTGAATTCTACTCATCTATCAGAAAGAATGACACTGAACCATTCTTAAGGAAAAGGAAACACTTGGAGAGGATTGTGTTAAGTCAAGTAAGCCTGATCCAGAGAAACACAGGGGTAGCATGGTTTCTCTCATTAGTGGGAACTACAGTGTGCCTATAAATCCAAAAGTAAACAAACTGAGTGGCACTCTAGTGGTTATAAATGAATTAACTGCCATGTACTAGAATCTCTGGAGAACACAAACATTATAATTCTTTAGAAAGTCGAAGTCAAAACCCAACAAAATAAGTACTAGGAAATGGGTGTTTGCAAGGAGCAAGGGGCAAGAGAAGAGTAGTAGAATGTACATGGGAAATGATTAAAATGCAGGCAAATTCATTGTAACTGCCACAGAATTCAAAAAAAGTAAAGGCAGAGGTGGGAAGGGTGGATTTAGATGTTGAAAAGGTGACATAGATCAAGATGAATTATATACATGAATTGCTTTGTTAAGTGGCAAAAAAAAGCATTCAATACATACCTAAAAATCAAGACAAGTGAAGGTGAGTAAAAATGTTAAGAGGGGTGACATAGAAACAGGAGGCACTGCATTAATAAACTGCTCTGTTGAATGGCAACTCGTTTGCACAACTACCTAAAGAAAATAAAAATACATTATAATATGAGTAGCTGCAAATGGCCAATATTTATCAAAAGCTCTGAAAATGTTGTGTAGCTAGAGCCTAGTAGCTTACCTATCAACCTGGCAACTCAGGAGGCTAAGATGTGAAACTCATGGTTTGAAGTCAGCCCGGGTAGATATCTATATTAATTGTCTGTGCTGTTATCTAAAATGACCCACCCCCTGTTCCAGTTTACTGTTTTTCTTTTCATGCATATCCTAGTATCTTATGATGTTCTTGAATTCCTGTTAGATTACTTTTGAATATATATACATATTCATATTATTTCTTGAAAAAATAGAAACTTTTTTCTCTGATTATTTTTATCTCCTGCGGTAGCCTATTTCTTTTCTCTAGACATTAAGATTTACACTTGAAACTGAGTTTTATTTATATTCTCTGTAAATTTTATCTCATAACATTTTCTATGATTAAATCATTAACTAAAATTGCATGTATGAAACTCTGAAAAAGTAGCTAACAAAATCAACTATGACCTCTATACTTCTAAATCTAATAACTACTTCTTAAACTTCATTTTATTCAAATTAGTTTAGAATTAAAAGCTATTAATCATGTTTTCTTTTAAAATATGCATATTACTTAGAATATTTTGCTCATATTTCCTCTATAGATTTGTTTCCTTTTTTAATAAAACTATAATCTTGCCTTCAGAATATTATTATTACTTCAGGTTGTTTCCTCTCAGCTATATAGTCTGGCTTTTAATAAGTGAGATCTCTAAGTATTATATATATGGACAATCACTTGAATCATAAAGCAGCATACTATTATACAGAATAATATAGCTCATGAGAATTTTCACCCAATAAATCACTTCAAGAGAATATATTTCAACTAATATATTTTTAAAAACTTTAAAAAAAAGCTTTCATATATTTTTATATTTAAAAAGATTTTCACATTTTTAATATGTTAATAAAACTATTTTATTGGCATATATACACAGTGAATTCCACTGTAAAAAAAGTTAGTAAAAAAATCCTTAAATTTGGAGTGAGTTGGTCATTGTAAATAGGCAATGAATACATTAAAATGGAGCTTTTAAAATTGTTCATTTTGAAGAATTGGCTATCATATAAATTTTGATTATAACAACAAACTTGATTTCTTTCCACATAAAAGTGTATTTCAAAAATAACTTTTTTGCCTTCAACCTAAGTCAAAATTTAAGAACACCAATATATTTTCTAGTAACTAGAGGAAAATCAAAAGCATTCATGGAACATCTACCTAATTAAAAAATGAATATTATCTTTAAGAAATGCTTTCTAGCTTTAGTCTCATGAAAATAGTGACCTTGTGTCAGAATATTCTGTTATATTACATTTTAAAACATATTGGTATGAAGGCAAAAGTAGTCTCTCATATTTCATATTTTAACATAACAGGAGGCTTTCTTATTAAAGAAATCTATAAATAAACTTTCTGACTCTTTTACAACATTTTAAATCAACCACATGCTGAAAGCTGATAAGTAAAAAGGATAACATATGTGATAGTCATATTATGTTTTCTGTGCACTTTTTCTGAAACCTTATTTATGTTGTGTTATCTCTTTTTCCGACACTGCCAAAATACTATTGTGATATACACAGTGCAATTTCCATTGGCTTTAATTTAGGTAGCTGGGGAATTCTGGAGGTACCACTATTCTGACTACTGGCACAAAGGAATTAGTCAATATGATACTGATATAACAAGGAATGAAGGGAAAAATGTCTCATTCTCCTGCTTTGCCTCGTCAATTCATGCAGCAAATAGTCAAGGTTGTAATTTTCTAGGATTCCTATTAGCACAGCATAATTGCTTGGGGAATAGATAATGCATTAAGGAAATTTTGAAATAATTTTAAAATTTGATTTTATTGTAAAGATTCTGTACAGAGGGGTTACAGTTACATGAGTAAGGTAATGAGTACATTTCTTGTTAAACATTGTAGGTAAAAGATTAAGCATTTAGTCAAAAGTTAGAAATAAATTTTTATAACATGAAGTGAATATAAATGATAAATACTGCTACAATGAAACCCAGCCAAATTTTTGGCTTTGGTAGAACACATTTAATTTCAATTGAGATTATTCAAAGTGTTATGTACTAATGTGTACAAATGTACTCAAAATGATTCCATAGAGAAATACATGAACACTGACTGAGAATTCATGAACACTAACGAAATTCAAACCCATTTTCTAACTCTGTTTCATTTGTTGCCTTTGTAAAGTTAGTTTTTCTTCTTGAATTTTTTTCATTTGTAAGCGATAATAAAAACAGCCGTATAAAACACTGCAAAAGATACACAGAGATCAGAAAACATATACTAACTCAAGTAATTATACTCTATATTCATGTTCCATTTCATAGATGTCTCATTAATGCCATTGAAAGATTATGCACATCTAGGAGCCAGTGGCTCAGACTTGTAATCCTAGCTACTTAGGAGAATGAGGTCTGAGGACTGAAGTTTGAATCCAGCCCAGGCAGGAAAGTCTGTGAGACTCTTATGTCCAATTAAATTACGCACACACAAAAAAGCAAAATGGAATTGAGACTCAATACTAGAAAGCTAGCCTTGAAAAAGAAGAGCTCAGGGACAACACCCAGTCCTAGAGTTCAAGCCTCAGGACACGTAAAAAAAAATTTTTTTTTAAATTAAAAAATGGGGCTGGGGGTTTAGCCCAGGGGAAGAGCGCCCGCCTGGCGCGCAAGGCCCTGGGTTCGGTCCTCAGCCCTAGAAATAAATAAATAAATAAAAAGTTTATTCCCATGCTTTATATGCCATATATAGGTTTTTGTTGTTTTGTTTGTGCCATTTCTTTTGATATTATCAGGGTGCAGGGCTTATCATGCTTGCTTGGCTTATTTGCTTTGCTACTGCTCTAACAATGGAGCCAGCTTTCCAATATGGCTTTTCACTGGCTATATTTTGGAGAAGGAGACTCACAGACATTCCTCTCCAGATTGGCTTTGAACCATATTCCTTCAGATCTCTTCCTTCACAAGCATGAGCCACTGGCAATCAGACTGTTTTAACCAACAATTAAGGACATTTTATTAAATCATCATTTGTATTTAAATATATTTACAGTAAGTAGATATTTCACTCAAACAGTACTATTGATTGCATATAGTCTTTGCAATTATAAATCTAAAAACTTTAAGAAAAATACACCATGTGTTAGACAATTTAACATAAAACAAACTAATAACTAGACAAATTCTTGGTGTACTTTATAGTTGATATGAAATACATATTTTGAATTCCAAGAGGGAAAAAGAAATATAATAAGTATGAATGTATGGAAATATATGTGCATGCATGCACACATGCACTTGCATGCACAGCCACACCCAGCCACACAATCTCTTAAAGAGTTTATGTGATTAGAAGTATCATTTCATGAAGAGGCTTAAGAAAACTAACTCAAGCAATATAAAAATTTAATTTACAAAACTTATAAATTGACTTTATATCATCCTCTACCCATCTGTGGATGGATTTCCCCATCTTTTAAGTCTGTTGATTTAGCCAGGCGCTGGTGGTTCACACCTATAATCCTAGCTACTCAGGAGGCTGAGATCTGAGGATCATGGTTCAAAGCCAGCCTGGGCAGGAAAGTCTGTGAGACTCTTATCTCCAATAAACCACTAGAAAACCAGAAGTGGAGCTGTGGCTCAAGCGGTAGAGTGCTAGCCTTGAGCTGAAGAGCTGAGGGACAGCGCCCAGGCCCAGAGTTCAGGCCCAAGACCCACCAAAAAAAAAAAAAAAAGTCTGTTAATTTGTTCTCATAAATTAATTTCTACAGCTCTAATCAATGAAAGATCTTTGGAAAATTTGAAGTTAGACTCAATCATGTTAATTTCTTTCATTAGGAATACAACAAAGTCAAAGCCACAATTCACTTTTTTGTGCAGCCAATTAACTATTACTGAAGACACCTCTGATGGCCCAAGTGATGAAGGATTGAGGAAAGGAGAAGGCTGTTATGGCTATCTTGAAAAAGGGTCCTGTACGTGCCTCAGACCAAGACAGAATGCCACACCTAATTATCTTAGCTCTCCCAATGGCAGAGAAGAGAAATCAATAATAATGTCTTTATAGTTCTGCTGTATTTTTACATACCAGATTCATGAGATTAAGACAAATGGTTACTCAAAATTATGTTTAATGTGGAGCACATGGGCAGCAAAGATGGCGCTGAGAGGGGGTTGAGTGGGCAGAGCCTAATTTACTGTAGAGCAAATGGGCAGCCAAGATGGCGCTGGGAGAGAGGAGAGGGGGCAGAGCCCAATTGACCTGCCGCTCAGTGCCTAACCAGCCCGTGAAGGCTCAGGTGAATGATAGGGTGTGACCTTGACAGTGATTGGTTCCTTTTCCTCCCTTACCATGCCACCCACCCTTTTTGTCTTTAAAAGGGGCTGCTCTCTGTTAATAAACGAGTTTTCTACCTGCTGGATTTGGCTCCCCGCTGTGTCTGATTGTCTCCTGGGCTGAGGGAGGCTGGGGAACGCGCCAGCACCGCACTTACCTTTCCTCGGACCCCATCCGTCTTTTGTGGGAGGGAGGAAGACCCAACAGTTTAACTTCTTTAACACAGTCATTATTAATAACTCCTCATACTGAGTATAGGAAAATATGACAAATAAGAATGTTTGTAGAGGATAAGAAAGCAACCTAGCATATTTCATGAAGTGGCTAGGAGAAGCCCGAGAACCTTCAATGCACGTGATAGTGAGATGTGCAAAGTTTCAGTAGTGAATAGTTGTAGTCACATCTGAAACAGGAGGTGAAGACATCGGCAGATTGGACAGAGCGCGTGAGAATGTACAGACCAACCTGGAGGAACACACACAACCGCAGAGTGGGAACTGTGGAATGAGATCAAGAAAAGCTTCAGCAAACATGTACTGGGGTTTCAGGTCTGAAGAGACACAAACAAATAAACAAATAATTGAATATATAAATAATGGAATGTTTTATGTAGTTAATAAGGGGATGAACTTTCACAAATCTGTAAAGATTTGGAAATAAGTTGCATGACAGACTAGAAGAGCATAGATAAAACAAAATAAAAATGAGATACTCAACAAACACCCTGGACTGAATACTGAACAGATTAATACGTAAGATAGACAGGGGCACTGGAGACTTCACAGCATCAATCTCTGGAAA
This sequence comes from Dipodomys merriami, assembly GCF_024711535.1. NCBI lineage: Eukaryota > Metazoa > Chordata > Mammalia > Rodentia > Heteromyidae > Dipodomys > Dipodomys merriami. The sequence goes on from NW_027206179.1 coordinate 47,295,592, forward strand.
AAGTTGTCTCTTCTTCTGAGAAATGGGTGGGAAACATGTTTAAGGAACTCTGAGTTTAAACAGTGGTAAGACTGACCTTTTTGTGTTAAAATTCTTTGAGCCATCCTATCTGAGGGGATAGACAGCAAAATGTAAGTACTTTTTCATGCATAGTTTTTTGACCAACAGACCTGCCTATCAACAGAGGAAAGTCATAAAGTTCCCATTCAGTCAAACTGAGGAGTGGAAGTCAGTTTCCAACTACAACAGCATTGGGGATAGGAGACCTGAAAGACAGAGCTCACAGCTACCTCCAAATCAGTATGCATTTTCATCTCATGTGAGACGATTAAAAGCTCCAAAGATGAGGACCTGAAGGCAAAACTTGGAGTCTGCTCATCCAGATTTGTGGGTAATAGTTGTCACTGTGCCTGATAAATATGTCCTGCTCTAACGAATGTGTCTGATTGTTGAGGGATGAATAACACAAAGCCAACCTAACCCACACTGGCACTAGTTATTTGGTGTCAAATCTGCCAAAGAAACAGAAACCAGCTGGCATTTTCTGCTATACTCCACAAGCTTAATATCCTAGAGAAATGGAAATCTGTTTTCCTTTAGTTGTGTTTGTTATTTGTTTTATTAATTTCTTCTTTACTTGGACAGTACATTTTTCCCTTTAATATATTTATTTATTTATTTATTTTAACAGAAGTGAAGCTTGTGAAGTCTAGGTCCAGTTGAATTTTTGCTAGGTAAATGATATATAACTTTAGCCTTTTTTCTACTTTTTGCTAGCCTCATAATATTATCTTCCTACTTCTTCATTTTGTTCAGACTGGATTACGGGCATGAGCCACCATGCTCAAGCAATAGAAAGACATAATCTTCAATGGATTAAGTATTAAGAGAAAATTTTGATTTTCCTGTTTGCTTTTATATTTTCCTGTTTGCTTTTATATTTTCCTTCTGTCATCTATTTGCTTAATATTGAATTTCTTTGATATCTTTTATGTTCTTTGTTTTATGTTTTTTCTTTGTAATTAATGTTGATATTGTGGTTTCATTTTATTACATGATTTATATTTATATCATTTATATTTTACTTGTATATTTTGTTCTGTCACCAAGATGGACTCATCATACAGCTTGACCTGAGAGTTACAGAACCCTACTTATGTCAACTGTATGCAGGTTATCATCCCTCTAAGAGGTTGAAAGTTTTTTAATCTTCCCTTTATTCATTCTCTTGTTTCTCTCTACTTCAATTTTCATTCTTATTATGTCATCAGCAGATCTTTCTGTTTTGTTCCCTATCTGTAATTCTAAAATTCTTCTTTATACTTAGTGTACATGCTGCTGGGATTATTGTTGTTGGGGTTAATGTTGTTTATTCTTGCTGTTATTTTATATTTATATTTGTCACTTTACCTTCCTTTGTTCTTGCCTTATTTACCTCTCATTCATCATTTGAAACCTCCTCCCATTTACTTTTCATGAGGTTTTGTCTTCTTCATTAGTGTTAGGGCTTCATTTTAAATCCATCATTGTTACCCTTAATAATTAATATTGTCATACTTAACCTAATACTTCCTTTACTCCATTACTCCTCAAAAGGAATTTAAGCTGTGGTAGTCATTGTTGTTAATTAGTTGTTACTATATTTCAACAGTGTGTGAATCTAAAATTAGGTTTGCCTCTTAGGCTACTTTTCTTTTTTTAGGACAGTGTTAGAAAGCAACTATCACATTGTACGGTCTTCTGTCTACTGACTTGTGTCCTCACTCTAAGGTTATATATTATATTTCAAAATAGCCACTACCCAGTTAAACTCACCAAATAGATGAAATTAGATATCCTGAGGGTCAGTTAACTAGTTTTAAAAGTCATTTCTGGACACAGATTAATCTTCTGTTTTTTTTTTTTAATCTCTGCTCAAATATTTCTATAGCCATTACAGTAGAATCACATTTTTAAATTAAAATATCATATTACATTCTATTGGAAACAAAGATGTATACATAACATAAAGTGAATTTCCTAATGTTCTAATATATTTATGGCTCTGAGGGTTTTATATATAAGGATTTGTGACTCTGATTTACAAGAACAGTCTATGTTTAGCGAGCTAACAAATTCTTTAAACGCATGTTTTCTCAACTCCAGCACACAATGAGCAAATAAAAACAAAACCCAAAAGGGAAAACTCAAAGGAACTTCTTTGTTGTGCCTAGCAGACAGTAATTGGCTTAAACCCAGTGAATAGAGTGCAGCATTTAAATGGCATATTAGAATATCCCTTCTATGGCAGAAAATTTATTGACAGTTCCTTTCTCTTGTGAATCTTTCATATTATGTAAAAATGGAGTTCTTAAAAAATGTAAGTGTAGCAGAAAAGCAGAGTAATTGCTTTTTCTTACTATATTTTCTCATTAAAAATTTGTTTTATAAAAAGCAAACTTTTTTTTCAAAATTTCTTTGAAAGTTCATAGTTTATTTTTATTATAAGATTGTTTTTTAAATTTCAGAATTAATGTGTTAGACTTATAGCCAGTCCTGCTTCAAATAGCACATACACATTGTTTCCCTTCATCAAATATGACTGAACTTAGGGCATTTGGCTTTTAACAATAACATATTTAAGAAATTATTAAAAATGGAACTGAGTATGTGAAATAAAATGTCCATTTGGCAAAAGTAACTGTTTCTTTTTTCAACTAAGCAGCATCAAGGATTTAAAAATGACAAAATTTGACATGTACATTACTCACATTTGTAATCAGACTGTTTCACAGACTGAGGGTTAGAGAACAGTGGTCAAAGTCAGCAAGGGCAGAAAAGTCTGTGAAAATGCATCTCCAATAAGCCATGTAAATGTTAGATTGGAGGCATCGAGAGCAGTCCTGAGCAAGTTAGGGGAATGAGAACTAGAGATCCTGGGTTTAAGACCTGATACTGGTGTGCAACCTCCATCCCCCACATATCCATATGCTAGGCTCACACCTGTAAGTGTAGCTACTCAGGAATCTGAGATCTGAGAACATGGTTTTGCAGCCAAGCCCTGGAAGGAAAGTCCATGAGACATCTCCAACCACCAAAGAGCTCTTAAATGGGACTGTGGCTCAAATGGTTTGAGCAAGAAAGCTCAAGGAGCATACTCAGGACTGGCAAACACACAAACTCGAAACTTTCCTGAAATAAATTGCAAGTACAAGGACTATTCATAATGAGTAAAAAACATGGAATATTGTGGTTAAAATCTTGCCTTTGTATGATGCAAAATCAGTGATTCAAATGAGATTAACTATGGTCTCAAAGCCCAAACTGCTGGGTCTAAACAAGATAAATGAGTAGTAACTATCATAGTGAATGGTCTTTTAATTGATGACTTTTGTTCCCTATGTATTTCTGTTTTTTAATACACAATTTATGAAAAGAGCTGCCTATTCATGTAATCAGAGTTGAAGATGATGAGGATAGTAAATTTTAAATTCACATTCTTTTTTGTTTTCTTTTTATTGTAAAGATACTATAGAGAGGGCTTACAGTTACATGAGTAAGGTAATGAATACATGTCCTATCCAGCATTGTTACCCCCTCCTTTGTTTTTCCCCCATTATCTCTCCCTGCCCCACCTCCCCAGCTCCTCCCTCCCCCCTCAAAGTTGTGAAGTTCATTTTCAACATAGTGTCTTGTATATCTCATTGTTACAAAAGGTCAACCTGCATCCTTGTTTCAGCATTTTGTTATTTCCCTTCCTTTCCCAAATTATAAAAATGTATATACAAGATGCAGGGTATGGGAATCAAATACAGTGACAACAGGTGTTATACCAAAGGGAAGAACATACAAAAGAAACAAACCAAAATAATAATAATAATAATAATAATAATAATAATAACAACAACAATAACAATAATGATAAATACATTAAAAACAACAGCAACAAAGAAAAAACCTCTGTGTTCCTATCTTGGGGTTCATTTCACTTAGCATCATCTTATATGGTTATACGTACATAGATTTTGACCTTTGTGCTTTTCTGATAAGATTATTCTAGACATTTACTAGTTACTGCGAATAAGAGAAACCATGAGACCTATTTTTTGAGGAGGTCTGGCTTACTTCACTTAATATAATTTTTTCCAAGTCTTCTATATACCAACAGAAGGGGGGTATCATTCGTAAACTGATCATATTGAACTTTATTGAATTGAACATATTTAATTTTCCTATACATGAAATTAAATAGATAATATATATTAACAAGCCTTACCTCAGAGATCTGAAAATAAATAGCTATCATAACTTCCTAAATTTCAAAATTTATGACCGCTGCCATGGGAGGGAAATGTAAACAGAAGGAAAATATGGCAATTTCAAAGAAATGTTAGTCTTAATTTAATGAGATATGTGTGCATATTGCTCTGGGAAACATGGCTGACATATCTGTAATTCTGTTTTAACAATGGATAATGGATATTTTTCTTCATTATTATTGGATTAGCATTTTGAATATATAAAATAACACATTTATGGTAATGGTATGAGAACACATCATTGACACATTATGATACTCTTGACTGACTACAATCTAAATATGGTTCATTTCTAATAACATTTTTGAAAAACCATATTTAACTAATTTATGTTTTATAATACTATGACATTTGTTTTAGTCAGTATGTGGCTGCACTATATAAATACATTTTGACATCGGATATGGAATAGTCATAGATAAGAGGAATTTAGATTTAAATTAATTCTTCTGAATGTCTATGGAAAAATATTTTTCTTGGTTCTGATGTTATCTTCTTTTTTATGTTGGCTAAGCAGAAATAAGAATCCTGTGAAATACAAAATTATAAACATATTATTAATTTTTCATTTATCTATGCTTAATTATGAATGAAGATATGGGGATTTAAAATATTATTTAATTGCTGATAGATTAACGTTTTTATTTAAAAATGTAATAATAAACGAGGCAGCACCAGGGGTTCATGCATGTAATCCTAGCTACTTAGGAGGCTGTGATCTGTGAGTCCCTCTTGAAATCAGTCCAGACAGTAAAGCCCATCAGATTATTGTTTCCAATTAATCACCAAAATGCCAGAAGTAAAGCTATGGCTCAAGTGGTAGAGCAGCTAGCCCATAGCAAAAACGCTAAGAACAGTGCCCATGCCTTGAGTTTAAGCCCCAATACTGATATATACATATATATGTATATATATATATATATATATATATATATATACATATACATGTACACAATTTACAGCAAATAATATTTACAACAGAACATTTATGAAGTTATGTTCAACTATAGCACTGTTTCTTTTTAGATGGTAAGTTATAAATCTGCCAATTAAAATGACAAACAAGTTTGATGATAAACCTGGTTTTGAAGATAACTGAGCTGGACATACTAAATAATCAGGATCATAATTAATGTTATTGAGGAAAATAAAATGTTTTCAGAATGTAATCACATCTTGGATCTTGTGCTGTTTGACTGAAAAAAATTACATTGGGGTTTTTTTTGCTGCTTTTATCCACCATATGTTTTTTATTGTAAAAATATCATACACAGGGGTTACAGCTACATGAGTAGGGTAATGAGTACATTTCCTATCGAGCATTGTTACCTCCTCCTTTGTTTTTCCCCTACCATCCCTTCCCTCCTCACCTCCCTAACTCCTTCATCCCCCACCCTGAAATTGTAAAGTTCGTTTTTCAATATAGTGTCTTGTACATCTCATTGTTACATGGGTCAACCTGTATCTTTATTTTAATTTTTTGTTATTTCCCTTCCCCTCCCCAAATTATAAAAATATATATACAAGATGGAATCAGATGCAGTGAAACAGGGGTTATACTGTGACACCACATAGTTTTATTACCCCTCACAGTATTCTGCCATTAAGTACCCTGAAATTATTTTTATACTTGTATATGAAGTATTTTTCTATATTTGCCATTTTTTGTTTGTGGTATAGATATTATTGGGTGGGAAGCTGATTTTGTTGTTGTTGTGAAGATATGGATGAGTTAAAAGAAATACAAATCTAAAATTATATATATTAATACTATAAATAACATGAAAATAGGTCTTCTAATGTCTATCCATATTCTATTATTTCTATAAAATATATATGGTATATTTTGTATCTGTAGATAAAAATGCTGTTTTGTTCTTATCATTTTTTTAGTTTAACATTTTAATTTTGTGTTTGTAAACATCTACTTCATTATAAGTGATGGATGAACACAATGGACATTCATTATTCAAAATTATTATTATTGATGTATGCTGATTTTCTTATGACTTTATCCATATCTTGATATTGATACTGGCATCGTTTTCAAACATACTTATAATGAAAAGCAAACAAAACAAATAACAATTTTCATTATTATTAAATATTAACCTAATCTGATTTTCTTAAATACTAGTGAAATTTTAAATGAAGTTGTTGTTGTTGCTGTTGTTGTTGATGTTTGGTTTTGGGGGATTTTTTTTTGGTTGGTCTTGGGGCTTGAACTCTTGGCCTGGGAGCTGTCCCTCAGCTATTCAGCTCAAGGTAAATGAAGTTTTTATAGTTCTTGTATATTATTTGACTAATATATGCTTTTATGCCACAGATCAATGAATCCTGATTTAAAGTGAATAAAAGAAGGAAAGAAAAAGCAAAGGGACGGAAGGACTGATCAAGACAGAGAGGAAAAGAGAGAAAGAGAAAAGGAGCATTGTGTTTCATAAGGCTATGAGAGATTTTTTAATCAAAAATGTCCTTACTTATTAGTTATTTCTTGCCTTATCTAAGCTAAAGAAGAATGAGTAATGCATGGCATGGGTGTGATTGCTTTCATGCAATTAAAGAATACTGTCAAGACTGCACAATTTAAGATTTTTTAAACCCATGCTTTATGCATCATTCCAAGTTCAATGATGCATTGTGAAAATTCTAACACAGGGAAGTCTCTTCTGTTCAAATATGGCTTGACTGGTGTCACCCTGCCTCAAGTGTATTACTTAAAAACCAAAGTGCAAAGAGAACAGCTGTCAGGGTGAGAAGTCTAAATACGTTTTTGAAAGTAGCCTGGTACTGACAAACTGCATTTAATCATGTGTAACCTTCATGAAATCTAGTGTACTAAATTAGGTTTTTAAATTATTATGCCCAAGAAAAAATATTTTTATGTACACTCTAAATAAAAAAGATATGGAGCTGTTTTTAAAAACTTTCAGGTTTTATTAAAATAAGTTGATACCTTTTTCATGCAGATTTTGAATTTTTTTAAGAAAATGAAAAGATGGGGCCCCCAATAAATCATTTTTTACACTGCAACCTGAAATAATGTATAAAGATGGATTGGTGTATTAAGCATTGACCTGATTTTTCTCTTCCATGAAACATAGCAACTTCATTTGTTATTATGAACATTTGTGTGCTAACAGAAATATAATTATAACACAGCTATAGATAAAGTAATCTATAATCCAAAAAATCAATGGAAATTCAATAAAACTATATGAACATTTATTAAGACTGTTAGAATAGGGGGCTGGGAAGGTGGTTCAGTGGTAGAGCGCTTGCCTTGCACACCTGAGGCCCTGGGTTCAATTCCTCAGCATCACATAAGCAAAAAGAAAAAAAAACTGGAAGTGGGTCTGTGGCTCAGGAGGTAGAGTGCTAGCCTTGAGCTGAAGAGCTGAGGGACAGCGCCCAGGCCCAGAGTTCAGGCCCCATGACCGGACCCAAAAAAAAAAAAAAAGATTGTTAGAATACCTTTTCTTTTTTTTACAGAATAATTAAAAACTAGCAAAATACCTGCATCCCAAAACAGCATATATTAAGAAATATAATTAACAATCATGCACACAGAGTAATTCCACAGTTAGAAACAAACACTAAAAGAAGATCATACTACATGCCAATAGTATTGGCAAAAGTAAATGTGAAATTCTTCAACGAAACACTTGCAAGACAAACTTAACAATATAGTAGAAGAGTCATATATCATGAATAAGTGGGACCTATTTCTGAGATTCAAGAATGGTTCCATGTATACAAATCAACTTGTGCTGTAAAACAAAATTACAGAATGAAGGAAATATATCACCTCATCATCTCTATGGAGTCAGAAAAAAGTATCATAAGTTTAATGTTTGTATAATAACAGTAGATAATAACTAAAGAAATACAGCTGTCCCTTGCTTATTGAGGCTTCACTGTATGGGGAGTTAAAAAAAAAAAGTAATTAGTTATGCCTCACCTATCATGAGAATTCATTCCAGAGAAAGATGAAAATCCTTCAAGTAATAATAAATGAACTGCAAATGACTATCTAATGCTGCAACTTTGCGAATTTTCACCTATCACAGAGTGAATGTAACTCTTGTGGTAGGTGAGGGATCACTGTACAGAAGTCACTGTTCTTCAACACAACAAATTACATATAAGAAAAACTCACTATTAACATCATACTTCATGGTGTCAAAATAGAAGCTAAGATCAGAGTAAGGCAATAATTCCTACTTCATTTCTTCTATATAAAATAGTCCTGAAAGACAAGAAAATGTTGTTGATATCCCTAAGGAAAGAAATAAAAACTCAAAGGAAGCAAAAGAATGCCCGTAGACTATGTGTGAAGAATGAAAATCTTACATATAATGGAATATTATTTTATCTTAAAAAATGAGGAAATTCTGTCAAAGTCAGCATCATGGAGGAGCCTGGAAATGCTTATAGTAAATATAGTGTGGTAGTCACAGAAACAAATGTTGTTTAACATGAGCTATCTAAGAGAGTCATACTTACATACCAGTAGTAGAATGGTGGTTTTCAGGAGCTAAAGGAGGGGGAGGGAGGACATGCTTTACAAGTGGAACAAAGTTTCAGTCTGTTTTAAGTAAATACTAGAAAATTGCTACAGAATATTTGCAAGACTATATAGTAAATAGTACTCTATTGTGCATTTACAATTTAGGAAGGACCCTCTCTTTGCCTTAGAGCAATTGAAAAATCACAATAAGTATTTACTATGCACGTGTATGCAAATACTAAGATTATAGAAATGTTAAAATAGTTATATTCTATAAGGTACCCATGTATATTATTTGGTAACTACACTTAAGCTTCCAAGAATAAAAACAATTACATATTTTTTTCAAATGTGAATATAACATGAATCGGATGGCATCTTGTATATATTGATTTCTCCAAAGATAAATCTTGTCAAGTAGAGATGCTGCATGTTTAATTTTTCTAAAATATTTGTTCACCCAAGACTCTTATTGGAAGAAACTTATGAAACAGAAGCATTACTTGCCATTATAACTACTTTTTGTTGTTGGGGAAGGTAGCCAGCTAATATAGTGAGTACACTTTGAACAATCAGATACTAATTAATTATAATTAGGGGTATGAGACATGAAAGCCACATGTTTTTCCCATCCTGTCATGGCACTAAATGTTGTCAGCAAGCATTATTTTAGTGGACATCATTTCCAACTGGATTATTTCTCACCCTGCCATTTGTGGCTGACTTAATTGGTTTGACATGCTGAGGAAATCATTTTTACTAATAGAATTTATAGATTGTATGTAAAGCAAACAAAGTAAAGGAAATACATTTGTTTTCTCTCTTTGCATTACCTTATACTTCTTTTTTTCCCTCATACACAGAATTGGGGCAAAGTCAACAGAGATGGAAAATTACTTATACTCAAAAAGATTACATTTCCTGGGTTATTCCTCAGAGGAACGACAAATATTGTCTGCTTTATACCTAAGGAATGCATTTCTACCTTATTTAATGTTGTCTTTTTGAGAAGGTGGTAGATTTCCTGTTTTCTTTGTGCAAGGGATTTTATTTTGGTGCTCCAAAGGATAATGAATGAGAACAAGGCCAATTTTCTAATATTTTATAATTTACTAAGTTCATATGTACCATTGAAAATTTTGCAGATTGTCCATATCAAAAGAATCTGTAATGCAATGCTGAAAATAAATAAAAGAAGAAAAGATGAAAATAAATAAAAGAATAGAGAGCAAAGAGGGGAATTCAGGTGCGAATGGATAAAGGAGTATATACAAATATAAATATATACATGTATACATATATATACATGTATACATATGTATACATGTATATACATATATACACATATATGTATATATGTGTGTATATACATATATATGTGTGTATATATACACATATATGTATATATGCGTATATATACATATATATGTGTGTATATATATACATATATATGGAATAAAGAAGAGACAGGAGATATATGAAAGAAACCACTAAATTCCACTCTGCAATAAAATACAGTATTTAAGCTTTAAGTTTTTAAAACAAGATTAGCTGTATTCAAATGTAATTCCATTATTTCATGATTGAATGGCAATTGACAATTTAGCTTCTTCTAATTACATATTGCTCTTTCAAAAGATGAAGGACAGGGTTGTGTTATTTCTTTTTTGGCAGAGTGCTTGTTTGGTATATAATAGGCTGTGAGTTTGGTCCCCACTGTGAAAAACAAAAATGGACAGTTCTTCAGTATTTAGATTATCATTAAATTTGAAGACATAAATATGTCTAATTCATGTGCTCTGAGGATGGAATTGATATACTTGTCATTGTAGAAAACAAGTAGTTTGTTGCTGTTGTTGTTTTGTTATTTTCTTTTTTTCTAATATATAGTTTATAGATGTAAATGTGTGTGTGAGTGTGTGTGTGTGTATATAGCTCGTGGGGCTTGAACTCTGGGACTGGGCACTCAAGGCAAGTACTGTACCACTTGAACCTCAGTGCCACTTCCAATTTTCTGAGTGGTTTATTGGAGAGAACATGCTCACAGACTTTCCTACCTGGTCTGGCTTTGAACCGAGATCTTCAGATCTCAGCCTCCTGAATAGTTAGGATTACAGGCATGAGCCACAGGCAACTGGCTGTAAATCTATTTCAACATACTCTACACCAAATGTTCAAATGACAATTTTTGGTAACTGCTTGCACAACAGAAAACTAAGTCTATGAGAGATTTTAACTTTCTATTTCTATGACACAAATCACATGAGAGTTTGTTTCACAGGTGAAAATAGATAGATAGAGAGAGAGAGAGAGAGAGAGAGAGAGAGAGAGAGAGAGAGAGAGAGAGAGAGAGAGAGAGAAGAGAGAGAGAGAGAGAGAGAGAGAGAGAGAGAGAGAGAGAGAGAGATGCACCCTTTCCTGCCTTCTTGCTTTTCACTTGAAACCTAATGTTTACCTTAATACATTAAGTAGGTATTATCACACTTTCGACTGTTTAAATTTTTTAAAACTTCCTTTAATGGCCCCACAGTCAAAGCAATTATCTTTATCACTGCCTAAGTGGGCAGCTGGTTCTCCAGAGCAAAATTAATAGATATCATTTAATGGTCAGTGCTGTTTCTGACCTTTCCATGGCTCTAGGGCACTGGAACTGTTTGTTCAATTTACTGCACTTACATAAAAAGCTGCTGCTAACAGCTTGGATTTAGCATCAATTTTTGATAACAGAAGGTCTTTCGCAGCAGGGTCAGTACACTGGGTGTGAGGGAGTACAATGGCAATGAGAACTGTCAGTATTATGAAAATGCAACACAGGAGAGTGATGTTAAATAAATGTGCCTGTAAGCTTCTGTCTTGTTGGATGTACTATTTCTACATTCATACTGTCAGGTCTTCTTGGGTTGAAATGAAGCTGGCATGAGATAACAACAATGAAAATATCAAGTAAGCAATATAATTCACTCCAGTGTAATTCAGAAGTAATCCCAGGCAGAAAAAACAAGAATGTATAAAATGCTAAGGTTTTACAGTTTAAGCCCTATGTAGATCTAAATCAAAAGTGTGCCTGCTACTGAAGATAATAGAAAAATCCATGAATATTAATAATCATAAAAATATGTTTGACCTCTCATGTTGTGATAGTATATATGCTAAAAATATTTAAACTAAGAAAAAATGCTAGCAAATATATGTGAACACAGGACACACACAATAAAGTACATGTAGAATTTATGGGAAAGATAAGAATATATTTTTTTGAGGATTTTTATAATAATGGGAATAATTTTTGCTATTCTGTGTAATATCAACAAGCTGACCTCCCCAGGAAAGCCTTGTTATTGATTAGGAATTCTGTTGTTACAAATGTGATTGTATTTAAAATGAATCATCCATTGTTAAATTATTCAACAGACAATAAATACTTTTTATATTTATGATTAGTTTTTGAAAAAAGTCATTATCTTCCTAGGTCTCAGCTCCTATAATGTAGCAATATGTGTTCCAGTCACATTTACTAATAATCATCCCTTTTTAAATATTAGAGAATGTCCTTTCACTTATATTTTTGCTATTGAATATGTTGTAATCGTTACTATCAACAGCTTTGTAAACCGAACAAGATTTCCATACATATTCAGTTAACTTCACTTTGAAAATAAAAGTTTTGTGAGCAAATTTATTTTGTATGGCCTTTGTTAAAATTTTTATTTATTTTTTATTGTGAAAATACTGTACAGAGGGGTTACAATTACATGGGCAAGATAATGAGTACCTTTCTTATCAAGCATTGTAGCCTCCTCCTTTGTTTCCCCTTCCCATCCCCCCCCCCCCCCCGCAACCCAATCCTCCCCGCCCCCCCCACCAAAGTTGTAAAGTTCGTTTTCGACATAGGGACTTGTACTATAATTGTTGCAACGGGTCCCCAAAAATATGCTCTAAAACTAGATATGAGATAGGGCAACTCCATTCCTACTGCTTTCTTCCATGTAAATATCCTGCTGAATGGAATAAGCTTAAGCTAGAGCCAATCCAAATTATCCAAATTTAAATAGAAAGTAGACTTTCAATGTAACCTATAAAAAAGGATTAAGACTAGGAAGATCTTGGTGTAAATGTCACAAACAAAAGCTTGGATTTCCTAGGCCTTTATAAATAGAATCTCAGAGTTGAACCATGGCTTTTTTTTTCTCATATCCCTTCCTCTTTATTTTACTTGACTTTTCTGTGCTGTTCACTTCCGTCACAAGTGAGGCTTTTAGATTGCTAGGCTGTAGATGAAACTGCCAAAAGTCATTCTGATAATGGACCTCAAAAAGAAGCTTACTACAAAAAAATATGTTTATACTATTTATTTTGGGATAACTAAAAATATCAGTAACTATACAACTACACATATGGGAACTGAAGTACTAAACAAACAACAAAACATAACCTCTTTCCAGACAGTCATAGACTTAATATATGCATTTTTATCTTTTTATAAATGTGTGTGTGTGTGTGTGTGTTTGTGTGTGTGTGTGTGTGTGTGTGTGTGTGTGTGTGTGTGTGTGTGCAGTAAATACAAAAAGTTGATCCATTTCTTGATTGTCTTCAGGGTAAACTTCAAATGTGCCTTTCAAAGAACAGTAACTACTTAATCATATTGGCACTCGAGAAAAGTCTTCTCATTTCTATAACCATCAAACAAACTTATAAATTCTTCATAAGGGAATAAATGCAGGTAGGTTAATTGATTTGCTAGCTCCCTACAATACATAATTCCTCAGAAATTATATTTTGCTTCTTCACTATAGCGTCCTACATGTTATTTAGACAATATAAACAGAAAATCTGTTGGTATATTTTTCAGTTGGCAGCTCTGAATGCTGCCAACTGAATATAGTATCTTTAAAATATCTGTGTGATTGAATTAGCATTGCTGGGTTCTAGTCTATTAGAATTACATTTTCAGTGGTGATGGATGGTGTATTCCTGTGCAAAGTCACTTTTCATTGTAAAACCATAATGATTGTAATCAGAATCAATTTCAAGGGCTTCAAGCCCTTTAGGACTATGACACTGACCAAAATAATGGAAAATTAAAATGATTTAAAATCCATTTTAGCCTTGTTTATTTTAAATATTACTTTATCACATTATGTAAATTACATATATTTGCAGCACAGTCTAGTTTAACAGCCTCTTATGTCCTCATGCAAGTGATAAGGGTGACATACTACCCACTTTGTAATGAGTGCATAAAATAATAATTTTAGGCAAACGTTCCCATCTCACTGGCAGATGGTATAAAAGGCTGCTCAAGAACCTTTTCAAAGCAAGTCAAATAGTCTGATAATGAAAAAATAGTAGATGCTGTCATTGTAAATTTTTGAAAATACACAAAATACACCCACAGCTTTTTCTGAAAACAAACTGAACCCAAATTAGTAACAATGTTATCAGTTTTTGCCTTAATGTTGAAATGTTAGATGCTTCAGAAATATCAAATGCTGCTATAATTATTACAATATCCGTAAGTGATCTCTTAATCAAATTTACATGAGATCCTAATAATATCAAATATAAAGTATTCCAATGTACAAAAATATGTTGTAAACAGCAATGAAACTAATTCTGGCTTATACTTAGTGAAAAGAATTTAATAAAAATGAATGTATGTTTATAAAAACCTTATAAATTTATCATCAATATGTTATTTTTTCATGTTTCAAAATGTTTATTATTTAAAAATTGTTTGCAAAGGTTCATCAATGTTATTGAGTTAAAATAAATTATTGATTTGAAAAATAAGTTAGAATTTAAATCCATTTTAATGTAAGATTATTGTAAATTCTGAGTTTGCTAACATTGGATTTGATTCAAGTTTTTGTTTTGTGTTGATTTACATCATACTTCAGGAAACTCTCTCTCTCTCTCTCTCTCTCTCTCTCTCTCTCTCTGTCTCTGTCTCTCTCTCTCTCTCTCCCTCTCGCCCTCCCCCACCCCCTGTTCTGTTTCTTTCTGCCATGTCTTTTTTCTTTGCTTGTGATCAAATTTTTGGCTTTGTGCATGCTAGGTACTACTTTACCAGTGAGCTAAATTATCAGATTCATAGCTTGCCTTTCATTGTGCAAAATAAAATTACTAATGGTTTTCTTTAAACTTGAATTTACCTAAAACTCAGAAATTGATATAGTTCAGAGTTTGAGATAAATTTTGGAGACCCTTTAGAAGATTCAGTAATGTCTGGTGTATGACATGCCAATGAAGAAACGCCTTGCCTTAAATTTGGCTGAGAAGATAGTAACACAGGTGCCTACTTATGTATTATCTTCTGAACAAAAACTAGAATAGTGGGTTTTTTTTACAAACATTTGAAGGACAACTTTTCTTGACTAGTGTGTATATATTTGAATCAAATTGTAATGATATAGTTAGGAGAATGTACTATTTCACTTAAGATTTTTATTTTTCCATCAAAATTAAATTTCAGACATTGTTATGACTTTAAAATTTTAATTATTCGGTACAAAGTAAGAATAGAGTGGAATTTTCAGTCCCAATAGTTTTCTGTCAATTGTATTATAAAGAGGATTCCAGCTGAGAAAATCCTTCCTTTCATTCCTGGTAATTACAGAGGCTATTCTGTGGTATTTAGATTGAAAAGCTTACTTTATCTACCAAAATAAGTGTCTACAGTTCCTTCATGCTGATACCCTTCTCACATTTACTAAGATGTTTAAAGAGCAATCAGTCAATAATATATATTCATTGAATCACTCTAGACTTTTTTTAAAAAATAAAAAGCCCATTACACACCAATACTATAGTTTTCACCTTGTCTGCTATAATTTATATTAAAATTTCTTCTCTACAGACTAATTTGTGCTTTTAAAAAATGTATGCCAAGCTCAGTTACTTGATTTTGATTATTCTAGTAATAAATCTATATCTTAGCAATGGTTAGTTAACTTCAGAAATGTAACAGATATTAATATACCTAGGGTGATTATTTAAGTAATGTAATGATCAAAATCTATATCACTGCATTTTTTTAAGATTATGGCTATGGCTGCATTTGGTAGAATGCTTCCATCACTACCAAAGGAATGCTGCCACATCCTTAGTACATACCTTGAGCAGAAACCCAATTTCCCAGCCAGGTACATTATTCCTCAATTTTATTCCACTTTCCCGTGATTCTCCATTTTGCCACATGAAAGCAATTTGCATAAATCTTTGTCAGAGGTACTTTTTAAGAGGGTGTTTCAATTCTACAACTTACCTATTTCTTCTAATTACAGAATCTGCAGAGCAAGTCTGCATCCACCCACTTTGCTTTTAGTAGTGCAGAGTTGAAATGGATGCTAAACATTCCTCAAGGCTCAGGTTTAGAAAGAGTGAAACACCTCCCATCTACAAAGCTGCAAAGGCCTTGACAGCATCAATGAGAGAGAGATATCAACCCTGGAAACCAGAGAATGTGGGATAACATTATTCCATTGCACCCACTGTGCACAACCTGCACACTAGTCTTCTGGGTAACTTTAATAATGTTGTATGACGTGAGTCTAGACATCAGAATGTTTAAACCAGAAACTCCTCTAAGTGCAAATGGAAAAAAAATGGAAGCAAAGCAAATGTACTGTATGCATTATCCTGGTCACAAGAATTCTAGTTTTCCTGTTCCAAACAATAGAAAAGAAATGTTGTTTCTTTACACTACACTGATTTAGCTTATCAAACAGATTTAACTTATTATTTTCACTAAATAATTATTGGATATTATATATACATTGAATAATATATAGAGTTTTATATATATATATACTTTTTTAATGATTTAGGACTTTAATTTTCTTTACATTTTCAACATAAAATACAACAACAGATACACAATGGGGGAAAGACTAAAATGGCAATATTGTCAAACTCTACATAGAAACCAGTTGAGTGACAGCAGCACAAGGGAGTCCACACAGTTTAGTGCAGAGCCATACTGGAAAAAAATGAACAAACCTGCCAATTCTTCCACCTATTGAAAGGATAAGGTGTAACTTGTGGACTCTCTATGAAGCAGCTTAGAAAGTGGAGGCTGAGTCTTCACTTGGAAGGAAGTCTCTACATTCATCACAGAGAACAGCTTTATAAGAAATACAAAAAAGAAAAAAAAAGAAAGAAATACAAAGGCTGAGATATATAAACAGAGATTTTAAAAAGACCTTGCTATATAAATATGTACGTAGCAAATTGTGTTTATATCTTTATAACAGTAAAAAGATCTATACTTTTTTCCTACACTCACAAATGGTCAACACCAGCCTTAATAATAGTTGGGATGCTCCCCCACACACAATAGCTGGGGAGACCCACTGCTGTCTATATTCAGCACCTTAAGAGCCCCCCACCCTTCATGTGGTGAGTTCACATGACTTGAATTGCAACTAACTGCACCAGGCACAATTAAGTCTGGACAAGTTCAAAGACTAAGATCTAGTTAGGGGGAAAATAAAAAGTACCAGCAAAGACAGAATAGAAGGGAATTGGTTAGAATGTTTGTTTTGTTTTGTTTTGTTATTTTGTTGTTGTTGTTTTCTTAAATGCTTCCAGTTCAAGTTAGAATGGGGAGTAGCCATTGGCTAGTGGTCCCATAGCTGGTTATTTTGTTGTTATTCTTTGAAAAGAAGACTCTATCATAAGTATGTTCACTTAGATAAACAACAAAACAAAACAAAAACAAAAACGAAACGAAACAAAAACCACAGTTAAGTTTCTGTAGCCATTCCCACATTACTCTAAACTCTGTACATTGGTCAAAGGCCGAGTATATGCTGGGCAGTGTGTTCATAGCTGATACATCTCCAAGAAGTTTTTCATGAAGGTGCCCAGCTTTTTGACATCTTCAACCGTCACAGCATTATACAGAGAAGCCCGGATGCCGCCCACTGACCTGTGCCCTTTCAAGTAGACCATGTTGAGTTCAAGTGCTTTACCCAGAAATCATTTTTCTAATGCGTCATCTCCTTTGCTTTGCCAATACGAAAAGGAATATTCATCTTGCTCCTACTTCAAGGCTCCACTGGACATACATAGAATCCCCGAGAATTGTCAATAATCTCATAGATCATTTGAGATTTGATGGCACTCAGCTTCTCCATGGCTGCCATTCGGCCATTCTTAATCCACGCCCATGACATAGATGTTGAAACACTGGAGGCATGTTAGACTGTGAGCTGTTACCAGCCTGCATTCTGTATTCCAGAACCGAGGTGCACTCTCTGAGAGAGAACCCCCAGAAGGTCATCCTGGCTGATCACCACCGTGACCCCAGCTGAGCCAACTTTCTTCTGGGAACCAGCAAAAATCACACCAAATTTGGAAAAACCCACTGGTTTGGACAGGAAGTTAGAAGATCTTTCCAAATGGCTAACAATTCCCGTGCGAGATTCTCTGTGTTGTTAATAATCTTAGCGAAATCTGATGACTTGTGGCTCATTTCGAGGACACTAATGACAACTCCTTTGTATTCTAATAATTCTTTCTGTATCTCTAACAACGCTGAGCACTGAAGCTTGGCAGGCCCCAGCCCGAAGTTGACCACCTGCTTCAAGACATCCATGGCGGGCAGCCTGGCACAGACAGAGAGTTGGCGAGGGGAGGACAGAGCACATGACTACCTGCGTCCCCAGTGCAGCTGCTATATTTATATCTTTAATGTACACATTAATAAAGGAAACTATTACGATAAGCCCAAACAATTTTGTAGTACCCCAATTTCCCAACAAGACACCCCAACACTAGGACAAATAGGTTAGGACTCTTTATTGCTGCAGTGGCTGCCCTCCTTACTATACCAAGACAGGGAAGAACAAGAATAAAGTCAAATAGCTCTGGGTATTTAAAGGCAAGATGGAGGCGGGGGGAGCACTCTCAGGTGGCCAGTGTCATCCCAATAACCAGGTCCAGAAGTCACAAGGCAAAGTCCTCATCCCAAATCTTCCCATTGTAGTGGGGAGGTGCAATGAGACGATTTAATCCACAGTGAAAATGTAAAAGATTTGTTGAAATCATTTTAAATAGGGATACAGGTGGACCCATTGCAACAATGAGAAGTACAAGTCCTTATGTTGAAAGCGAAATTTACAATTTTGGTGTGTGGGGGAGAGGGATAGCGGGGAGGATTGGGTGGGGGGGGTGGAGGGGGGGAGGATGGGAAGGGATGGGAAGGGGAAACAAAGGAGGAGGCTACAATGCTTGATAAGAAATGTACTCCTTATCTTGCCCATGTAAATGTAACCCCTCTGTACAGTATTTTCACAATAAAAAAATTATTAAAAAAAAAAAAAAGATGTTGAGTGAAGAGTGCTGATGTGGCCAGGAACCACCTGGAGTCTGGATTCCAGGAAATGGTCAAGAGTGCCAGCCCACATTGGCTTTTAATCACATCGGCTAGTGTGGGGTTGGGTGTTGGATTTAGCCAATGATTGTTACAAGACATTTGCACCTTAAATTTAAATTTCTATGGTTTTGCTGGTGAGAAGCAGGGGTATAAAACATAAGATGGTGATGGTTCAGCTGGGTTAGTGCTTGCATTGTTGAGAAAACAACAGAAGCGGAGTTATAGAATTACAGGGTTTAGGGTTACAGAGTTACTGGGTTAGAGAGTTAAAATTACAGTTACTAGCTCAAATAGCTAGTTACTAGGGAAGTCTTATCCACAACACACTTACATTTATATCTTAAAATCATTCATTATCCATTTTACACAATCCAAGTCAAATATTATATTCCATCTTTACTTCCTCCACCATATCTCCATCAAAGAAGCAAGTTACTGAAATAGCAATTACAGTCTCAATAAACAAAGCAATAAGTCCTGGAAGCAAAAAACACAATCCAAATTTCTTACTTATCACACCCCAAAATCAAACCACTTTCCATGTTTTCTGGTTCTTTCTGAGTTTCACTGTTATTTACTGAATTCTAGCAACCTGGAGTTTATAATTTACTTCAAACCTTTATCTTTGGAATTTTTCCTTTTAGTGACTATCCTGGAGTTTTTCTCTACCAGGAGATCATGCCTGGCAAGTTTGGCCCTATTCTTACTCACTTTGCAAATTTCAGTAAATGCCAGGTCTCTATTCCTAGTGTCTGTACTTAGGTTTCTCAGGTTACCGGGGACTTGTTTGTCCCAGTTAAAATTTATTTTTCCTTGGTCTAATTAATATTCCATTTGTTTAATTTAACCTCATTCTAACAAATGTAACAATGTATATTTAAGTATAATTTGTGCAAACTAAAATTTTATAACTGTAATTATACCATGTCAAATAACTGGAACTACAAATTATGATACTACATTAAAATACAGTTATAATTTCCATTTTTAAGATGAGCTAAGCAACTTATCTTTTTCAGGTTTGTTTCAGATTTCAGTTTCCACAATTGCTGATTTTTTTTTGGGGGGGAGCAGGCACTGATGGGAATAAAATATCAACCCAATATTTTAATTTCTTTAAGGAAATATGTAATTTGGAAAATATTTAGAAGTTTTGAACTCATTTTAATGAGTTTTTTAAAATAAAATTTTCCTTAAAATTCTTATGAACAAACAGGGAATTTTAAATAAAATAATAACAATTTTATGATGATATATTTAATCTGAGTGTAAAAAGGCAGGGAATAATAGAACAGTCTCATTTTGTAAACTCTCAACACTTCATTTATCTTTGGTAAGTTTATCCTAACAGCCTTAAAAGTCATTATTTACCCAGAGTCACAAAGCAATTAGTTGCTTAGACCTTAGATTTCTTCATAACTTTCTTCCTCAGAAACTCCCTAGTTGTTTAAAACAGCACTTTTGAATAAAGAAAAGCAGACAGCAGTAATAGCTGACTTGAAGTAATCAATCTGTGTTGTTTACAGTCAACTTTCCACATTAGATATTTGCACACTATTAACCAATGCAGAGAAAGTAAATTAAAACAGTTTCGAGTTTGCTCTGGTTGAGTTCTAGAGCTTCAGTGTCTTTTTTCTGATTTCCAGAGGGTTCAAGGTCAGCAGCAATAATCATTTGTTTGGGTCAACAATCATGAGTTAATAAAGGTAAAATTCAACAATGAATGAGACAATTTTTTTCTAATTTAATATTTGTTTTTCTCCATAGTATTCTGTTTGAGAGTAGGTGCCATTTATATATGAGGAAAGTACTTATTTATTTTATGTTGTTATACTTCTGCAATAAACTTCATTTCAAAATTTCATAATAAAGATAACAGTTATAAAATGAAAAATCATCCCATAAGGCTAAGCAAGTATATAACTTTTTCATTTCTTTTTAAAATATAATAATTTTAAAACAAATAATGCAGCTTATAGACAAAGGCAAGATTTCTGTCAAAAAGAATAATAAAACAGGTAAATAGAAAATTTGTTAAATATTACAATAATAGAAAATTTGTTAAGTATTACAATAATAGGGTTTATGGAAGATTAATTTTAAATAATTTCTCAAATTTCTTTTGTCATGACTATATTAATAATTTTGTCTACCTATCAAATTATGCTGGTAAATGTTCAGTATGCAGTATTCTACTATCAATCTTTTAAATGTCATTGCTTATTTGTGTGATAAAAAGTCTTTGAGCCAATCACAATATGAAGCTATAGCCTTACCATTCCTCTTCCCAAATTATAACTTAAGTATCATGTTTGAATGTAACAGTATATATTTCAGTGATATTAATAACATTTGCGTTCTATGTAGAAGTTCCATATGTTCAAATCATCATCATAAAATAACTTGGAAGAGCTGTACAGGACCATGATCTTAAAGACTTTCTGATGATCCAGACTGTATTTCTGAGTTTGCAAAATATAGTGTGAGGAGACTGAGGGCTCATTGTTTCATAGATATGGTGAATACTATAACTTTCACTCCATTAGCAACTGCCAGATTCATTTTGGATTTGACATCCCCTATCTACTTTGACACCAAAGAGCTAATCTCTTTACCCTTTAAATTTCTGATGTGTCATATTGCATTACATTTCTTCTGTCACCTTCCATCACTGCAGATTTTGTCACATCGAAAAGCCAATGTGATTTGACATAACACAAAATGATGGGATCCAAGAGATTTAAAGCAATGCTAGCCAGTGGAGCAGAAATGTGACACATTGCTTCAAATGGGCAAATACTCACCTTTTGAAAAGTAGATATCTGCTAAAAGCAGGTATATTGAGTTATCTCTAAGAGTTAAAGAAAAATGTAAGGATATTGCATTAGTGTAAATGAATAACACTGTGGTGCCCTATAAAAAGAACAGAAAAACATGATTCAAAGTGACAAAAGGCCACATAAAAATTAGTCTGATATTACTGTATTTTGTGTGGCAAGCATTCTCTTAACCTCAATAAGTACTATACTAAAATGCCTCTCAAATTTGTGTCACAATTAGGGACAAAAATTTTAATAAGTCACAAGTTTATTTCTTAAGGAATGATATTTTTCATTATAATCTCTAAAATGCTAAAATTTTAAATTGAACATTCAGGGTAAAGTAGATGTATTTAATTTTGACTCTCTTGGAGAATGAAACAAAATATCTGAAAGTATATTTATATTAATAGTTGGAATTAATTTAACATATATGTAAAAATAATTCCATAGATATATCTCAATTACACACACACACATAAATAAACACACACACCATGTATAATTTTAGTTTTGTTAAAACTGGAATAATCTGATGGGAACACATTATTTTACTAACAAAGTTTTGCCATGGTCAGGAAGTGAACACAATCAAAAAATAAATAATAAACTGGAGATATACACCACTTCTTAACACAGTGGCTAATTAAATCGGTGCTTAGTAAAAATAATGAAATTTGCCACTGAGAATAAGTGAAAGAGTTCATATAAGAATCAGAACTAATAACAGAGTTTCAAAGAAAAGAAAAGCCTTAGTATTCCCAGAATATTTTTTTGAATCACACAACTGAAGTTTTACACACTTGGAAAGGGATTGCCGTAGAATAACAACCTGCTACTCTGTGTGTAAACAAAGGTATCAACACATTAAGACTAATCTTAATATTATAAATGTTCCCTTTTGGCTTACTTTGCGACCTTTTAAGTTAATACTTTCCTCTGTATGTAGCACTAAACCCTCTTTCAGGAATATCAAATCACTTCTCATTTGAAGGACCAGCAGCTATTTTGTACAGTCAGTGGAGATTAAGGCTATTGAGGAATGCCACTGATTACTAATGATTTCATGGCAGACAATCTGTCCAAATGATTAAATCTAATATTATCAATTCTCAGTTCACCATCACTGTTGTACCCTCTCTTTATTTTATCTTGAATCTTACTTATACTTACTTTATATCAAAACTACCAATGAACTCTGTTTTCACCTAATGAACACAATGTGTGTTCTCTGGACCTACACATTATCTCTGTACAGGTCTCTCACTCATATCTAGTGCACCTCAGCCAAGCAGATCAATCTTACTTCTTGTTTCTACTTCTTACACCTTGCTCTGCCTGAACACAATTATTAATCTGTAGCCTGATAAATCATAATTGTCTCACAAAGGGGAGAAAATCTCCTCTATATCTACAATGTAACTGATAAATAGGAGAGAACACTTTGCTTTAAAAATGAAAAATGCTAAGTGATTTATCATAAGTGCTAGTAGAGTGGCATTAGAAAGGTGTGCATGTTACTCCACATTGATATTCATTTTTTTAGGAATGTGTATATGACATTCTGCTAGCATGATTAACTATAATCCTTGCAACAAGAGCCTTTCTCTAGCAGCAAATTATTTAAACCTGTAAATATAGAAATAACAACTTCACTAAGAATGGTTTGAAGAAAAAAATTCAAAACACTTAAAACTATTTTAAAATAATAGCTTATGTTGCTGTCAAAACCATGTAAGTATTCTACAGGTGTCTTTCTTCCGTTCTATTTTTTTTTTTTAGCTCCCTTATGGAAGATTAGGTGACTAGAAGTCTGTAGTTTCATTTCTGGGTCATCAGTCCTATTCTATTGGTTCTCAGGTCTGTTCTTGTGCCAGTATCAAGCTGTTTTGATTAGGATGGCTTTGTAGTAGAATTTGAAATTTGGTGTTGATATTCCTCCAGCACTGTTCTTCCAGTAAAGATTGCTTATGCTATTTGGGGTATTTTATTGTTCCAATTTTCTTATTATTATTTCTTCTATTTCATTGAAGAATGAGGTTGGGATATTGATAGGTATACCATTAGATAGCCTTTGGTAGTATTGACATTTTCACAATGTTAAAAATCCTCCCAATCCAGGAACAAGGGAGGTTTTTCTACTTCCTAAGCTCTGCTTTAATCTCCTTTTTCAGGTTTTTAAAGTTTTCATTGTAGAGGTCCTTCACTTATTTAGTTAACTCCTAGGTATTTTATTTATCGTGGGGTTATTATAAAAAGGAGTTGATTTCCTGATTTCAGCTCCTGCTTTGAGCTCTTCTTGTTATTGGCATACAAGAAAACCATTGATTTTTGAGGGTTAATTTTATACCCTGCTACTTTGCCTGCTACTTTGGATCAGCACCAATAACTTGGTAGTGGAGTCCACAGGGTTCTTTAAGCATAAGATTATGCCATCTGCAAAGAGGAAAAGGTTTACTTCATCTTTCCTTAGTTGGATCCCCTTTGTGTTTGCATCTTATTGCTCTAGCTAAACATTGTAATACTAAATTGAAGAGTAGTGGAGAGAGTAGGTATCCTTGTCTCATTCCTGAATTTAGAGGAAATGGCTATAGTTTTCACCATTAAGTATAATACTGGCTGTAGGTTTGTCATATACAGCTTTTATTATATTGAGGAATGTTCCATCGATTCTTAGTTTTTTCCAGAGCTTTCATCATAAAGGGGGGGTTGGATCTTGTGCTAGATCCTTCTATATCACTCTGCATCAGAATCAACTCCAATTGTATCAGAGACCTTGAAGTCAAAGCAGACATCCTGAAAACATTACAGGAAGGAATAGGAGAAACTCTAGGGCTCCTTGGCAAGTGCTGAAATTTTCTTAATAGAGACCCAGAAACACAACATATCAAAGAAGGGTTAGACAAATGTGATTGCATAAAACTGCAGAGCTTCTGCATGGTAAACGATATTGCTAGCAAGATCAATAGAAAGCCCATGGGTTAGAGAAGGTCTTCACTAGCCATCAAATGGATAAGTGTCTCATATCTAAAATATATTTAGGGGCTGGGAAGGTGGCTTAGTGGTAGAGCGCTTGCCTTGCATGCATGAGGCCCTAGGTTCGATTCCTCAGCACCGCATAAGCAAAAAGAAAAAAGCTGGAAGTGGTGCTGTGGCTCAAGTGGTAAATCGCTAGCCTTGAGCTAAGAGCTGAGGGACAGCGCCCAGGCCCAGAGTTCAGGCCCCACGACCGGACCCCCAAAAAATAAATAAATAAAAATAAAATATACTTAGAATTCAAAAAGTGAAATATCCCAACAACAGATCCTCGATGAAACAACTGCCTGATAAATAAGTGGGCTAAATAATTAAAGAGGTACTCTCTGAAGAAATAAGAATAGCCAAAAGACACAAGAAGAAATGATCAACTTCTCTAGTAATAAAGTAATGCAAATCAAGCATCTTTGAAATTCTACCTCATCTGAGTTAGAATGGCTATAATCAACAGATGCTGGTGGGGATATGGCCAAAGGGAACTCTACGCACTGTTGCTGGGAGTGTAAACTTGCTCAACTATTCTGGAAAGAAGTATGGAGGTTCTTCAAAAGATTCCACATAGAGCTCCTCTATGGCCCAGCTATCCCACTTTTGGGTATTTACCCAAAAAAATCACAAACAAGTCCTACCAAAGCTACCAGCAACTATGTTTATCACAGCATTATTCACCATTGCTAAGTTATGGAACCAATCCAGAAGCCCTTCAGTATATGAATAGATCAAGAAAATGTGGCATATATATACATATATGTATATACATGTACATATATATGTGTGTGTGTATATATATATATATATATGTATATGAATTCTATGCCTCCATCAGAAAGAATGGCACTGCCCCATTTGTTAGGAAATGGAAAGACTTGGGAAAAATTATACTAAGTGAAGTAAGCAAGGCCCAAAAAAGCATAGGTCCCATGGTTTGCCTTATTTGCAATAACTAGTAAACATCTAGGATAATCTTACCAGACAAACAGAAAAGGTCAAAAGCTATGCACATTTGACCGTATAAGATGGTGCTAAGCAAAATGAACCCCAAGATAGGGACACAAGAGGGTTTTTCTTTGTTGTTGTTGTTTTTAAAGTACTTATTATGTACTATATAATTTTTTTTGTTTCTTTTATATGTTCTTCCCTATGGTGTAACCCCTGTTGCCACTCTGATTCTGGTTCCCTGTATCCTGTATATACATTTTTCTAATTTGAGTAGGGGAAGGGAAATAACAAAATGCTGAAACAAGGAAACAGGTTGATCCATTGTAACAATGAGATGTAGAAGACATTATTTTGAAAATAAACTTGACAATTTCAGAGTGGGGGGAGGGAGGGAGAAGTTTGGTAGGTGAGGAGGAAAGGGATGGTAGGGGTAAAACACAGGAAGGGGTATAATGCTCGAGAGGAAATGTATTCATTACCTTACTCATGTAACTGTACCTCTTCTGCACAGTATCTTTACAATAAAAAATATTTTAAAAATATTTTATAAAACCATGTAATTAGGATGACACAAAATCTATGTCTCCAACTGTGTATTTTTGTAAACAATATTAAATGGAATGATATTTAGGAATATAAAAATAATAAATTCCATAGATACTTGCATATGTGCCCTTTTTTGTGTTCAGCGTTTTTCTTGTAATGAGTATTCAGCAGTGAATATGTACAGAAAAACTAACAACTTTCAGAACAGCTCACACAATGAAATTATTTTATTGTAGTTAAAAGAAATGAAACTTTTTAATTATAAAGTTACAATGTAATTTGCATCTAAGCAACTGTTCATAAAATAGCCATTGGCAATGTCATTAAAGTAAAAATAGATTGAGTTTAAATTAAAATAAATGTCATTTTCGAAAACACAGCTGGGCTTCTAATACATTTTTGTCCTCCCCCCAAATACCTCAAAATGAAGCTAAAATTTTCAAGATTACATTTTCTATTTCATTAATTATAATTTTAACATATGCATGCTTTTTATAGTTCCACTATATTATTAATTCTTGATAGTAAACACATCATTTACAGATATGAATTCAATATTTAGTCCATTAGAAAACTGATCTTACTTTGCTGTCAAAAAAAGTTGAGTGAAAGGAAAATTTGTGGATGTACATTTTAGTTTACTTATAGTGACTTCATGAATACCTGTAGTTTGTCTATCAGATGTTAATCTGTTTTACAATGCAATGTAGAGAAATCACAAATAAATGCTTAAAGATGAATATTTTTAAGATATAAGTTGATATTAATGAATATAAAAACTGAAAATATGTCAGCACTGATAGTGGATAAAAATGGGTTTACATAATTTTTGCTTGAAGAAAAGAAAATACCTACTTACTAGATTTAAGCCTAAAGAATATGATCCATTTTTTAAAATCCTGTATGTTTTTAAACTGTTTTTTATTGTGAAAATACTGTACAGAGGGGTTACAATCACATGAGCAAGGTAATGAGTACATTTCTTATCAAGCATCATTGCTTCCTCCTGTATAACTAAAAAGAACAATGATTTCATCTTAGAGATATTTCATCAAGTTTCTTGAAAATAAAAAGTCAATAATGACTAACAAATCTCTATTTTTAAGCATAAGTTGTCTGCTTTGGCAATACATATGATTCTAACTAATCTTTTCAAAATAATATTGTATATCAAAAACAAAGCATTGTGTTTTAGAACTAGAAAAGTTAAGATAAGCCTTGCCTTCATTTTTCTAGACTTTCAGTTCTGATAGACTATTTAATAACAAAGTTAAACCAAAATCCAAGGAGTTTCATAAATAATTTCCACTTAATAAAAGCCTGTATGGTCTCTGTACTGAGCCCTCCTTCTAAAGGAGTCAACAAGGCAATGAGAAAAAGTTTAACTGAAGAGGAAAGACCAGAGCTAGCAGGATGTAAAAGAGGGTCAGAGAGATAAACTTTGGTTCTGATACTGTGAAAGCTTTCCTCACTATTTCATAGATAGCTCCATTCTGAGCCAAGTATAGAAAATAGAAAGGAGAGAATGTAGTTGGAAAAGATTTTTGACAGATGACAGATGAAGATGTCTTTGAAGCATTTGGAATGAGTAAACCCATCCTTACCTCTCAGCCCATTTTCATTCCCTTATTCCCTTTATCCCATACATGGCTCTCCCTTACCACTCATCATGTAAGAAACTAGTATGGATGTGAGTGAGACCTTTTTCAGTAAGATTGTCTATTGGAAAGAGGTACATAGAACTGAAGAGTGTGCAACATGGATACATGTTTCTGTAGGACACTATTAGTCTTCAGTATCTTTGGATTCTTCATTTTGTTGATTCATTTAACAATAGATTGAAAACAGTTGAAAGACATCATAGAACAAAGAGCATGTAAAATTATTGTATTGATATTATTTCTGAAGTACTACAGTATATCCAGAATGTGTGTAGCATATACATTGCATTAGGTATTAGAAGTATTCTTGCAATGATTTGAAATATAACTAAAGGTATGCATAATTTACATTACAAGTACTGTGCAATTTAATATAATAGACTTGAGCACCTTGGACTTATTCTTAGAAGTCATGTCCCATGGATATGGAAGGCTGTGTGTATGTGTGTGTGTGTGTGTGTGTGTGTGTGTGTGTGTGTGTGTGTGTGTGTGCCTGTCTGAGTATTTCATGCCTATATAAGAATATCCAAAATAATGAAAAAAGGAGTATAGTAGAATTTTTATTTCTATGTTGTCTAGATTTATGAAATTTTTGTATGGATTGGAAATACAGATATATTTTACTAAAAGTGAAATTATGAACGTTTTTCTGAATAAGTCTGAACTAAGTGTGAAGTATCTAGGAAATAATAAAAAGGAAATTAATAACTGAAAATTCTGAATTTTTCATCTAAATAAAAATAATGCACTAAAAGGTAATTAAGCAAAGAATCTAAAGATGTTTACTGAAATATGATAAGTGACATTTGCATATAGGTTGGTGAAATAAAAATACAATGTATAAAGTAGTGAAGAGGGGTGACTAAAGGAACTTTTGGAAATTAAAAAAATATTTACTAATAATGGATAATGGATGCTTCTGAGCTTCCTTTAATGTCTATCAAGACAAAATATTAGTGTCAGGTATAACAATCATTTGGATGTTTAGATAACTTCCAGAGAACAAATTGATAAAACAGTGATTTCAAATAAAAAGGTGTTTGGTACAATAAAATTGATCAAATAGATGAATTGTTGCTTTTCCTTTTAAAACATGTAATATACCAAAAGGTATTTGAAGATGAATCTTAATTGCTTTCATGATATTGAGATTTTATTTATGGTTTATTAAAAATATTTCCTCAATTTGAAAAAGCAATTCTAATGATACTTTTTAAGACATAGCTATCACTTATCTAAAATGAAGTTTAAATATCTACTGGCCAAATTTCCAAAACGGTAGGATATATCAAATTTGACTATCACAATCCTATTAAGAGATATTTCAAATCGAATAATATATTGAAAGCTGCTGCACATTAACAATAATAAAATCTAACGTCAGAATTAGGATAAGACAAAGTAATTCAGCATTACAATGCTGAATGTACACAAACTCAAGATTTTTCATGTAACTGAAACCAAATGGCAAGAAATATATTTATGATTGAATTATACATTTCCTTATTTTTTGAACCTTGATGGTATAACTAGTAGGTTATTTGTGAAATCAATGGATTATTTTGATTGAATAGAAAAGGTGTGGAAATGAATACCTTAGTCAATCTGTGTTAGTGTCAGGTACATACAAAATCCATCTTGATCCTTCTGTTTAACAAGTGTGGATTTTGTCTGGATTTGTTGATATGTCTCTTCAGGTTTACATGTTATGCATCATTGCTGTGAAATTCTTAAGCAAGAATTGAAGTCTTTTCAGGAAAAATTTGCCAAAAGTGCTTGAGCAGTGATTTATTAAAGAAGTAAGAAAAGAAGAGAACAATCCTGCTCTTAGCACAGTAGATAAATGAGGGCTCCCTTTGTGCAAAGGTTGTTTAGCATGTAAGAATAGAGCGCTTTACAAAATCCTTAAGAGAAAATATCAAATACTGTATCAAAAAAAACTAGGTAATTTTAGATAAATTATTTAAATAGACTTTTATTTCCTTATCTTTATAATAAATATAAAAATACAAAGCTAAGGGCCTGTGAATGTGGCTCAGAGGTAAAGTACTTGCCTCACATACATGAGTCCCTGGGTTTGAGTCCTCAGCACCACATAAACAGAAAAAGCCAGAAGTGTTGCTATGGCTCAAGTGGTAGAGTGCTAGCCTTGAGCTGAAGAGCTGAAGAACAGTATCCAGGAACAGAGTTCAAGCCCCACCATCACCAACAACAAACAAAAAATACAAAGCTAAGTAAAACATGGATGGTTATCTGAGAATGAACAAAAGTAAAGTAGGTAATTCAAATATTTTCTTACATGAATAATATGCTCTTTATTTTCATTTTTCTTTGCATTATAGTTTTTAATCTTTATTTTGTATGATAATACTTAGCTCTTCCAGACAAATGTGATGGAGCCGTTTTACAGACAAAGAAAAAATAGAGAGATTATAGAAAAAAGTGCAACAAAAGTCAGAAAATGGAATGTTTCTTATTTTGCAAGTTTAAGGAACAGTAGAATTATATTGTTTATTAGCTTCTTAGGAAATTAGGAAGATATTATAAGCATTTTATTTAAAACCAAGGAAGATGATTAATATACTTAAGCCTCTGTTCCCTTTGGAACAGCATGTGTGTACCACTGCTCATGTTTTCTTTATAGCACAACAACATTGATTGGAACACTTTGGGAAGGTGAAACTACAAGACTGAAATACTCAAAGACTGTAAGACTTTGGATGGATAGATAGATAGATAGATAGATAGATAGATAGATAGATAGATAGATAGATAGATAGATAGATAGATAGATAGATAGATAGATAGATAGCATATACATATATATACATATATATAAACTTATGTAGTAGCTGAAATATAATATAAAATGCAGATGAAATTACAAAACAATTCAATAGCTGGATCAGTAAACTGAAGATAGAGATTCCACACTTTCTCTACAATAAGGAGGTTCGTATATTGTAAAGCTAACTTGGAAGAGGAAAGAAAATTATTACCTGTAAGTCTGCAAATCAGGTATGCATATCCAGTGCTCAGGGTACCTCATTTCAAATCCTCTAACATAGCCATGTTTATGCAGTTCTGACAATAGTCTGAACAATATCAAATTCCTCTTTAAACAGAACAAACAGGCATTTACTTTAAACAGAACAAACTGGCTGAGTTCTGGAGTTTCAGTAAAAACTCAACATGTATAAGGCAATTGCTACAGGGACACAAATGCATGAAGAAGCAACGCATGAGTCTTCAAATTGATTCTAATTTTTTACAAGGTGGATGAACTTTCAAGGATCATGAGGTAATTGTTGATAAACACAATATAAATGAGAAATCAAAGCTACTAATAAGAAAAAATAAAGATGGGAAATAAATGTAAATATTGGAAAAATATGTATGTGTCTAAGTGATAACATATTTACTCAGAAAGAAAAATCAAATAATATTTCTAAATTAAGAAAATAAAATTTCAGAATTCAGCAGTTTATAGCTAAACTGATAAAAACATTAACATTAAGGGTTTGAATTTCAAGGTGGTTTGTCAACCACAGAGCCTTCCATTGAGGGAGTGGACCACTAATATGTAGTGGATAATGGAAAGTAATTGAACCATAGACCCAGATTCTACAATCATGAAGATCTAATGTAGTCATTCAGGAGTGAGTCAGATATCCTGGTAGTTAAGTAAAGTTGGTGAGAACAAGCTGTTACAGGGTGAGGGCCAAGACCTCTGTAGTCAGACAGGTAACTTTTCACTTCTCAATGATGTAGAGCCACAGCCTCAGACCTTGCTAGAATGCATGAACCAAACTGGATTCTCTACTCACCTAAATCCAGAGACCCTTAAACTCTGTAAAAATTATATAGGCTTAGATTTTGGAGGGAAGACAATACAGAATGGACTACTGCACTCAGTAATTGATCAAAAGGAAAGGGATGACATAAAAAGAAAATAAGATGAGAAAATTAGAAATATTATAATATTCTCTTTTTGTATTTTTATGTTTTTCTTAATTTAAATTGTAAAGGCAATATGCAGAGGGCTTATATTTACATAGGTCACGTAATTAATACATTACTTTTTGAACAGTGCCACCTCTTCTCTTGTTTTTTCCAAGATAATAACCTCTTAATTCACAAAGTTTTCTTATAGGATAATAATAATTCCATTAAACTTGAAAGATTAATGTTGCACAGACATTTTTAGTTAGTGGTTTAGGAACTATAGGTACATTGGTAAATCAAGTAGTGTCAGACCACTGTGCTGTTAGAATTGAGGAATAACTATATAACTAAAACTATACATTATAACAACTGTAGATATAAGGTAATTATCTTACATTACAAGGCAGTTAGACTAGAAAGTGTTAAGTTCTAATAGGAAAGGAAAGACAAGTGTATTGTTTTGTTTTGTTGGTCGTGAGGCTTGTACCCTGGGCTTGGGTACTGTCCCTGTGCTTCTTTTGCTCAAGGCTAGCACTGTACTACTTGAGCCAAGGCACCACTTCCAGCTTTTTCTGTGATTGGAAATAAAAGTCTCACAGACTTTCCTTCCCAGGATGGCTATAGTCTGCCATCTTGATACCTCAACCTTCTGATTAGCTAGGATTACAGGAGTGAGCACCTGTCTCCCAGCTGAAAAACAAGTAGAATTGTCAGGATGAAAGTCACTGAGAAGTCAAAATTTAAGAGACACAGAACAAGCAAAGATTAAAATTAACATTTTTAAAATAATGGGTATAAGTGTACATTTTGTGTAATATGTAGTTAAATTTTGAATAGAAATATAACTTGAGTACATCTCCTCAAACAGAAATATTTAATAAATACTTGGCATTACTGAGTTGCTAAAAGAATAAAATATCCAAATTATAGTTACATAATTACAAAAGTATGTAACAATTCTGAAAAAAAATAAGCAGAAGTGGATTTTGTTGTTATGGCTGGATTTCCCAGTTCAATCTAATATATTTTCAGTAGAATATGAGAAGAAAGTTATACAATAGAGAAACAGGAAGTAAATATAGCCTGCTATCTTCTCACAATACCCTTTCAGAGAACCAATACACATTCAAAGGCACTGTCATCAACAAATTGCACATTGCAACACAAGCTTGATTCACTTATTTGAAAGATCTACTCGAAGAAACAGTTTTTTATTCTCCTATGAAAGGCAAGTGAACCAAAGAAAACATAAAAGATAAAAGGTATAAAAAAACTACATTTTTTTAAAGGATATAAAATTGCAGTCAAAGTGGAGAGGTAAAAGTATGTGTGTTTATAATTCTTGCTTTTTAAAATGAATCCTGTAGCAATGTATTTTACAATCTGAGAAACAGTAGAAAAAGTAAAATTTTAAAAGCATCCATAGATTCTACTAGATAAAAATTCTTAGGGACAAGAGTCTGACTATAAAATTTTCACACCACTTGCACCCCTTCACAAACACGTCTTCCACTATGAAATGCCCAGCAAACAATCTTATTCCTCAGACTTTCAGACACCAAGGAGCATAGTTTATCACTAAAGCTACATTTTTTTTCTGTCTCTCTCTTTAGGTCTACATCAAGTTAAGACTCATGTGATTTCAGATTCTAGATTTTAAAGTTCACACATGTGGGGATAATTGATACATATAGCAACAAGAACCATCTGCATGTCCTGGGTATTTTGGTAAACAAGAGATGAACTAAGTGCTTGAGGACTTGGTTTAAGTTGGAAAAGGATGCAGGAGAAGCTCATAACCTCAAGTTGAAATCCAAGGACTGCTAAATATTAAAAAAAGAAGAAAGAGAATAAAAGTGAACAAGTGTACAAGTATATCATAAGCAGTGGCAAACCTATAATTTGTATCAATTAACGATTTATGGAGCAAAAAGTAATTTACTCAACCACAGATGATAACTATTCCAGAGGAATAAATATATTTGAACTTTACCACCAATTCTAATTAAAAGTAGTTCTAAAATAACCAAAAATTAAACAGTCTAGTAACCCTACTAAACAGCATCTATCTACACATAGAAGGTTTCTAGGCTCTATATCATATTGTTATATTGTAAATAAGCATAAAAATATATTTTGTAAAATAAAATCCGGAGGGTTGTCTACTTATCACAGGAGCTTAAATGCGTTATCACAGAGCAAATTATATTTCTTCAACAACAAAAACGAAGAGGAAAATAAGAAAGTCAGAGAGGTTGCATTGTCTACATCCAGGAAATGAGAACAGGTTTTCTTCCTTTTTCATTATCAGAGAGGAAAAGCCATTTACAAGACATTCTTAAACATCTCTAACAATCTTTTGCCTTCCTGCTGCCAAACACACCCTCCATAATCAAATAAATCCATCCTCTCTGAGAGCATTGAATGGACATCCAACAATTAAAAACAATCTATGACCATAATTTGTGTCTTAGCTATGAGACAATGGGGAGAAAAAATATACATATATATAGGATCTTCTAGACCTTTAGTAGTCAAGAGCTTTCTGTGTATTCTCTGAATACTAACATGAAAGTTTCCATCAAACATAGGATTGTAATATTACAAAATAAAGTTGATTCAGTAAATATACAATATAACAATATAAACTGCTAATTTGAGATGGTTCTCTGATTAATTTGAAGATGATCTGGGAGCCAGTGGCTCATGCCTGTAATCCTAGCTAGTCAGGAGGCTGGCTGAGATCTGAGAATCATTGTTCAAAGCCAGTGTGGGCAGGAAAGTCCAAGAGACTCTTACCTCCATTAAACCATTCAGAAGACCAGAAGTGGCACTGTGGCTCAAGTGATAGAGGTGCCAGCCTTGAGTTGAAGAACTGAAGGACAGCGCCCAGGCTTGGAGTTTAAGTCCCAAGACTGACAAAAAATAAAATAAAATAAAATAAAAATAAATAAATAGAAGATGAATGCAATCAACTTTGTTTTCTATTTATAAGTGAAAATGTAGCCCATTTCATCCCACT
The DNA here is from genome assembly GCF_024711535.1 of Dipodomys merriami. Taxonomy (NCBI): domain Eukaryota; kingdom Metazoa; phylum Chordata; class Mammalia; order Rodentia; family Heteromyidae; genus Dipodomys; species Dipodomys merriami. The sequence continues at coordinate 47,330,746 of NW_027206179.1, forward strand.
TCATGGGCTACACCTTGACCTATTTTTTTTAATGGTTTGTTTATTAGGCGTATTTAGGTTCAGTAAACACTATTTTTTATCTATTTCCTTGATAAATGTTTTTACCTTCTTGTTTCCAAATGAACAGGTTACTGTACATTAAAATGTAGACAGAATTAGATGTACATTAAGTATGTATGAACTTTAGAGAGAAACAATTGCATGTTGTTAATATTTATACAGAAAAAATAGATAAGGGAAATCAAGCATATTTTTTGTGAGAATATGAAATTATATAATTCAAAACCAGCCAAATAATATTTTATAATGAAATCTAAAACGTGAAAATTGTAATACTACAAATGACTTTTTTCAAAAAGTACAGATTGAGATTATAATAATGTCATTTGTCTACAAAGCATTTATATTTGAGCATAATCACTGTGCTTTACTACCTGATGAGTGGGGTATAGTCGCCATGCAGCTTTATTAACATATTTAATATCATGAACACACATTACAGAAAGAGAGAGATTTAAGAGGACATGTTGAGCCATTTCAGATTTCCATTAGTTAATTTGGTAGAATAAACAAGCAAGAAAAAACAAAAATAACAAAACTAAAATGAAACATAGTTCTCAAGTTTTATGAATCCTATGAATTGAAGGAGTACATATATTAGTTAACTAATCAATTAATTAATTTGCTATTGCAGGAGTTTGAAATTAGACCCTCTTCTGTTCTTCTGCATGTACTACCAAGCCAAATATGTACAGGGTTAAAGGAACTCTCAATTTTTCCTTTCTACTATAATTTTTGATTTAATATTCATTTGCAATTATTTTTAAATCATGTTATTAAAACATATATAACTGTATATATATATATATTTATATATTCCTAATTATGTTTAACCAAAGTGTGCTTGAACTGAAAAACGAATAACTAAATTAAGGTAAATAAAATGAATTCAGATTTAAAGTGATAGTAAATATATACAAATCAAGCTGTGAAAACAATCATGTTTCAATCTAAGTATGAAGCTACATGTAACTTCCAAAATCACTTGAAGTCATATTTTTAGCCATTCTAAAAGCATTTGGTAATAATATATGGAAAATAATGTCATGCCTCTAAAAGTGTCAATTATAGTCTAATAAACAGGAGTTTTTCAATGCTCAACAAATTTACATATATGGGTCAGGGTTATGTTTTTGTTGTTTTATTACTTTGCATTTTAATAACAATAGTTTGTTGATTAACAGAAATCATAACACATTTTCACTGGCTTAGAATGCTCAAGAGATGAATTTTATAGCTATCCTCTATTTGTTACATAGAGTAATTTGACTTTATTAAATATACAAATAAATTTCTTACTCATGTGATTTCCTTGAATAATACAGTAAAATATATTATCAACACAACTGTTAAACTTTATTTTAAAAGTTCACCCAGAAGTAAGCCCATAGCTGCAGTGGTCATTTAATCTTTTCATTAATACTGACTAATGGAAACATACTGTTTAATGTAAATTGAGCTTGAAATATTTGTAATTCCTGTTTAAATCCTTTTTTAGTAGCTATTTACTTTGTATTTTTGATGACCTTGATCTGGAGCACAAAAGTGAAAAAAATCATTGAAAAAATTCATTTCTCCAATTTTTGACACACATTAAATCAAATATATACATTAATCATAATGTATATTACTATAAGTTTATATGAATCTTTGGTTTGAAATTAAGGACATATTGGGCAGGGAATGTGGCTTAGTGATAGAATGCATGCCCAGCAAGCATGAAACCCTGAGTTTGTATTTCTCAGTACCACATAAACAGAAAAAGCTGGAAGTGGCTCTGTGGGCCACGGTGCTGGCCTTGAGCAAAAAAAGCTTAGGAATAGTTCCTAAGCCTTAAGTTCAGGCCCCAAGACTGGCCAAAAAAAAGAAAAGAAAAAGGAAAAAAAGAAAAAAATTAAGGACATAGTATTAAAATGCAAAATAAATGAGAATACAGATTATATTAAGCATCATTTAAAAAGGATATTCTTACAAGGAAGAGAGCTATATATATATATATATAAACATATATATATATCTTAAAGTAGTACATAAGTTCAAAGTACATATGTATAATAAATTAATCTTTTTTATACCTTTCAGAAACATTTATACTTATTTCCAAGGCAACTGAGATAAAAATCTGCAGTCCTGCATATACTATATTATTAGTTCAGTACTCTATAGTCTATTTAAAGTGAGTATTGTCTAAAATAAAATTGTTCACAAAATTCTGCTTTGTTTTGCACCACACAGGGATAAATGAAATAAAATGCAAGGTTTAGTTATACCACTAAACAGTTACTATATATCTATATTTTCTATATCTACATACATATGGATATAAATATCTAGCTATAAAGTTCTATATAGATCTATACATAGATGTATCATTAGATGTAGATATAGGTATCTACAGATATCTACATTTATGTAAATAAATGTTTATATCTGATCTAGAGATAGATCTATCTATAGCTATATATACCTATAGATAGATATTTTATATATTTATATACAAATATGTTTATATATTTTATATTTTATATATAATATATGATATATTATATAATACATTATATAATATATAAAATATGTAAATATATAATATAAAACATATTATATATTATATATTATAATATATAAAAATATCAATATATACTTATAGATATCTATAGATATAGCTATCTATTAATATATTAAATTATCTATCTATAGGTATAGATATCTATAGATAGGTCTATCTATATAGATATCTATTTATATATTATATATAATTGTTAAATATTTATTTATAGTACATAAAAAGATCTATCTATAGATATAGGTCTATATCTATCTATATCTATAGATATCTCAATATTTATATCTATCTAGATAGATACATAAATGTATCTATATAATGTAAACAGAGAAAGAGATAGATATATACATAATTTTACTAGTTACAAAAGTACTATTTATATAATATTCTTTAAATAAAACTCTATTTTGTGATTAAGTCATGCTTATTCTGACTGGTCGAAGTTCTGCTCACTCATCTAAAAGATGGCAAGGGTTCTACATCTCCATAATTTTCAATTATACTTAATTTTAACTAGATTCTATTTTAATTAGGTCTAATTTATAACTTGCTTATTGGAAAAATGTTTCAATGTTCTCAAATTTGGAGGAAGGGTGTATGTATGTGCAAGGGGGAGTGTGTGTACACACTCATATGTTTCCAACCACTTATGTAGTGTCTTAGCATATCCCAGCTGAACGAACCATTTCAATGCAAAAATGAAAAGAGAAACAGCAAATGATTCATATCAAATTTGGTAAAGCCATATACATATTCTTTTTTTTGTTGTTGTTGTTGGTCGTGGGGCTTGAACTCTGGGCCTGGGCGCTGCCCCTCAGCTCTTCAGCTCAAGGCGAGCGCTCTACCACTTGAGCTACAGCGCCACTTCCGCCATATACATATTCTGCAGAGAAAAATATTACTTCTAACCTAAGTCTGAAATTGTATTTAGATATTGCTTATAAGAAAGAAATATGAAGCCAATTTTTATAAAAGAGATTAATTGTTGAAAAGTCCAATAAATTTTGAATAAAAATAAAAGATGAAATTATAGCAGTTAGGATGACTAAGCTATTTATTTGGTGTTGTGAAAACTACCCTTTTACTCTTTCTATAAAATAAAGATGGACAATGCTAATCATTTCAAAACCCTAAATAAACTTTGCTGAATGTGCCACACTGCATATCTATTTCTCATTCCATTGTAGTTTTGTTATTTATCAAATAGTCTAACACAAAAAGTAAAATTAAACTCCACAGAAAACATGGGGGCACCAATCTATAAATGCTTTTTTGTTTGTTTGGATACTAAAACCTCAAAAATTTTCCAGAATAGACTGTCAATATCCTTGACTGTAAAATGACTCTCAAGTTTCTCTCCTGATCCATGAACATTATTAGAAAGAACATCTTCCATATCAGAAGAAAAGTTATTAAATAACCATACACAGATGGGCAGGAATTTCAAATGACTATAAGGACCCTAGCACCACACTAATTACAGTCTTCAGTAACTCAATGCTAAATTTACTTGCCTTTTATCTTAACTGATGGATTTCTGTTAATCTGAGCATATTATTTAAAAATGCCAACAGATGCAAAAGAATCAAAACAACAATGCTGTTTAAATGACAAAAAGTTGATATAAAAATGTTTGAAATTTAGTACCAGAAAGAAAAGTCTAAAAGAAAAAACCAATAGGGATCATTTACATGACCTCTAATACCACATGTCTTGCCTTTAGGTAATGGCTTCGTAGGATTACCTAAACTGATACATTGGTTCTTCCACTAGTGACATTCTGAAGTTTCCATTTGGTACCAATCAAAATGGCCTTGTGTTTATCCTCAGCTTGACTAAACTTTGAGACAGCTGCTTTCTCGCTCTAGGTCTCTGACCCTCCCTGTGCTCACAGCTTTTACATTAGAAATACCAAAGTTGAATGTTTTTTCTACATCACTGTGATATAAGTTTTCTTTCAGCTTATTGTTACTTTTGAAACCCAACAATATTTGAGAACTGGAGGCTCTCTTATTACAATGCAATCAAGGAAATAGTGTGCCTCTCACTGCCTCTACAGACAAGAAAGAACCTAAATTCACTAGTATGAATTAATAAACAGAAAGTCTGACAAAATTAATCAACCTCCATTTTGATGGCCTTTGGTATTTTACTCAATAGATCACCCTGAGCCTTAAAATATATAAAAATTATTTCGTATTTTTCCCATGGAAGGTAAATTTATTTTCTCAGTTCTCTTGCAACAGACTTGACTCTACTATTAACAATCTTGTATAAAAATTTCATGAAATACTTTATTTTGTTAGATTTATTTTTGTCTTAAATAACATTTATTCCTTGTTTTCATTTTCCCCTGTCCCTTTGTGTCCTCTATATGAAATTCTAATTATTCTTCAAGATACATACTGAAAGCATTTTATATGAGTGCAAGGAATTCAACTGAAATTTAATTAGGAAGAAAAAGGAAATGCTTACTTTATTTTACAGTATTTGTTGTACAGTACATAAATAAAATTGAAAATATAAATTTGTCTGATTTAAATCAACTATTGTCTCTCTCCAGTTTCAATATCTTCAACGAATAGGAATTTCTTTTTTTTTTCTTTTTCCTGTCTCTACTTGTTCACCTGACAAAAAGAGGAGGGCAGGGAGAAAGAATGAGAATGCTATGAAATTTGTCTTGCTGAAGCATTTTTCAGTTACTTAAAAGATGGAGAGGTCTATCATCTTCTCTCTCACCAGGCAACTTCCCTTCAAATGACTTTGTAAAGTCACTGAATATAGAACTCAGCTGAGCAGGGAATAAAAACATTGATGTCTGTAGAAAAGTGCTAAAGAACGCCTTGACATTTTGTGTCTGGCACTGCAAGGAAGTTTGCTTATAAGAAAATGTATTATGATACTCATCAGGCATCAAATGTTCTATTTTTTGTTCAAGCCAAAATGTATAATTATGTGCAGCAGTATACATGTATATCTTAAAAAGAAAAAACAAAATATCACCATGGAAAGTAAGAGCTGGAGCTAAAGAGGGATCTATTCTTTTTCTCTTTCACTCTGGTTCCTGAAAAATAGGCCTTTAAGAAATACAATATCCAGGCACTGGTGGCTCACACCTGTAATCCTAGCTACTCAGAAGGCTGAAACCTGAGGATCACAGTTCAAAGCCAGACCAGGCAGGAAAGTCTGTGAGACTCTTATCTCTAATTAACCACAGAAAACCAGAAATGGCACTGTGCTCAATTGGTAGAGTGCTTGTCTTGAGCTGAAGAGTTGAGGGACAGCACCCAGGCTCAGAGTTCAAGTCCCAAAACCTAAATAAATAAATAAATAAATAAATAGTATTATAAGTAGAAATTTGGAAATTAAAAGTTGAAAGGAAAATTAAAATGTATTGACCTATATCTTTCACATAAATTTTAAAATAAGCTTTTCTATACTTATAAAAACTTGCCCCATTTGTTAGGAAATGGAAAGACTTAGAAAAAATTATATTAAGTGAAGTAATCCAGGCCAAAAGAAACATAGGTCCCATGGTTTCCCTTATTTGCAATAATTAGTATATGTCTGAGACAAGCAGAAACGGTCAAATAAGTTGATGTTAGGTGAATGAACCTCAAGATAAGGATTCAAATGCTTTTTACTTTCTTGCGATTGTTTCTAACACATTTATAAGATGATTTCTTTGTTGCTTTGTATGTCCTTCCTCCATGATATAACCCCTGTTTTCACTGTATTTGATATTGGTATAATTTGTGGAAGGAAGGGAAAAAACAAATTGTTTAAATAGGGATACAGGTGGACCCACTGTAACAATGAGATGTACAAGATGTTATATGGAAAAACTTTACAACTTTGGGAGGAGAAGGAGGGGAAGAAGGGGGAAGCGGGGCGGGTGAAGATAGGAAGGGATGGGAAGGGGAAACAAAGGAGGAGGCAACAATGCTTGATAAGAAATGCACTCATTACTTTGCCATGTAATTGTAACCCCTCTGTATGTTATTTTCACAATAAAAAAAAAACCAATAAATATATCAATTGGTTAAAAAATGTTATCTTGACCTAATAGTAACATAACATCTATTTTTATATCCTCTGAGTGTACCAAAAATTTATTCTAAATGGCAAACGATGCAACTTTTTGGTTTTCTACTTTGCTCTCACTACATCTCTCAAGTGGACAATCATCATAACTTCAGAAGTGGTACTCTTGATTCTCTCATTCCATCTAAAACTACTTGCTACCTGGAACTAAAATTCAGTGTGTTCAAACAGCTTCATGTTTTCAGTAAGAGGCTATCCCCTTCCTCAAAGCTGTTAAGTGTTGGAAAACATGTTTCCCACGTTGTCCAGCACTTAACCTTACTCTAAAACACAGTGCTTGCTAGGTCAAATCTGCTTTTCCATTTAATTTATCATGTCCAAGTATAATTATTTTTTTGCTTTTTACCATCCATTGTGGTTCCTTGTAGATTTATAGGCATATTCTAGACATTCACACAGTGAAACCAGAGAAAATATTCTTAGGAGAGGATCACAAAAGTTCAATAGTCATGTGCCATATGATCATATAAAATTATGTTTATTGAAATGACCTCCAAGAAAAAGAAACAAAGGCTTTCTAGTATTTTACCCCCTCACCTTCATCACTGTTTTTGATTTCTCTATTTTTTGTTTTGCATATAAGTTTATCTGTTTGGGGGAGGGTAAGGGAGAAGACAGAAATGGTGGGACCAAGCGTGAACTAATTCAGCAGTGATATTTGCTAGCCACTATATTGAAAATGAACTATATAACTTGTTGGGGTGGGCATCAGGAGGGAAAATCTGAGAGAAAAACAGGGAAGACGTTACAGCATTCAGAAAAAAATGTACTCATTACCTGACTTATATAACTGTAAGTCCTCTGTATATCACCTTTACAAAAATAATAAAGAATGATAACAGGAAAAAAATCTGCTTCTCCAAAATGACTGCCTTTACCTGATTCCATTAATTCTTCTGCTCAGATCAAATTACGTTATCTGCATTTCTTCAGAAGTATCTGCTGGAATTTCTATTGCAGGCACCCACTTGTGATTCACTGTTTTAACTTTTTTTTTAAAGTCTAATCAAGTGTCTTTGAATAGAGTTTTCTAAAGTTTAGAATGGCATAGTTTTCTAAGGCAACTATAACATAGAATCTTTCTTATTATTTATATAGAAATCTTTCCAGCTAAAATAATAGTATGGAAAGAATAATCAGATTATGTCACTTCATAGTTATACTTTCTTTATTACATTAGGAATAAAACTGAGAGTGTCAGGTGTGGCAAATAAGTCAGGGCAACTGTCTTATCGGTGACCTTATCCGACATTACTCTATCTGGTCCTCACTCAATTTGTATCCATTTTAATATTCCAGTATATTTAGAAAATAAGCACTAACTCCTCTTATAAGGTTAGGGTTACTAAACACATATTCTTCTCTATGGTCTATACTTTCTGTATATCAAAACTAGCATTGATTGTATATTGAGGTTTTTGAAGAATTAGGTGAATTTTTCTTGTCTTACATTGATTACTTTTCATATGTCTATAATAACTTTATATATTAAGCATACCCTATTCTTATAAAAACCAAGTTCCCATTTTGCTTTTCTGAGTTATTCATTCATCTTTTGTTCTGATCATGTTAGATAAGTAAATGAGACTTATATAAACAAAATGAATACATTATATGAAAATTTAAAGCAATTTCCTTCAAAAACTGCACATCAAATACTGTCTGGAGCATATATTTTTTCCATTTTTGGATAAACATGCATGTCCATGTTGAAAAAAATCTACTACCTCTTTGGACAATTTGATTTGTTACATTTAATTAAGAAAATAATGAATTACATTATTTTTAAATGACCCCATAAATTATACTTTATTTCATAATTCAATAATAGCAATTATTAGCATTGTCTTTAAATAAACCTATTTACTTTTCAAATAGTAATATTTTACTCCTACAATCCTTCATGATTGACCTGCCAATCTTCTATAAAATCAGATTAAGTCTAATTTTACTTCCTATATCTATTTATTATATATTCTTATTGATTTCTCTTTTTTTGGGGGGGGTACGGTCCTGGGGTCTGAACTCTGGGCCTGGGCACTGTCCCTCAACTCTTCAGCTCAAGGCTAGTGCTCTACCATTTGAGTCAGTGCACCATTTCCGGCTTTTTTTTTCTGCTTATGTGGTGCCGAGGAATCAAACCCAGGGCCTCATGCACGCAAGGAAAGCACTCTACCACTGAGCCACCGTATTGCCCCTCTTATTGACGTTTCATATTAAATATGATATCATTTTTCTTTGACTTTCTCCTCTTCCAGAATTCAGCCAGTACATCCTATGATTCTCCCAATGATTTCTCTCTTTATCTGCTTATTTACTGTCACAGGTATATTCACAATAAATCAAACTAAACATAAGCTTCTAAGGTAATTATTTAATGGACCTATTTTCTAGGTCTTAGATATTGTATACTGATTAACTAAGGAACACTTTAAATTTAATCTCTACACATCAAATTAAATTATTGTACCTCGCATATTAACTTGATTAGTATTTTGCTAAATTTAGTAGTTCTAGGATATAACTGATATTACCAATAAGTTTAGATGCCAATAGAAACAGCAACTAGCTTTAATAAAATTTATACTCCTCATAGAAGACTGAAAATTATGTAGAGTTTTATAGATATCATTTTTGAATAATAATTTCCACTTGAAAGTCCATCTCAATTAAAATTTGGAAAGGTTCTTACATAACAAAATATGTTTAAAACTTATGTACCTGCAAGTGGGATTGCATGAAGCTACAGAGCTTCTGCATAGCAAAGGACATAGCTCCCAAGACCAATAGAAAACCCACAGATTGGGAGAAGATCTTTACTAGCCATACAATGGATAAGGGTCTCATATCTAAAATATACCTGGAACTCAAAAAATTAAATCCCCCAACAACAAATTCTCAAAGAAACAACTGCCAGACAAATAAGTGGGCTCTTCTGTGAAGTGGAAATAAGAATGGCCAATAGACACATAAAGAATGCTCAAGTTCTCTAGCCACAAAAGAAATGCAAATCAAAACAACATTGAGATACCACCTCACCCCAGTTAGAATGGCTATAATCAAGAACTCTAATAACAATAGATGCCGCAGGGGGTGTGGCCAAAAGGGAACCCTACTGCATTGTTGGTGGGAGTGTAAACTTTTTCAACCACTTTGGAATGTAGTAGTATGGAGGTTCCTCAAAAGACCCCACATAAAGCTCCCCTATAACCAACCCCGCAATCCCACTTTTGAGCATTTAACCAAGATCATAAACAAGACACAACTATGTTTATTGCAGCATTATTTACCATATCTAAGATATGGAACCAACCCAGATTCCCCTCAGTAGATGAATAGATCAAGAAAATATGATATATATATATATATATATATACATATATATGTTTATATATATATATGTATATATTTACAATGGAATTCTATGTCTCCTTTAGAAAGAATGGCACTGCTCCATTTGTTAGGAAATGGACAGACTTGGAAAAAAATATATTTAGTGAAGTAAGCCAGGCCCAAAGAAACATAGGTCCCATGGTCTCCCTTATTTGCAATAATTAGTATATGTCTGAGACAAGCAGAAAAGGTCAAAAGCTATGTACATATGACCAGATAAGATGATGTTAAGCGAAATGAATTCCAAGACAGGGACACAAGTTTGTTTGTTTGTTTCTTTCTTTCTTCCTATTATTTCTAACGAATTTATAAGGTGATTTTTTTCTTTTGTTTCTTTGTATGTGCCTCCTCAATGGTATAACCCCTGTTTTCACTGTATTTGTTGCCTGTATAATTTGGGGAGGGGGAGGGAAAAGCCCAGAGCTAATCGTGGCTACTCAGGAGACTGAGATCTGAGGATTGCTGTTCAAAGCCAGACTGGGCAGGAAAGTCTATGAGACTCTTATCTCCAATAAACCACCAGAAAACCAGAAGTGGCGCTGTACCTCAAGTGGTAGAGTGCTAGCAGTGAGCTGTAGAGCTGAGGGACAGCGCCCAGGCCCAGAGTTCAAGCCCCATGATTGACAACAAAAAAAAGTTTAAATAGGGGTACGAAGTACAAGATGCTATATTGAAATACGACCTTTACAATTTGAGTGAGGGGCTGGTGTAGCTGAGGAGGTGGGAGGGAAGGGATAGTAGGGGAAGATCAAAGGAGGAGGCAACAATGCTTGATAAGAAATGTACTCATTACCTTGCCCATGTAACTGCAACCCCTCTGTACAGTATTTTCACAATAAAGAAAATTAAAAAAAACAATTTATGTACCGAAGTAATGGAGTTTCACATTATGTGGATTGCAAATATTCAGTTACAATGGTAACATTTCATAAACATCTGTATGACCAATTCTGCCTCGAAATTTCCCACAATATATGGCAAATTCTCAAGTTTTTTAATGAAAAAATATGAATATAAAATACAAAACATCCTCAATTTGCTCCATCCTTCCATCTTGTACTTTTGGATGTCTGGGATTTTATTATGATTTTGAAATATTTTATCAATGATTTGAAGCTATATGAAGAGCAGCTACAGTAATTTTCACCTCTAAAATTAGGACACAGGATAAGGGTAAGTGGACAAGAGCTCAAAAATTTAGGGGAATAATGTACATTCAAATATTAAGGAAATGTAAATTTACAACTTATTTTAAGATGTTCAAAAATGGCTTAAACTCTAAAACTATTTTTACTTGAAATAAGGTGGTAAGTTATTCCTTTCAAGATCAGCAATAGTTAGAGCAGGCCAATCACACATATTTATTAAAGTCATTTTTCAATAAAAGCTTTAAGAAGGGACAAGTGGTGAACTAGTCACATCATTCCCTAAGAGAAATAATCTCTTCCTCTCACTAAATCATGTCACCTTTTGTGACAAAGCAGATGATGTGTTAGTGGCCACATGCTGGCTGAGCAGCTGTACCAAACAAATTGTATCTACATATTGAAAACATGTTTGAGTAAAAACTTTTTAGAACTTTTAATAAATGTAGAAAGATGATCACAAAACTATACAGTTAAATGCAACAAAGATTTCAGTATAAATTTGGTGGTTTGTTTTTGAATGATAAACTAAGGGTTTTTTTTCTATTTATACACAATTTATATTTCACTACAACTGTGGATAAACTATAAACCAGCCAAACCTTAGAACACTTTTCTTGTCAAATGGGCTTGTGACTTTACTATCTCCATGTAGGACTATATATAGTCTTGTAAAAGTAAGTATGATGCTCCCTGGTTATCTTCTGTTGCTCTAAAACAGGATAAAATATTTTTTATCAAATCTTAATATTTATTTTATTATCATTTGACCAGTATTTATACTGGAAAGCTCACTAATACCACTGTCTTAAATCTTTTTATTGAACTGAGACAGATACAACATTAGCATTAAGAGTCCTTGCAAAAAGAGAACCTGCTAGAGTGGTTTTAGAATATGGTTTTGCATTTGAGTTTGAGTAGTGTACTTAGATCTATTATGTATGAGCATTAAATACAATGAATAGATAACATATGAGCCTTTTGCTATAAAAATACATTTGCATTTTTACTTCCAGAAGATGCCAAAGGAAGTGATGCTCTTTTCTCAAGATCTTGAATGAAAAAAAAAGAGTCCAAAGCTATTGCTCAAAGATGCGCATGTGCTGGAGGATTTTATATATATATATATATATATATATATATATATATATATATATATATATATACCTGATATATATACCTGTGTATATACATGTGTGCATATGCTACAACCCAAGAGGAAATAATTTAATAATATAGTAATGAATTTCCTAATGTATTTTGACAAAAGAAAAACTGAACACACATGGGAATGGACATGAAGTTTAATGTAATAATAGATGGGCCTGGATGAATTGTTACGGTTGTATATTCTAAAGGTTCTTGATCAGAGGGTACACACATTAATTTTTGAAATAATATTTTTTGACATGTTCTTGCTTTTTTCATCTTTAATTCCAAAGATACTTAAAAATTCTTCTTTACGTCCTTATCTTACATTTTTCTAACCAATTCACTCTATTTACTTCAATTACAATAGTTTATCATTTCCTTCAGCTCACTAATCTGTTCTCTTACAATTTAATATTAAAATATACTTTCTACTCAGAATTTCAATGTGTTTATCTCAATCCAGGTTTTATTATTTGATTTTGTCTTTCTCCTATTTTGTTTTCTAGTGCAATTCTGACAGATGTTTAAACCTTTTTTTATTTTTTTTTCAGTCCTGGGGCTTGAACTCAGGGCCTGGGTTCTGTCCCTGAGCCTCTCTGTGCTCAAGGCTAGCACTCTACCACTTGAGACGCAGTACCACTTACACCTTTTTCTGTGTATGTGGTACTGAGGAATCGAACCCAGGGCTTCATGCATGCTAGGCAAGCCCTCTACCACTAAGCCACATTCCCAGCCCATGTTTAAACTTTTATATGAGTCATTTTGTATTTAACATCAACCATTAATAATCAAGTAACTATTACTTGTGGACTATTCAATGTATTTCTTTTCCATCTTAACTTGATACATTAACACTGGATATGGAGTACAATTTTTATTTTAACACAACCTGAACTAATGATGATTTTCTACAGCAAAATTCTCACCTATTTTCTCACAAAGAAAATGCACCTTTTATTTTTAACTTGATTTGCTTTGGTTGTTGTTCTAAACCAGAAACTAAACTGGAAAACTATCTCTATACTTGATTGATTGGATCCACTGTTGAGACTGAATATTAGATTCTAATAGAGACTGTATACAACCTACCCTTTTTGTTTCAAATATGATTACATTCTTTAAGAATTTAATTGTAGGTATCAGGAGATCAAGCCTAGAATATGTAAAACAGATCAGACATATATAAATTTTTATGGCTACTTGAGGTTGAACATAGGATTTCATATTTACTAGGCAGGTACTCTACCATTTAAGTCATACTTATAGCGCTCAATGATTTTTAAATAATAACTTTATGTACATCATATTCTATTCTGAATCTACCAACATAAAGATGTCCCCATTATGACTCTTTTCTGGTGATGCATGAGTGCTGTGGATTGTTGTTTTCTGGTAGTATAAAAACAAAACCCGGAAAAACTGAGTTTAATTGTAGAGTTTATTTAATAAAAAGAAAGTAAAGGCCACTCAGGAGAGTAATCAGTGCAACCAAGAAGCCATGTATGGTTAGGGACTGGCAATTTTGTAATCCCCCACCCCAATCTGTTTCCCTTCCCTTTTGTCATTTTGTCAGATAGTGATTTGTGTGTTAGAAACTGCCCCTGTGTGGTAGACACAGTCTGAGTGATGGCAGGACTCAAATCTCTTCCCTGGCTGATAGGAAGGCTGGCCTGGGATATAATAAAACTCAAAACCCTCTCCTGGGTAGTGACAACCAATTGGACAGGACTAGGCTGTCCTGGAACAGTTGGCTGATGCTTTTCTTCCCTGGGTTCCATCATTTTAATGAATTGGAAAGTCAGTATTGATATCAATTTTAATATTATTTTAATAGCATTGACATATATGCAATTATATATATTATATTAATCATGTAAAATGTACTAATTCTATAATCTTGTACTAAAAGGAGTCTTACATAAGACTGATTTGGTCATGTTTCAGAACAGCATTCACAGGTAATCTTAGGGTTACTAATAAAATTTTATTAGAAAAAAAATCATTCATTCCATTGTGCATGTCTATGACTAGTTTCTTATAACAATAGCACATCCTTGGTATATGCACTTTTTAAGGAAAGCACATTATATTGTACAAAGACTAAGATATTTAACATCTGTACCTTAACAGAAGTGTATTCAAGAATCTGAACCAGACTATGGTTTTAGATTACATTTATGCTTGTTCTTAACTCCTAAACATGGAAGTATTAGTAAAAAAAAAATTAGCAATGTTTTTATTATTTTATTATCTTTAATTGCACAAAGGGTTTCAACATATTTGTTTATGTCTACACTGTATCCTAGTTAATGCCACCCCTCCTCATTCTCCCATCTCTCCATCCCCAGTTCAGAGGGAAGCATCTCAATTTTCCTACATATATTTAAGAATCTATTCAGTACATTCTACTAACGCTTCTCTCTTCTTCTGTCTTGTTCCTTCCCTTGAACTCAGCCTTCCCTAACATCTCAAGTTCGAGCTTCTTGGTATTTATTTTGTTAGAATGCAATATTATTGTTCAAAGAATTATAACATGGAAACTCTCCCATGCAAATATACTTTAGTTATTAGTTCTTTTTCTGTTTCTCTCTATCTCTCTCTATATATACACATATTTATACACACACCCCACCACATGCTAACATATATGAGAAGCAGTTTAATTTAACAATTTAAATGAGGAAAATGGGGGTCACAACTTGATACTAAGCTTTTATGGTCAAACTTGTTAAAAAATAGTTTAATAGTTTTTCTCTATACTAAAAAATCTCTCTAAAAATACTTCTTCATATTTTATTAATTTAACTATCAGAATGAAAAACTGAGTCATAAAAATCCCTTTAATAAAATGTGAAAGTGAGATTTAGTTGAGTACAAAGTACATGATTCTATAATTAAATATGAAATATTAAGATAAGTGTTCTCACAAATTTTATTCTGAGTAATGGTGTCAATTTTAGCAAAAAAAGGTAATATAATGGCTCCCGAGATTCATGATCCATATTTAGCTTAATTTTTATACCAAAATACTCCTTTTCAAATAGATTTCTTTTTACAATGAGGACCATGTCCAACCATGTACCTATCAATTATAGCAGAAAGTTACAATTGGAATATGCTCATTCTTTGCATCATTTTATATATATTTATGTATTCATACATTGATATATATATCAATGAGGAAAATATTTGAAAGTGAATTACATATTATATCAACAACAAAAATAATTTTAATTCTGTAACTATGCTGAAGTCTTCTAGGCATTTAAATTGTAATGATTTCATCATGTGTCAGAACATTATTACACATTCATATATATGTATGATAGCTTAGGTAATATGATATGCAATGGTTCAGGTAATATAAGTCACATATAGTCACACTATGAAACATAGGATTTTTTAAAATTTCAGTTGTTTTTTTTTCTTCCTTTTATTTTAGCTAGCTTGAGGCAGGTGGAAGAGATCTTTTTAAAGCACTTTGTCAATGAAGTAAAACTTTTAGAGATGTCAGCTTGTGGCTTGATTGAAAATGTCAAGTGTCTGAGTCAAACAGGGCAGTGGGTAGGGGAGGATCTAGAATAATCTATGGAGGAGGAAAGACAAATGAATTTTCTCAAAATAACAAAAAGTTCTACTAGGTATTAGAATTTCATGAATATGAATTACAATATCTATTTTCTCTACAGAATGAATAGCTTTTACTTTCCCAAGGTCATATGCCTGAAAAATCACAAGAGAACATGACATTTTAAAAGCCTGTCCTATATGCCTTCTAAAAATGCTATAGGCACGTTGGGTTAGACTGATAGTGATAAATACGTATTTTTCTCGTCATTGATGCCTCCTTTTTCAACTTACAAAACATTGTAGAAAGATATATTTCTGCAACTCATTTTTTGGGTAGACCAGTGTTCTGTTCTCTACTTAAACTTTTCTCTAATATCAATTTTGATGTTTGACATTGTATGCCTTCTCTTTTTTGCTTTTTGACAGAGTACCTAAATATCATTTTTAAAAATCTTTTCTAAAAATAAATCTGTTTTCATCAATTCCCTATTTTCCTTTGGTTTTCTATGATTTCCTATGGTTTCAATCTTTCATAATAGAATTTTTCTTTCAGTTTATTTTCCTTTGCCTAATTGCTTAATTTAAGTAAGATCTTATTTTTTTAATTTTAGGTAGATGAGTCCTCTTTAAAATCTCTTTTTGGGGGGCTGGGAAGATGGCTCAGTGGTAGAGTGCTTGCCTTGCATGCCTGAGGCCCTGGGTTCAATTCCTCAGCACCACATAAGCAAAAAAGAAAAAATTGGCTCAAGTGGTAGAGCGCTAGCCTTGAGCTGAAGAGCTGAGGGACAGTGCGCAGGCCCAGAGTTCAGGCCCCACTACTGGACCCAAAAATAAATAAATAAAATAAAATCTCTTTTTGGATCATTTTATCTAGCTCACAAATTTTGTTTGTTTTAATATAACTGAAATTTTATAATTTATTTTTAATCCATGTTTTATTCATAACAGTTAAGAATGAGTTCTAACCTGTGCAACTTAATATTTTACAGGCTGTTTTGGTTACTGATTTCAATTCATTTTGTTGTTCTATTATATTTGAAAAGATATTCTGTCTGACTTCATTTTTTAAATATTACTATTAATATATATGAATATGCCAATTCCACGTACATTTGAGAAGCACGTGTACATATCTTTTGATGGATCATTTATATATGTCTAGCTGTTATACATCATGGATATTCAGTGAATTCATTCCTGTTCTTATCCAACAACAAAGTACCTGAGAAATGTCTAAAGAAGAGCTATTTATTTAGCTCACAGTTCTCGAAATTCAAGGACATGTTGTTTACTCGGTTTATCTCTAATAAGAACCTCATGGTAAATGTAATCTTAAGAGTGAGTGTGCAGAAGAAACCACTTGGCCGGTCAGGAAGTAAAGGGGAGGTCAATTGCTCAGACCTAATCCAACTGCAGAAACAAGACATTAATCCCGTAGGATGAGGTCCACAATGCATGCATCACAATATTGGATCAGACCACTTAAACTTTTCATCTCCTTTTTAAAATTTTTATTATATATGTATATATTATTGTAAAGATACTGTACCGAGGGGTTACAGTTACATGAGCAAGGCAAGGAGTCCATTTTCTACAAAGCATTGTTACTCTCTCCTTTGTTTTTTTTTTTTTTTTCCCATACCATCCCTTTTAATAACACCAAATTAAACCCTAACAGAAGCTTCTAACTCTTTGAGAAGTAAAACATAACCATATCATAGCAGAGGAGTACCAAAATCACCATCTATTTTCTCATATTGTGTTGCTTCATGTTTACTAAAAATGATACTATTTTTGGGAGTTTACTTTTCATCAGTGTATTACCATTTTGTTTACTGTAATGGATTTACTTTAAATATATATTCTTTCATTTTGATATTAGTATACAAACTCCAATATTGTTGTTTATTATTTGCACAGACTATTTTTAGTCTATTTTGTTTAAAAACTTTACATATTTGAATACAATATGGATCTCTTGCAGTCAGCCAGAAGTTACCTGTATTTATCAATTCATTTTGTCAACGTTTGCCTTTTGGTAGACAGTTCCTTGCTTCTTCCCTTCAAGAGTCTATTTATATTTTTATCATCTTGATTATAACATATTAGTATGGATCTTTTCTGACATATGTTTTTTTAACATTCATAGATAAGATAGATTCCTATTTTCCATTGTCTAGTGATTCAATCACTTTTTCTGGTGGATTCCTTGTCCAAACTGCTGGAAGGATAGGTCTGTCCATTTCTTTCCTATAATTGAGCAAAACTTCTTTAATTCTTTGTGTCTCCTGTGATTCTTTTTGAAAGTTGGACATTTTACTATTCTAATGTAGTCATTCTGGAAACCAAAATGTAACTTTTCTTCATAGATTTCCCCTTTGCACGGTGGAGGAATGCAGTCATCTGTACTTAATTAATTTTTCTAAGTTTAATTTGAAAAGTTTGTATTTATTGTCATGTTTGATCAATGTATACTCTGTTCTCTTTACTATAAATTCAGGAGCATTTTGACACTTTCTAAATATCAGATATATTTTAAAGTTTTTCTTTCTTCAATGTTTATGTCTCTGTCCTAAAGTTGGAGTGTTTTTCTGAAAGACTAATAGGAATACTGTGTTTCTGAAAGTGTATGCTTCTTTCTTAATCTTTTCTTGGAGTAATGGAAATTTCTGGATATTTTTTAGTGCATTGCAGAAAAATGTTTTTTTATTTTATTTTTTATTTTTTATTTTTTTATTGTGAAAATACTGTACAGAGGGGTTACAATTACATGGGCAAGATAATGAGTACATTTCTTATCAAGCATTGTAGCCTCCTCCTTTGTTCCCCTTCCCATCCCTTCCCATCCTCCCCCCCAATCCTCCCCCTCCCCCCACACCAAAGTTGTAAAGTTCACTTTCGACATAATGACTTGTACATCTCATTGTTGCAATGGGTCCACCTGTATCCCTATTTAAATTATTTGTTAGAAAAATGTTAATGATAAAATATGTGGGAAATGTGGTTCATTTGTATTGATTGGTTATAATTATTAGATAGGACAGTTCTTCACTTATGTTATTATGATAAAAATATTAGAAAAGAAGTGAAAGGACAAAAAATGATGAATGTCAAAACAGATAATATTTTCTCCTGAAAATAGAATGCAAACATCAAGATACATCTGGAATTCAATTGTTTTTTTTAGTATCAGGTCACTTTCAAGATAATGCTATTTTTATTTGAAAGGAAAACTCTGCAACTCATAATTAAGTATGAAGTCTTATTTATAATCATTAAGATTGTGATTTTTGCCCACATTTGGAAGAAAATATAATTCCTAGGCATTGTAGAATTTTTATTTTCTATGGAAACGCCACAATTATTTATTAAAGAACTATCCTGTATTTCCAATTTCTCCTGTGAACATCATTCCATCATTAACAGAAATATCACCAAACCTAGCTCACACCTGTAATCCTAGCTACTCAGGAGGCTGAGATCTAAGGATGGTGGTTCAAAGCCAGCCCAGGTAAGAAAGTCTGTGTGACTCTTATATCCACTGAACTACCAGAAAACCAAAAGCAGCACTGTGGCTCAAGTGGTAGAGCACTAGCCTTGAGCTGAAGTGCTGAGGGACAGTACCCAGGCCCAGAGTTCAAGCCCCATGACTGACAAAAAAAAAAGCAAAACATCATATATCATGATATAACAGTACTTATTATAGCAAGCTTTCTTTTATAAAATTCTGTTTCCTATTAACTCAGCTAATCAAATTCATATTAGAAGAAATGACATTTTTTAATTGTATGTATTCAGATATTTCCTATGAAATAAGACTTCTTAGTAGCACACATAATTCAAACTTTAAAATAATTATCCTAGCTAGAATACATTTGGGATGAGGTTCAAGACAAATCATAAGGGAGGTTATGTGATATCACTCTACATGTTGCCAATATTATAATTTTCTGATTGTGATTAGTTCACATTTTATATGTAATGTTGGCCTACATAACAGGATAATCTCAGAACTTACTTCAGAGATAT
Organism: Dipodomys merriami; assembly: GCF_024711535.1. Taxonomy (NCBI): domain Eukaryota; kingdom Metazoa; phylum Chordata; class Mammalia; order Rodentia; family Heteromyidae; genus Dipodomys; species Dipodomys merriami. Next base: position 47,350,762 of record NW_027206179.1, read on the forward strand.
CTTATCCTTGGTCAAGTGAGCAATATTCATAGTTTTTTAAACTAAAAAACAATCTAATTCAGCAATAGGCAGCTAAAAAAACCTTCCAAGTTTATATTAGGAACACAATACTTTTGAAATAAATCAGCTGAAATTTCTGGTGCGTGTGTGTGTGTGTGTGTGTGTGTGATTTTTAACAAAGTACTTGGAAAAATTTCCGAGGCTTTTAGAACTTGCTTGGATTGGGAGTATATGAATTGTGTGCATTTAGAGAGAACCAGTCAGCCACAGCATGTATTGCAGAGAGAGAATTCCCAAAAAAACACAGGAAGTAACTGCAAGACAACAACATTATGTGTCCAAATAGAAATTTGTCATTCAGATTAAAAAAGATAATGAAATTTGTGGCATCATTTGATCTCACAAATTACATTTCTGTGTATAGTTCATTTGAAGGTTATATCTTCTAATGTTTTACAAATGGCTTTATAGAAAGGCTAAAAAAGGTCATGGTAATAAAAATGAGTGATTCAAAGTTCAAGTACCAAAGTTTTAACCATTAGGCAGTTTAATTATTCCTTAAATCAAACTTTAGCCTGTGTGTGTGTGTGTGTGTGTGTGTGTGTGTGTGTGTGTCTGCCTGTCTGTCTCTCTGTCTCTGTGTCTCTGTCTGTCTGTCTCTGTCTCTCTCTGTCTCTGTCTCTTTCTCTCTTCTTCTCTTCCCCCCCACTTGGAATGTATATGCTTGGAATCAGGGCCTCATACTTTTGCTGCCATACTTCCAGTCTGGCTTTTTGCTGGTGAATTAGTGGAAGAGTCTTCAGGTCATTTTTGCCATGACTTCCTTTAAACTTCAATCCTCAGTTCTAGTCTTCTGAGTAGCTGGGATTACAGTTATGAGCCATCAGGACTGATATCAAAGTTAATTATTTTAAAAGAATACTTTTCCCTAAAGTTTATCCCCTATTGTCACTGCATTTGATTTTGGTATATACATTTATCTGACTTAGGGAAGGGAAGAGGAACAACAAAATGGTGAGACAAAGGACAAAGGGGGAGCCAAGCAACAACAATACTCACAAAAATATATATTGGAAATGATCTGATCAATGGGGGGGGGAAGTGGGGAGGAGGGAGGGATGGGGGGGAGGAAAAGCAGGAGAAAAATGAGGGAGGGTGTAACAAGTTTGACAAGAAATGTACTTTCTACAATAGTTATGTAACAATGACCCCTGTGTACATTACCTTGACAATAAATTTTAAAAATTAATGGGGCTGGGAAAGTGGCTCAGTGGTAGAGCGCTTGCCTTGCATCCATGAGGCCCTGGGTTCGATTACTCTGCACCACATAAGCAAAAAGAAAAAAGCCGGAAGTGGCGCTGTGGCTCAAGTGGTAGAGCGCTAGCCTTGAGCTGAAGAGCTGAGGGACAGTGCCCAGGCCCAGAGTTCAGGTCCACGACCCGACCCTCCCCCCAAAAAATAAAAATTAAAAAAAATTAACAAGAATGTTATGTTGCTTATCAAAATGAACTCCAAGAAATGAAAACAAAAGGTTTTCTATTTTACATTTTGTGGTTTTTGCTTTCTTTTTTTTTTTTTTCTATTTTTCCCCCTTTTGTAACTGTTTTTGATTTCTGTAAGTTTATCTCATTTTGAGAGAGGGAGGGGAATCACAAAATCGGTGGAACAAAGGATGAGCTAATTCAACAGTGATACTAGACACTGTGTTGAAAATAAACTTTACAATTTGGAGGGTAAAGGGATTGGGAGATTAAAAAACCTGGAAAAAATGAGGCAGTGGATGACACTGTTCAAAATGAAATATAGTCATTACCTAACTTATACAACTGTAATCCCTCTGTATATGACTTTTGCAATAAAATTTTTAAAAATAAAATAAAATATCATAAAAGATATTACTTTCCTCAAAATTAAATGACCTGAGTAAAATTAATATATATATTTCAATGAAGCTCTTATAAACATCCTTACCAAATACATGGTTCAACTAATGTCTATATTTGTAACCAATAATGATTCTTTCCTCACCTAAAGAGGTGAGATCATATCCTCAAATATCAAATAAAATCCAACCATTCAACTACTAGTATCCAGAAACTAAAATAAATTAAATTTTCTGGCCAGATTCTGTTAGGTCTAATTTTCTATGCTAATTCTTAAAGAGAAAGTTACTAACAAATATAGTTTCCATTCTTTGGATTGGACTTTTTGAAGTAAAATAATTCTAATATGGGACTGTTTGAAGTAAAATGATTTTGATATATATGATTCCAGGCCTGTACACATACAATTTTCCTAGTTCTGTTTGTACTACGTCTTGAATGTAGTTTCTTCTAGAATTCTTATTTTCTATAATTTGTTACTGCCTGTGGTTGAACAGGTAGCTTTCTTTTCCACCCAAAATATTTACAACAAAATATGAGACATTGGGAGAGATTTATCCTCATTATTGTCTTAGGGAATAATGTAATGATATAGTATTACATTATTTTAATATGCAGTAGTCAGTTTTTATTTTCACAGAGCAACTGAATTAATCTTTCTGTGAAGTAAAACCATTTCTCCTTGTGTGCAGATTTAAGTGCATCTAGATATTAAGTCCACCTATAACAGGCAAAGTTCCACATAGATGGATAATGTAAAAGTCTGGGACGGTGGTTTGTAAAACTTACTTGAGTATAATTTTCTGGTGACCAGTGATGGATTTCTTATTTCTTTTATCTTTCCAGATCTTGAACTCAGGACCCGAGTGTTGTCCCTGAGGTACCTTTGGCTCAAGGCTACTGCTCTACTACTTGAGCCACAACTCGACTTCCAGCTTTTTGATGATAGTTTATTTGAGGTATAGACCTTTCCTGGCTTTGAACCACAGCCCTCACATCACAACTTTCTGAGCAGCTAAGGTTAGAGTTGTAACACAAATTGTTATAAATTATAATAAATCTACTTAGTATTTAAAGAAATTTAAAAAATCTTGTTTTATTAAGAAGAATAATATATTATTTCCCAGATGATGAATTGACCTGGAAAAAGCACACTGAGTAAAATAAGTCAAGCTGATAGAGATGAAAGGTACATAATTCCTTTCATATGTGGAAGTTATGTCTAAAATATAAACATGTATCTGCAAACAGAATGAGGTACTCACACCCATTTAGATATGCAGGTGAAAAATAATATAGCTGAAAATTCAATTTTAAGGAGTCACATTGATAGTTACATAACCAGAGATTAATGATGAAATGGATGGTTGAGTAATTTCATATATTTTGTTTTGAAAAATGATTTAAAATACATACAGCTTGAAATAAGTCAACTATTTTATTAAATAATATTGATATAATCTATGACATTACTATTTACCTGTTGATTACTGTATTATTATTATGAGAGAAATTCTCCTATAAAGATTATCACAATAATAAGCATCACATAGGCTATCTGTGTGCAATAGAAAATTGTATATATTTTCTTTATGCAGCATTTGCTCTGTTGTTGGAGACTTGTAACCAGTCCCTCTTGTTTCTAACATCAATCCAACCTTTCTTCCTGGGGGGGTATGAGAAAAGAAATATAAGGGAAGTTTATAGGGCACCTTCTTTTTTTTGTCGGTTGTGGGGCTTGAACTCTGGGCCTGGGCACTGTTCCTCAGCTCTTCAGTTCAAAGCTAGCGCTCTACCACTTGAGCTACAGAGCCACTTCCAGTTTTCTGATGGTTTATTGGAGATAAGAGTTTCACAGACTTTCCTGCCTGGGCTGGCTTTGAACCACGATCATCACATCTCAGCCTCCTGAGTAGCTAAGATTATAGGCATGAGCCACTGGCACCTGGCTTATAGAGCACATTTTAATTGAAAATTATATCAATATGACAATTTTGAGATAATCCAAAAGTTGTATATAATAATGAACTATATCTTAGTGTTATAGTTAACTCCCCAAAGTTGTCTATATTCACTGTGTCAAATATCTCCCTTCTTTTCACTTCAAATAGGTTTCCCTCTCACCATTCTACTGACACTGCTTTCATCAAATGTATCAGTCATATCCACTGCTGTTAAATACAATTGCCACATCTCAACTCTTGTTTTTGCTTGACCTGTCAGTGCCATTTAACATCAGTGATAATGCTTTACTTGAATTTTGAGATACCTTATTATTACGTTTTTCCTTCTTTTCTATTTCTCTGAGACTTTATCTTATCTTCCTATGTTGTTTCTTCCTAATTACCATGATGTTGGAATACTTTAGAACGTGTTCTTTATCATATTTTTTGTCTATTGTTATTTTCTATGTACCCCTCATTCTGTATTTTAATCTTCAAAGCACTTTTATTGATGTGATTCATTTCAGAGGATGTCCAACATTTCTATTTAAGACCTCTTCCTATTATATATATATATATATATATACATACACATAAATAGTTAATTATATATTTTAAATTTTCCATCACCTTGGAGAGGTAGTAAATGCATCAGTTTAGTACATACTATATAATTCAGCAAATCTATTATACTATATATTAAGAATTTGAAATTAATATATTCAAAAGCTAACTTATTTTATTTTCCCTTAGTTTCTTTTTACATACTGTCTTGTCTTGAAATATTCAGTAGCAAACACATTCTTTTACTAAGTGGGCAAAAATAGCATCCTTTACTGATTCTTTTATTCATCTCCAAACCAATCTATTAAATTCTGTTACATGTCACTCCTAAGATATTTCCTTCCTTCCTTCCTTGCTTCCTTCCTTCCTTCCTTCCTTCCTTGTTTCCTTCCTTCTTTTTTAAACTTAAAATACATGAATTTATTTCCTACTAAAGAAAAATGGATAATATTAAATTTTCCAAGAATGTTTTGTTCGTTCTGATATTTGAAGGGAAGATTCTCTTTTTAACAAATGAGTTGTTTCAAATTTATGAAAAAATAGTTTAAGATTGGCATCACCTTGGAGAGATAGTAAATGCATCAGTTTAGTACATAATCTTTTAGACTAACACATAAAAATGGCTATGAATATATAAACTATGTATAACATGGGTATATATGACATATAAAACTGGATATGAATACAGTAATTATTTTAAGAGTTTGAAATGCTACGTAGAGAACCATAATAGATAAAGAGATCAAAACTAAATGGAAAAAGATAGTGAAATAATATTTAAAATAAATTAGGTGAAATTGAAAAATAATGAGGACATAGAAGACTGAGTTTCACTAATATATGTAAACTAGCAGTGAGCTGTGTCAATTGAACAAATATGAAATAATAATTTAAAAATTATAGATGTTATAATGATTAGGGTTAGATGATGTTAGAAAAGTATACTTTTAATGATTTCATTGACTTAGAAAAGTAAAAATATATTATTTTCTGGGAGGTATCATAATCTTGGGATCTGGTATAATTTGAATTCAAAATATCCTTGAAGCCATTTATTGAATGCTTTCCTCCTAGCCACTGGTGATAATGAGAAGTGGATTGGATCATGAATATACTAACCTCATCAAGAGATAATTCCATTGGTAAGTTCATGGATTAAAGAATGGCTTATAAGATGTTCCCAGCTGGAGAAAATATCTTGCAGGACATACCTTTTAAAAAATAAGTAATAGCAATTTATATTTTAATACTTGTATACTAATAGAAAACAGGATTCTTTGGAGGCAAGGAGGAGTATAGTATTTGGCTTGACTCTAATTCAAATTAGTATTCTCCCTCATCAGATTCAGTTACAAATATTCATCTGTTAATGTCCTCTTAATCAGATTTTATATATTTCATATTTTAGAGTGTCTTTTCATGCGGATAGTATTGCCAAATTCTGTTATCAATTCCCTACCACAAGATTTTAGTCAAATAGAGGATACATCTGGGACCGACCTTCACGATTACCTCTGCCTCCTTAGTTGGTTTGCTCTGTCACAACCTCATGATCTTTGTGTTATGCCTAACACAATGGAGCAACTGCCATTTCATGGACTAAAACCCAAAAACAATGAGTCAAATTTTTTTCTAACTCTTTTAAAATGTCGTTTTCTTGGGTTGTTTATCATATTTGCAAAAGGCTGAGTAGTATAGGAAGTATAGTTTGGAAAGCTGAATGTTTATAAATAGAAAAAAGGAAATTAAATGATTGATTGTAAGCATTCTATAACATAGGGAACGTGACAAAATAAAGGAATTTCAGGAAATTATTGCATTTAAGATGGCAAAGCGAAGTCTTTTGATTTTGAGAATTCAAAATATTAGAGATGGAAGATTAAGAAATACAGGTGGTGTTTGGAAGGTCATTTTGTAGACAATTCTAAAGGAAACTCTAGCAATAGCATTGAGAAACAAGATCAAGGATTATTAAACATCTTTAAATTGTATTTTTGCTATATATCAACAGATTTTTTAGTACTGTCTTAAAATTTAGAATAGAAAAAATACAGAGCTTATTAATTTGTAGTTTCAAATTTATTCTATTCTATTTGCCTGAATGGTAACTTTTGTGATAAATAGCTATTATAATTTTAAAGTGTATCCTTAGCAAATAGATTAGAGGCTACTCACTGCGATAGCATTCAATTTTCTTTCTCATAAATAAGTCACTTACTGTTTTAATTACTTAAAAATAAAATGTGAACATAATAGAAGTATTATATAATTTTTTCAATACTATTTAAGATAATTAACTTTAAGTGTTTACTAAGTGCAGATATTTTATGACAGATTTTATATGCCATTTTCTTTACTGTAAATAATTCTGTGATGTATATTGGCTAGTGTTTTACAGGTATGGAAAAGAAAGCTCAAAATAATTACAAATATGTCAGTGAAGCATGGTTGTTATGTAAACACATAACAATTTAAAAATGATAATGACTATAAAAAGAAAAAATGGATGGGGCTTAGAATATAAATAAGCTATCAGAGAAACATTCTGTGTGGAGCAATGAGGAGCCTGAATTAGTACATGTATAAGACAATGAAAGAGGCAATATGATGTGTGATAATTTCATTGGCATGAATGTGGAAGTAATTCCTGTTTGGAATCCAAAAGCAGAACAAAGACTATGAGTTACAAATTACAGAAATGGATAGATTTATTTCAGGGTGAAGTGAGGGTAGCAGTTAATTTTCTATAGATAAAATAGCCTTTTGGGAGTAGGACAATTTACTGATAGCCAGCTATTAAAAAAACATAATATAAAAATATAAACCCCACACTATGTACATAAGCATGCACATATATACTATATACATATATATTAGATACATAGATTGCATATATAAGTAGGTGTTATAGATCTTTTATACTTTATATTAGAATACTTAGAGTATAAAAGAAAAAAACTAGAAAGTAAAAGAAAAGTATAAAGGATGGGCTGGGAAGGTGGCTCAGTGGTAGAGCACTTGCCTTGCATGCATGAGGCCCTGGGTTCGATTCCTCAGCACCACATAAGCAAAAAAAAAAAAAAAAAGAAAAAGAAAACAAAAAAAAAGAAAACTTAGTTTCTGTATAATAAATTGTCAATTCTTCTTTAAAAAAAAAGAAAAAAAAGAAAAGTATAAAGGAGGAAAAGACAACAAGTATTATACAGCAACTAAAGGGCTAGACTTTGAATCTAATTCTAGCTAACTTGTAAGTAAATTTCCTTCACATTGTGAATAGACCTTACATGCAACAATAAGAAATCACGTGAAAAATAATATTTAGTAATTCTTAAAATTCCTTAATTAGATTCAATTTCTCTAGCACAAATACATCTAAATAAATATGCCAAGAAAGTTATTAAATGATGTGACAGATAGAACTGATTTAAAGAAAACTACTACCAGTTAAAGAGATATGGACATCTTTTAACACATTTTAAAAATAGGTATGCACAATGTACTTAGCAGCATAGCACTGAGTTTCTTAACACTGAGATTTCCTCTCTAAATACCTTTCTACATTAAAACTAATTTTTCTATAAAACTCCATTTTAATACTTGTACTCAGGGGATAGCAAAATAGTTATTATGGTATTTTCAGCGTATGAATTTCAAACATTTCTTCTTGTATAAATAGAGATGTTGTCAATGAAAATATCAGTCCAGCTGCTCATTAGTTTTATTATATATTGTTTAATAGCACATCTCAGTTTTTAATATAAATATATTTGTCTTAAGTCAGTTTTTCACAATACTTTAAGAATTCCTTACAGTTGACAACTTTCAAAAGTTAATATGAACTTATTGTCATTTTAATTATAATATTTTTCTATTTCTGCAGTGATATAGTTTGACCACATTTTTAATCATAAATTTTGTGAATAAACCAGTATATTTCTAATTATTTTACTATCCCTTGATGTTCGTTTTATTCTATGATTTGTTTGGCATCCAAATATCAAGTATTTGGTAGTCTACAAAAGAGGAAATTTAAATTGAACTTGATGTGTGGTGGCATTTTGTAGAAAGTGTTACCTAAGGCTAAGAATTTCACTCCACGACTTTTACAAGTAGGCTCATTCACCTTATATTTTAGCTGACACTCTGAAGCTAACAGTTTTTTTGTACAATACTGTTAAAGACCCCACAACAATAAATGGTATCAACATTACCATAAATGAAGTATGACATGTCTAGAAATATTGCTCATTTGCAAAATCTGACTATTTTTCTTTGTTCTCCCCAAGCTCTGTGTTATTAGGTGCCACTTGCAATGTGTTATAAGTATTAGCCATAAGACCTGTTCTCACTCCCTTCCCTCCAGCACATTGAGAAGAAATTATCCATTCTGCCATAATAGCCAATGAATTTTGCATGAGATTCTTCAGAGCAATGCAATTAAGTACAGTAGTGAGCAAAAGTATAATTTGCTAATAGCTAGTATAAATCTCTCCCTCCCTCTCTCCCTCCCTCCCTTCTTCCCTCCCTCCCTCCCTTCCTTCCTTCCTTCCTTCTTTCCTTCCTTCCTTCCTATCTTTCCTTCTTTCTTTCTTTCTCTCCATTCCTTCCTTTCTCTCTCTGTCTTTCTCTTTCTGTCTCTCTTCCCCCCTCCCTCTGTTTTGCTTTCTGAGAAAGCTAATGCTCTTTGTAAGGTTATGTGTCACTTAAGATGGTTTCAGTAACTAAAGATTAGTACACCTGACTTAGCTTCATAGGTAGATACAAGATTTTTGGTGTTTTGTTTCATGAAAAGGCTAAAATTGTTGGGTGCCAGTGGCTCACAACTGTAATCCTAACTACTCAGGAGGCTGAGATCTGAGGATCGCAGTTCAAAGCCAGTCCAGGTGGGAAAAGCCATGAAACCTTTATCTCCAATAAACCATCAAAAAACCAGAAGTGGTGCTGTGGCTCAAAAGGTAGAATACTAGCTTTGTGCTGAAGAGCTTAGGGGACAGTGCTCAGGCCCAGAGTTCAAGCCCCATACTGGACAAAAAAAAGGAAAAAAAAAAAGAAATGATTAAAATAGTTCTTGAAAAATTTTGGAATGCAGTTTTTATGTTAAACTTCTAAGGACATACAGAATAAACTAGAATCTCAGTAAAATTTTAAGAGATACTCCACAGTATAGTTTACTTGAAATATTGTTTAATAGATTGGCTAACTTAGCTTGTAAATTAAAGTTAAAATAGCAACTCTGTGTGTTTCCTGGTGAGCCTCCCAAGGTTTCTCCAACACTAACGTGGAAACATGGATGTGATTACAGCTGTGGTTTTCTGTTAATGAATTTCCATTTCTTTACCAAGAGTAGAATTTCATTCTTCCTAATGAATGAGTAACATTCATCATTTTGGTTATGTATCATATTTTCTTGAATCCTTCCTCAATTGGGGGCAGTCTATGCCGATCCCATACCTTGGCTATAGTAAAATACCACAGCAATGAGCAAGGCTGTGCTGGCGGCTTTCTAGTAATCTTGTTTTGTAATCTTTTGGGTAAATGCCAATGAGTGTAATTACTGAATCATTAGGCACTGTTTTTTTGTTTGTTTTGTTTTTGTTTTTGCTTTTTGTTTTGTGTGTGTGTGTGTGTGTGTGTGTCCCTGTGAGCCATGAAGTAGGGAATAGGGCACTGTCCTTCAGCACATTTGCTCAAAGGTTGTTCTCCATCACTTTGAATCACATTTCCACTTCTCATTTTCTGGTGATTAATTGGAGATAAGCATCTCACTGACTTCCCTGCCAGGTCTGGGTTTGAAAGACAATCCTCATATCTCAGCTTCCTCATCCACAGCTAGGATAACAATCATGAGCAACCAGAGCCTAGCCATTGGGTATGTATATGTTTATTTTGAGATAACTCCATTCTACTTTTCACAGTGGTAACTAATCCATAAGAAAGAATAATATGTATCATTTGTAATTAAATGGAAAAATTTGGAAAAAAAATGTTAATTGAAGTAAGTCAGACCTCCAGAGACAAAAGATGCATGTTTTGAAATATGTGAAAGCCAGACACAGCTTACCAACTCAAAAGTAAACACATTGGATGATATGCAAGTGAATAGCAACGTATTTTGAACTAACATATGGTCAGTTCCAGGGGAATCTCCAAGTGTAATTCCTAAGAAAATTAAATTGAAGTTCAACAAAATAAAGCACCAGGAAGCAGATAATTGAAAGGTATGGGAATGGGGTCAATGGAAAATACAGATGAGTAATAGAAAAGGGGGAGAATGCAGACAAAGATCCAATGTAAATCCTACAAAATTAAGAAGAGTAAGGGAAGTGATGGGTAGGGAAAGGATGGATGACAATGTTGAAATGGGTGGCAATGATAGGATATATTTTAGTTATATATGCAACTCGTATGTTCAAATACCTAAATATAGTAAAAAGAAAATACTTTTTTCCTTTTGAGGAATCTCTTCTTTGCCAATTAATTTGCCATTTCAGTTATTAAATCAAATCTTAAAATTTCCCCAAGTGAATAAACGTTACATATTTCAAAATGTAAGCAAGCGTGGAAACATAGAAAATGAATTTTTCACTGTCCTATGATATTGTTTTATTGCAGTTGTCCTTCATCATAGAAAATTCTAATTTAGTAGGTTACTAGTAATTTAGAGTATTCAATACTTGAACTGTTGTTTTAATTCAGAAAGGAAGTAGGATATATGTATAATTTTATTTCACTACCTATAATATCCAACTTAAAATTGTTCAATGAATTGACGGAAAATATTTTAAAAATTCAAGTAATATCTAAACTGGAGACCAGTGATTATGGTGTTTAGTTGATGCTGTCAACATGATACCATACCTTACACACACACACACACACACACACACACACACACACACACACACACACACACACACACACACACACACACACACACACACACACACACACACACACACACAGATGCCACTTGATTTAACTATATTATACAAGAATTTTCCCTTATTAAAAAAATCTCTAAAATAGTTGGGATGCTTCTGTAAGGCAAAAATGAGCAATGTGTATGGTTTACCACATATAGGCAGCCTCTGTAAGGACAAAATAAAATGTTTCCAAAGTTACACGAGTGGATGAAAAACTAGTGTCACCTATTCAACAGACTATTTTCATGCAAGGAAGACAGCATAAAGAGAACCAGATATAACTGAATTAAAATAATCAATGCTCACACAGTTAAGCAAATCTACTTTAATATGCCCATTATCATTTTTAAGAGTGATAATGTACATTTTCATGAATATTATTGGAAAGAGAATGTCTATATGCTTGCTTCTTACTAATTTTAATAATATAAGCCTTGACACTAATACTTATCAACTCTGAGTGAAATTAAAATTTTATAGCATTCATCATCATATGTAGCTTTTTTCAAGTATAATTCGCTCTTTTTCAAGTATAATTCTAACATTATGTTTCATAGTGTATTCAAAGAGCATGTTTTGTGAAAGGAAGGGTCCATAGAGCCATCAAAAAAATCAAAGATTTTAATGATTCATTAAAGGTGAGATATTAGGAAGCAGCACATTTGACATGGGTGTTTTATTATTTTAGTGTCTATATATTTATTATCTATATATTTATTAGCCTCATGAAATTAATATTTTAAATAAATATAGGTTATGCTTTCAGTTATAAATTTATTAATGTGATTCTTCTGCAACCTTATGCAAAATGTATATTTTTTAATAATCAAGAGAGAAGTATCATTTCACATTGTTCAATAATTAAAATTCTTAATGGATTTAATTGAATATTAACATATTTTTACTTATATACCATCTATGTACATTGTTTATGTTTCTTATAAGGAGATATATAATTTTTGATTTCCCCAAATTATGAATAATTACTGAAAAATGGCAGAAATGGAGGTTCAACATTATACATAATAAACTTAGAACAGTCGCTCATGTAACATTTCGCTACCTAGAATCATCAACACTAAGCCAGAAAGGAGGAAATTTGGTACTTATTGCCATGCTTTTATTTACTCCTCTATTAACTTATTATATCTGTCCATTTATGCATCTAGGTTGACAGTGCTTCCCTTCATACCCACATGTATGTACCCAACACCAGTACTTGTTTACTGTGCTCACTTCCTGCCAATTAGCTTCTCTGAGTTGACACTTAGCTAAATGCCTTTAGTTTGCACCAAATATTCTTGTAATAGTGAAGTTATACAATAATCTCAATACTTGAAATACAGGAGTACAAAGGATACCATGTATTTCTGCATAGTATTTTTATAAAGATTCATGTGATTCTATTGCTAAAATTCAACTTTAGTCATCCTGAGAAATCTAAGTAAAATTTCTTTGTTTTATTAAAAGATAAAAAAGATAACATTGAAGATTTGAGGAATCTATGTAGATGGTTGTGTTTCCAAATTTTCTCAATTATTTTCTCAAAATAATCACAGCACCTATTTTTCATTTTACCATGGTTGATATTCCTCAGTTATTTCGTGAAGAATATATTTTGTTCTTGACTACATTTTATTAGCCTTGCATACTTCCTTTTCATAAAGAAGTTTCCTTATTCCTCTTGCCATTAGCCTACTATAGGGCATCATTTCTATGTCCTTTATCTCATGTGTGACTTCCTGTATAGTTCTATATTTGAGCTTAAATAATAAGAATATAACATTATAATTACAAATTATTGAGTGCAATGTGAAGGGATGTGCATTGGGGTTAGATAAGCAAGGTTCAAACTTTAGTTTTCCCACATTCTTACACTGGATATGCACACTCATATATATATATATATATATATATATATATATATATATATATATATATATATACACACACACATTGAATTATTTAACATATGCAAATTTCTCAGCATGAAATCTACATTGTTTTAAGTGTTCAAAGAATAACAGTTAATGTCATGAAAATTTACCCAAAATCCCTATCTGTATGCTTTATTCTACAAAAAATTCATATTTTACATGTTACATTAGTTTGAGAGACTCCGTATTTTTCATATATATGTATATAAATATATGTTTTTCTATAAAAATTTGTATATGGCTCTAAATATATAGTATATATATTTATATATTATATATTATATATTATAAATATATAATATATAAGTATTACATGCTTCTCTATTTTTATTTCTTTTTTCCTTCAAAGCATTTAATTACATAAATAAAATACAGCAGACATTCATAATATAATTTCCTTATGTTCCAAGTCAGTATAGATAGGGCTGGGAAGGTGGCTCAGTGGTAGAGCTCATGCCTTGCATGCCAGAGGCCCTGGGTTCGATTCCTCAGCACCACATAAGCAAAAAGAAAAAAGCCAGAACTGGCACTGTGGCTCAAGTGGTAGAGTGCTAGCCTTGAACTGAAGAGCTGAGGGACAGCGCCCAGGCCCAGAGTTCAGCCCCCATGACTGAACCAAAAAAAAACAAACAAACAAAAGCCAAGTCAGTATAGATAAAACTTGTCTAATGAATATTTCAAAATATTAAAGTAGCTGTATTATTTCTCTTATGTCAATTAAATCAGTGAAATAAGTTTATAGTGCACAGGCTTTTCAGGTATGTCCAGCTATGCTTTGTATATTCATAGAAGAAATACAATATTTATGAAAACTTCCAGAAGCTATCCTTCGCTACTCACTGAAAATATCATTTCTAAAACTTCATTAACAATAAAAAATACCCCACAAACAGTAACAAAATACCTGCATCTGGATTTACCTGAGATTGGGGTACACTGGATATTCTTCAGCTCTTAAGAATAACATCTAAGGTTAAGAAAGTGGGCAAGTGTAACAACAACATACAAAGAAGAATAAGATGGCAAGGCATGATTTATTAGAAAAGTAGAATAATATTTGGAGTGGTGAGATGAGAAATGAAAGTAAATTAAAGATGTCAGGGCTTGAGTTATCTTCAATAGTGTAGAATGATGATTAATAAGAAGCCTAGACTTTCTATTTGTGGCCCTCTATTAATTTGGTCAACCTGCAGAGTGCACAGCTTGTCAAGTATAAAAAGTCCTATGCTTGTGTATTTGATCTTCTCTGCCCTTTCCTTTGTGAGCTATTTGACTTTCCCAGTTTAACCTTCATGAAGGACCAGACTCTATAAAAATATAAGGATAAGAAAAATTCAGCAATAATCTCAATGAACAGTTCAGATGTAGAATATCAAGTCAAATGTTGGTCTATAGCTTGTTGGTCTATAAAATACACATCTGTGTATTTTAGACTGGAATCTCCTAGTCAAGAGCATTCGCCAGTTTCTGCTCATATCTAACTATCTGCTAACAAAATCTTGGCTATGAAATACTCACTTTCTATCATTTCTTAACATCTTTTTTTTTTTTTTTTGTCAGTAATGGGGCTTGAACTCTGGCCCTTGGCACTGTCCCTCAGCTCTTCAGCTCAAAGCTATTGCTCTACCACTGTAGCTACAGCACCGCTTCCAGTTTTTCTGGTGGTTTTTTGGAGATAAGCGAACCCCAAGATAATTATTCAAATGTTTTTTTTTCTTTCATGCGATTGTTTCTAACATATTTATAAGATATTTCATTGTTGCTTTGCATGTGCCTTCCCCACGGTATAACCCCTGTTTTTCACTGAATTTGATGTTGGTATAATTTGTGGAGGGGAAGGGCAAAAACAAATTGTTTAAACAGGGATACAGGTGGACCCATTGCAACAATGAAATGTACAAGTCGTTATTTTGAAAAACGAACTTTACAACTTTGGCGCAGGGGGTGGGGGGTGGGGGGGAGTGGGGGGGAGAGGGGGAGATGGGAAGGAATGGGAATGGGAAACAAAGGAGGAAGCAACAATGCTTGATAAGAAATGTACACATTACCTTGCCCATGTAATTGTAACCCTCTCTATGGTATTTTCACAATATTAAAAAAAAAAAAAGTATCATGGACTTTTCCTGACCCGGCTGGCTTTGAACAGAGATCCTCAGATCTCAGCCTCCTGAGTAGAGGATTAAAAGCCTGAGCCACGGGTGCACGGCTAGAATGACTATTTTTCTAAGGTCATTTACTTTGAAGCTGAAAATAATCTATTAAAAATTTATTTAGAATCAACATAATACTAAATTTCTGAGAGGTAAAGCAAATATAAAATACAATTTTAGATTTTGATTTCACAATTAAGCATGATACAAATATTTAAAATTATTTCAACAACTGACACAGTTTGTGGAACAAAACAATAGGAATACTTTTATTCTAATCATTGAAAAATGGAAAATATAAGACTTAAGCAATTGTCATGGGCATATCAATAGATAATACAATGATAACATTCTCAAGCTTTTGCCTTTTAAAATATGAGCCTTTGTTGCTAACTAAATACAGCAAGCTTAGTATATGGATTTTAAGTAGAAATTTAGAAAATATCTCCAATTTATTATTTTTTCTATTTCTAAAAATAATGGTAATATGCTATATGGATTAATAATTTCATACTATTTTATTTTTCAAACTTTTATGTAACACATAATAAGAAGATATTTGAATCACCATTCTGTAATTTTTAATGAATTATTCATGGGATTTTAAGAATAAATTCTGCTGAGATACATGAACTCAATCATCTTTCCATTACAAGCAAATGCAGTCGGACAGAAACTTTTTTTCTGAGTCCAGACAAAGATTTTTAAGAGCATATGTGCTCTGTTGTGAAATTTTAGTTTATATATCACTAACTTTATAGCTGTAGCCTGTACCGCTTTACAATCTCTGGATTATTCAGTAATCTCTGGATTACTTTGGATAACTATGTTTAAAACATAGCAAATATTAGAAATATGTATGTTCACATGAGTAACATAAAATTATTTCTATTTATTAATATTGCTACTCAGTTATATTATGAGACAGTTTAACAGACAGTAAAATATGTTAAGCTTTATTTTCTAACCACTTTACTGAACAGGTCTACAGCATTATTGCAGAAAGTAGTAAAATGCATTTAACTTTTTAAATATTTCCCTCATGATTAACTTTTTAACTATTTCTCTCATGAAGGACATAGTATATTAGAATAATTAGGAGAATTTTGCAAGTGATTTTTTTATTTGCAAAACACTATTAATATCCAACAATTCTCCCTCAAAATTAAACTCTTATCAAGTTAATAAGTATATCTCCAGATACAAATGCAGAACAACTGACCAACAAGATTTTTTTCAACTGTTATTCATATTAAAGATGATCAACTTAGCTGTCAATTATTTTTGTGAATTGGCTCAGAAACCTGTGTCAGAGAAAAAGCTTGAAAGAAGAATACTCGTGTAGATGAAAAAGGTTTCATGCTAGAAAGCTTTCAGTTTTTCTGTGACCTTTTCAAAAGACACAATGACACTGTCTTTAAAGAATGCTCAGCATTTAATAACTTAGTTGTCAAACAAGCTGTTGCTTGTGGAAACAATATATGTATACTTCTTAAATTTTTATTAAAGTTACAATGATTTGTTTTGATTTTTTTGCTTCATTCTAGATAATATATTCATCTACAGGAAGGTGACATGCATTGTATCATGTCACTTAATACATACAGGATTATAAACAATTTTATATTTGCATAGTGATCTGTTATAGTAGACACAGTTTCTAAATGTGATTGGCTTTAGTAGAAGAAGTTTGATTACTAAAAAAATGAAAGTTTGGGGCTGGGAAGGTGGATCAGCTCTTGCCTTGGATGCCTGAGGCTCTAGGTTCGATTCCTCAGCACCACATAAGCAAAAAGAAAAAAGCCGGGAGTGGCGCTGTGGCTCAAGTGGTAGAGCGCTAGCCTTGAGCTGAAGAGCTGAGGGACAGCGCCCAGGGCCAGAGTTCAGGCCCCATGACTGGACCCAAAAAAAAAAAAAAAAGAAAGTTCACATTTCAATATAGTTATAAAGGAAAGGGGAACCTTTGGTGCTATCATTTCAGATGACAGTATTACATTGGCAAGTGCTGATCAGTTATGATTGACTGATCTGGAAGGAAATGTGTGACAGGGTGGGTTGATGAATAAATAAGAAATATGAACATCCCTGCTGCAAGGTTAGTTCCTATATATTGCCCTAAAGTGAATAAATATTGAATAAATTTTGAGCAAAAATAATGAAATCATATAATAATCCTATTTAGTTTAGTAAATATGGTTGTAACTCCCCATTTATTATAACTTCTGTTATTTTGCATTAACCATCATAATCATTAAAGAAAATAGTTTATTTTTAATTGATGATTGCATCCCTGTCAATACTTTGGAGATGACAGAGATGGTTAAATTTCAAGTTTCTGCATTCTAAAAATAAGAGATGATGCAGTTCTTTCTTTTTTTCTTTCTTTCTCATTTTTTTTTTAGAAAAGTTGTATTTGGACTGTCAAGACTAAGAGGCAGTGCTATAAATAGTGACAGGCCCTGCAGGCTGTGGATAAACTTATTACTCATAGGACAAGCCATGTTCATAATTAGTGCATCCTCCCTCCTTGCATCCCATTCCAATCTTACTCAAGGAAAACACTGCCATGATCAGCATCATGATATCATACAACAGACATGAAAGGTGTCTGGTACTGTGTGCCTGAGTTTGAAAGAGCAGCAATATACCCAATTTTATTAATATTAAATCTGCTGTGATTGTACATATCTGCTTTATGGTAGTTTTAAAAATTGACCACGTGTTGGCTAAGAAATTATAAAAACTAGTTTAATGACTAATAAGTTATTTTTTCATGAAGCTGATCCCTTTAGTATTCTGTAGAAAGTAACTCATTTTCTAAGAATAGTCATCATTAGATGTCATATATTTAAACAATTTAGAAACACTCCATCTTGCTCATAAAATTGTAAAAGAAATCAAATGTTCAATTCCATTGAAAGCTTGTAGGAAAAAAATCACTCAAAAGCAAGCTAAAAAATGAGTTTTGCCACTCTAGACTGTTCTGTCTCTTTGGAAATTAACATACACACACACACACACACACACACACACACACACACAATTTGTGAAAGCCTCAGAATATCAAAATTAAATTGAGGTTTTTATTTTATGTTTACTATACTGTAGACTTACATGATTTTATTTTCACATACTTCTAAGTACATTACATGGAGTAAATCAGTACTGTCTACTGGGGAAACTATGAATAATATGTATATATTTTATAATATCTACATATACATACATGCATAATATTAATGGTTAATCATATAATTTTGTAGTTTGTGTTGTTATAAATTATATTATAATCTATTAGTATCTTAATTACCACTATCTATTTTTTATTTCTGAATATTTTGTGCTATTTCAAACTGCTAGTAGCTGGAATCACAGCCATGAGCCACAGTGCTTTGTTATATAACTTTTATATTAGTGTGTTTTCATTTTCTATAAAGGTAGATTTTTATTTTTTTTAATTTTTTACGCAGTTGTACAAAAAGAGTTCCCATTTAACATCATAGTCTAAGAGTATAATTTAGCTTGATCAATGTCACTCTTTTCAACATTTCATCCATCCTTCCATAAACTGTCTCTTCCCTCACTTTTCTTAATTTTGTAGGATATACACTGAATTCTGTATTACATCTCCTCCTCTTCTCCTCTTCCATCCCTTTCTCCTTGACTCCATGCCACAATTTCAAGTACCTATTTGGTGGGTACCTGGTGTTTATTGAGCCAAAACATCTCAGGGAAAATATTAAAGATATTTTCTAACAATAAATTTAAGTAGGAAAATAACACTTCTTTAAATGTGTTAAACTGTGAAGGATACAGCTAAGAAATAACCTATATTCTATGTCAAAATGCTCCCTTTTCTCAAGGTGTAAAAGGTGCTAATTGGAACTCTTGTTACACTGGGTCCTGTTTCTATTCTAATCCAATTACTTAGATATTGTTATCTCCTAAAGTGCTTTTGTTTCTCCAGAAATTTCAGTCTGAGCCTCAAATTGATATTTTGTGGTATTTTTATCATGTTAATATTTCTCTGATTTGTTCTGATTTTGAATTTTTACTTAGGAATTTTCAAAGCATATCAAGGATTTCTAGTGTTTCCCCTACCCTTCCTGTAATATTCTCAGGGTATCTAGTCTTACACTGAGTTCTGATACATTTGGAATCGATTTTGGTGCAGGGTGATACATAAGGAATTAGCTTCTGTTTTCTGCACACATACAGCCAATTCTGTCAGCACCATTTGTTGAACAGGCTGTCTTTCTTCCAGCCTGTGTTTTTGGCTCCCTTATAAAATATTAGGTGGCTATAGGTATGTGGGTTCATTTCTGGGTCTTCTATTCTTTGGTCCTCATGCTTATTCTCGAGCCAGAACTAAGCTATTTAAATTTCTATGGCTATGCAATAAAGTTTGAAGTTTGGTAAGGATATTCCTCCAGCATTGCAAATCCTTCTAAAGATTGTTTTTGTTGTCCAGGATCTTCTATAATTCCATATGTATTTTTGGATTGCTTCTTCTAAATAATTGAAAAATGTTATTGTGATTTTGATGTGTATTGCATTGAAGTTTTAGATCTTTTGGGCAGTATTGCCATTTTCATTATTCCTTTTGGTCCAGGCACATGTAAGGTTTTTTCATTTCTTTAAATATGCTTTAATTACCTTTTTTAGGTCTTTAACATTTTCATCATAGAGGTCCTTCACATGTTTGGTTAATTCCTAGTTATAATTTTTTGAGGCTATTACAATTGGAGTTATTTTCATGATTTCAGTCCCGTTCTTGTCTTTTTTGGCATACAGAAAAACTACTGATTTTTGTGAGTTAATTTTGCTTTTATTTGTTTGTTTGTTTGTGTCAGTCATGGGGCCAGAACTCTGGACCTGGGTGCTGTCCTTCAGCTCTTCAGCTCAAGGCAACACTCTACCACTTGGGCCACAGTGCCACTTCCGTCTTTTTTTTTTCCTTATGTGGTGCTGAAGAATCAAACAAAGGGTGTCATGCATGCAAGGCAAGCATACTACCACTGAGCCACCTTCCCAGCCCTTGTGAGTTAATTTTATACCCTGCTACTGCCAATGTTTTGGGTCAGCTCAAGTACTTTAGGAGTGGAGAAATGTACTGTGTGTGTGTGTTTTCTTTTTCTGTTTTTCTTTTTTCTCTTTTGCTACTGTTTTGTATTTCTGTACGCTTTGTCTTGTATATAAGTCTAGCTGATGAGTGCACAGAAATGGTGGGACAAAGGGTGAACTAACAGCAGTGATATTCACTAGTCACTATGTTGGAAATTAACTTGAGGATGAGGAAGTTTTAAATTTTGGGGGGGGCTTATGGTTTTCTAACAGATTATTATATTATAGTTATATATTATATAATGTTACATATGATTATCATATATTATTATAATTAACAAGCCTATGGTTTCATATTCTGTTGGGATTTGTTATCTGGGGTCACATTTTATTGATATAGTTAACTGTAGGATTAGAATTTAATCATGTTGAGACACTGTGATTTTAATACTATTTTGATCAGTTGAAAAAAATCAAGGTTGTTTGGTGAGGGGCTGGAATAAAGCAATTTTTTAGAAAGAACTATGCATGAGAAAAGTCTAATGCTATAGAAGATTTAGCTGAGGAGGGATGAAAGAGAAGGTAGGTAAAGTTGCAAGGAAGAAACAAATGAAGGAGTGTAGCGACCGTCTACTCGACCAGCGAGGAAAAACGACCACCACACCAGGAGTCTTCTCAGATCACGCTTTATTGGAGAGCCTTTTAGTTGTAGGAGAGCTTGGGCGCAAGAGAGCGTGCACCCGAAACACAGCCGCTTATATAGGAGAATCGGAACGCGGGTCTTTCTATTGTTGGTCACCTGCCTTTCACCGTCACCAGGTGTCATGGGATTGGCTGGGGACTCTACCTGGCTCGCGCACGCGCACAGCCCAGGCGTCCCGCCAAGCACCGTCTGGGGTGGTTACCTCAAAGCTGCAAGGGAGTGGGCGGAGTCTCGCCTCGGCTCCCTACAGTTCCCCCTTCTTTGTTTTATGGCAACAGGTAAGAGTAGAGGTTGGGCCTCTGTCTAAAACATTAGGACCTTGCACTGGCCTTCGCCTGAGGGGTGCGCCTTCCCCAGTGATGACCAGGCCCATCCGATGCCTTTTTTGCAGAGGTGGGATCTTGGGCATCAACCCACTTGCAACCCAGCATGCTCTTCTTGAGGAGATGAGAACCATCTCCTCAAGTGCAGTGCACTTGCCTTGCACCCTGTCCCAAATTACAAGTTGCATACCTGTCCCGGTGCAATGGGATCCCCTGATCCCTCGGGGTGCTAAGGCTATGCAGAATGGTAAGGCTTAACTGCCTCTTAGGGCCGACAGCCAAATCTGGGGTGAGGATCCACTCTCCAAAGCGGCTAATGCTTGCAAGATAACAACCTTGTCCCTTCTGGTTTGGGCTCGAAGGCGACAGACCAACCATAGGCAGACCATGCATCCTCCCAAGCAGCAGGCTAAAAACATTCCGACTCCCACCCGCTCTTTGGAAAAGGACACCACAGAGGCAATCCAGTCAGTAAATTGTAACAGCCCACAGCATCATTGGTTTAGCTATCACAGGGATTGCTATTAGCACTGTTGCTAACAGCAGGAAGATCAGCTGCATCTTCAAGAGCTGGTTCTACTGCAGTCTCCACCGGCCTGGTCAGTCTCGTTGGCACCCAGTGAGGTACTTCTTGACTCTGTGGAAAAACACAAACAGCTCCCCTGGATCTCGTTATTACCGGATCCGGTCCATACCATTTATTATTAATAACATCCTTCCACATAACCATGTCTTTAGTATCCATGGAGTCTCTTGTCATATGCCGATCTGCGGCAGACTGATCGTTGTCATTTAGAATTAAAAAATTAAGGGTAAAGAGCGCAAGAGAAAGTCTTTCCCTGGGGGACGCGGACTCAGCAACTCCCCCTTTTTGTTTTTGAAGCATTTCTTTTATGCTTCTATTAGCTCTTTCCACTATACCTTGTCCTTGAGGATTGTAGGGCAATCCGGTGGTGTGGGCAACCTGCATTTGTGCGCAAAAGGCGCGAAAACCATGGGAAGTATAAGCAGGGCCATTATCCGTCTTAAGTCTAAGGGGCTTTCCCCAAGCTGCCCAAGCTTCTAAGCAGTGTATTCTGACGTGAGACACCTTTTCTCCTGCCAGAGGTGTGGCATGAATGACACCAGAAAAGGTGTCCACAGACACATGTAAATATTTCAACTTACCAAATTCCGTCAGATGAGTAACATCCATTTGCCATAGGGCGTTTGGTGTCAACCCCCTGGGGTTTACCCCCACATGGGGAGGATGAAGAAAGGTAACACAAGATTTACAGGCTTTAACAATATCTCTTGCCACATGCCTGGACAAATTATATCTTTTCCTAAGGGTATTAGCAGGTACATGATACAATCTATGAAAGTCTTTTGCCAATTCTACAGGATCAGCAGCAACCAGAGCCATAGCCCGAGTTGCCTGGTCCACCAAATCATTACACTTTGCCATCGGGCCCGGCAACATAGAGTGGGCACGAATATGTCCAATATAAAAAGGATGTTTTCTGTTTAAGATAAGGGATTGAATCTGTAACAAAACATTAGAAATTGTACTGGCCTGCTTAACTGAAGCAGCAACTTCAAGAGAAGCAACGGCATTTACAACATATAATGAATCAGAAAATAAATTAAAAGGTTGATCAAATCTTTTAAAAACTTCAAGCACAATTAAACATTCAACAGCCTGTGGGACATTCGGCCGAAAATTAAAGACTACCGGCTGTTTGTGTCCTTGAACAAAAAAGGCACCTTGTCCAGATTTTGATCCATCCGTAAAGATGGTTAGAGCATCAACCAAGGGCTCCTTTGAAGTGACAACAGGAAAATACACAAAATTTTTGTTAACTATGGCGAGCAGAGGATGCTTAGGATAATGATTATCAATTACATTTGGAAATGAGCAAACAAGAATTGCCCACATATCCATTGTGGCTGCTAAAATTTCAACTTGCTCACGGGTGTATGGAATAATTAATTTATCTGGAATTTTTGCAAAGTGCATCAAACAATACTTTATACCCAAAATTGCCTTTTTTTTAATTTTATTTTATTTATTTATTTTTTTTTTTTTCAGAATCAAAATTGCCTGTTTAGCCACTAATTCAGGAAAATATTGAACAGTTTTTGCTCCCACAGAATCATAGCATTAATAGTTAGCCTTTGAAGCAAGGCAGTGGTATAATTAGCCGTCACCCCATAAGTCCTGACTGCCTCAACTAAATCTTTTGACTGGGAGTAGGAAACCAGCTCAAAATTTCTTTCAGCAGTAATGGGATTCTCAAAGACTGGGAAAGCGGCTGCTAATCGCGACCAGGTGTTTTCTTTTATAAAGTGACTCTTCCCTGCCGGCGGGCACGGCGGGGGGGCCGACGGGTGAGGGGCAGCTCCGTTTCCTCTCCCTGGCTGCTGCGGTACTCCCACCCCTAGGGGGCGCCACCCTCCATATCTGTCTGCCTCGTGCTCTGCCGCAGCCTCTTCTAACTCTTCACTATCAGCTGGATTGAGCTGTTCTCCCTCCTCCTCTAACATTTCTTCCTCTGAGTCACTCACAAGATTACTATATTCTTGGTCCCGCCCTTCCACATGTAGGGCTGAGAACCGGTTTGCTTTTAAAGAAGGGCACGGGGGTCTCCTTGAGACCCCCTCCTCTCTGAAACCCTTCTCCTTTTGTGAGGGCTGCAGCCCCTCTTGCTTTAATTCTTTAGGATCCTTTTGTCTTTTTTCCCTTTTTCTTTTAGGCCTATTTTCCTCCCCCTTACTGTATGCTGACTCTGATAGACTATCCTGATGCCGTGTTAGTACTTTGCATCCTTCCTGGATTAAATCAAACCCTCCCTCCTCGAGGCAAGTGCGCACCATCAAAAAGACAAGCCACAAGGGAAGAAGCAATGCAAGCAACCAATAAATATCTAAATCTACAGTGAACAGCATACCGGGGGATATTTACCGACGTCCCCTCTCCGTGTGTTGAGTTCTGGCTCCGGTTCGGCCTCTCGCGGGGGTCCCGTCCCAGGTTCGTTCCCGGGTTTCAGCACCACTTGTAAGCGACCGTCTACTCGACCAGCGAGGAAAAACGACCACCACACCAGGAGTCTTCTCAGATCACGCTTTATTGGAGAGCCTTTTAGTTGTAGGAGAGTTTGGGCGCTAGAGAGAGCGTGCACCCGAAACACAGCCGCTTATATAGGAGAATCGGAACGCGGGTCTTTCTATTGTTGGTCGTCTGCCTTTCACCGTCACCAGGTGTCATGGGATTGGCTGGGGACTCTACCTGGCTCGCGCACGCGCACAGCCCAGGCGTCCCGCCAAGCACCGTCTGGGGTGGTTACCTCAAAGCTGCAAGGGAGTGGGCGGAGTCTCGCCTCGGCTCCCTACAAAGGAGACCTTGAAGTCTAAACTACTGAAGAAAATCAACCTAAGAGTGTTTGCATCAGACTGAATAAACACTTAAATTGCCTACTCCAAAAATTTGTCAGTTTTAAGTATTCCCCTATCCATATACATTTGTTTTTGTATGGAGATGAAGATAGGGAGATTATGAATATTTGTAATTGATTTCAATTATGAAAGTTAATATAAGCCAATGCAATAGAACACCAAAGGAAACAAAAGCACCTCAAACCTAAACTACAACATGACACACACAAAGTTAACACCGACACCTACCATTACATAGAGTTTTTGTTTTGTTTTGTTTTGTTTTGTATTTTTAGAAGTTTTAAATCATAGATAGGTATTTCTCTATCTAAATACATCTTGTCTTTTAGTGGAGAGGGGTATTGTGGTGCAGAAAAGGAGGTTTTATATATCTGTACTCAGTGAGCAAATCAGTTGTAAAGGTCAGGATAAACCTAACCAAACTAAAAATATTACGGGATTAGACAGACCCAAAATTGAAATAAAGACAATCAAACAAAATCAGAAAAGGAACAAAAAATAAAGGAAAAAAAGACTTCGGAAAAAATAAAAAAGAAAAATATATAAAATTTTAATAATAATAAAAGAAAAAATAATAACAATAAAAATAAAGAAAATGAAAGAAGGGGGGGAAATGAAAGAAAGAAAAAGTAAAAAAAAAAAAAGTTGAATAATCAAGAATTTAACCAGAATTAGGCATGCACAATCCCAATAGGCAAAACAATCCCAATAGAATATATATCTAAGACAAAAATGTTAGGCGAGAAATTTTTTTTAAAATTCTCCAGTTTGATTGTATGTCCTGATGTGCAGTATGCAGTCTTTTAGTGGAGAAGCTGATTTGTGTTGCTGAGATCTGCAGCTATCTGTGTAGCCAACATCTGGGTAGTACCAGGGATTGGATTTCCTTAGGTCACAGATAGGAGGCGACTGATGGTTTTCGGTCCTGCGATGTTTAATTGCAGGGATTTGAGGGTATAATTGCATTCTGAAGCTTCCTGATATGGAAGTATGGCTGTTACCTAGATTTCTACTCTGGGTAAATTGGGAAATGCGTTATTAAGGCCTGCTGCTAGCTTTTCAATGAAAGAGAAAAGATGAATTTTCTAATCAGCTTTTTTGAAGGACCAGAAAGACATTTTGTACTCCAGAAATGGGGTTTCTACAGTTCTCCTCCTAGCCTTGATTAAGCAGTATTGGGGCATGGGGCTTTTTAATTCACAGGTAGGAGGTGGCTTTAATCTGCAGGCTAGATTTTGCAGAGCTTTGGGGTGTAAACAGGACTTCAGTATAACTGGAATCTGTAGAGTTCTGCAATATGGGGGGTGACTAGTATTTAGGTTCCCACTCTTAGTACAGCCTGGAAATAGAGTAGATTTTTAAGACTTTTATGGTCTTTTGCAATGAGAGTTTAGAGACTTCTTTTTTTTTTTTTTATTTTGTAATTCTAAAGTGCTAGCTAGCTCCAAGCTGGTATTTGGCTGGACTGCCAGCCTGTTTTTGGTTACAGCTACAGGGCAGGGCTGCCTCCTGTTGGGCTAGTCTATTGTTAGCAGCTAGAGAAGGGTGGTCTTAAGAGTATCCAGATTCCTTTGCCCTTTTCAAAAATGATATCACTTCTCTGGCAAAGTTGTTGTTGTTGTTTTGTTGTTTTGTTCTTTTTGTTTTTTCTTCAGGCAGGTTTCTGACAGCTTCTTTGTCACTTTCAAAAATGGTGCACTTCTTGAATGAGGGTAGGAGGCTCCCGTTGAGAAGCTGTTTTCCCAGGGGGGAGATAATCTTGGTGGTATATTCATGGTTCCTGGTGGTGATTCAAATTGTCTCAAGGTGTGGTTGTGCATCTGACTGTGGCTAGTTTGGATATGTGTTGTTATATGTGTTGTTTTTCCTGCTTTTCCCCATGCAGTCTCTCAATTCCTTTTTGAAGGTTTGTGCTGAGCTGCCTCACTGGTATCTGTCTTCTTAGGCATGCAGTATATAATTTTCTCTTTTGGTGTGTGTCTCAGAAAAATTATAGCTTACTTCCTGTGACTCTCTAGGGGTGGATTACCTGCTGGGACACTAAATCTCTGCTTGGTAGGAGAGATTTTATGTTGTTACCTGTTCTCACTGCACTGTCTTCCTGATTTGTCTTATGTTTAAATTTTGGAGGAACATTCACAATGCTTTCTATGTAGTACCTCAATTTCCCAACGGGACACCCCAACACTTGATCAATTAGGCTAGGAATCTTATTGCTGTGCCTGTCTGCAGCCAGCTTGCAGAGCTTAGAAATGCAGCCCCAGAAGTGGGGACCTGCTGGGTATTTAAAGTTACAAACCACACACAGGTGGTTTTCACAATAGGCTAAAGCTTGGTTTCCCTCTCACCCATTTCTTGGAATCTGCAGAGGTCAGGTTTGATTCTGGTTATTCAGGTCACAGAGCCTTCCGCTTTGCCCCTGGCCTGGTGAGTCCCACATGGCAGATACTTATTATTTACTACTATTTACTGGAATCCAGCAATCCGGTGTTTAACTCTAATTTACTTCAAGCCTTTATCTTTGGAATTTTCCCTTTAATGACAAACCTGGAGTTTCTCTCTACAAGGAGGTTCTGCCTTTAATATTTTGTTCTATTCTTAATAATCAATAATTATATTTTGTTTCTGTTTTCACATTTATATTCTTTTTGTGGGGGTCATCACATCCAGAGTGGTTAAACTAGTTTTTATTCCCATCAAAAGTGTATTATGGTTACTTCTGTGTGACATCTTTGCTTGACCTGTTATTGTTTTCTTGACAATGATTTTGATTGGCATTTCCTTTATGGCCAGAGATGTTGATCATTTCTTCATGTGTCTATTGGTCATTTTAACTTCTGAGAAGACTCTCTTTAGCTCATTGACCCTACAAATACTTTTAAGAACTTTGTTAAATGATGACTGGTTTCTTTTTCCATTTTCTTTTGTTTTGCTTAAATCACCCTAGAAATTGATACAGATTTTATTACCACACAATGTTGTAAGTTGAATTATCAGAGAAGCCACATTTTGAAAGATGAAATATTGGAGGCTTTATTATAGTTAGCTATCTGCAAAGCCCATTGTTACAAAGGCCTGCTGCCCCCAAATACAGATAACACAACTAAGAAACAGGCCAGAGAGGAAAGAAGAAATAAAAACAATACTAACAAACAAATTCAGCTCAGATGGAGAGCTGAATTGGGATTTCGTGATGACCAGAAATGAGCCAGGCGACAGGACACAGGACATGATCACAGAGATACAAAGGGTGGCATAATGGTGCTGGTCCTGGCCTAAATAGGGTTGGGGCAGGGGACAAGTCCACAGGAAGGGCCTACTCCTAGGTACTGGACTGACAGGTTCAGCAACCTATTAGACAAGTTCATCCCCCTGCCCTCCAGGGATCCAGGCAGCCCATCACTGGGTTGAGGGTGGGGCTGTTTTCCCTCCCCTTGAGGTTTCACTGAAATCAGTGCTTAGGCCCTGAGTTCAGGTCCAGCGATTGGCCAAGGGAAATGCCAAAGGTACATTTATCCCATCAAAGAGATAGACAAGATAACAGATGTTACCATGACCACTTGGCCAATTTGGCACCAGCCAGACATCTTTCACCCTATTGGGCACATGGTGTCTGCCAGACCTGACTGCCTTACTTCAACATGTCTGATTTATGATTTTAAAATCAAGTTGTTACTCCAGTGGTGATTAGTAACTATATGACCAAAGTAATAGCGTTACAATATATATTTTTTAAGTAGGTGAAAATAGTGAATTTAGTAGTAAAGTTTAAGTATCCCAACTTCCTGGAGCCAGTCGGACTCAAACCAACTATCAGTGAAAGGAGTCACCAACACAATCAATAGGGCTGGGAATCTTTATTAGCTGCACTGTGACTGTTCCCCACTATTGGGTCAGCGAAGAACAGCAGCAAAGTCAAATAGTTCAGGGTATTTAAAGGGCAATATTCAGAAGGGCCACTCGCAGGTGGTCCGTGGTAGTTTTGTAATTAACAAAACAGAACAAGGCCTAGCAGTTAGTGATTACAGATGGCCATTACAATTCAGTTAACCAAGACAATACTACTCAAGGGAAAGTTCTTATCCAGCTCTTCCCTTTGTCCAGTTCCCGATTTTGGGTTTAATTGATACACATTCCAAACTTCTTACCTATCACAAACAAAAATCAAACCGCCTTCCAGGTTTGCTGGCTCTTTATAAGTTTCACTGTTATTTACCAAATTCAGGTAACCGTGTTTAAGGCGTGTAACCACCTAATTTACCTAGGCCTTTGTGTCCACAGGGAGATCCTGCCTTTCAAGTTTGACACTATCCTGCTAGCTACATTGTATTTTCCTCATTTCTTATTTTTCTTGGTTCTAACGAAGTCAGAACCTAAAATAATCTTTACTATCTAGTGTCTACAGTATCTAGTATGCTAATAAATTTACCAAAATTCAAGTAGAAAATAATGTTTTGGCTTTAATATAGAACTAGCCTATAACATATAGATTTTGCATCATTATCCAGAAATATGAACACTTACAGAAAATACATATAAAAAGAGTAGGTGAATAAATATTCCCCTGACTCAGTGCATAAAAGAATAAGCAAGTCAAGAATAATATATTATCATAGAATAGTGTGAAACTAATATGTGTGTGTTCTTGGAATCATTTGACATTGATAATTTCCTCTGTGTAATATTCCTATTACAAATATTCCAAACCATCTATTGCAAACAATATATTTCAATGAAGAATTTATGAATATCTTAATTTGGAATTCCACAATAAGAAATCAATACATTACATAAGTTATGTATGCAAAAATTATGATTAATCATAATATTTTGTGGTTTATTTTAATGGCATTATTTTACCTAAGGGCAAGGAAATGAATGAATAACCTTACTGGGGCTTTTTAAGATCAAGAAATCTATTGTTCCTTCAGCTTAGAAGGTGTTCATTGGTAATATTTCTTATTTTCAAAAGTTTTTTTATAAAAACAAGCAAATAAACACAAACAAAAACCTCCAGCTAATGTGCCATTTTTGAATTATCTTAAGCAAATTACAAAGGAACCTGGATGGTATAGTTATATATTAAGTGTTGTAGTCTTTTTCATTATATAATTCCAAAATTGATTGTTAAAGCCTGACAAGGATAATAAACATCCCTAATTACCAAAAAGCACTGTCTCCACAGGCTACTACTCTTTTCTTAAAGGCATTTATGTTCCTTTCCTGGCAGATAGATTTGTTCTGCCTCTTAGCCTGACATAAATTATTTTTATATCAATCTTTCAAAAAAGAGGTTGTCCTCTGAGTGATAGCTATGGGGACTATAGTACCTCTGGGAAAAGAAAATTAATTTGTCTCATTATTTTCTATATCTCACTATTCCCTAAGCTGCAATACAGCTCAGAAACTTATAGTAGAAGTCTAAGCCCCAACAGTTAAGTTTCATGAGCAGATATCATTAAGGAACAAACTCCTTAAAATAAGGTTAGCTGTTGGGAATTGAAAGCAATGAAAAGAGAGTTAAGGAATCCAACCAGGAGCGATACTTAATCCGGCTTCATTATTTTTACTATGACACAATTATATCACCTTGTTATTTCACTAGAAATTGCAAAATATTAGACATCTCATTAGGGAAATAGGATGTACTATCACCTCTTGGGCAGAAGGGTTTTTTTATTTTTATTTTTTTTCAACTAGAGATGAAAAGGATTTCCACAAACCACATTAATATATAACCAAATTACTTTAAATTCTTTAAATGGGCTTACACACTTTCCTGAACTCATGATATTTTTTTTAAATTGTGTTATATTTTGGATGGGATAATTTAAGTCAAAAGCTATGAATCGCTCAACAATAAGCTTAGTAATGTTAAAAACAGTTATCAATGCTCAGCTTGAAATCTCATGTTATGTTGACATTGATAAGACCTTGTACTTTAGAGAAGTAAAAATGTTTGCATAATATAATAATGACAATATTTTAGTTACATTCAATTTAACCATTTTAATTATTCAATAATATTTAAATAAACCTGGTGCAACTGTGCATGTCTGTAATCCTAGCTACTCAGAAGACTGAGATCTAAGGATCACTGTTCAAGGCCAACATGGACAGGACCATCCATGAGACTATTTTTTCTAATTAATCACCAAAAGGGCAGAAGTAGACCAGTGGCTAACATGGAAAGCACTCTCCTTGAATGAAGAAGCTGAGGGACAGCTGGGTGTCAGTGGCTCATGCCTGTAATCCTAGCTACTCAGAAGACCAAGATCTAAGTATTGCAGTTCAAAGCCAGCCCAGGAAGGAAACTCCATGAAACACTTATCTCCACTAAACCACCAGAAAACTGGAAGTGGTACTGTGGCTCAAGTGGTAGAATGCTAGCCTTGAACTGAAGAGCTCAGAGCCAGGGCCCAACTGGCTCTCTTGTTGTCCCACGACCACCACCACCAACAAAAAAGCTGAGGAACAGCATCCACCCACGTCATGGGTTCAAGCCAGGGACAGACAGCAAAATAATTTAGATTACCAAAACAGTTTATGTTATCAAAACTTAATTATTTAAATATAACAAATTGTTCAATAGGTTTATAATAAAGGACAGAGAAATACTATCAAATATATATCTATAAAAATAAATCTTCTTGTATCTCTGATAAAAATTTTGCAAAACTTATTTCTTTTGGAGAAATTTCTGAGGATATCCACATCTATACATCCACAGAAGATGTATAGATTATAGAAGCTATTTCCATCATGACATTACAAAAAATAGTTCCAGTTGAATATTAGTAGAAACAAATAAAATATAAGTATGGAGGAGAGATAAGACATTGAACATGAATTGATTTGTGTAAAATTTCTAGAAAATGAAAACCTATTGATAAAAATTCAGTAATGGAATGCTGTCTCTAATGAAAGTTTCCAAACATAAAGAGAAAAATAAGACCATGAAACTTAAGGCCAATTCATTTCATCATTCTTCTGGAAAATGTGCATAAGCACTTATTGTCATTTAATGATTCCAGTAATGGCCATTTCCTGACCTTCAGCCATTCAATGTGTCTCAATCCAGTCCTAGCACTACTGCATTTAGTCAGGAAAAGTTTGGGAATTGTATGTTGAAGTATAATTTCCTTGATATTTTATGTAATGTACATTTTCCTATTCTAAAAACAGTATCTTTGTATAATGCTTCTAAATTCTCAGGAAACACAAATATAATTGGATGAATGAATGACAGTAGGAACTGATAAATTTAGAAACTGATACATTAAACACATATAGTTTCAATAGAAACTTTCTGAATAATTTATAAAGACAAAAAGGTAGAAAGTATATCAAATATTTCTAAAAGCTTCCTTTTTCAACCAATAATGTCTCTCATTTAGAAATGAATTTTGGATTAAATTTTGCATGTAAACTGCACTAGTAGGAAAAAAATGACTATATGAGAACAAAAGACAAATTAATACTAACAGGGACCAATTTCCCATGGTCAGAGTTAAACAGATAATATTTTGAGAAAGTAAAAGACAGTTTTCACTAAAATGTGACGGAACATAATCTGTAGATTTTCAAGTAGTTTTTAGAGAAGACTGAATAGAATGAAGGAATTAAAACAAAGTAGGTAAGAAGATGAATTAAGCTAGGATAATCAATATCAAATGTTCTTGCCCTAGCTAGACTCAGCAGAGAAATAATTGATCTAGAGCATGAAGTAATTACAATGCCATTACTTACCAAAAGGGATGCAAGTTCAATACTGGGTAGAATCTGACTCCTGTCCTTGAAGCTGGGAAATAATGACTAGAACACAATAGTATACAATTAGATGCTTACTTTATATAAATTACTCTTTTTCTTAAAGAGGAAGAGAGTCTATAATCAATATGCAGCTTAGCTTCTTGCCCTGCATCTGAAATAAATTATTTTGAAATTAGTAAAGTTGGCATTCAAAGAAACACCAATAGAAAGAAAAATAAAAAACATTAGTAATTTTCCAGGCACATTACTACTAATTTTAATTGTTGTTCCAGGTAAAATCTTGGCTTATAATTTGTCTAATTTCATTTACCATAATTTATTTTAGTCCTAGAGCTGGAACTCAGGACCTGGGTAATCTCCTTGAGCTTTTTCCTCAAGGCTAGAGCCACAGCACCATTTCTGTTTTGGAGGTTTGTTTGTTTGTTTGTTTTGTTTTCTCTTTCCATTTTTGTTTTTGTGGTTCATTGTACATAAGAGTCTCAGCCTTTCCTGCCCAGACTGGCTTCCAACTGTGACTCTCAGCTTCCTGAGAAGATAGGATTGCAGGGGTGAAGCACCAGTTCCTGCAATTTAAGATATTTTAAATCACTAAGTATAAATTGCAATTATCTTAGTAAACCATCTTAGTAAATCAGACAGTTATTAATTCATTTCACCCTCCTTTAACTAGCACAATAAAATGTTGAACATGTTACAATTACCTTTCAAATGGACTGATAAATTTGGTTTTGTAGGTTTACAGGTTAAATCAACATTTGGGAAAATTTATGGTTCACAGATTTGAGACTATCACAGAACCCTTAGGAGAATATTGCACAATATCTAAGCCCTTTCAACTAATCAGTGTGTTTGTAAAATTCATCATGACACATCAGAGAAAAATACTTTATCAAGTTTCAATGGAAACTATTCACTGGGCTTGTACAAATTATCCTACTTCTTGCAAAATATTAATATATATCTGAAGACAATTGTTCTAATTTACCTTCAAGAGAACACAATGCAGAACACTCATAAAAGACTTTCTTCTTGCTGGCCGCTGGTGGCACATGCTTCTGCTCAGGATGCTGAGATCTGAGAATCACGTTTTAAAGCCAGCCTGGGCAGGAGACTCATCTCTAATTAACCACCAGAAAACCAGAAGTGGCACTGTGGCTCCAGTGGTAGAACGCTTGGTTTGAGCTGAATTGTTCAAGGACAGAACCCAGGCTCAGAGTTCAAGCCACACAACCACCATCACCAACAACAACAACAAAAAGATTCTCTTCTCAGTTATATCCTACCCAAGGAGGAATTAAAACTCATGATTTCTTGAATTTATCAGCAATATATAATATTATCAGTTCTCCAGAAGGAAAGACAGTAGCACATAGGAAGAAAAAAATAAATGTCTGTTAATGGAAATGAATGAACACAAAAGGTTGTAGATGACTATGATTATCATAGGTTAAAATGTCCTAAGAGAAAATGTCTTAAAATAAAATTGATATAAGCAAAAGAGGAGAGTTTTCCCTGTCATAGACATGATGGCACATTCCTGAATTTCTAATTATTCAGAAGGCAGAAGCAGGAACATTGGAAGTTTAAGTCCAGTCCATTCCAAATGATAGGAAGACACTGTCTGAAAACAAACAGATATTCATAAAAAGAAAAAAGAAAGTATTGTAGTCTTAGTTGAAATTGTAGAATTTGTACATCTTCTAAGAAATGATACATATTAGATTTGATCATTGTACAATATATACATATATGGAAAAACCATACTTTACCCACATAAAATATATAAATGTATATCAATTAAAATAAATTGAAATTTTAAAAAATACATGATAATTATGGATCCTTTAGTTGGTACATTTGATGATTCAAGGTTGCATGTTGTTGGACATAAATCTAGTGTGGTAGCGTTTTTCTTTGTCTCTATATCAATAAGATATGGAGTAAAATAGCTGTCATTCTTCATTATAATAATAACATCTACACAAGGCGCCAGTAGCTCACACCAAAATTCTAGCTATTCAGTAAGCTGAGATCTCAGGATTGTGGTTCAAAGCCAGCTGAGGCAGAAAAGTCCATGAGACTCTTATCTCTAATTAACCACCAGAAAACCAGAAGTGATACTGTGGCTCAAAGTGGTAGAGCATTAGCCTTGAATGAAAAAGCTCAGGGACACTGCCTAGGCCCTGAGTTCAAGCTCCATGACTGACAAAATAAAATAATGATAATATTAATAATACCTAATTTCTGAAAATCAGTGGTAAGAATTAAAAACTTTTTCAGTAGGCACAGGATTTCCTTTTTAATATAATTCTAGAATTTATTTTTAAATGTTTAAAAAAAATTGTTAGCCAGAAGCAAATTATATTTTCTAAGTTCTGTGAAAGAAATTGAAGAAAGCAGCATGTTTTCAAATATTTTATGTCAGGTTTCTTGCTGCATAAAAAATGAGTAACCTCCAAAATAATTATTTATTTATTTATTTATTACTTATTAATTATTTATTTGAAATTCCAAACTGTATTATAGTTAGAAATATCTTTGATGAAGATATATTTTTCAGTCATTTTAAAAATTAAATCTCATAATTTTATCATATGTGTGGATGGGGATTTCAAAAAAAATATTTCTTGTATTTTCTGATTTCATGGGTCACTAACAGTATCCATTACCCTTCAAAAATAATCTCTCCTTGTAATTGCAACCATTGTAGATCATGTAAGATTTTCATAAAGGAAAGTAAGGAAATGAAGTACAGGGATTTAATATTACAATTTGCTGATCTTGTGAGTGAACAGGTCTCTCAAGCTCCCTGCAGAGTTAGGCAGAGGCAGGTTTGTCAACTGTGTGGAGTAACATCTATGACAATGGTAAATAGAAATTTAATTTAGAAAGCTAGGAATTCAGTTTCTAATATGATGGCAAATATATCTGAATGCTAGCACTGACCAAAAATAATGCATCATAGGATAGGAAATGTATTGTTTTTATACTGATTTTGATATTAACCCAAATATTCTGAGAAATGTACTTTAGGACAAATACAGACATATCATTTTTCATTGGAAACATTTGCTGAATAATAATTTCCATGTTGATAAACTTAACTGTCAATTATGGTAAACCACTGGCGCATAAGAAGGAAGCAAAAATTTTGTAATGATCATGTCAATTAAAAAATGTAATATGGGCTATGAATGTGGCTCAGTGGTAGAGTGTTTTCCTAGCATGCATGAAGCCCTGGATCCAATTCCTCAGTACCACATAGACAGAAAAATCCAGAAGTGGTGCTGTGTCTCAAATGGTAGAGTGCTAGCTTTGAGCAAAAGAAGCTCAGGATCAGTGGCCAGGCCCTGAGTTCAAGCCCCAAGACTAGCAAAAGAAAAGAAAAATGTAATAAAACTTAGAAAAGACTATCAATAAACAAACATTTTAGTTTACATTCTCTTCTCACTTTTTCAACTTAATGCTTTTCCATAAATTATTAACTTGAATTCTGAGACCTAATACAAACATACTTTTCGGTTTTTGAACAAATCAATACAGAAACCTTGTAAAAGTCACTTAGCAAGTTGCTGTATGAAATACTTACTCAGGAACACAAGCTTTGAATAAACTAAAAGAGAAACATAAAAATGAATAACACACGCATGAATCTTCATTTTAAAACTTCCTGCTTCACTTACCAATGAAACCAAAACTTGGTTCTATAAACTCTGGAAATCTTCAGCCAGTTTTCTTCTTTTGGAAATGATATTAAATCTGCCTAGGTCCTAAAACTCAATAGTCTCTCCTCCTGTCTTGCTTACATTCCAATACTAAGATTCTGCCAGTGTGAAATTACCCCTTGTACAATTAAGTTTAATGAATTTACATTTTCTTAATAATTGGGCATCTTATTGGGGCTTATAGGGAATATCAATTTGAAATTAATACTTTAAGTAAATTATGTAGCTTTATTTATTTTTTTTTAATTGTATTTTATTTTATTTGAGAACATACTGTACAGAGGGGCTACAATTACATGGGCAGGATAATGCATACATTTCTTACCAAGCATTGCAGCCTCCTCCTTTGTTTACCCTTCACTTCCCTTCCCTGCCTCCCCCCTCCCCCCACCCAATTTTACCCCCCTCCCCCCACCCAATTATACCCCCCTCCACCCCCCCACACCGACATTGTAAAGCTGGTTTTGACATGACATTTTGTACTTCTCATTGTTGCAACAGGTCCACCTGAATCCTTAAACGACTTGTTTGTCCCCATCTCCTCCACATGTTATACTGACATCAAATATAGTGAAAACGGGGGTTACACTGTGGGGGAGGGATGTACAAAGGAACAAAGAAACAATCTTATAAATGCGTTAGAAACACATGCATGAAAGAAACGAAAACATTAAAATACATATTTAAGGGTTCATTTTCCTAACATCACATTATCTGACCTTTTCCGCTTGACTCATACCTATACTAGATATTGCAAATAAGGGAAACCATGGGACCTATGCTTCTTTGGGCCTGGCTTACTTCACTTAATATAATTTTTTCCAAACCTTTCCATTTCCTAACAAATGGGGAAATGTCATTCTTTCTGATGGAGGCATAGAATTCCATTGTGTATATATACCACATTTTCTTGATCCATTCATCTACTGAGGGGCATCTGGGTTGGTTCCATGTCTTAGCTATGGTAAATAATGCTGCAATAAACATAGTTGTGCTGGTAGCTTTAGTGTGGTCTTGTTTGTAACCATTTGGGTAAATGCCCAAAAGTGGGATTGCTGGGTCATAGGGGAGATCTATGTGAAGTCTTTTGAGGAACCTCCATACTGCTTTCCAAAGTGGTTGAACAAGTTTACATTCCCACCAACAATGAAGTAAGGTTCCTTTCTGTCCACATCCCCTCCAGCATCTGTTGTTGTTAGAGTTCTTGATTTTTGCTGTTCTAACTGGAGTGAGGTGATATCTCAATGTTGTTTTGATTTGCATTTCTTTTATGACTAGGGATGTTGAACATTTCTTCATGTGTCTATTGGCCATCCTTCTTTCTTCTTCAGAGAAGCTTATCTTTAAGTCTTTCGCCCACTTATTTATTGGGCAGTTGTTTCTTTGAGGATTTGTTGTTGGGTGGTTTAACTTTTTGAGTTCCAAGTATATTTTAGATATGAGACCCTTGTCCGTTGTATGGCTAGTAAAGATCTTCTCCCAATCGGTGGGCTTTCTATTGATCTTGCCAGCTATGTCATTTGCCCTGCAGAAGCTCTGCAATCTTATGCAATCCCATTTGTCCAACCTTTCTTTGATTTGTTGTGCTTCCGGGTCTCTATTCAGAAAATTTTGACCTGAGCCAAGGAGACCTAGGGTTTCTCCTATTCCATCCTGTAATGTTTTCAGAGTGTCTGCTTTGAGTTCAAGGTCTTTGATCCATTTGGAGTTGATTCTGGTGCAGGGTGATATATAAGGATCTAGCTTTAGTTTTCTACATGTAGTTAACCAATTTTGCCAGCACCATTTACTGAAGAGGCTGTCTTTCTTCCATTCTATTGTTTTAGCTTCCTTACCGAAGATTAGATGGCTATAGGTCTGTAGGTTCATTTCTGGGTTTTCAATTCTATTCCATTGGTCCTGAGGTCTGTTCTTATGCCAATACCAAGCTGTTTTGATTACTATGGCTTTATAGTAGAGTTTGAAATTTGGTAT
This sequence comes from Dipodomys merriami, assembly GCF_024711535.1. Classification (NCBI taxonomy): domain Eukaryota; kingdom Metazoa; phylum Chordata; class Mammalia; order Rodentia; family Heteromyidae; genus Dipodomys; species Dipodomys merriami. The sequence goes on from NW_027206179.1 coordinate 47,389,159, forward strand.
TGATATTCCTCCAGCAGTGTTCTTTCTGTTGAGGAGCGTTTTTGCTATTCGGGGTCTTTTATTGTTCCATATGAATTTTTGGATTGCCTCCTCTATTTCCTTGAAGAATGAGGGTGGAATTTTGATAGGTATCGCGTTGAATTTGTAGATAGCCTTGGGAAGTATTGCCATTTTCACGATGTTAATCTTGCCAATCCAGGAGCATGGGAGGTTTTGCCATTTTTTAAGTTCTGTGTTGATTTCCTTTTTCAAGATTTTAAAGTTTTCATCATAGAGGTCCTTCACTTCTTTGGTTAAGTTAATTCCTAGGTATTTTATTTTTTGTGTGGCTATTACAAATGGAGTTGCTTTCCTAATTTCAGCCACACTTTTCTCATTGTTGGCATATAGAAAAGCCATTGATTTTTGGGGGTTAATTTTATAACCTGCTACTTTGCCAAAGTTTTGAATCAGCTTGAGTAATTTGGGAGTGGAGTCTATGGGATTCTTTAAATACAAGATCATGTCATCTGCAAAGAGGGAGAGTTTTATTTCTTCTTTCCCTATTTGGATCCCCTTTATGTCTGCATCTTGTCTTATTGCTGTAGCTAGGCATTCTAATACTAGATTGAAGAGAAGTGGAGAGAGTGGGCATCCTTGTCTTGTTCCTGAGTTAAGAGGAAATGGCTTTAGTTTTTCACCATTGAGTATAATGCTGGCTGTAGGTTTGTCATATACAGCCTTTATTGTATTGAGCAATGTTCCATGGATTCCTAATTTTTCCAAAACCTTCATCATAAAGGGGTGTTGGATCTTGTCAAATGCTTTTTCTGCATCTATTGAGATAACCATGTGGTTCTTATTCTTGCTCCTGTTGATGTGATGAATAATATTAATTGATTTGCGTATATTGAACCAGCTTTGCATCCCTGAAATGAATCCTGTTTGATCATGGTGTATGATTTTTTGGATGAATTGTTGAAGTCGATTGGCCAAAATTTTGTTGAGAAGTTTTGCATCAATGTTCATCAAAGAAATGGGTCTATAGTTCTCTTTCTTTGATGAGTCCCTGCCTGGTTTTGGGATGAGGGTTATGATGGCTTCATAGAATGTGTTCGGTAGTGAGCTTTCTCTTTCTATTTCATTGAAGAGTTGGAGGAGTATTGGTGTGAGCTCTGCTTTGAAGGCCTTGTAAAATTCCGCTGTAAAACCATCTGGTCCTGGACTTTTCTTAGCTGGGAGGTCTCTTATTGCTGTTTCTATTTCAATGCTTGATATGGGCCTGTTAAGCTGGTTTAACTCATCTTGGTTTAGTTTTGGCATGTCAATATTTGCTAGGAAAAGGTCCCTTTCTGTCAAGTTCTCAAACTTATTAGCATAAAGTTTTGAGAAGTATTCCCTTATAATGTTCTGAATCTTGGTTGTTTCCGTGGTGATGTTTCCATTCTCATCTCTGAGTTTATTAATTTGGGTGTGTTCTCTCCTTTTTCTGATAAGGTTTGCTAAGGGTCTGTCAAATTTGGTAAGTTTTTCGAAGAACCAACTCTTTGTTTTGTTTATTCTTTCTATAGTTTTTTTGGATTCTAATTCATTTAATTCTGATTTAATTTTGATTATTTCTTTCCGTCTACTGGATTGGGGTTTATCTTGCTGCTCTTTTTCAAGGAGGTTTAGATGTGTCATTAAATTGCTAGTTTCCGATCTCTCCAATTTGTTGATGTAGGAGCTCAGAGCTATAAACTTGCCTCTGAGTACTGCCTTTGCTGTGTCCCAGAGGAGCTGGTAATTTGTGTGTTCATTTTTGTTGAATAGCATGAACATTTCAATTTCCTTTCTAATCTCTTCCATGACCCACTCATGATTCAGCAGTGTGTTGTTCAGCCTCCATGTAATACCGGACTTTCTTTGGTGGCTTTTGGTGTTGAGTTCTAATTTTATTCCCTTGTGGTCAGAGAGAATGCAAGGTATAACTTCAATGTTTCTGAATTTAGACAAGTTTGCTTTGTGGCCTAAAATGTGATCTATTTTAGAAAACGTTCCATGTGCTGCTGAGAAGAACGTGTATTCTGATGCTGCTGGGTGAAATGTTCGGTAAATGTCTGTTAAGTCTAGTTGATCTATGCAGCTGTTTAGATCTGCGGTTTCTCTGTTGAGTTTTTGCCGAGTTGATCTATCTAGTGGGGAGAGTGGTGTGTTAAAATCCCCAACAATTAATGTCTTTGGATCTATATGGGATTTGAGGGAAAGTAGTGTTTCTTTGATAAATTTGGGTGCTCCATTGTTTGGCGAATAGATATTTAGAATTGTAATATCCTCCTGAAGGAGAGATCCTTTAATTAGTATGTAGCGACCTTCTTTATCTCTTCTCACGAATTTTAATTTGAAGTCTATTTTATCTGATATTAGGATTGCAACTCCCGCCTGTTTATGAGGGCGGTTTGCTTGGTAGATTTTGTTCCAGCCTTTAACCTTGAAAATATGTTTGTTTTTACGGGCAAGATGTGACTCCTGCAGGCAGCAGATAGAAGGGTCTTGTTTTTTAATCCAATTAGACAGTCTATGTCGCTTAATTGGAGAGTTCAGTCCGTTAACGTTAAGAGATAGGACTGAGAGGTATTTGGGAGTTCCTGCCATGTTATCCACCTTCTTGGGGGCTGTGAAAGCTGGGTTCTTCCTAAGGTTCTTGGATTCTCAGTTTGGGTGCAGTTTCTTGGCCTTTGTTGCGTTCTTGTTGGTTTTCTATGTGTAGGACATCTTTAAGAATCTTTTGTAGGGCTGGTTTGGTGGAGATGTATTGTTTCAATTTTTCTTTGCTATGGAAGGTTTTTATTTGGCCTTCAGTTATGAAGGAGAGTTTAGCTGGGTACAGTATTCTTGGTTGATAGTTGTTTGTTTTTAGGGCATGGCATACGTCATTCCAGGCTCTTCTTGCTTTGATTGTCTCTGCTGAGAAATCTGAGGTAATTCTAATTGGTTTCCCTTTATAGGTGATTAACCTTTTCTCCTTGACAGCTTTAAGGATCTTTTCCTTGGTCTGGGTTGATCCTGTGTGGATTATAATGTGACAGTGGGATGTCCTATTCTTGTCTGGTCTATTTGGGGTTCTAAAAGCTTCTTGTATCTGAATAGGCCTATCTTTTTGTATGTTTGGGAAGTTCTCTGCTAGGATCCTGTTAAACAAATTTCCTAGACCATTAACTTCTGTTTCTAGGTGCTCCTCTACACCCATTATCCTTAGATTGGGCCTTCTGATGGTGTCTTCCAGGTGTTGGATAGACCTATCATATTTCTTGGACTTGTCTTGGATTGTTGTATGTTCTTTCTCTATAATATCTAGGCTGTCTTCAATCCCTGAGATTCGATCTTCTGCATGGTCTAACCTGCTGTCAAGACTCTCTACTTTGTTTTTTATCTCTTTTCCTTCTAATTGGTCAGCTTTGATGGCTTCAAGTTCTTTGTTGAAGCTCTGTTTTAGGTCTTGTATGAATTTCTTTACTTCCTTAATTTGGTGTTCAGTGTTTGTTCTCAAATCACTTAGTTGATTGGTTATGGTTTCTTTGGACTCCCATTCCTTCTGTTGGGTTCCATTCAGCATTCCCTTTGTGGTCTCCCTGACTTCCTTCAGCTGTTTGTTAATGGATTCCATGAATGCCTTTAGTGATCTTTGTGTATTCTCTACCTGGTCTCTTAATTCGTGAATTACTCTTTGATTAGTTTCCTCCCTTCTGTGGGATTCCTGCAGTTCTCTTTGAGTGTTCTCTTTGAGTATTCTCAAGTTGTTCATGCAAATCTTGTATCAGTTTTTGAGAAGCTTCCTCACGCTTGTGATATTCCTGTATAAACTTCTGGGATGCCTCCTCTCTCTCCCTATCATGCTCATACAGAGTCCTTTGTACATTGTCAAACTTCTCATTTATCATGTTTGCTATTAGTGTTTGTAGAGCTATTTGGGAACTCTACTCTGGATTATTCTTTATCTGTTCTAATCCCTGATTATCAAGGTTGGGAATTGAGATACCCGAATTTGCCATTTTTCTTGTGTTTTTCCGGCTTACTCTGCCCATTTGAGATAAAGATTGCACCAGTTTTGTGCTAGAACACTATCTTAAGGCAACCATCAACCAAAGTTTGCATTTGTACCATCAATAGTCTACAGATACAATCTAGTTCAACAGATACATCTATTCAACATCAAACGACTATATGTTAAAGGACTTTGAACAGCAGAAAAGAATTTGGAAAACCAGAAATTATTAGTATTAGGGAGAGATGTGGGTAAAAAATGGGAATAGATTGGTGTGGGGAGGCACAGGGAGAGTTAACTATGTCCTAATCACAGTGCAGGAAATGGGTTGGGTAGGATGCAAGTAGAGAGAGAGAGAAAAAGAAGAGATGGAATGGGGAATAAAGAAAGACCAGAAAAAGAATAGAAACGTAAAAATTAATGTTATTATAGAGGTTAAAAGACCGTCTATTTAGAGAGGAATGTGAATATGTTCAGAGAAGGGGAGGGACATAGAGGAGATGTGAAAATCTTTAAGGATGGGAAAGGGAGAAGAAAAGATCAGAAGTTCAGTAGAGCTAGATAAAAAACAAAAAGATAATTAAGAAAGAAAGAAAAAGAGAAAGAAGACAAGAAAAAGGAAAACTCTCATTCACGTATTCCTAAAATAAAAATTATAAGATGAGAAAAAAAAAGTTACTGGAAAACAATTATTTTTTCAGAAGAGGCAAAAATTAAAGATTAATAAAAGTTTTAGAAGGGAAAAATTTATATATATATATATATATATATATATATATATATATATAAGGTAACAAAAAACAAAAAACAAGCAAAAAAAAAGAAAAGAAGAAGAAGAAGAAGAAAAAAGAAAAAAAGTCTTTTGATTTTTTTGGGGGGGAGGAGTGGGAAGAATCCTGTATCTCCCTTTTGTCTGCAACCAGTCTCTTGTTGGAGTCTCTGGTCAGCTTGAGGTCCTGTGGCTTGATTGGTTTCTTAAGTCGGTTGGTTGGAAGAGGCAGAAAAATGCTCTGCTTTACCCAAGATTTTGAGATCCCCCTCCCAGGTTAGTTTTCTGGGAGGGTGGTCTGCTTTGAGAGTCACAAAAGAGGGGGTTGTGGTGATGAGGCTAGGTTCTGGGTAGAGTTGAGGCCTTTCAACAAACAGTAGCTTTTCCCTGGGGCTATTTTGTGATAAAGCTCACAGCGCCCAGCCTGGAGCCATTCTCAGGGTTTCTGTTTTTCAATTGATTGTGGTGGCTGCTAGAGGGAGGGGCAGCCTCTGGCTCTGGTTACCCAGTGAGTCAAGGCACTCAGATGGCTGGTGCCTGAGCTGGGTGACTTTTCCCTGGATGGAGCTGAGTCTGGCAGGTCACTTCGCCGTTAAGTTCTTGTGACCTGCTAAATGACTCATTTTATTCCAAGGCCTGAGCTGGAGCTAGCAGCTCCTCCGAGCTTTGTCGGTATCCAAGATGGAGATCACCGGTGCTGGGGGGGGAGGGGTGGCCTTCCCTCCTCTGCTCCCTGAGGAGTGAGGATGTCGGGCTTGTACTCACGCTGAGTCTTGGATCCTGGGTCGTCTCTGGTCTGCAAACAGCAGGATGAAGATGTTCGCTCCTTGTCGGTTCTTGTTGGTGTTGAGTAGAATCCGCTCGTCCGCTGCGTCTGGCTCCTTCGTCCCCGACTCTCTGTGTCTCAGGTATGACTCCGCGGCGGTGGTCGCCGCTGCGACCCCGCCGCCGGAGCGGCAGCTGATGCGTTTCCTTGGCTTCCCCTCTCTTGTCTAACTCTCTGTCCTGTGATGGCACACTTGGTGTGATTCTCTGGCTTAGGACTGTTCACTGGAATTCTAAAACTACTTTCTATGCGAGAGCTTGTTCAGATTCCAACTTCTCCTCCGCCATCTTCCCGGAACTCCCTGTAGCTTTATTTAAATGAACTTCCCTATGTATAATAAACTATAAATTTACATATACTTTGTATATATACATTTGTACATGTATGTGTGTACATATTAGTAATGAATATTTTTTGTATTTAGTAAAAGGTATGAATTTATACACTTAAGAAAAAAGAACACGGGCAGGAGAGACTGTGAGACTCCTATCTCCAATAAACCACCAGAAAACCGGAAGTGGCGCTGTGGCTCAAGTGGTAGAGCACTCGCCTTGAGCTGAAGAGCTGAGGGACAGTGCCCAGGCCCAGAGTTCAAGCCCCACGACCGACAAAAATAAAAAAGAAAAAAGAACAATGTGAAAGTTGGCTGTGAAAAAAACAATCACATGGTCAACTAAGAACAGCATACAACTAAATATGAAACTGACAGATTATGATATTCCAAATGGCTGTGGCTAATTATGTATAATAAAAGCCAGAACACATTGAAACTACATATTTTAACTTATTTTTTAAATAATTTTTAAGTATTTGCACAAAGGGGTTTTATTTCAACATGTCAAAATTTGAGTATAATACATCTTGATCAATGACTTTATTTTCCTCATTAGAATGCCTTAATAGGAGAGACTACCAAGAGTTTTATATTTCGAAATGTTACTTCATAGCTTTCTCAACACACTTTCTAAATTCTAATACTTTTGGATATCCCTCTGTGTCATATGAAATTTAATGTGTATCTGTTTTTTAAATCTAAATCAGCCATTCATCATTAAACCCTGAATAAGAAATTAAATAGCTCGTCTTCAAACTGTCTTTTAATAGTCATGAGCATCTGTGAGTCTTTCATACAGGTGGTCTCAAAGTTCCTAAGAAAAGTATGACATATCAAAAAAAATCAAGAAATAACACTTCACTGTGGTTGATTTTCCATAAAAGGAAAATGTATTCTATAAATAATTAAGAATTGTCTTTTAAAAAAGTAGCAGTATTGGGGTTTTGAAATACACCCTTGTTGGCTGGAGTTATGCCACTTGAGTCATACCTCTAACCATTCATAATTTCTAGTTAATTTTCAAATTGTCATTTGCATTTATACACAAGGTAGCCTAAGCTATAATCCTGCCATTTGTGTTTCCATCATACCTAGAATGACACAGGTGTACCGCTATAGCCAGTTTTTTATTGTTTGAGATTGTTTCTTATGAACTTTTGCCAGGAATGTCTTCAACTGCAATTCTCTCAATTACAGCTTTATGAGTAACTAGGATCACAGGCATGAGCCTACACACTCAGTTTAATTAGGAATTCTTTTTATCACTTCTGCCACTTCCAATAACCTTATGAATATTAGAATGAAACTTTAAAGCAGACATAAATTACACTTGCTATTAAAATTAGCATAAAAGGGATTGATACCTGATAACAGTCTCCAACTTTTGAATTACAGACATTTAATGATAATACCTTTTATACAGTTAGTAGGGAAAAAAAGCCCAAAATTCAAGAAAAAGAGATGGTAGTGGAAAAACAAAGGAGGGGGCAACAATGCTGAATAGGAAATGTACTCATTACCTCACCCATGTAACCTTAACACCTCTGTACAGTATCTTTACAATAAAAAATATTTAAAAAAGAGATTGCATGAAAATGTCTCAATTATTTACATTGTTTTGTCAGGAGATAAGTTAAAATATACATTATCTTCAAATTAAAATAACTATTTTGCAAATAAACTGTTAAAAATCTTATGAATATTTTTGGATCTTTCAGTTCACACTATGAGAAGAAACACCATCAGGTGATATCATCTAGAGTAAACTGTTTTATAATAAAATATTTTTTTTAAAATAGAGCCATATTCCTAATAAAGAATTAGTTTAATGATAAGGTAGTACAGTTGAATTTACATTCCACAAAACATACCACAGGAAACTAGAGAAAAGGGAAGTATTTTTGTAAAACTTTCCTTAAGTTTGCAGTCAGGTTTTACTCTCTTCTATATAAATAGCACCATCTCATTGCACTACAAACCTGTCACATCACATAAACTTGGTTGAGTGAATTGAGTAGATGGGAACCCTCCAAGGAGACATCAGTTATTGCAGGAAGTAGGCTCAGTGTTTCAAGAGCGCTCACTCATAAATACTTTGCCGAAGTCCCAAGTTTGTGTTGATAGCAATCAGGACATAGAAGGTGCTCTTAAATGAGTTCCGGACTCTATTTTGGTACTTTGAGCTGTTCTGAAATATTTCTCAATATAGCCATAAAATAATAGGTTCTTGGCAAAATTCCAGTCCCCCAAATCACCCATAGCCACTCTAAATCCTTCCTGAACTAAAAAGTAGGTACAAACTTTTAAGGTCTGTTTCTGTTAAAGCTTGTCAATAATTCAACCAGGAGTCTGACATTGGAGCAAGGAAGCAAATGTGTTTAATCACACAGTGATAGTATGTTTCAAAAAGTGTGTCTAGAGAATTTGGAATAAATACAAGTTCTGGTTCTAGACCTATGAATATAAACCTGAAAATAAAAATGAAACAATGTAGAATTTATGGTAATGTTTCTCAGTTTGTGCAGGTGTAAAGCTTAAGAAAGCCAAGGAAAACAGCAGTGGAATAAGCACTTGTTAACAAGCATTTAAAAGTCGGCTTTCAGACTCACTGAAATCAGTGCAAGGTAAGTAGCAAAAATATGAATAAAGCCAGGTGTATGTAGCTATTAGTTCATGGAACCAAAGAGCCTAATGAATTATACCCAGCTTGCTTTGTGCATATTCATTCTATTTTTTGAACATTTTGTTGGCCAAGTGAAACAAATCTTCTAGCTGCTTCTTGCTCAAAAACCGTGTTTAAAACCATTACTTTTGCTACTTCCAATATGTAAACTATATATTTTCCCTTTTTCTTTTTCTTTTCATGATTTCCTCTTAACATGCATCTAAGTAGGTTCCTGTAATGACAAAAAATGATAAATGATATTTCCTGCATATCATTTACCTATTTAATCTATACAGTAAGGACATAAAACTATTCCTTTTACCCACAATACAAATAAGGAAATGAGCATTAAACTATCCAAAAATGAACAGTCAATAGTGCCTGATATTGTCTACTAATGTAATTATTGATTACCTACTTATTTTTCTCTTTTAAAAGAGAAGCTGAGGTGCCTATAACAATGAAAAGCATTTCAGAACTCTTCTAAACATAATGAAGAGCCTATTGATCAAGGTGCATTTATTCATAATCTAGCATGTTGATATGTTAACATCGTAACACTTTTGTAGAACTACTTAAAGATAATAAAAATATAATTTAAAAAAGACACAGAAGGGGCTGGGAAGGTGGCTCAGTGGTAGAGCACTTGCTTTGCATGCATGAGGCCCTGGGTTCGATTCCTCAGCACCACATAAGCAAAAAGAAAAAAAAGCCGGAAGTGGCGCTGTGGCTCAAGTGGTAGAGCACTAGCCTTGAGATAAATAGCTGAGGGACAGCACCCAGGCCCAGAGTTCAGACCCCACGACCAGACTCCTCCCCCCCCAAAAAAACAGACACAGAAGCCAGTGCTGGTAGTTCACACCTGTATTTCTAGCTACTCAGGAGGCTGAAATTTGAGGATCAGGTTTAAAGCCAGCCTAGGGAAAGAAAGTCCTTAAGACTTTTATATCCCACCAAAATCCAGAAATGGAAGTATGGCTCAAATAATAGAAGACTAGCCTTGAGTACAAAAGCTCAAGGACAGCATTCAGACCCTGGGTTCAAATCCCAGGACTGGCACACACACAACACACACACACAACACACACACACACACACACACACACACACACACACACACACACACACACTCTTACCTTTTACAAGGCAAAAACCGTCACATTTTTTTTCAGGCCTTTCAGTTTCTATAGGAATGGGATAATGGGACAATTCTTTGTGACAGAAGCATAAAACTCCATTGTACCACATCTTCTCCATCTATTAAGTGAAGTAAGCCAGGCCCAAAGAACTATAGATTTCATGCTTTTCCTCATTTGTAATAACTGGAATATGTCTATGACATTCTTAAAAGCAGATCACAACAGCCCAATCACTAAGTGTATAGGAACATATATATATATATATATATATATATATATATATATATATATATATATAATAAAGTGTATCAGAATTTCCTATATGCTTCAAACGTGAGCTGTCTTGCTCAATATTTAAGTGATCTAACTAGTTTCTAACAATTTGTGTCAAAACATAATAATAGATCTCTTCATCTCATAAATAAAGTAAAATCTGAATGAGAATTTCTATAGAAGCTTCTTAAGTGGTTGGTAACAAGGGGCTCTCAGTAAATATGACTTTTCAGGTCATAAAATTGCTGGATGTCTCAAATCACCAGTACCACATTTGTGGTTCCCTATTTCACTGAAAGCCATATAGTTCAAAGTTCTTTCTGTCATTCTGTGCTATGAAGTCTCGTCTACTCAGTTCTATTTTCAATAAGGAAACTTAACAGATCTTCTTAATATAAACTCCATTGTTTATAAGGGAAGCTGAACTTGAATTATTTTCTTTGTCAGGCTCCAGAATGTTTCTTCATGTTGACCAAATCATGTTTATGGTATTTACTCTGCTGTTCCCTTTCAGTATTCTTCTTCATAGAAAAAATATATACTATAGAGAATAGCCCATTTTTTCTTCTTAACATAAACATTATTACTCTACAAGAAATTGCTTACACTTTGGAATCCAAAAAATGGTGTATTGATATCTTTCTCAGACAAAAGGGAAACAAAAATTAAGAACAAAGAACTCCAAAAAAAAAAAAAGAATTACACCTTCTATTCTGTAAGAATATAAGTAACCATTGCTAAGCATAAATGAAGTTTCTGTCTCTACCAAAAAACAAAGCAAAATAAACCAGAATCATTTATAGGTCCATTTATATAAAGGCAGGCTGACCTAACATACATTCTTTACTATATTTCCTCTCAACATTGGAGTTTAATATAAAGAATTAAAATCAATGTATTAAAATGATTAAATTTGTTTCTAATATAGTAACAGTAGAAATATACTGAGAAAAAGTTCCAAAATTGAAGGTAATATATAATTGAATTTGTTACTGGTGGAAAAAAATCATTGATTAGAGCAATAAAGCATACATAACTTATAAAAACAAATGGAAATTATTGTTTGAATAAATTTAAAGACGAGTAGTAGATTTTTTAAAATTCAGATAACATTAGCTGACACCTGTAATCCTAGCTACTCAGAAAGTGAGATCTGAAAAGCATGACCTGAACTGTTTCCTTAAAATTCATGATCCTTAATATTTATACAATTGAAGTACACTGAAAAGAAAACTATGTGCCAGGCGCAGGTGGCTCCTATGTGTAATCCTAGCTACTCAGGAGGCTGATATCTGAGGATCATGGTTCAAAGCCAGCCCGGGCAGGAAAGTCCATGAGACTCTAATCTCCAATAAACCACCAGAAAACCAGAAATGGTCCTGTGGTTCACGTGGTAGAGAGCTTGCCTTGAGCCAAAGAGCTGAGGGACAATGCCCAGGACCAGAGTTCAAGCCCCACGACCAAAAAAAAAAAAAAAAGAAAACTATGTCAGAAAAATTAAATTTGATTTACATATTATTAATCTAATGAAGTTTGTTGAGGTGATCAATGAATGACATGAAAATTTATTTTTGTGGAATACCATGTAATGGGCAGAGAATTTGATAATTTCATGAAAAAAAGTCTGAGAAATTATTGTCTCCATTTTCTAAGTAAGGAATGGCAGTCAATGTGAATATTATTAGAAAAGAGCAACAGAATGGTGAGACAAAGGATAGGGGAAGATTTGTCTGGCAGGCCAGACAAATGCAATAATGATATTCACAAAGATAATATGTTGGAAATAATCTGTACAATGGGAGGGGGGAGAGGAGGGAAGGTAGGAGAAAAATGAGGGAAGGTGTAACAAGTTTGACAAGAAATATATGTATTATCTTACTTATGTAACTGTAACTCCTCCATATATTACCTTAACAATAAAAAAATGAATTTCTCCTGTGTATTTCAATAAACCTTAAATAAGTATTTATACGAACACTATGAATACCAATATTTATGTGTGCTTTGAAAGAAAACAAGCCTCGCAGAATACTTATCAATGGGCTCATGGAAAATTTAAGGAAATGACTAAAGAATATATCATGAGTCGGGACTCAGATATTGGGTAACAAAAGCAGATTATAGATGATTGGAGTCCAAAAGGACATCATGGATAGGAAAAAAAAATACACATAGAGAATTTCTGGCAATGCTGGAGAAGCAGCCTGAGAGATCCAAGTCAGATGTAGCCTCAAGTAAGCACTACAGAAGAAATGACTTCCTGCGGTCCCTGAGCACCAGCTGCTGTGGTATCAGCAGTGACCTTTCACCCTCCACCATCTTGCATCCTCAGCGTCAATGCACCTGTGGTGCATGTGACTCAGATGTCATCATGCAGCTGCTGCCATTCACCTCGGAATGGTTTTGCAGGTTTGGAGGTTTTTAGTTAATACTGTATATATTATGTTGATAGACAAAAAATAAGATTGCTTTTTTCTGCTTTTAAATTGGGAAAAAATGGGAAATTGGATGGATGGGGCCCTTCCTTCTCTTTCCACACACAATCTGAAATGATTTTTTTGATTATTTCCAATTGTAAGAATATTCTCAATTTCATTACCAGTTTTGGTTTGACCTATTAATTCTTCAGCAGTACATATTTTAGTTTTCATATGTAAGGTATTTTTGTAGTTATTTGTATTGTTCTTTTTTGTAGGTATGCCAGGCATAGGGCTTGTCCTGGGCATTGTCTCTGAGCTTCTTTAACTCAAGGCTAGGACTCTACTACTTGAGCCACAGTGCCACTTCTGGCCTTTTCTGTTTACGTGGTACTGAAGAATTGAACCCAGGGTTTCATGCATTCTAAGCAAGTACTTTACCACTAAGCCACATTCCCAGCCTCTGTATTGTACTTTTTTTCTGCTTTCTAAGTTAAATTTCAACTACTTGAATGAGATCTATAACTTGCAACATTTGTAACTTCTGTTACCTAAATTCGTATAGCTTATGCAGTGCAAATTATATAATTGCAATACATTTAAGTGTCATAAATATGTATTTTACAAGCATGGAATGTAATGTTCTGTGTTTGGTCCTGATATTAATGTAACCCAAATACTTTATAGACAAGTTGTCCATATCTCTTTATTATTTTTCTTTTCTTTTTTTCTTTCTTTCTTTCTTCCTTCCTTCCTTTCCTTCTTTCTTTCTTTCTTTCTTTTTTGTTGTTGGCTGTGGGCCTTGAACTCAGGGCATGGAAACTGTCCTGAGCTCATTCACTCTACCAACTTTGAGCCACAACACCACTTCCAGTTTTCTGGTGGTTAATTGAAGATTATAGTTTCATAGAGTTTCCTGCCCAGGCTGCCTTTGAACCATGATTCTCAGATTTCAGTCTCCTGAGTAGCTTGGATTATAGGCCTGAGCCACCAGTGCCTGGCATATCTCTTTATTCTTTATCAAAGTAACAAAATATGTTAAAATATCCTATAATAATAATAAAACTATACATTACTCTTAAAGAGAATTTTTCTTCAGATGTTAAGATTATTTACATATTCAAAATTAATTTACTTTCAAATATTCATTGGAGCTATTGGAATTTCTATTAATATGCTCTGTAGCTATTCACACAGGAATTACAGCTATGGCTTCATTGCCTCTCTTCTCCAAATGTTATCTTTAGGATCTATTTGTTTTTATTTTATTTTATTTTTATTGTGAAAATACTGTACAGAGGGGTTACAATTACATGGGCAAGAAAATGAGTACATTTCTTAGCAAGCATTGTAGCCTCCTCCTGTATTTCCCCTTCTCAGTCCTTCCCATCCTCCACCCCCCCATCCCTCACCCAATCCTCCCCAGCCCCAACCAAAGTTGGAAAGTTGGTTTTCGACATAACGATTTGTACATCTCATTGTTGCAATGAGTCCACATGTATCCCTATTTAAACGATTTGTTTTTCCCCTTCCCCTTCACAAATTTTAGCGACATGAAATACAGTGAAAGCAGAGGTTATACTGTGGGGGAGGGACATACAAAGCAATAAAGAAATAATCTTGTAAATGTGTTAGAAACAATCGCATGAAAGAAAAAAAACATTTGAATACATATCTTTGGTTCATTTCCCTAACATCATCTTATCTGACCTTTTCTGTTTGACTCAGACATATACTAGATATTGCAAATAAGGGAAACCATGGGACCTATGTTTCTTTGGGCCTGGCTTACTTCACTTAATATAATTTTTTCCAAGCCTTTCCATTTCCTAACAAATGGGGCAATGTCATTCTTTCTTATGGAGGCATAGAATTCCATTGTGTATATAGACCACATTTTCTTGATCCATTCATCTACTAAGGGGCATCTGGGTTGGTTCCATACCTTAGCTATGGTAAATAATGCTGCAATAAACATAGGCGTGCTGGTAGATTTAGTGTAGTCTTGTTTGTAAGCATTTGGGTAAATGCCCAAAAGTGGGATTGCTGGGTCATAGGGGAGCTCTATGTGGAGTCTTTTGAGGAACCTCCATACTGCTTTCCAAAGTGGTTGAACACGTTTACACTCCCACCAACAATGCAGTCCACATTTCCTCCAGCATCTATTGGTATTAGACTTATTGATTTTAGCCATTCTAACTGGGTGAGGTGGTATCTCAATGTTGTTTTGATTTGCATTTCTTTTCTGGCCTGGGAGGTTGAGCATTTCTTCATGTGTCTATTGGCCATCCTTCTTTCCTCTTCAGAAAAGTTTCTCTTTAAGTCTGTAGCCCACTTATTTATTGGGTAGTTGTTTCTTTGAAGATTTGTTGTTGGGGGATTTAATTTTTTGAGTTCAAAGGTATATTTTAGATATGAGAACCTTGTCCATTGTACGGCTAGTGAAGATCTTCTCCCAATCCGTGGGCTTTCTATTGATCTTTCCAGTTTTAGGATCTATTTGTAAACATAAACATGTATCCTTTAAATATAATTCTGTGCAAGTTGGCATTATGTATGGTTAGTAGCGACCATAGCAAGAGATTGTGGCATTATAAAGGGAGAGAGTTGGGTCACTTGACAAACTTCTTCAGTTATCTATGGCGTTCAGTAGGTTCTCTGGTTTGTAGAATGCTCCTAGATTTGTCTTCCTTAGTACCCAGAATCTTCAGGGACTGGTGGTCACCAGCATCAAGTGGCCAACATCTTTCCCTACAAAATCACCTTGGGTAGTTATATATAATTCTCTTGTCAAGGATGAACAAATATAGCCATTAAAATATTATAGGCCAGGCACCAGTGGCTCACATCTGTAATCCTAGTTACTCAGGAAG
Organism: Dipodomys merriami; assembly: GCF_024711535.1. Classification (NCBI taxonomy): domain Eukaryota; kingdom Metazoa; phylum Chordata; class Mammalia; order Rodentia; family Heteromyidae; genus Dipodomys; species Dipodomys merriami. The sequence continues at coordinate 47,404,458 of NW_027206179.1, forward strand.
CTGAAATCTGAGGATCAAGGTTCAAAGCCAGCCAGGGCAGGAAAGTCCATGAAACTCTTATCTCCAATAAATCACCAGAAAACAGGAAGTAGCGCTGTTGCTCAAGTGGTAGAGTGCTAGCCATGAGCTGAAGAGCTGAGCGACAGGTCTGAGGCCTAAAGTTCAAGCCCCATGACCGACAAAAAAAAGAAAGTTATATAAAAATCAACTATGCAACTTGAGGGTAGGGACAGAAGGGGGAAAAGAGTAAGAATAAAGGAATAGGTGACACTGATCAAGAAACACTGTGCTTTAAACCTGACTTTTGGAATTCCAACCAATAATAGTAGTATATAAAATGTCTTGCATTTCTTGCTAGCTTAGGGGACATATTTTAAACAAGTTTCATTTTACATTCTCAAACAATAAAGCTTGAGTGTGCTGGAAATCTCTACCTCAATCAACATAATTTTCTAGTTGATCAAAGAGAAGTGATCAAGTATAAATGCTATTCAACTTATTGGACCAGCATTCTCATGTTCTTGGAGCTATGTATTTTTCATATTTTAGATGAAATTATGCTTTTGATAGTTCAGTTGTATTACTTATACTACTAAACTTGAATAATCTGGTTAATATATATTTACTTTTATAATATTTCTTTCAATGAGTATGTTGCAATAATGATGCTAGGGTAAACACAAACATCTCAATTTTATAAGGCCTTTTTTTTTCTTTTCCTAAAAGAAGAAACTAACTTTTTTCAACCTACTTTGATTTCTTTCTCTTTCTACCTTAGTTTCATAATTCCATTTTAATTGTTTCCTTTGGTTGTAATCCTTGATCTGAACTTCATTCCATCTTTAGGTTGTTTTTTGTAGTAGTGTGATTTTCTAGTTATGCCATTTCCACCTACTTTGCATGCACTTTGGTCTGTCTATCTTTAACCACAGACTTCTTGTGTAATATAAACAGTAATTCTTGTGTACTTTTTACTTAAGGAGTTTTCTTTATTTAAGTGACTGAAAATTCAGAATGCAAATGAAGAAACAACATATTGGATAGATCTGGTTTGGATAAGACAAGGTAATACTTCAATGGCATCTCACTTTTTTTTTGATTGTCCCAGACCTGTGTTTGAATTTAGGTCCTGGGTACTGTCCCTAAGCTGCTTTTGCTCAGGGTCATTGCTCTACCACTTCAGCTACAGCGCCCCCTCTAGCATTTTTGGTAATTTGTTGGAGATAAGAGTCTTACGGACTTTTTGGCCTTGGTTGACTCTGAATCAACATCCTCAGATTTCAGCCTCTTGAGTAGCTAGGATTACAGGCATGAGCCACTGGAGTCCAGCTCTTATGACAACTTAAAAATATTTCTTATTAGCACACATTAATTGCAGCAATATGATACTATGCAATGCATTACTGTCAAACACACACTCTGACCATGCTCAAGTTTCACTGTCATTTTTTACACATACACATAAAGAGGACAGATATGGAGGTTTAAAAAAGAGAATGGAGTTTGAAAAAGCAATCTAGAAAAGAATAAAAATGAATTCAGGAAATAAATATGGAGAAAGCAGTAGATAAATTAAATAGCCACTTCGAATCAACATACTCTACTTGGTAAGTCTAACGATGCATTCAATGAGTGGGGAAAGACCAGGGATGAGTCAGTATGAGAAATAATGTGATGAGTTCATGGCAGAGGAAGATTCTAATGCTTTAAGGAATAACACAAAGGAAAAAATATTGGACTGATCAATGTAATATAAACAATGGACATAGAAAAAGAAATGAGAAAAAAGACAACACTAAAATGGTGAAATGTTCAAAATTCAGACAGAAATCCAGAAAGGGGAATTTATGTTCCATTGGGGATGATTTAGTGTATTATGAAGTGACTAGTTGAGAAGAATGTAATAGGCTATATATTAGGTTGTACACCAATTAGATATTAAAAATGCAATATATTCAATAACTGGTGCAGAGTGTTTTTAAGGAGGTACGGTAGAAATAGAGAAGGAAGGAAGACACCTTCTGTTTCAGGGCCCTGCCAAAACAAATAATGTATTAATATTGTTCATAAGAAAATATGTAATAATAAGCATGTCTTTAGTCTAATTCTACCAATGATCTTCTTCTAAAAGAGAAACAAACTCTGAAATAGTATGATTTTAAAATTAAGAAGAAAAGGAAAACAAATTACAACCACATTACCCTCCAGTGAAATCTCACCACCTATCTCAGGATGTAATGCCTTTAAATAGATTCTGTGGTATTGATTTCAGCTCATCTCTATCCTGCTGTTAGAATACAAAGCACACTCTGTCACATGACTCTGACCCACAGATTTTCACAGGTCTGAAATGCCAAACAGCCTTCTCTTTTCTGAGTAGTTCAACTAGCAAATTTGTGCATCAGGAACATCTTATTAATGTGATATGATCAATATATGATGCTCAGATTTATAGTGTTCCCATTTGAGGCAGAGTGCTCAAACATACTATTTACTATTATCACTCTTTAACAACCATGATATTTGCATTCAGTAAGTTTGTAAGACAACACATAAGTGAACATATTATTTTGCTACTAGAAATTAAGAAAAAATCAGTTTTCTGTAAGAAATGCAGTGCTAAATTTTATAGAAGCCATTGAATCATTTCATGTACTGTAAAATAAATTCAATAACATAAATTGGTATTAACTCATTCTCTCAAATGAAAACTTAATAAACAGAATAATCAGTCTTTAAAATTCATTCAAAATGTTTGTGAGCTTTTCCATAGACATATGACTTTCTTTGGAAGCTTGCAGACTAGCTTGAAGAAAATACTAAACATATAAGATAACTAGATACCAGAAAAGCTCCACTAGGTCTAATAAACAATTTGATAATTTAACTTAGAAACATAATTGTGGATGGTAGACAATTCTTCATAAACTACAAAATCTTATGGGGACAGAGAATTTGAATAAAAGTTTCACGAGAGTATATCAAATTTTGGTGGCAAAAGAACAAAAAGCCATATCATTATCTTGTAATAGCAAATAATATAATGAAAAAATGAGAGGAAAGCAGATACTTAAACTGAATTTGGTGTATAGAATACATTTGAAACAAAAAAAGTCATTTTCATTTCCTTACTAGTTAATTTTAAACTTTGAAATGTATCTTGTATGAAAGGGAATTTTAAAGAAAAGAGAAAATAAAACAAAGAATTTCTTCCATCTAATACCTCAGGTAATAAGAGATGTTTAATGATTGCAAATAGCATTAAGGTTGCATATCCCCAAAGATCCTAGGCCACTTACATGAAAACCCTACTTCTGTGTTTTATATATGTACTCATGATTTTTTCTTATTCTCTACTATAAAATAATTGCATCTGAAATTGAAAAGTCCGTCCAAGTAAAGAATCGCTCTTTTAGAGAAATAAAATAAGGACTAAAAAGACAGAAACAGTGGAAATCCACATGAGTCACTGAAAGCATAGTCAATTTTGTCACTTTTATTTTTATCTCATAGGACAAAAGGATGGTAAATCAAATTCATGCCAACAAAAGCATTTAATTTCAGCAAGTAATTAAAAAAATTCCCCAGCTAGTATAAAATACTTCTTTAGGGAAGTGACTTTCCAAACTGCAAGAAGGAGTAGTATCACAGAGAGGCCATAGAGATTTTGCTTCTAGTTGTAAAATAAACAGATCTTATACAGAATGGAAATGTTTTTACACACTACTGTGCTTATAATGAGATTGATTTCAAGTTGTGGAGAACTAATTATATTAAACTGTGTACATAAAAGTGATGGAATACAAGTACTTTGGGGATTATTGGAAGCAATAAAAAGTTTGGGAGAATGATGTAAAATTAATATGTGCTGATTTTTTAACTATTTGCTCAGTAGAGAAGAGTCTCTTTTCCTTTTTTATTTTGATGAAAATGATGTAATCTGAACTTCATAACTGAAAATGGAGATAGAGTCTATGTGGATATATAAGTTACGGTCAATTTATTGAATTTGATTTCTGTAAAGAATCATTTTATTTTGTTTTTTTGTGTTTGTACAAGTTTGGTTTGGATGAGTTCAATAATAAAATAATTACTAAGGAATCTCACTTTTCTATTATTCATGCAAACTGACAAAAAATAAACAAATGGGGATATAAGTATATTCTGATTATACAAATACTCTATATTAGAAAATATAATTATCAAATAGATTTTAAACTTTTTTTGTACATGAATAAAATTGACTAGGTAAACTTTACAGGTTATATAGAAAGTTAAAGATTCATTTGATGTAAAATACTCACATTTTAAAGTCATTAATATTTAAAATATGTGCATATATAAATTTATTAATCATGCAATAATAACCAAATGAAAATATTTGAAGTTTTCTTTTTCAAAAAATTCATAAATTATTTGTATATTTTACACTTCTTTTTGTGTCCCATTATAACCTTCATTTTTTTTTTATTTTGAAAATATCGTACAGAGGAGTTACAATTACATGGGCAAGGTAATGAGTACATTTCTTATCAAGCATTGTTGCCTCCTCCTTTGTTTCCCCTTCCCATCTCTTCCCATCTCCACCTCCCTCCCCCACCGAAGTTGTAAAGTTCGTTTTTCAACATAACATCTTGCACATCTCATTGTTTCCATGGGTCCACCAAGTATCCCTATTGAAACAATTTGTTTTTTCCCTTCCCCTCCACAAATTATACCAACATCAAATACAGTGAAAACAGGGGTCATACTGTGGGGGAGGGACATAAAAAGCAACAAAAAAATCATCTCATAAATGTGTTAGAAACAATCACAAGAAAGAAAAAACATTTGAATCTTTATCTTGGGGTTCATTTCAACTAACATCAATTTATCTGGCCGTTTCTGTTTGTCTCAGAAATATACTAAATTTTTATTACTTTATATTCTCTATAATCTCAATATATGAAGAAAATGTAACACACATACAAGGTTTTTAATAGTGATTTTATAAATATTCTTATTTTTTGAGAACTTATTAAGCTTTTCCACAATGAATAACTGGATATGGATTTTTATAAGTGACTTTTTTTGAAGGAATGCTAGTTATAATTAATTGTAGAAGATTAATATTTCTAGTAATTGTGTATCTGTAGAAGTTGTGAAGGTGTATATAAAATACAAAGAAACTAGTTTAAATTTTCATTTTAATTAGTCATACTATTGGATTAAATAATAACTATTTTTAAGCCTTGGTAACCTAGATTCAAAGTTATTAAAATCAGGGCATAATTAGCTACTGAAATCAATTATGACATTCAGTTCTGTTAGTTTTGTTTCTAAAAGTATTACATAATTAATTCTAATATTATTCCATAAGACACAATTAATGGAAACTGAAATAACTGTAAAAAATACTGCATAAGCATTTTCCTGATCAAATTTTCATTGATTACTCACTACTTTATGCATAATAATGGGAAGGAAATGGCAATAAATTTAACCTAAACTGTGCGTACTAAATATTTCCAGTTTCTAGAATCTTCTCAATTCATTGATAAATTGTGTCAATTTAGTAGGTTATTTAAATTAAACATTATATGATAGGATAATATTCCTTTTGGGGAACTTTTTCTGTATCATGAAGGACAATGGTATTCTTGAAATAAATTATTTCAAAATAAGCATATGTTTAAAAGGTAGCTGTAAGGTTAGTAGTGGGTTACTCTGGATAATCTGTATAATCTGTAACATTGGAAAGAAAGAGACAGAGACAGAGAGAGGCTTTTTTCTTAAATCTCTATTAATTATTCTAATAACTGGGTACCAGTTCCTAGTAAATGTAATTTTAGCTACCTAAGAAACAAAGTCCTGGAGAACTGTGGTTCAAAGCTAGACAGGCCAGAAGAACCCACAAGACTCTTTCTCCAGTTAATTATAAGAAATTCAAAAAGTGATTGGAGGCATCGCTGAAGTAGTATAATTGCAGCTACTAGCAAAGAAGAGAAATTAGAGCTTAAAATTAAGAGCAATATAGACAAAGCTAATCACACACGTACACATACAATACTCTCATTGTATTCTCTGATTTAACTTCACAAATATATGTATGCTACTGTATATATTTTAATAGTTATTAAATATTAGGTAAAAGTAAACTGAGAGAAACCACTTTAAAGTATTTTTCATTGAAATAGGTGATGAGTTTTAATAAATATTTCTGTGGCAGGAGGTTGTCAACATACAAAAGAATAGAAGTAGATCCTTTACCTGGCCAAGTGCCAGAAGCTCACACCTGTAATCATAACTACTCAGGAGGCTGAGATCTGAGGATCACAGTTCAAAGCCAATCCATGAAGAAAAGTCCATGAGACTCTTATCTCCAATAAACCACAAGAAGACCGGAGGTGGCACTGTGGCTTAAGTGGTAGAGTGCTTGCCTTGAGCTGAAGAGCTGAGGGGCAGTGCCCAGGCCCAGAGTTCAAGCCCCATGACCAACCAAAAAAAAAAAAAAAAAAGACAAAGATGTGAATGTAAATTAGTATAGTCTTCATTAAAATACACTTAGAGTTTCCAGATGAACTTAAAAATAGAACTACCAGGGGCTGGGAAGGTGGCTCAGTGGTAGAGTGCTTGCCTTGCATGCATGACGCCTTGAGTTCTATTCCTCAGCACCACATAAGCAGAAAAAGCCAGAAGTGACACTGTGGCTCAAGTGGAAATGTGCTAGCCTTGAGCTAAAGAGATGAGAGACATTGCTCAGGCCTAGAGTTCAGGCCACATGACCAACAAAAAAAATAAAATAAAATAGAACAACCATAGGATCCAACAGTACCATGTGTGAATATGTATCCAAAGGTAATGAAATCACAATGTCTAAGAGACATCTGTAATCTCAAGTGCATTGCAATGTAATTCATAATACTCAAAATGTGGAGCCAAACTAAATTTCCATCAAAATAAATAAACTAAGGCTTTTACAATGACTATAATTCAGCTTTAAAATTCAGTTTGATTATTGGGGAAAGTCCCTTTAGAATTCATTTAATTTCCTTTGGTTTTCTTCAATTTCCTACTTTAATAAGGGTATTTTTCTCCCAAGGGGATGGAGGTGTGGGTCAAGTGCTAAAGTAACTACCTAACAAGGGGAAAACCTTGACTTCAATCCTCAGTACAGTGAAAAAGGTGGCGAGAGAGTAATTTTGAGGAAAAGGGTCCTAAATCGCAAGTGATTCACCAAAATAAACACAAACACACAATACTGAACATTAACTTTAGAAAACAAACTTAAGACTACCACACTATTTATATTTCTAAAGTATGCATTTGACATGTCAACTCTTATTCCAAAAAAAGTATATATATATATATATATATATATATATATATATATATATATATATATATATATATATGGTTATGTTTGTGTTGAACAGCGTCATTCACCGTGTTTCTTCTTTTCTCCTATATAAACATTGCATATGTTTTGTTGAATATGAAGTAACATTGTAAATCGTTGGGGGCTTCTTAGAAATTCTTTCTTTTTCACTCTACATGTGCACCTTTGTTTCTGAAACCATCATTCCTTTTGTTCATATGGTATCTATGTCAGACTTTGTCTAGATCTGCTAACTCCTCAATGGCCTACGACCTTTCTAGACTTAGTGCTAGGACAGAGATGTAAACTCTGAAATTAATTCCTACTTGTGTGGATTTATTTTCGTTTGTTGCTTGCTATATATTACCATTTCTCATTTAGAGGAAAGTGTAAAATTTCTCCTTATTACTGCATCATTGGCTGAACAATTTAACACATCTAATCTATCTAAGTGAATTATTTTGCAACAGAACTCATATCTGTCCTTTTTTCAGAAAAATAAACTAATTTTAGTAAAACATAACTATTAAACATTTTTAATTTTCTCCATTCTAGCGAATGGAAAACAATATATAATTCATTTTTTTCTTTTTTTGTCATCTGATTTTTTTCCTTTTGTTGCTGTTTTTGATTTCTATACCCTTTGTCTTGTATATGAATTTATCTGATTTGGGGAAGGAAAGGGGAAGCACAGAAATGGGTAAACTAATACAGCAGTCATACTAGACTCTATGTTGGAAATGAACTTTACACTTGGTGGGCAGGGGTGTCAGGTGGGGAAAAACTGAGAGAAAATGATGGAAGAGTGTTACAATTAAAAAAGAAATGTATTCATTACCTGACTTATTTAAATGTATCCCCTCTGTACATCACCTTTACAATAAAAAAAAAAAAAAGCCAGGCACCAGTGGCTCACGCCTGTAATCCTAGTTACTCAGGAGGTTGATATCCGAGGATCGAGGTTTAAAATCAGCCTGGGCAGGAAAGTACGTGAAACTTTTATCTCCAATAAAAACACCAGAAAACTGGAAATGGCACTGTAGCTCAAGTGGTAGAGTGCTCACCTTGAGCTGAAGAGCTGAGGGACAGCGCTCAGGTCTAGAGCTCAAGCCCCATGACTGACCAAAAGAGAGAGAGAGAGAGAGAGAGAGAGAGAGAGAGAGAGAGAGAGAGAGAGAGAGAGAGAGAGAGAGAGAGAGAGAGAGAGAGAGAGAGAGAGAGAGAGAGAGAGAGAGAGAGAGAGAGAGAGAGAATATAAACAACATATACTTATTCTGTAAATGTGGGTGGATCTGTGTATTAAGAAAAACAATTTTAGGAAATGATTTTTTGGACCTTAGAGGAATATACAGAGGCTTGTAATCTATTAAAATATGCTTTTCCAAGTTCTGAATGAACTAGGATTCCGTTAAAGGATTTTTATCAGAAAATTATAATTTAGTAAATATTATTTCTCTTGCAGAAAAGAATAAATCCAGAATGCAAACAAAACATTTAAGGGATTGGAGCAATTAATAAAAGGGATAGCATTGATGAAAATGCATTGTATTTACTAACAGACATGTTGAACTGAAACTTCTTTGTACAACTATTTAGTTAGTAAATATAAGGTTTAAAAATAGTGTTAAGAGAATTATAATTACTGTTGATTCAAGTCATGTGAACTTGGTTCTGCATTTATATTGTTTTACTTAACATACAAACATTAACAGCTGTAATAATTTTTCTAAAGCTTATAATGTAGAACAAAGTAATATATTTTTGCCCTTTTCCTGAGATATTGCAAATTAAAAACTAATAAGTGAAATCATAAAATATTATCAATCAGTCACTATATTTAAATCCAATCTTGCCACATTTATTTACTCTTTTTGGTTTTGGTTTTGGTTTTGGTTTTTTGGTCAGTCAAGGGGCCTGAACTCTGGGCTTGAGTGCTGTCCCTCAGCTCTTCAGCTCAAGGCTAGTGCTCTACCACTTGAGCCATAGCACCAATTCCGGCTTTTTCTTCATCTGTATTGCTGAGGAATCAAACCCAGGGCCTCGTGCATGGAAAGCAAGCACTCTACCACTGAGCCACCTTCACAGCCCCTATTTACTTTTTGTTTCCACATATTTGTACATAAATGTGGATATATCATGTTTTAAATAACAATACTGTACATTCTCTTAATGCAATTGTATATTTTAAAAAAGAATTACATCTTTAAAAATAAATGCATTTGGAGTCCTTAACTCCCATTTCCTGTTTGGAGTGGGAAATATTTCTATCTCTTTCTTTCATTATGTCTCTCTCCCTTAAGTGTATAGTTTATATATTAAACTCCTTAATTTATTACATAAAACTTAAAAAATAACAAGTGCATTTATTACTATTGAAATTAATGAAAGATTGGGATTATTTATTGAAAAAAATGAATAAACTGTGTTTTCTATTTCCACAAGCAATGACATAGGTAACAGTAGGCTAATAAACTTAAATTGGTAAAATTATTTTATTCATATTATAGCAAAACTATTTTTATACACATAGTATTACCAATCTGGGAACTAATAACTGTGTTAATTGAAAATACAAAGATATCTTCCCACAAAGGCAAGATTTTAACATAAATTGAATTTAAACTAAAATCCAAGACAGAGAACAAAACTGCTGTTGGCTTTGTTTTGTTTTTTCTTGATTGTTTCCTTGTTCTGACTGTTAGTATAGAACCAAGTCCATACTAGGAAAGAAGACTAAACTCCCAATACTCAGTAAAAGATACATTTTAAAACATTGCATTGTGAATAACAATAAAACAAATGCCTTCTGATTGCATTTATCTAGTAGTTTTAAACCAAGAAGTTATTTTACCACAGGAAAAAAAAAGCCAATGTCAGTTTTTAGAATCTTGGTAATTAGCTCAAAACAAAGAAGCAATTTAGACAAGGCATTTGCTTCAGATATTTTACAGCACACAGGATGAATGTTAACTTCTTAGTTACACAATTTAGGAAATATTAGAAATGAAATTGAACTTCCTCTATAGACATAAGTCTAGCAAAGCTTCTCTATTTTTAAAAGCAAGTCTTCCAAGACAGAAGCAATAACTAACACCTGTTTTCACAGCTACTTTAAGAGGCCAGACTGGAAGGATACAGGTTGACCCAAAGTAACAATGAGATGTACAAAACACTACACTGAAAATGAACTTTACAATTTAGGTTGGGGGGGGGAGCGGAGGAGTAGTTGTGAAGGTGGAAGGTAAAGGATAGTAAGGGGAAAACAAAAGAGGAGGCAACTATGCTCTATAGTAAATATGCTCATTACTTGCTCATGTAACTGTAACCCCGCTGTACAGCATTTTTACAATAAAAAAAGTACAAAAGAAAAAGAGACCAGACTGGGCAAAATATTAGTTAGATTCAATCTCAAGATACATACCAGAAATAGTGGTTCATCTATAATCCTAGCTATTCAGGATGCAATAGCTAGGAAGGTCTCAAGCCATGTCTGGAAAATCTCAATATACTATGTGAAAAATAAATTAAGCCAGGTGTTTATTTGGGTCACACCAGAACCAGCTTTCCAGAAGGTGAGAAAAAATGGTTATGAATACAAAACTAGCCAAAGCAAAGCTTATCAGTTATCTAGCCTGAGCCAAAAAGTCTGAAAGATTCTACATACAATTAAAGAACAAAAAGAACAAATGCCCTGGACTGGGAAGGTGGCTTAGTGGTAAAGTGTTTGCTTCGCATTCATAAGGCTTTGGGTTTGATTCCTCAGCACCACATACAGAAAAAGCCAGAAGTGGTAGAGTGTTAGCCTTGAGCTGAAGAGCTGAGGGGCAGTGACCAGGCCCGAGTTTAAGCTCTACAACCAATCAAAACAAAATAACTAACTAAGAAAGAAAGAAAGAAAGAAAGAAAGAAAGAAAGAAAGAAAGAAAGAAAGAAAGAAAGAAAGAAAGAAAGAAAGAAAGAAAGAAAGAAAGAAAGAAAGAAAGAAAGAAATGCTCAATGAGTGACATAGTTCAAGATATAGAGTACCAGTCTTAAACACTCATGTTGAATGAGAGTGAATGGCACTGAGTTTCAGCTAGCATACAAGTACATGCATATACATGTGCACTCATGCATGTACACATGCACACAGACACACACACACACATCTAAAGGAAGATGTTATTCTAGTGGTAAAACCTGACCATCAAGACTCTGAATTAAAAATCCTAGGATTTTTCTCTCCTTTTAAAATAAACTTTATAAAATTAGAGATACAATATAAATATCATTGAACAAATTAATTGAAGAAAGTTATCCCAAATGGATAAATAGGATATAGGGAAAGGACAACATAATAATACAAAAGCAAACAATTTGTTCTTTAAAAGAATAGGTAATTTTCTCTCTTTTTGACTCATTCTCTCTGAATATGTATATGTGCATATTTTAAGAATGTATTTTAGTCTCATATTTAGTATATTACTAATATACTACATACTGTATATATCATAATAATACATAATATATCTATATTGTATGTTATAATATCAGAAAACAATTCTTCAAATGATATTGGATATGTATCTACTGTATCTTGAATTCCTTAGAAAATTTTATGTTGAGCCTTAACACAAGAGTAGATAAACAATATAAACTTACCGTAGTTTTCACAATTGAAATCACATCCCACTTCTATTATCACCTTTTTTTCTGTAAAGGGACAGAGAGTAAATATTCTTACTTTACAAGCCTACTGGCCCTGTACTATTGTGCCATCTCTGCTTGGGATTTTTCCCTGGTGATTTGGAGATCAGAGTACCACAATACTGCTGTCCAGTTTCCAACTGTGATCTTCAGATATTAGCTTCCTGAGTAGCTAGTAATATAATCATGAACTACTGTAGCCTTTCATGTTTATGAAGTGAATGTTTGTTTCCAATAATGGAGAAAATAACACTATAAATGGCTACAATATATAAATTCAAAACATATGTATTTCATTCCCCTTCATCTACAACAATAAAGGATCTAACAGATTCTATTTTTTAAGTGGAGTCAAAAGTCATGTTTCTAGCTACCCTTAAACGTAAATTTTAACAAGGTACATGAATTAGCACACACACAATCACACACAAACAAACACAAGGGTATCCAAATTAGTATGGAGGAATAGAATGGAGTTTATCATGATACTAAAAACAAAATTATCATATGATCTTGCAAGTCCACTTATATATATATACATAAAAACATATATGTACATATATGATACATATCATATATGTACATATATATCTTATATATATATACATATATATATAAGTTACGTGGTGAATTGTTTTCTGTTTTTCTCTTTCATGTTTGTTGCAACACTATTCACAATAACCAAGATGTAGAATCAGCATCTGTAAACAATTAGATAAAAGCAAGTGTTGCCAATATAAAAGGCAATTCTATTTTTCCATTTAAATAATGAAATATTTTTCATTTGGTATAAGAGGTATAAATTCATAGGACATTTTGTAAAGTAAAATCTAACCTTGATGCTGAAAAATAATACTGTGCAATATGGGGAACAAAAAAAAAGAAAAGAATTATGGGAATATAGAGAACAGTAGTTACACGTGGATGGGGACGTTATCAGAAGGGACTGATTATTGAGTACCAGGACAGTTCAATAGGAGAAATCAGTTTTGGTATTCTACTGATTGATTGGATACCTATGGTTAATAACAATGTATTTATGTTAAAAAGTAGTCATGTTAAAAAAAAGCCATTTCCAATGCTTTCTCATAAAGAGAATTTTTTTAGAGTTAACTCTAAATCACCTTGATGTAATCATTATACATTATTTATGTACATTTAAAAAGTATTGTAACCTTGCATATGTAAAATCATATTGTAACAATTATGTGTCAATTTAAAACAAATGATAGTATGAGGTATGTGTGTATGTGCATGTGTGTTTTACTGAAGATCTACTGCATGTCATTTTACCTGCTATGTAAGTTCCAGACTAGTAAAGTACAATTACCAGTATCTAAAAAGATACAAATTTTTAAAGTTTAACTGAAATATGTATTAGTATCTTAATACTGATAGTCTGAATGAAACAAATACTCCAAACACCGTAATATAAATCTACTTCATATTGGATAAATAAATTTAATAATTAACTCCATCTAATTCAAATTAAGTATCAATGAATATTGAACATGTTCCTTGCAGTATTATACTTTTCTTTTTTCCTAATAATATCCACTAAATTAGGTCATTTTTTTGTTGGGATAGCCCCATTTGTTTAGCCTAACACATTGGAATTTATCAACTTAAATGAAAAGTTAAAAGCAGTAGGTTTCTGTTCATAATTACATGGTTTCAAGTTATTTTCCAAATGCATAAAAGACTTGGCAATAGTATCCATTCATCATGTTTATTTTCAACTATGAAATTAAATTTGGTGGAAACCAATACCAAAACAAAAGGTATTTCTCCTTTGCACTTTAGTTTATGTACTGTCTCATACTATTAACTTCAAAAACACCCATGTTACCAATGAAAGACAAGTGGCAAGAGTCAAAATTGAAGCAGAAAAATCAGCTATAAATATGAGTTAATAGTCCATATTTGTACAGAAATATATTTCTCAAAACTTCAAATTTTACTTATTGGAGAAAATATTCTGTCCTTTCAAATGACCACAGGAAGCTGGTTGTTTTATTTTTCTTTGTTTTTTATAAAATAGAAAGCATTTTTCATATCTTGAAATTTTAGGGTAAACCATTTGGCAAATAATTATTATCTGTCTTCATTGTATCTAATTAAAAATTTTCTGTCAGAATGGTGCATGATGTATGCATTGACTTGGATAGATTAAATGCTCTGAAAGAACACTAATCATGAGAAAGATACATTGAAATGTGTTACTAAACTTTAATAGAAACTTTTTGTGAGGAAGCCATCACTGAGAGAAAGCAGATAAACAGTCTAAAATCATAAAGCTAAGCCATGTCACTTTTGGGAACGGAATCTGGATTTTTTTGTTGCTGTTGTTATTGAATAAACTTTTATATAGTACTCAATGTTGTACTTACCATTCCTAAAGCCACTAACATGGAAAAGTAGAAGAATAATAACAGGAATACCATTCTTTCTTTCATTTTCCTACTGATTTCTTTGTCCTGAAATGTGGGGATCAAAAGAAATATAACTTCAGTGCCATTTATCTTTACCACCTCTTTTGTGCCAACACTTTGAACAGCCTGCCTCTGATCCTCTCCTCTTCATTTTAATAGCCTTTAAAACAGGACTGTGTCCCAGAGATATTTTTTTGTTTCTGTTGTCTTTCTCAGGAGTAACTTTCATTTGATGCATAGCAGTTACCAGAGACTTGCTATATAAAGGGAAAAGAAATGTGATAAAGTATTTCTAGAGTTTCAATAATCATGTGAAATACATTAATTCCTTGAATGCTTACCAATTCCAGAAAGAAATATAAAGACTATTTGTGAAGGGGTAATTTAGACACTGAAGATATAAATTGTGAAATCTTCCTTTGTGATTTGATACATGTTTGATCTCTGCAATACACCAATTAGCAATGCTGGGTTGTGAGATTTATAAGGGAGATCAAACAACCGCAGTACAATGGACATAGAATTTGATCCTTTTGCCAGGAACAAGAAGTTTAATATAGAAAGAAGCCTTTTTTTTTAAAATGGGAGTAGGGAATAAAGTTGATATTTTAGCTTATCTAAATTTGATATTATATTTCGAGAAAGTGTTTGAAGTGATGGCAATAAGTAAATACAGAGTAAATTGATACAGAGAAAAATTGACAATATGAAAAACTCAAATAGTTTTGCATAAGCTATATCTTTCTAAGTTAATAAAGTATAAATGAATGTAAACAACAAAAGCTGACAGTGAAAAATGACATATTTATGACTAGGACAATGTTTTATTTAAAGAAACCATTATATGGAAAAATGGTTATTTAGTTGCAATGAACATAGAAGAGATGTTAAAGTTAATATGTATATGAGACAAGAGCATTTAGGCAAGTCGGAATAGAATAGCAGCTTATAAATGTTGAATAAATACATTTGGATAAAAGTTTTTATCAGTTTTTAACAAAGAATTAGAGAAAATTTAAAGTAGATTTGTAAGAGATTGATATTTTATTATAAGACAATGTGCAAACTTAAACAAAAATGTGACTAATAGTATATATATATATATTTTTACATTCTCATAAAAAATTTATTTAAAGTTGCAATTCTGCCTTCTCAGTGGTTTACCTATAAGAAGCTTATCTTATTTCTAAGACAATTCAAAAATGTCAAAAACAGGTAATGTATATACATTATGAGATATTCCAGGAAGTGGCACTGTGGCTCAAGTGTTAGAGTGCTAGCCATCAGGTGAAGAGCTAAGGGACAGTGCCCAGGCCCAGAGTTCAAGCCCCATGACCAAAAAACAAAACAAACAAACAAACAAAAAAACTAGAAGAAATGTAAGCCTGTTTAAAAAGGACCACACAATTAAACATATACTTATGTATGTTAACTTCAATTTGAAGAAGAGTTGAAACCTATTTTAACTATCTGCTAGAATACTCTTGCTAAAGAAACAAAGACAATACTGATTCCTTAACTCATGGAAGAAACTTACAGCACTTTACCTTGAACAGCATGTTTAGTAGAAAAACATTCAATTTTCATTCAAATGTGCTTCCTAGTAGTGCAGAGATGTGACATTCTTTACATCCCTTTTATTCACTTCCTTTTTGGTGTGCAGAAAATGACATTAATTGTTGTAAAGCAAAATAAAAGAAATATTTATACTAATATTTTAAATAACTATTGTAAATTAAATGTTCATAATTACCAATATGCTTGTTGGCTATCTAATTTTGAGCCTATTCTCATTAAGAGCAAGAAGAAATAACTACTCATTGGTTGAACTATCATAATTGGAGTACATTTAACCCCCAATTCTAACTTCTGCTTGTTATAAATACTTATTCTATATACTTTCAGAATAGCATTTCAACATTCGTCAAAAGACAAATTAAAAACAAGAGGCAACTTTACCAACAGAATCTTTCACATATCTGTTTTAGATCACTTTTATGACTGTCTAAAAAGTTGGAGCCGTATGAGTCTAATTTAAAAGTTTGACGTTATAACTAATATTTTATATTAAACCCAAAGGGTACTCCATTTCAGATCAACAGAGCTAATTTTGAATGTCTCACTAATGAAGATTTAATGAGGAACAAAATAGTACTAAAACATTACCTGACTCTAATTGATTTCATATTTAATCTTTATAGCATGATTATATTATCACCTTCAGTATATTATTATTGTTTCAGTTTATAAATCAATAGATACAATATTTTAATTTAGTATTCCTGGATAATCCATTCTTTGTTTTAAGTTTTAGAAAGAATTAATTTTGGTATATCAGGTATAAAGGAGGTAGAAATGGAGGAGACTTTAAAATACTTTCTTCTCTCAATATAGGAAATGCAAGTTAAACACTCCTATTATTCTTTTTTATTATTGTCCTCGGTAAGTATATTACAACTAGAAAATGACATATGAAAATTGAAATACAGCAGTGGATATTGATTAAAGAGTAGTACATTTCTTTGAAATAATATTACATTATTGAAATATAATTAGAAAGAATTGTACCTATCATATTTTTCAACTACTCTATAACTTAGCAGCATATATTCAAAGAGTTATTGTATGGACAATGCTTTCTGAGATCCATCTTTGTGATGTATGATTCAATGTGAAGAAAGCACAAGAGGACAGAAACATTCTTTGGTCTTGACTAAAAGAAAGATAAAAGTATAAGAAAGATATTAAAATATGAATGAAGCAGCTTTGGAGGGGGAAGACATGCCTCTTGAATATTCATTTAAAGAAGATACAAAGTCCAAAGTTGAAAGGAAAAACAAATTCTCACAAAGTCTGTTGCTAATGTTGAATTTAAATTTATGATTGCAAATCATTCTTAAAGCTCACCAGCATTCCACTGAGTGTTCCCGAGTTTGTGAAATAATCAAACAAGAGTCTCACATGGCATTTCTTTATTTGTGGAATGTTCATTCAGCTTCAGTTCAACATATATACAAAAAAATCAACTGTGAATTCTAAATTTACTTTCCTTAGTACAATATAATTCTATAAAACTATAAGTGAAAACTAATTCCTTCAGAAAAATAACCCCATGATTATGACTTACAATACCTCTTGATTAAATCGAAATAAAAATCTTTATTTAATATAAAAAGTTGCTTATTGAAATAGCTGTTCCCAATTACTATATTTTTTCATGTTTGCAATACATGTGCCATTCACATTTTTACCAAATTTAGAAACTGTGTGAAATCATATTTTAAAACATAAAAGATTATAAAGAAATAAAACATAAATATGCAATTAAAATAGATGTAATATATATATTAAAATATTCTATTACATCAGCTTGTTTTACTTATAAGGTATTTCAGCCAGGCACAAGTGATTTACACCTGTGAAGAAAGGGACAACAGTTCAAGGACAACCCTAAAAGAAAATTTCATTAGATAGCTCTTCAACCATAACTGGTCCCGATGGCATACTCCTAATTGAGGATACATACTAGGCTAAGACTGGGAATAATGTGATACCAACCTAGCAGAGCAGAACAGTCCATGGGACTCCATCTCCAAAGAGGAGGTGGGCAGTGTGGTGTGTTATTCTCTATCACTAGTAAAAGCCAAAATATAGGCAGACAGAAGCCCAGGTACACAAGGTTAAAAGAAAAACTTTGTCCTATCAGAAGCCAACAAAAAATAAATAAATTCATAAAGCAGAGCTGGCATCAAGGCTCACAGGTGCTTTGTCTTCCTAGCCAGCCTAAGGTTTAGAGTTCAAGTCCCTGAGAGTATAGAGGAATGGTAGAGCCCTTTCCTAGCATGCACAAGGCCCTTGTTTGAATTTTCAGTCCTGAAAAAAATAAAATTGAAGAAGATTTAAGATAGGCAGTATACTATCTCTTGGCCAAAGTAATTGAACATTAAGGAAAGGAAATTTAAGATATCTGCAGTTCTAAATAACATACAACATATTTTAATTTTACAATATTAAGATAGAATTAATATGCTGTTGTGTGCTTTGTAGTACTTTTGAAAAAATTGCTAAACTTGGGGCTGGGAAGGTGGCTCAGTGGTAGAGCGCATGCCTTGCATGCATGAGGCTCTGGGTTCAATTCCTCAGCACCACATAAGCAAAAAGAAAAAAGCTGGAAGTGGCCCTGAGCCAAAAGCGATAGAGTGCTAGCCTTGAGCTGAAGAGCTGAGGACAGCGCCCAGGCCCAGAGTTCAAGCCCCACGACCAGACCCCAATAAAAAATTGCTAAACTTTAACTCAATGTATATAAAGATACAAATTCTTCCCTCCCAATATTTCCCCCACTACTTAGATTTTATTTATATCCCAAGTCCATGGAAATTAAATAAAGTATGCCTCCTGTGGAGTAACAGATTTTAGTTATCTAAAGTGACAAACACTGCATTTGTTGTTGCTGTTTTAAATGTGATTTTTTTGGTTTCCTTTGTATGTTCTTCCCACTATGGTATATCCTCTGTTGTCACCATACTTTATTTGGTACCCTGCACCTTGTATATACATTTGCCTAATTTGTGGAGGTGAAGGAGAATAACATAATGTTGAAATAAGGACAGAGGATGACCCATTGCAACAATGATATCCACAAGACATTATATTGGAAATGAACTGTACAACTTTGGGGAGGGGGGAGTATGTAGGAAATGGAGGAGGGAAAGGATAGTGGGAGAACAATAAAGGAGGAGGTACCAAAGCTTGACAAGAAATGTACTCATTACCTTATTCGTGTAACTGTAACTCCTCTGTACAGCATCTTTACCATAAAATAAAATTAAAAAAAATAAAGTGACAAACAATTTTCTGTAAAAGCCCAGTTAGCAAGCATCTGTAGTATGTGTGACATATTATCTTTGTCCAAGCAATAAACTCTACAGTAGAAAAGTGGGAACAAGCCATTTGTAAGCTAATGAGTACAGTTCAGTTGCAATAAAACTTTATTAGAACTGTTTGCCAGCAAGCAGGCCATAGTTTGCCAATGTCTGACATAAGGATGAAAATTACAACTCATATATTGGAGTCACAATATCTTGATGTTTGAGCTAATGAACTCACTCTAGTCTGTAGAACTTATTTGCTTTTGTCTTCATGACTATGAATAATTATAAGTAAAAATATTTTTAAAAGGAAAATGAGAAAATAAGTTAGTAAAAACTTAAATATAAGCTCAATCCAGAAATATGTACTCCCTTAACTAGGCAAAAAAGTACATACCTCATGAATGTAATAATCCCTTTGTGGATTCAGAGTGTAATAGCATTGGGAAGATTTGTGATAAAATTAAATTCTCTTTATTTCTCCCTGTTCTTCTCAGTGGAACAATCCCTTCCTCAACAAGAGCTTCCCAGACAGTATAGTACCTGGTGGCATCAGACCTACAAGCAAGAAGGCAGTGACCAAGGACTGAAACCATTCATACCATCAGCTGGAATCCACATCTGTAAGTTGATGTCTCTTGATATTTTGCTATAGCCTCTAACAATAGACACAGTAAAAATTTAACATGTCTATAATCTTACTACTGAGACAACTGATCCAAAAGGAAGGTACACTCAAAGTTTCCTTGGCCATAGAGCAAAACCTTGTATCAAATACACATGGATGTATGCCACATAGATAGATAGATAGATAGATAGATAGATAGATAGATAGATAGATAGATAGATAGATAGATTTGGTCTGCCTTCAGTTTTCTAGACCCCTCCTCTCCACTCCCCACCTTATTTTTGCCAAGGCAAGAATATTCCACCTGAGCTAGGTACTACTCCTCTTATATGTTAGTTTGTTTTTTTGTTTTTTGTTTTTTGTTTTTTTATTTTTTGGTTTGATTTTTTTATTTGTTTTTCAGAAATAATTTGGCTATTTACCTGGGCTGCTTCCCAGGTAGCTAGGTTTCAAATCTCTCCTCCTTACCCCCCAACTGTCCATCTATATGAGGTTTTTGTCTGTTTTGTCAATGCATCTAAATTCACATATTGGAAAGGTACAGTTTCCTATTTGGAATTTGAAAATCTGGATCATTCTAAATTATCTGATTTTATTTTTGCATAGAATATGGTTTATAATATTTAGGTCTTAAGAGATCCTATGAGAATTATAAGAATTATGAAAGTTGTAATAGAATTACTGAGCTTAGTATATTATTAATTATTTGTTGATGATCCTTTTTTTCGTTGCTTGGAATATACTTTGGTAAAAAACTGAATTAGACTTAAGGTCACAAAATTATACATTATTTAATATATTTTATGATGGTAACAGTCTCAATAAAGATTTTCAATATCTATTAAATATAATTTTTAACTAGGAATTACTTTAATTTTCTTAGGCTTACAGTTCATTCAAAGAGTTAAAAAAATACCACTTAATATATTCACTTACAATCCAAATGAGCTATTTAAAACAACACCATGCAATCATAAGTAGTATGATGTTTTTTTTGGATCTGTACCATCTAATGTTGTTATATAATCTTTTTTATGATTCAATAAACTAAACTGCTGTTATCTTTATCAAAAATCAGTTTAAAGTCCTACCAGCCAGTACAAACTCTCCTTCCAAAAATTATCCAAATATTAAAATAATAAAGGTAGATATATCTATTTCCTGAGAAAAGAATCTAAATTTCTGACCTGTATTATTTGTGACTAAAATCTAAAATAATTAGAATGTCAATTTATCAAAATATTATTGCTAAATTATAAAAAGCTTATATGGTCTCATTATGTTCATGTTATGTTACAGTAAGATTTGATTTTTCATTTATTAATTTTTAGACTAAGGTAAAGTCCATGAAAGGAAAGTGAGTATTCTAGAATCTCTGATATTACATGAAAACTAGCCTACACAAGGAAGACAGAATTCTTAAAGGTTAGATGTTTGTTAATTTAAAAAGAACATGGTGTTTTGGGGACAATGTTTTCAGTAAGGCATACATATGTAGAAATATAATGAGACAGCACCCATGTTTGCATGCAGGCAATACTCAAATATGTTTTTAGATGAAAAAGACATCACCCTTCATGGTGAGAGATCAGAGTCTTTCGGGCTTAAATGTAAAAGTTTTAACATGAAAGAAAAATAGCTTCTGAATTCCAATAGGATAAAGTGATGTAAAACACGCAAAAAAAAATATTTAGAACCAAGTAATGGTAGTTCGTGCCTATATTCCTACTCTGTAGGCTGAGATGGAGTATGGTAGTTCAAAGCCAACCTAAGCTGAAAAGTCCACAGGACTTCATATCCAATTAAGCAGCTAAAAGCTAACTGGAGATATTTGCTCAAATTGTCAATTGTTTTTCAGCAAGCAAGTTGAACAAGAGCATAAGGCACTAAATTCCATCTCTACTAAGGTGTACTTGTACATACACACACACATACACACACATACCACATGTACATACGCAGACACACAGAGAGAAGTGTTTGGGATAATATTTAGCTTACTCAGTGCTGACAAGTTAATGTACAGGTTATGACTCATTTACCTCTACAAAACCGATACAATAGTCAAATGTAATAAACTCAACTGTTACTACGTTCCTAAAAGTTTCTTTTAGCTATGTTGTTGCATAAAAAGCTGATTTTTAATATTATATGACTCCCTTGTACCTAGAAGAAAGTAATTTGAAATATTCAGCTAATTTTCAGTCTTAGGAATGGTATAAACACTTGTTTTGGCATTTTTCTTTATCTCCTATGTTGCATGACTTATCTTACACAGTTGTCATTTAAAACAAATAAATCTTACTGGGGCCTGGCACAGGAGAACATACCTGCAATTCCAGCTGCGAGGGAGGTGCAATTTTGAGGAATCCTGGTGTGAGGAAGAGAAGAAAACTCTATGGCCAGGGCGGGTGGGGGGGAGAGATAAAGGCTAATTATGATGGAACATACTTATGATCCAAGCCATGAGGGAGAGACAAGTAGGAGTAGCATCAAGATTTCAAGGCAGCCAGGACAATGCATGAGAAAGTCTAGGGAAAACACACAAACACATTATTTTATGTTCTTGTTGTCCTTTAAGTTCAATATGATCAGAATAACAACTTTGGATTTGTAAAATTAAATTAACATGTGATTTTAGCTATAGACCTAAATCATTCTGGAAAAAAATATTGAATTGTCCTGGACTCTCTGAAACTCAGAAGTTTAATTCATCATTCCAAGAAAATTTAGTCTTTTTAGTATTTTAAGACACAATTTCCTTTTCTTGCACCCATGTGGGATTGCTCTCTCTTCAAAGTACAATCAAAATGAAGCACACAGACAGGTGTGCCTCTAGGGCCTTCCTAGTTGGTAATATTTAGAGGAGGGGGTATTCTTATTTTTGTTGAATCCGAAACGGAAGTAATCATCTGGCATTAATTGAAACAAAGCCTACACTACAGAGAAAATAAAAATGCACTTGTCTTTTCCATTGCAGAGTTGAATATTTACACTGCTCTTTCATCAGCAAAAACACATACCTCACACCTGCTGTTTTCTGTTTCTATTGAACCTCTACCTAATTAACAACCATTAAGATTCACACCTGTGGTGACTTTAGCCTTTGCTCCCGCTCAGAGCTGTGTTTCTTAACCCTTCTTTTTTGCCTAGATTGTATGAATAATCACTTTCGTTAGGAGCTCAGTCTTTCAAAGAGAACTGCCTTTCGAATTTGCTTGCATTCAAAGTGAGTCTTGAATTCAGCACAGCTGGAAACCCTGAAGTGGGATTGTTTTTTCTGGAATAAGACTTGAACAGGTGGTAGTCCCACCTGCTGCAAGTCTTTCAATTTTTGTTGGCTCAAAACTGTTCTTGGACCTGGTATTTGAAATGTTCTCTTCCATTAAAAGCAACAGAGGAAGGGAAAAATAGACGATATATTTTTTTTTCTTTTCTTTCCTTCTTTTTTTTTTTTTGTTACTAATGGTCTTATTACAGACATTTTTCTGGTTGCTGGCATATTGAAATAAATGAGTGTACTGCTTTATGAACTAGGTGTGGGAGGAAATAAACCAAACAAATAGCAACATAGCCTGGATATTTTATTTTGAACATTGAAGATTTACCCAATCGAACTAAGTGTCTTATTTTCTTCTTGGCAAAATTTGCCAAACTGTTTGTAGCTACTAGTAAAAACATTTCTGCACAGCCTTGTTGTGATTTTTATGGTTATTTCTTTTATACCAAAAGCCACTTTCTAATTTCAATTCTGTTCTTTTCCTTTACTTCATGTTTTGATTCCTGTGTGTGTTGGGTTAGGGGGAGGTAGAAAAGGACAAATGAACATAAAAATACTACTACTACTTTAGTTGAAGTCTTTTATGGACACAGCAAACCATTATAGTCATTCAGTCATAACTACAACTTGCAGTGTAAGTTGGAGTTCCTTTTATACTGAACATGAAATATACTAAAATGAAAACATTTATTGAAGATTTTTTTTTCCTTTTATGCTGTTGTCTAAGAGTTTTCAGTGAACTACAATAAAGCCATCAATTCTGCATAGGTTTTGTTCAACAGATACTGTAGTGCTTTTTCTGCATTCTTTAATGAAGTTCACAATATATGGTTGTTATCTATAATGTTTTATTGCTTTATATTTCTATGTTTATACATATGTATTATATACATGTGTGTGCATATATATGTTAATTAGAATGCATAAATGAAAACTCAGAGTTGCGTATGTAAATCAGTGATAGAACACTTGCCTCATATGACAAAGCCCTGAGATTTATCCCATGGTTTTAAGTAATTATGATCTAGTTATTTTTAGGTTCATTCTTTAATTTCTCTTTTCTATCTTCTTCATTTCTTTATCTGTGTCCTCTCAAAATCACTAGCAAAGAACAGGAAAAAAATATGTATTACATGACTGAGTGAAAATGTTGAAGACAGAGACAATGTAAGAAAAGATGAGGGAAAGTAGGTGTTTGAGCATTGAAGGATACTGAATGTGGTCTAATTTATCTTTTCCAGAAATATAATTACATCCCATTTTGAATATCTTTATATATATTTTGTAAAGATACTGTACAGCGGAATTAAAGTTACATGAGCAAGGTATTGAGTCCATTTCCTATGGATCATTGTCACCTCCTCCTTTGATTTTCCTCTAACATCCCTTTCCTCCCTACCTTCCCAACTCCTCCTCCCCCATATCTTTAGTGGACTTTGATTTTAAATAATCTTTTATTTAGTGATTCAAAAAAGCTTCTGATCATGAATGTCACATTATTTTATGTTCTTGTTGTCCTTTAAGTTCAATATGATCAGAATAACAACTTTGGATTTGTAAAATTAAATTAACATGTGATTTTAGCTATAGACCTAAATCATTCTGGAAAAAAATATTGAATTGTCCTGGACTCTCTGAAAACTAAAATAATTGATTTAAGATAAGATTAAAAGGAAGCAGGTAGGGTCATAATTACAACCAATTTATCCCAATTTGACATCAGCATAGAAATAAAATGGATGAACAAAATTAAGTGAAAATAATATTGAACTATTATTTAATGGTAGGTAAATAACTGATCACTAACCAATCATCTGTACTAATAATTTATTTTTTTGGACTAATAATTTATTAAAAGTGAAAACAAAACAAATAAGGGAAACTATAAATGACTAACATAAAAATTAACTCTGATAAATTCAGATTAATCTCAGCTTCAGAGGTACAAACTTTTCCCCATTTTGCTACTTCGTTCACTTTTCCAGTAAAATTAAGGAACTATTAAAAAGTTCTGCACAGAATAAGCTTGTCTTCTTGCAGTCCACCAAGTTCAGACAGAGAGAGTGCCAGTGCACTATTCTTAATGATGATTTTTTTTTTATTTCCACTTCTGCATCTCCTTTCCTACTAAGACTCTGTGAAAGACAAAAGAAATGGTGTCAATCAGTGGGTATGGAATTCAGAGTCACTTTGTGACCCAGCCTTGAGAAGTATAGTTTCCATGCAAGCTTAACATGCTATCCTTCCATAAACCAGCAATCATTAGTGGAAAATTCAAAC
Source organism: Dipodomys merriami (assembly GCF_024711535.1). Taxonomy (NCBI): domain Eukaryota; kingdom Metazoa; phylum Chordata; class Mammalia; order Rodentia; family Heteromyidae; genus Dipodomys; species Dipodomys merriami. Next base: position 47,429,989 of record NW_027206179.1, read on the forward strand.
TTGCCAGAGTAGCGTTATAATGAAAAGAACTATGACAGTGAGTGATCCCCTTAAGGAATCAAAGGGGAAACAAAACTATCACATAATTAACCATTCTCAGGAGAACATTAATGGTCTTAATGACAAGAAATGTGATCTAAAGGGAAAACATGTATCATGCTCTTGATATTTAAAAGATTTTTTTAAAATTGTATTTTATTTAAAAGATTTTTGATGAGAGAATTGCTATATAAATTTAATAGCTAATAGTAAGTTAAAAATATTTTAACATACTATTTTTAATTCAAACATATGCTACCATGAGGAAATTTACACTAAATCTTATGTACTTATTACCTTCTCATGTAACTGTAACTCTTCTGTACAGCATCATTACAACAAGCAATTTTAAAAAGATCTACTTTTATCTAAATGTCTATAGAAACAAAAATTAATAGCCTCAGTTTATATAAATTGCTATCATATATCTGGTCCTTGCAGCTTGCATTAAATATTTTATTGTAGTCATTTGGTTGCTTACTCCTCATTTGTATGTGAAAGGAAAAATTGTCATTAGTTACAAGAAATTGTCCATATTTCGAAGAAGTCTTATTTTCTATTATAACTTTTCCCTCCTAAAATCTGTCTGTGCATATTCTATTCCAATATTTTTTAATTGAGATAGTCCCATTTATTCTTAAATAATTGTTAATTATTTCAATAAACAGAATATTTTATATGTAAGATTAAACCACCTTATTGCTCATTTGAAATTGGCTTGTTATAAAACTTAACCCTAGATTCACAGCCTCCACTAATTATAAAAGAAGAGTTAAATAATTAAAAAATTATACTAAAAAGTTTCAAAAATTCCATAAGTGGATACTGTTGGTACCATGAGCAAACAATATTTTAGTCTGATCTTTTCAATATCTTTCTTCTTTTTAGTCCCTCTATATCTATGCATCTCAAACACATAAACATTAAAGTCTGATTTAAATGTTTTTTTTTCTATTTCATAACTGTCCAAACATGTAAAACTTAGACTGAACATTTTCCTTCATTGTTTGATGCAACTGACATATTCCTATATACAGGATTTGTAATCTACTATTTTTCTGTAGCGCTTGAACTACTCAGTTTTATGAGGTATTATGCTTCATTGAGATTATTTTAGCCACATTATCCATTCTTGTCACACATTGCGACCTCCTCATATCTTAAAATGATTTATCATATGTAATCCTGGTTTCTTTGCATGGACTTTCTTCAATTGTTCTTGCCACGCCATTCAATCAGTTCCAAAGGAGAAGACACTTGGCTTTTTGCAAGCACATCTATTGCTTCAAGCATAATTATTTCTATATGACAGTAGATATTCATAGGTGGGTTAATAAGAGCTAACATTGCAATTGATAGCTGTTATCATGCTAAGATGGTACAATTAACCCCATTTTACAGAAAAAAATGAAATATAATATTCTTTACAACTTAATCACATGTTCTGTGAGAAAGGCAGGCTCAATCCTCAACTTTTCTGTTCTTTTTTTTTTTTTTTTTTTTTTTTTTAATAAATCAGTCATGGGGCTTGAACTCAGGGCCTGAGCACTTTCCCTGCATTTTTTAAAGGCTAGTGCTCTACCACTTGAGCCACAGTGCCACTTCCGGTTTTCTGGTGGTTTATTGGAGATAAGTCTCATGGACTTTCCTGCCTGAGCTGGCTTTGAACCATGATCCTCAGATCTCAGCCTCCTGAGTAGCTAGGATTAAAGGTGTGAGCCACCAGCACCCAGCTTCAATCCTCAACTTAAAAAAAAAAAATTCCTGGCTACAAATTACTATTCCTTGTATTTTTTCATAAATAAAAATGTATTTTTAAAACAAGTCAGATTTTCTGAATATTTTGGTTCATGAAATAAATTTTATTTTTAAAGAATTAAACTCTTGGTTTTATCTGCATATTTCAATATCTCAGAAAACTAGTCTTTCAATTTCCTGGGTATTTGAATTGTCTTAGTTAGGCAATCCACATTTTTACCAAATTAGAAACAAAATGAGATATCAAGTAGATAGACAGCCAGACAGACAGATACATACATACATACATACATACATACATACATACATACATAAAATCCTGGCAGAAAAAGAATTGAGAATGAACAGGATATAGTGAAACATAGTTATCTTGTCAGCTACCAAAGAAGGCAAAAAAAAAAAAAAAAAAAAAAAGGATTTCAAGTTTGATACTAGCCCAGGCAATAAGTAAGACTTTATATTACTAACAAAATTAAACAAAAAGACTCAATAGATAAATCATTTGCCTACTATATGTCAAGTCCTGGGTTCAATTCCCAGTACAAAAAAAAAAATCTTGAGAAAAGATGTTGTTAAATCATGATGATGTATCTTAGAAAATTGAAAGAATGACATTGCCCCATTTGTTAGGAAAAGGAAGGACTTGGAAAAAATTATATTAAGTGAAGTAAGCCAGGCCCAAAGAAACATAGGTCCCATGGTTTCCCTTATTTGCAATAACTAGTGTATGCCTGAGACAAGCAGAAATGGTCAGATAAGTTGATGTTAAGTGAAATGAACCCCAACATAAGGATTCAAATGGTTTTTCTTTCTTGTGATTGTGTCTAACAGATTTATAAGATATTTCTTTGTTGCTTTGTATGTCACTCCCCTATGGTATAACCCCTGTTTTCACTGTATTTGATGTTGGTATAATTTGTGGAGGGGAAGGGAAAAAACAAATTGTTTAAATAGGGATACAGGTGGACTCATTGCAACAATGAGATGTAAAGATGTTATGTCGAAAACGAACTTTACAACTTTGGCTCAGGGTGGGGGCGGGATGGGAAGGTATGGGAAGGGGAAACAAAGGAGGAGGCAACCATGCTTGATAAGAAATGTACTTATTACCTTGCCCATGTAATTGCACCTCCTCTGTATGTTATTTTCACAATACATTTAAAAAAAAAAGAAAATTGTCCCTCTCTTTGTTATCTCACAATTTCCTCATAGAGAAAAATTTTGTCTTGTATTAGCAACACTACATATATAAATTGCTCAGATTTGAACAGGTGATATATATAGAGATGTGTGTGTGTGTGTGTATGTGTGTGTGTGTGTGTGTGTGTGTGTGAGAGAGAGAGAGAGAGAGAGAGAGAGAGAGAGAGAGAGAGAGAGAGAGAGAGAGAGAGAGAGAGAGAGAGAGAGAGAGAGAGAGAAGAGAGAAAGAGAGAGAGAATCTTTAAAATAAAATTTGTTTCAAATAAGGAAAACCATCCAGGTAATCTTACCAGGCAAGCAGAATAGATCCAAATCCATGTACATATGACAATAAAAGATGATGGTAAGCAAATTGATGCTGTAGTTTTTAATGTACTGCTTGATTTTTTTGTATCCCCCCCCATAGTATAACTCTGTTGTCACTGTATTTGATTCTGGTGCCCTGCATCTTGTATATACAATTTTGTAATTTGGGGAGGGGAAGGGAAATAACAAAATCCTGAAACAAGGACACAGGTTGACCCAGTGTAATAGTGTGACTTACAGGACACTATGTTGAAAATTAGGGGTGGGAAGGGGTGAGGGAGGAGGAGGAGGTGGGCATGGGGAGGAAAAGGTTAGTAGTGGAAAAAACAAAAGAGCAGCTAACAAAGCTCCATAGGAAATGTAGTCATGACCATACATATGTAACTGTACAGTATCTTTATAATAAAAAGTATTGGTTGTATCTTCAGTTTTGTCTCTTTTTTTCATTCAAAAGACAACCCGTTCCAGATTAAGAGTTTGTGGTGTCAAAAGTTTATCACCCTTTGAGATTTGACCATCTACATTTTGAGACTTATATACATGTGAACATCAGGTAGCTAATGAGCTTAGGGTAAGGTAGGTAATAATTCCTTGTCCCTTAATATCTACACCACATAGCAAAGGAATTTAAATGACAAGTAATCAACTTCTCCTTATGAGTATCACTAATATATGTCAAGATATAGAACTGAAAAATGTTTGCTTCTTATAAGTATCAATTTACTCTGTGGTAGTTTTTCTTGGCAGTAATGAAATGTTAGATTATTGTTTTTAGAGGAGATACATAGCATCTCAATGGGACAATGGGGAGAGAATTTGTACAAATCACTGGGGCATCTTTTCATCTTTTCCACCAGGACTTGCAATTGTACAACTGTTCACTCACTCTAGAATGGTGGATAAAAGGGTAAGTTATATCAGGTAAAAAATAAGATCTATACAATATATTCGAGTTTATAAAAATAATTTATGTCTGTATAAACTATGTGAAGTGAAAGAAAATAGAGTTAAACATAAATGGAAGATCTTTTTTCCTTTCCTGGAGCAGATACTTCTCTAGTCCTCTGTCAAAATCTTATTCTTTAGTACCAATGTTATTTTAAATAAAAACAAACTTTAATAATTTCTTTTTTTGGGGGGGGTCCAGTCATGGGGCCTGAACTCTGGCCTGGGCGCTGTCTCTCAGCTCTTCAGCTCAAGGCTAGCACTCTACCACTTGTGAGCCACATTGCCACTTCCAGCCTTTTTTTCCCCCCTGCTTATGTGGTGCTGAGGAATCGAACTCAGGGCCTCATGCATGCAAGGCAAGCGCTCTACCACTGAGCCACCTTCCCAGCCCAAACTTTAATAATTTCTACATACTTCTCTCAAACTCACAGAGGAAGATCTATTTTGTTTCGTGGTTGTTGTTTTGTTTTGTTTTATTTGTGGAGCATCCCAAGGATTTAAGAAAAATGGTATTTTTGTGGAAATCTATTATTCAATATCTGAGCAATATGATAACATCTATTTCTAAATTATTTCTCCTTTGTTTCTGGATTTTACTGGTTGAATATCTTGTTTCCATCCCATGTGAATGAATATGTCTATTGACATAATCCGTTAATGAAAAGCAAAATTCTAGATCATCTGAGCTTTGTCTATTGTTTCTAATTAGACGGGTTTACTAGACACTGAGTTTTAAAGAATAACATAATCAGCTGGGCGGTGGTGGCTCATGCCGATAGTCCTAGCTACTCAGGAGGCTGAGATCTGAAGATGATGGTTCAAAGCCAGCCCATGCAGGAAAGTCCATGAGACTCTTTATCTCCAATAAACCACCAGAAAACCAGAAGTGGCGCTGTGGCTCAAGTGGTAGACCGCTAACCTCGAGTTGAAGAGCTGAGGGCCAACACCAAGCCCAGAGTTCAAGCCCCACATCCAACCACCTCCTTCCCGCTCCCCCCCCCCCCCAGAAATAAAAAGAATAACAATGCAAATTATGGTGGTACATGCCTATCATCTCAGGAATCAAAGACAGGAAGAACATAAATTACAGGCTAGTTGGAGTTACATAATGATTCCTTGTTTCAGAAGAAGGAAGACAGGAAGAAAGGATAGAAGAGGAAGGAAGGAAATGAAATAGGAAGGAAAACAAATTAATAAGAAACAGATAGGACCAGAGAAGGAAAAATTATGACTAGCCTCCACTGTTTTTTGTTTTTGTTTTTGTTATTTTGCTGTTGTTGTTTTATTTTGGTACTCTGTGACTTGTATATACATTTATCTGATTTGGGGAAGGGAATGGGAATAAAAAAAATAATGAGAAAAAGGACAAAGAATGAACCAATGCAACAGCAAGACTCACTAAACACTACATTGAAAATAAACTTTACAACTTGGGGGTGAGGGGAGTCGGGAGAAGGGAAAATGGGAGAAAATGAGGGAACTGGTAACACTATTTTACAGAAATGTACTCATTACCTTACTAATGTACTTGTAACCCCTCCGTACATCACCTTCACAATAAAATTAAATTAAATTAAAAAATTATGACTAGCTTCTATCAAGTCAAACTAGTTCTTCTTACATGGAAGCATTTGATATATACTCTTTCATTCCATCCTATAAGTGCAGATATTATTATTGGCTTATGGGTGAAAAAGTACAATTTTAACTTCTATAAACATCACAGGCCTTAATAGTGATTGGTTTTGTTTCTTATGTTTGGTTTTTACAGGATAAAATACACTTTAAATACACTTTAAAATGCATCCATTGTACTTATCTCCTAATAATAATTGTAAAGGAAAGCAAAAACTTGTTAAGGAAAGTAATGGTCAGGAATTGGTGGTTCATAGCTGTAATTTTTGCTACTTAGGAGGAAGAGATAAGGAAGATCATGATTCAAGGCCAGCCAAGTCTAAAAAAAATCGCAAAGATCTATCTTAATTAATAGCTGATAATAGTGATGTGTGACTCCATCTAGCCTAAATGGAAGGCTGACAACTAGAGGAATACAGTTTCAGGCCAGTGTAAGCAAAACAAACAAACACAAAACATATAAAAACAGTTTAAAATCTTAAGAGACAGCACTGAACATAAAAGAGCAGGACAGTCATCCCCATATGGCCAAAAATTTTTAAATGTGAATGACAGGAAGATGGCTAGGATAGACAGGAATAACCAATAAATCAAGGTACTATCTTTAAAATTAAGCATAAACTAACTCGGGAAATTTGGCTTAAGGAGCAAGAGCATCTTCCAAACAAGCAATCTGAATGGAGTTTAAACTCAAGAACTAACAACAAAAAAAGGGGGTGAAAAAAGAATTTTAATTATAAACCAAAACAATTGAGAAGGTAGCTTGTTAGAAACTCATTTAGACTGAGTTACAGTTAACCTGCCTTCAAAGGAATAGGAAATTTTCAGCAGCATAAACACACTCATTCATGCACAACAGCAAATGTCAATGGAAAAGGCTAATAGTTTCATAAAGAACCATAACAGGAACACTGTATAATAAATGCCATGAGGCCTGACAGTTATAATCAGTTTGTAGGTTACCTTCAAGTTTCCAAAGGCAGATTTGAAAATTAGGTTCTTGAGTTCCACAAAACATTGCAAAATAATCATCTGAGAATTTACCATAATATCTGATTTAATATTTACACTTAGTTGAATCCTCTGAGAAGTTGGCAGATCATATCCACAGATGATTGATTAAATTGTTTATGTTATTATATTACAAAATGACATGTGTTAAAGCATTTTATTATGAAACACTTCTCTGTTAGAATTCCATCTAAGTACACATCCTGATGAATGTTTTCAAAATCAATAAGAAAAGAAATTACCTTTTAAAGGAGAAAAGTAGTGCTCTTTACTATAGAGAACTTCCTTCTTCATACATGACAAATATTTTCTGTTATCATCTGATAGCCAATTTTCAGCTTCTTTTTGAGGGTCACAAAGTGCTGAGTTGTAGATAGCATGACAAGTATAAATCATTGTCAAACCAATGTACTTTGGACTATGACGGAGTAATGACCTTCATTCCTCACCCTCTAGTAAGTGAAAAAAAGCTTAACCTCAAGAATTCTTATAGCTCTGTTGCACAATGCATATTCATTAGAAAGCCAGGAAAATATGTTATAGGTTGTGTTATTGTTAACCTGATGAAATAGTCATTGTAATGATGTAACCAATAAGTAGTTATTAATGGAATAGGTCATGGTCTATAAAGAAGTCAGGAATGGAATAAGAGAAGTATCTGGTAAATATTTCAACCAGTGGTATGCTACATAGAAATTCATTGTCTAGAAACATTTGTAATATGCATAAATGATGGGTAAAGTGGTCTACTTATCAAATTCCCAAAGTTGGAATTTAATTGTTTCTGAATTAATTTATCTGTACACTTTTTAATATATGTTTTTATTGTAAAAATACTATAATGAGGGGGTTACAGTTACATGAATAAGGTTATGAGTACATTTCCTATCAAGCATTGTTACCTCTTCCTTTATTTTTCCCCTACCATCCCTTCTTACACTTTTCATATCTTACCGATAGTTTTGTAAAACTTTTTTTCCTTTTGGTTGACTCATAGCATATAAATATAATTATATGTAATATATATAAATTTACATATATATGAGAGACAGTTAATCTTTTCATGACATGTACACTGTATCCTGATCATATTAAGATGAGAGTTATTCATAACCACCGATGCTCATCCTATAATCCTAGTTACTCAAGATGCTGGAAAGTGAGAATCACAGTTCAAAGCCAACCTGGGCTGGAAGAGCTGGTGAGATTCTTTTCTGTAATTAAGCAGCAAAGCAAAACAAAATAAAACTGGTTGTAGAGGAGTTGCTCAAGTGATAGTATGCTAGCCTGGAGTAAAAAAATAAAAAATAAAAAAACTGAGAGCCAGTAAATAGGCCCTGAGTTCAAGCCCTAGTAATAGCAAAACAAAACAAAACAAAACAAAAACCCACCAACAAAAGGAGTTATAATTTAACAATATCTCTTTATTTATATCACCCCTTTCAATATTCTCACAATCTGGCCCCTACTCACCCTTTCAATCTTAATTTTGTAGGCTATACACATTGGATCCTTTTTTTTTTTTTTTTTTTTTTTTTTTTTTTTGGTCAGTCCTGGGGCTTGAACTCAGCGCCTGGGCACTGTACCTGAGCTTCTTATACACAAGCCTAGTGTTCCACCACTTGAGCCACAGCACTACTTCTGCCTTTTATCTGTTTATGTAGTACTGAGGAACCAAACCCAGGGCTTCATGAATGTTAGGTGAGCAATCTACCACTGAGCCACACTCCCAGCCCCCATATTGGATTCTTATCAATGTTTTCCCCCTCTTCTCTTCATTTATCTATTCCTTTCCCTTCGACCTACCCCAACACTTTCTAGTACCTATTTCCTAATGTTTAATATTGCAGAACTTTAATTTTGCCTATCTAGGGAATTACACTGTCTGATACAGCCTTTGAAACTATGATATTTCAATTAATACATTTGTTTACACTTGCATACTATCCAGCTTATTTACATATGATGATGTATGACTTAATACACTTAACATAATTCCTTCTAAGCCTTTCCATATCTTTACAAGAAGTGCCATATCATTCTTCCTAATGGCTGAATAAGATTACATTGTGTAATTTCTTGATCCACTCAATTGAGGGCCATTGGGTTTGAGTTCACATCTTGACTATGGTGAATAGTTCTACAATAAACATGATTGTTCCAGGAGCTTCACTTTATCCTATTTTGTAATCTTTTAGAAAATGCCAGGAATAGAATTGCAGTGTCATGTGTTAGCTCTATACTCAATTTTTGGAGGAACTTCCACACTGCTTTTCAGAAGGGATGAACAAGTTTACATACCTCCCAACAATGTATTAGTATTTCTTTTGGGCCTCATGCTTGCCAGCATCTGTTATTGTTTGCTTTCTTGAGAATGGCCATTCCAATGATGAAGCAGAATCTCAGTTTTTTTGGGATTTACATTTTCTTTATGGTCAGAGATGGTGATTATTTCTTCATTTTGTCTCTTAGCCATTTTTAATTCTTCTTCTAAGAAGACTCTCTTTAGCTCACTTATTAATTAGCACATTAATTAATTAATTAATTATTGATTAATCATTAATTAATTAATCAATTGGTATTTATTAATTAATTTAGCACATTTATTAATCAGGTTTATGAAAGTTTAAATTTTAGTTTTCTGTATATGCAGGATATTAGGCCATTGTCCAGCTCCAAGAAATCTTCTCCTCATCTTCAGTCATTTTAACTTGTTGTCTATTCCCTTTCTTTCCCTCTAAAATCAGGAATCAGAAAAAGATGTCTATTCTCTCAAGTACTCTTTAATACAATATTAGAATTCTTAGCAAAAGAAATAAGGCAAGAGAAAAACATAAATAAGATCCAAATGCAGATGACATGAATAGATCCTGTAGGCTCCTTCTCCAAACTGCAATAACTGTTTAAAATTTTGGTAAAATAGCCGGGTAAAAGTGAGTCCACAAAAATCAGTAGCTTTCCTCTACACCAACAATGAGAAGATCAAGACAAAAATTCAAGAAAGAAATTCAACAATGCTTGATAAGAAATGGATTCATTACCTTGCTTATGTAACTGTAACCCCTCTGTACAGTATTTTCACAATAAGAAATGCATTTAAAAAAAGAAAGAAATTCCATTTGCATTAACCCTTCTCCCCTCAGAAAGAAAACTAAAACAAAAACCGCACAAACTAAAAATGAATGAACCAAAGATGTGAAGGACCTCTGTAATGAAATTTTTAAAAATTTAAAGAAGACATTTGAAGGAGACTTAAAGAAATAGAAAAGCCTTCCATGGTCCTGGATTTGGAAGAATTAATATTGTGAAAATGGCAATACTGCCTAAAGCAATCTACAAATCCATTGCAATACCCATCAAAACCCCAACATCATTCTTCAATGAGATAGCAAAAACAATCTCAAAATTGATGTGGAACATCAAAAAACAAACAAACAAAAAAAACCCCTAGATTATGAAAGATATCATTATATAGTGCTGGAGAAATAACAGTAACCATATTTGAAAAGCTATTACAGGAAGATCCATAGTAATGAAAACAGTTTGATACTGGTACAAAAATCTGCCTGAATAGCAGGGGACCAGAATAGAACACAAAGAAATAAACTCATAAATACATAGCCATATAATATCTGATAAAGAAGTCATAATCATATTCTGAGTCTCTTCAGCAAATGATGCTGGCAAAACTGGATATCCACATGCAGAAAACTGAAACTATATCCTTATATATCACCTTGAAATATCATCAATTCAAAATGGATTAAATACCTCAAGGGAAGACATGAAACCAAAGAAAATAGTAGGAAAAACATTAGGGTTCCTGGACACCTATAGAAACTCTGTAAGTAAAGACACAGAAACACAGCAAATCAAAGAAAGACTTGATAAATGGAACTGCATCAAATTAAAGTTTCTGTGTGGCAGAGGACATATCCAACAAGGTAAAAAGACACCCTAATGAATAGGAGAGGATTTTTATAGCTACATCATATAATGACCTAGTATACAGAATATACAGAGAAATTAAATTTTCATAAACCAACAGTCCATTTTCTTATGAAAGGAGAAGTTAGAAAAGTATATGTACTCATCATTTAATGGAAGAAAATATCTCCTAACTACAAAGTAGAATCATCATATAAGGACTTTGTCAATTCCAAATGTACTTCCTGAAAAGGACTGCTTATCTTGAAAATAATGTTTACAAAAAGGTAAGCTTTCAGAGGTCTCACTAATGGTATGATAAAATATCAATTGGCCACTCTCACCTACAAGTTTTACCAATCATGTTTCTTCTGGTCTTACCAAATATAAGGTTTGTTCTTAAATCTATATTCCCTTTAAAGTGAATTCAAACAACTACCTTCAGGTCATATTTCTGCCTTAGGTTCCTTTTCACTGTTATGAAATTTTAAACAGTTGGAGTAAGGAACTATTTGGAAAGTTGCTTAAGAAAAAAATTTAAATATTGATGTTAATAATATACAAAAAGTATTATTTTTAATGTCATCAAAATCCTCAATCTTAGGTTTTGTTTTTGGTTTGCTTGGTTAATTTTTTGCTTGTTTGTTCACTTGCTTTTAATCTCATGCCCTAAGCTTCACTGTAAGAATGTATGCAAGTATTTAGATTCTTTATTGTGTTTGTAAAGATAAAGAATATTATGAGTACAGGTCTTCATGGTACTGAGACTATTATTTGTTTTGTAAGTCAATATAGATAAATATACAAAAGGTTTGTAATGGTTATGTAAATTATGAAATCGAAATACCATTTTTATTGAATTAGGAAAAAAATGTGCATGCATCAATGAGATATAGTTTTTGCCAAGAATGTGCAAGGGCTCAGGTTCAATTCCTACCACTTGATTAAAATGACAGTAAGTTAGAAAATCTCATGATATTACTTTCATGACACTTAGGGGAAAAATGACATGATAAGTTGTTATCATATAGCGGATTGCAAAATAATACTAATTTGTTTAGCTTATGCTTTGGAAAATTTAAGAAATAAAAAATGTGGCCAGTAACTGTTACAGGAAAAACATTACTAAAATTATCTCATTTTTATTTATATCTGTTTCATTATGTGTTCCAGTTGAATTCATTAAAATTGGCCCTAAATAATCTTACTGATCTCAACTGGAATATAATACAGTACTTTTTAATGAACGATAATATTTAAATTCACAAGACCAAGGACAATACTTTTTAGTTTATAAATCTTTATTTTTATTATGCAATGAACTACCAGTGTTATTATATAAATCCTAACTTTTATTGGAATAAAATACATTGTTATTATTCTCTCAAGGCTGGAGCATCATGGATGGAGATCATGGATGGATGGAGATCATCCATCACATATAATAAAATAAAGAAATAATATTTTCTTTTTTTCTTTTATTTATTTTTTGCAGAGCTAAGTATTAAACTCAGGGTCTTATGCTTGCTAAGCAAATATTCTTCCACTGAACTAAATTCCCAATCCAAGAAACAACATTTATATTCCATATGTCTTTTCTGTTTAAATATCTCTCATTCTAGTTCACTGATAACTTTATATCAATACCTATTTACAAATATTAGAAAAATGTGGATTGAGGCCAGATGCTGGTGGCTCACATCTGTAATCCTAATAGCTATTGAGAAGGCTGAGTTCTGAGAATCAAAGTTCAAAGCCAGCCTGAGAAGGAAAGGATATGAGACTCTCGTCTCCAATTAAGTCTAAAAAAATGAGAAGTGGACTGGGCTGGGAAGGTGGCTCAGTGGTACAGTACTTGCCTTGCATGCTTGAGGCCCTGGGTTTGATTCCTCAGCACCACATAAACAAAAAGAAAAAAGTTGGAAGTGACGCTGTGGCTCAAGTGGTAGAGCTCTAGCCTTGAGCTGAAGAGCTGAGGGACAGTGCCCAGGCCCAGAGCTCAGGCTCCATGACCGGACCCCCCCCCAAAAAAAAGAAAAGTAGAGTAAAATGTGTGTGAGCAAAGTGTGAGTAAAATGAAAGGCAGGGAGATAGCAACTAGTCCCTGTATTCAAGCTGTAGGGTCAGCATACACATTCATATTCGTGCACACACACACACACACACACACATACACACATGAATTTGACACATAATTTCTAATAGAAGTTGCTTTGCTGAACATTCTCCTTTAAGATCAAAGTTGATATTTTATTTTTTAATTTAATTTTATTTTATTTGTGAACATACTGTACATAGGGGTTACAATTACATGGGCAGGATAATGCATACATTTCTTACCAAGCACTGCACCCTCCTCCTTCGGTTTACCCTTCACATCCCTTCCCAGCCTCCCCCCTCCCCCCCCAATCCCAATCCTTCTCCTTCCCTCCCCCTTCCCTCCCAACCCCCCCCCCCACCACCGACGTTGTAAAGCTCGTTTTGGACATGACAACTTGTACAAAGTTGATATTTTAAATCGATATAGTTCTCATGTGTCTGGAAATATATCCAGAGATTTGTATACAGAGAAGACAGACAGACAGACAGACAGACAGACAGACAGACAGACAGACAGACAGACAGACAGACAGACAAACAGAAAGAAAGAAAGAAGGAAAGAAAGAAAGAAAGAAAGAAAGAAAGAAAGAAAGAAAGAAAGAAAGAAAGAAAGAAAGGAAGGAAGGAAGGAAGGAAGGAAGGAAGGAAGGAAGGAAGGAAGGAAGGAAGGAAGGAAGGAAGAAAAGAAAGAAAGAAAGAAAGAAGAAAGAAAGAAAGAAAGAAAGAAAGAAAGAAAGAAGGAAAGAAAGAAAGAAAGAAAGAAAGAAAGAAATTTGAGTAGATAGATGGATAGATGGATAGATGTCTAGATGGATAGATGGATAGATAGATTTAGATTTGTAAAGTTAAAGCCAGACAGGACAGAATAATTCTTGAGACTGCTAAAATAACCAGCAGGAAGCAAAAAAAATAGTTGTGACTCAAGTAGTAAATTTCCAGTCTGGTGAGGTCCTGAGTTCAAACTCCACCCACAAAAAATGCTTTACATGCTTTAATTAAACCTTAAAATCAGAATATAGTGAAGACCAATTATAATACTGCTGTAAAATAATGGTAGATTTCAGCACATGATACATATCAGCATTCTTAATAATAGTTTTATACTTTATCTTATCAATCAATATTAAACTTTCAATAATATAAATTAAGGTATGATTCCAGATAATGGAAGCAATTAAATTCATAATTCTTTTCAATGATAAATTTCCACACTTGAAACTTACACCAAATATAACTTTTAAACAGCAACAAATGCAAAATGGTAGATATCACCATCTGTCCTAGAAAAACAAATTTCCCAGGGAAAGCAATGTGTAATTACAACTACTCAGGACTGCATAATGAAAATCATTGTCATCAGAGGCTGACTAAAGTAAAAGCTAAAAATTTTTTTAAAAATTTAAAAAGCAATGAATCACAATGACTGCAATCTATATGACTCAAGAGGTAGGCAGCAAAGTCCTGAGTTCAATCTCCAAGCTTCTCAAATATATGCAAAAGGCCAAAGCACACATAAAATGTAGTTTTCCTAGTTCTCTGGTCTATAGCTTTATAACAACATAAAAGATGTAAAACTTGGAAAAGGAAACAAGCTGAACAAATCCCGAAGCTCTGTATTAACATGCCTTAAAAACATGACAATGGAAAGGACAGTAGGCAGACCTGGAATAATTTAAATGGCCACATAATCCTCAAGCACATTTTCAACATCCTGTATTACTCTATGAGCTCATGTTTTTGGCTTCCTGGAATGATAGTTAAGTAAAGAAGAGTGATGACAAGTGCAAAGAACTAACCAACTCCTTGGTGGTAACCCAAATAGCAAAAGGGTCTGGAGAAATCACAACACAATAAACAGCCTTTGATTCCTTTGTGAAGAAGATAAAGTAGGATTCACAGATTACAACATTACAGACTGTTGTTGAATGTGTGAACAAAAGTATTTAACACATTTGTCTTTAGGGCAGAGCACAGTTATTTGCTGAAGGAGTTAGTCAAACGAAGTAGAGACAGTAAAATAACTAGGCTAATGTTCAGATGAGCATACAATTTCCCAGATCCATGCTTAATTAAGGTTCCAAATGATGCTATTATTTATATTTATATAGGGCTACCATATACTTGGCTAGGAGAAATATACACTAAAAATAACTCAGCAGACCACATAGAGATTAAAAATGAAAAGAAGTTGTGGTGTTCACTGGTAGAATAAAATGTCACTTAATGACCTTTGAATTTTCCACACTGAGTCAATACTAGAAGCCAATTGAGCAACACTTACATTCTTCTGATGGAAAGATATGACCAATTATCATTTTAACCACATTGCTGCTTGATACTTTTTGTGAGATACAAGAAATAGTCAAATGGTGAAAAGAAATCTTTTAAGAACCATGCATATCAGTTAACAAAGAGATAACATATCCAGTGAAAACACTAAAATAATAGTTTTTTTCAGAAACTTGGTTTGAAATAATAAAATAATGAGAAATTCTGTGCATGATTGATTCCTAATCCATGAACAAGATTTCATTTTATGGATTCCAAACACATTGTTTTGCATTCATCTCAATAGTTTTGTTTCCAGAACAGAGAGAGAGAGAGAGAGAGAGAGAGAGAGAGAGAGAGAGAGAGAGAGAGAGAGAGAGAGAGAGAGAGAGAGAGAGAGAGAGAGAGAGAGAGAGAGAGGGAGAGAGAGAGAGAGAGATTGTTTCAACTAAGCATTTAAGATCTGAAATTAACCCTACACAGCCCTGTTTGGTGCAATTACTAAGCTACAGCTCACTAATTTTTACATAAAATTTATCTTTCCCCAAATCCTATGTCGATATTTTTCTTTTTATGGGGAGAGAAATAAATTTCTTAGTTTCAGCAGCATGCCAATAAATCTATCCCTTTTGGATTGCAATATATCCCTTCAGTTATTATCTGATGTATTTTATAATAATATTCATGAAATCATACTACAAAATATTTCTCTATTTTCCTTGTACAAAAAAAAATCATTCCAGAAGCTAGTGGCTCACATCTGTTATTCCAGCTACTCAGAAGGATGAGAACTGAGGGTCTCAGTTTGGAGCCAACCGAGGCAGGAAAATCTGTGAGATTTTCTCTCCAATCAGCTACCAAAAAAGCCAGAAATGGAGTTGTGTTAGCCTTAAACAAAAGACCTCTGAGAGAATTCAGGCCTCAAAACCACCAACAAAAATTTCCCAACAATATACATATGTTTGCCTTGACTATTATTAACTTAGTGTTTGCATTTATGTTAGGAATTTTTTCTTTATTTCTATTTTGCTATTTAATACTTCATTATAATATATATCATCTTTCTAAGATAAATTTAGTCTTCCTATTTTATGTAATGAATTACATTTAGGGATAATCCTTTAGATTTAAACTTTTTATACAGATTTCCTTCATTGGATAGTTGTACATATACACTTACAAGTATATTCTTAATTTTCTTTCCTTTGTTTTTTTCCAATTTTTATAGATTGATTTTGTGTCTCCACTAATTTTCACTCAAAAAGAAAAAAAATGAAATATTGTTCTAAAATTTAATGAATGTTTTATGTTGCAGAGATGGTTCCGTAAGCCCTTGAATTATTTCTCCTAGTTTCATTTATCATTGTTGACAAGTAAAGTTATAAAAACCCCTCACTTTCTCTAGGGAACTCTTACAGATAGGCAATGCAGGGAAGAGCATTTCTTTATATTAAGTTGGTCATCCATCTTATGTTTTCCTGGAAATTTAAGAAACATTACTTTATATTACTGAGTTAAGGTAGTTCTAAACTAGTGAAAATGCATGGAAATTACCTAAAAGATGCCCTAGGGTACTGAGGGAACTAAAAGAGTTTGCAACTAAAATTAGATTAACCATTCAGAAGGTAGTCTGGATACAGTGGTTCTTTAATTCCCATCAACCACTGTTTTTCACATGTGTGAATCTTCCAGATTATTTTTATAAATATTATTCCGTGTGTGTGTGTGTGTGTGTGTGTGTGTATGTGTGTGTGTGTGTGTGTGTGTGTGTGTGTGTGCGTGTGCGTGTGTGTGCTGGTCCTATTCTTGAACTCAAGGCTGAGATGCTGTCCCTGAGTTTTAATGTTCAGGGCTAGCTAATGTTCTACCACTTGAGCTACAGCTATAGCTCAGGGTTTTGTTGTTGTTGTTTTTGAAGGGGGAGGTGATTAGAGATAATAAGAGTGTTGTAGACTTTCCTGTCAGATTTGGATTCAAATTACGACCTATAAATCTGAGTAGCTAGGATTAAGACACTAAATATTGGTGCCTGGGTTCCAAATCCTTAGAATACAAGCCATGGCTCAGTCTTAAGTTAGTCTCAGAAGGAAATGTAAAATCTGTTTAGAGCCCTTCAAGAAGTCATTTTTACTTCCACACATTTGTGTTGAATAATTTATCCTCGAGTTTTAAAGTTTCTTCAAATGTGGAAAAGAGAGTATTTTTTTTACAATATACCAAAAAAAATGCCATTAACTTTGAACCATGATTAGATTTGATAAAATACCTTTTGTCTAGTGTTTCTTTTTTACTATAAACTATGTTTTCTCATTGTTTCTAAGGATATACTAGTTTTAATAATGATGTAAGAAGTTGATTTGTTCTGTAGTAATATAAGATCTAATCCTACTAAAGCATGATTCCCATGGATTTTGGTGAGTCTCTTATGCTTCTTCATTTCATATATCAGCTTCAGTTCTACCAACTTTCAACAGATATTTACATAGTACATTATCGTGAAAGAAATGATATCTGACTCCAGGGAAAACAACCTATTCTTGGCCATAATCATACAACTATCTTCACCTAGCACAAGCTCAATAGATTTATTAGCAATCCTCAACAAGTTTCCTAAATTTGTGTATTTTTTTATTTATGACATAAACCAGCATATTTAGACCTTCCATCTGAGGCCACTACTGCATTTCTCTTTGGGGCTTGGAGGATGAAAATCTGAAGCTCATAATCAATGCCTATTGTGATGAAATAAGTAAAAGCCTTTGTTTCTAGGACGAATTACATGTATATGAAGAATACTAATATGACCTGGTAGATGGTACACCAGACCTAATTGAATGAATATTATTATATCTTCCTCTGAGTGTATAGTAAGCATTGTATTCTAGGTGCTTGTATACCATGCCCCATAACTGACATGGTGCATTTTTTTTCTGGTCAGAGGAGAGCTGCATCTAGCAAAGTACTAATTGGACACTATGACTGAAAACCTGACAGTAATGAACAGGAGAATACATTCAGAGTGTCTTTTTCTAATGCCACCAGTACTGAAAGTACAGGTGAAGTCCTACAGTTTGGTATGCCAGATGGCTAATTTCAAAGACCTGCCTGAAGTGTTAAGGTACTTCCTCCAGGTAAGGTTAAAATTTCACTGTGACAAAATTTTCTAGCCTGATGGGGAAGTAAAAAATTTTTTTTATAATTATCTGGTTAGATTTACAGTGCTAAATCAATTCTCAAAGAAATGTGACCATCTATTAATATTCCAAGAGAATAACAGCACAAGAAAATGAGAGGAAGTAAAAGAGAAGAGGGAGAGAAGAAGGAAGGAAGGAAGGAAGGAAGGAAGGAAGGAAGGAAGGAAGGAAGGAAGGAAGGAAGGAAGGAAAGAGAAAAGGAAGAGAAGGGAAGGAAAGCCAAGGGAATGGAAAGGGAAAGGGAAGGGAAAGGGCAGAGAAGGAAAAGGGAAAGGGAAGGGAAAAGGGAAAGGGGAAAAGGGAAAGGGGAAAAGGGAAAGGGAAACCAAAATGGAAAGGGAAAGGGAAGGGGGAGGGGATGGGGAAGGGAAGGGAAAAGGAAGGGGAAGGGAAGAGAAGGAAAGACAGCAATTTTAGCACCTTGTCAAACATGTGGAAACAACACAAGTGACTGAACACTTAGACATAGCCTCTATCCAGAAGTACCTACACAAAATTTTTCTTCATGTATACCAACTGCAACTCCTTGTAAAAGCAGAGATGTGAATATTGCTATTCTCCTAGAAACCCACTCTTGGAGGTTCATGATTCAATAGTCTGATCTTCCCTTTTATTCAAGAATCAGTTTGAAATGCAGTATTTCACAATGTGAAAACAATTCCAACTGCTTTTCTTAGAAAATATAAAGCACATTTGTATATAATGTTTCATATTAAAATGTATCTATATTAACAAATTAACAATAAAGTTAATTTCTTTAAAATAACAAAAATGATATATAAAATCAGCAGAATCACCTCCAGGAATATATTAGCTTTATATGATACACTGAAAGACTTTTAAGGTTGCAATTAAGTGAAAAATCTCATGTTCTTCATATTTGTTGATAGTGTTACAATAGGAGATTTTTCGTTAGTATAAACTTACACATTTTATTTATGGATAGATTGTCTTATTGTGATTATTCAAATTTATGTTAGGATCAGATTATCTATTCTGTATTATCATATATTTTAGTTTTGTCTAAGTGTTGATTATAATTTTCACTATCTCATAAGTGATTGATAATTGTATTTATCATGTATTTATGGGGAGAGAGCGGTGTGGGTGTGGGTGTAGTAGAATGATCCTCAGTTTTGCAGTTCAAAGAGTCCTCAGAACCTTAACTAAGGACTCTGGCTTGCAAAACTTTTAATACAATGAAGTAATCAAAAAATAAAATAAAACATGACTTCTCTTAAAGATGTTGCAATAATGAAACAGAAATTAAAGGTACACAGTATTTATTTTAAATCATGATTTGGGTCAATTGTCAATAAAGTTTGTTAAGCAAAATATTTCAGGAAGTAATGCTCTGTTCTATTATTTTTTTTTCTTTTGTTCCACACCAGTTCCAGGGCTTAAACTATTTAGTTACCTTGTTCACAACTGGCCCCCTACCACTGAAACCATACCTGTACTCCAACTCTTTGCTAATTAATTGGAAATAAAATTCAGACTTTTCTTCCAGTTCTTGCTTTGAGCTCTGATCTTTTCAGGTCTCAGTCTCCTGAGTAGTTGGAATTACAGGTGTGAACCACTGGTGCTGGGTGTTTTGGTTTCTTTATCACAAGAAACTTCTTCCTTTGATGCTTTGCTACACACAAAAAATGTACTATCAATAGATAGTCATTTATAACTATAACACTATTGGGAATTGTTGTGGCACTAAATACATTGCATTAAAAGTTTGTATTTTTCCAGCCTGCCTTTTAAACTTGGAGCATCTCAAGGACAAATGCTATGTTTGTTTTCTCTTTGTAAACTGGGACTGAGTATATAGGAAGGCATAAGTGCTTGTCAAAGTTTCTTCCATTTATTCTATATACAGAAAATTTAAATTTATTTCATGAAAGTACTTTTCCGTAAATAATATATTTTACATAGTCTCATCGAATTTAAGATATGTCTTAACATTAAACCTTGTGTACTACAACACTGTAAAAATGATTGTTTTGTAATGAAAGGTATTCTATGAATATGAAAGTACATTATTAAAGGTATTTACCCTTAAATCAAGAAACTGAGAGGAAAACATTTAAACCAGTTGGCTGAGGAAATAATGTACGGTATTTTAAGTCAAAACCGTGACAGTCTCCCAGACTATCAGGAGTGAATGAAAGCAGAATATTGAACCCAGGAAGAAAGTATATCAAAATATATTTTAGTATAAGCTCTAAGAAAGACTTTTCAGAGAATGTGAGGATCAAAAATGCACAAATTTTATGCCACATAAAATAAAGATTTAACTGCAGTCCTTTCACAAATACAAGACATAAAACAGAAATAAAATTCTAAGTATGCAACTATAGATCCAAATCAAATATTTATGATTGTTAGTATGTGCCAATCAATATCCCAACTGAATGAGTCTGTGCAAACCAATATGTGTACTGAATGAGGTAGCTAAGAAGACACACATACTTTGAATCCTCCTAGATATTGAGTCAAATCAATTCATACCCATTTGGAACAACATTAATTTTAGTTGAGATTTATGTGCTGAAGTCTGTTTATAAACAGAGAAAAGACCTGAAATGAAATTCAGGGAAGGTGATAAAATTGAAAGTCTTCAAGGTGGATACATGTTTACTTTATAAATCTAGTCTGCATCTAGATTGTGATTTTTTTAGGTGAAGAATCTAGTCACTGTTAAAGAGAACATATAACAGAAATGATGGACTAATAAATATCTTCAAAAAGTATGTTAAAATGGCTGATTTACAGGTGAGCATTCAATAAAAATATTTCAAAAACATGCACAATGGTGCTATGCATTATTCTTCAGAATGCAGGTTACCTTTGACATCTATTATGGCCATCTCTAACTTCATTCACTCTCCATGACACCCTTACAAAAGTATCTCTTGTTGAAATTGTTAGTACCACTTAATCTGAAGGCTAAAAATCAGTAAGTATATATTTAGTCACCCACATCTGGTTGCTATGGAAGGACTTCAGACAGAATTCTTTATTGCAAAGGCTGTCAGGTCTCTGTCTTCTTTTTTCTTCAAATCTGCACATTAATGATTTGCTTTGATGTTTGATTGCTCACTAGAGTTTATATTAATGGAATCTAAGTACTTATTCTTCCCTAAATTATGCAGCTTCCTGTTATATAGCTTTATGGTAATACATCTGCAGATTCTTCCAAATATGCAAGAAAAAATTAACAAAATATTTTCTCCTTTGTATGATCTGTATCAAACCAGGGGTCCCATGCATTCTGACAGGAGATACACATAGGGACTACTTACTACTACTTGTGAAGCAAAAAGTTAATGATCTTATATAGAGATTGATCCATGAAATGACTAAGAATTAATCTAGACTAAGACATTTATGTGAAGTATAATACATAAAATGTCACTGTGAGACAAATATAAATTAGAAACAAAATCAAATGTATATTGCAGGACATGTACTCAGAAATTTTGCTGTAAAAGTTAACTCCTTTTTGGAAATGTTAGATTTGTACACTATAATCATGGCCTCATGTATTCAGTCCTGAGCCTTTCCTGAATTTTACTGAATATGATTCTATGTGCTATTGAAGTAAGGAGGTCAGGTCTTGCCCGTGCCTTATTGGCCACAAGGTGGATGATAGGGTCTTCCGGAACCCCAGAGACAAAGGTGGGAACTTGACGGCTGATAGTTCACCGAATCTGTCAGTCCAGTGCCTAAGCCTGGGAATTTCCTGTGGATCTGCCTCCTGCTCGGCCCTATTTAGGCCAGGTCCAGCCTAGCTGCCATTATGCCATGCTACATGTAGCTCTATGGTCCTCTACTGTGTCCTGTCTTCCGGCTCATCTCTAGTCATCCTGGCATTACAATTCAGCTCTCCATTGGAGCTGAATTGTATTGTTGGTATTGTTGGTATTGTTTTTGTTCTTTCTTTCTTCTCTAGCCTATTTCCTAGCTGTGTTATATGTATTTGGGTGCTGTAGGCCTTTGTAAGAATGGGTTTCCTGCAGCCTGCTAACAGTATAATAAAGACTCCAATATTTCATATTCCAAAATGTGTTGGGATGATTCACCTTACAACACTGTGTGGATAGCAAAACAGTATGATATGAGGGCTTATTTTCCTTAATTTGTGAAAAACATAGTGTGAAATTATTAGCACAATTTGTAGTTAGTTGAATAAGAAGAATCTATAATATTTAGAATTCCTATGAATCTTAGCTTCCATCTTATGATCTTATACATTTAAAACAAGGTGTTGCACTTACTAGTTTAGGGAGGCATTATCCATCCTAAACATAACATACAATATCTTTGCATTAGCACATCCATTACCATGTGCCTTGATTTTCATAATCACTCAGCTTTCTTTTTCTCTTTTCTCTTCCTTCTCTGTACTTTTTCTTTCATTCCATTCTTTCTTTACTTCTATAAAAATGTATGTCCTATAGTCTTGACAAATTTCCTAATGTAGCAAAAGTAATCAAATTGTGGAGATTAATCATCTAGGCCCTAAACAGCTTATCTTTTAAAAAAAACATATATTAGAATGCAACATTCAAATAAGCAGAACTTGTACAGCCTCCTGCCATTACCATTGTGAATGGCTGAACTGGTCATTTAAAACAACACATCAAATGAATGTAGGTGTCAAAATGTCACTTATTGGCTGGAATAATATGAGCAAACGTATAAGCTCCCACTATGGTCCCATGTACCCATAAATGTTCCTGGTGAAGGATCAAATGAATAAGCAAGGATGAAGGAATTTATTTCATTGCTTTGGAAGATGAACAAAATTAAAATAAAAATATAAAAATATGAAGAAAACCTTTTATTTTTTAAAATTCCTTTCTGACTTGATGTATCAATTTAGTCGTAGCTAATAAAGTGAAGCTGACTTAAATGTCATTCAGGGATCAGGCAGTGTTATTGGAAGGTGATGCACAAAAATTACA
Source organism: Dipodomys merriami (assembly GCF_024711535.1). NCBI lineage: Eukaryota > Metazoa > Chordata > Mammalia > Rodentia > Heteromyidae > Dipodomys > Dipodomys merriami. The sequence continues at coordinate 47,453,336 of NW_027206179.1, forward strand.
TAAGTGATCCTCCTGCAATCATTTTTAAGCCTTGGAAAACCCAAGAAAGAACAGAGCAGCGAGGGAGACAGGTCTTCTAGTGCTCCTGCCTTTGTAGTAACTCTTGGCCAGAAGTTTGCATCCTAGCATGCATCACTTATCTGAGTTCTAGTTATAGGCAATTGTCCATTGCAGTTCATTTCAAAAAGTATTATCAGTGACATCAGTGCATCAGCCTCAAGAGTGTGGATGACATCTAGAGGTTCTGGGCTCAGGATACATAGAGCCAAGACCATTACTATTGTGTCCTAGTCAGCAGGGTCAGGTAGGATCACAGTGACAGAATGCAAATCAACCCCAGCTGCTAGAGAAAACAGCACAAGCAGGTTTTTCTTTAGGAAAAGGAAAAGATGATATAAGCAGTTCTAAAAAAATAAAGATAGTCCTGTCCTTCACCTTATCCCATCATTTCCATGGTGATGCATGTTTGTTGAAATGGCAGTTGTTTATGGGCATCTGTGTGTGTGGTATAACTAGAATTTCATAAATTTTGCAATTATCCCCTGTCCTTCCCATATATTTCAAAGGAAACAGTTACATAGACAAAATAGATTTTTAGTAGAAAATACTTACATAACTTAAAACAGAAAGATATACCGGAGCCAAGAATTAGAACAAAATCTTGAATTTTTAAAAGGTCTCAAGGCAGATTTAAAAGTTATGCCATTCAATGAATTTGGATTGGGAAGGAGTATAAGCATCTAGAATGTCCTTGAAATGATCCTTCATAAAAAATGAAAAAGAAATGATCCTTCCTGTTGACTGAGGTGTCAATAAAACAGCAAAAGATTTGGCAGGGGAGGGGTGTAGGGGGAGATGGGAGGGAAGGGATGGTAAGGGGAAACAAATGAGGAGGCAACAATGCTTGATAAGAAATGTACTCATTGACTTGCTCATGTAATTGTAACCCTTCTGTATGGTATTTTCACAATAAAAAAAAACTTATTGATAAAGAAAGGCACCCTGATCAAATATACAGTATAAATGAGTACCCTGATAGAGAATTGCAGTATTGAAACTTTTCTGCTTGCCTAAGCTATGTTGATCTGTTTATGACCCATACCATCAACCATTTAAACCTATTCTGTCATTTTCCCAGGAAACATGGAATCACTCCCTGTATTTTTGATGGATTGGGAGCATGCAGAGCTGTTTACCTGCTTGATTACTGAACTCAGTGAAGTGTGGCTTTGACTGTAAATCTGGGGCCATTACTAGATGCTCAGGAAAATAGAACAAGAATAGGTGCAGTTGTGCATGATCTAAAAACTGTTGTTTACTCAGTGCAAAACACACCAGTAGGCCACAAGTAGACAGTTAATTATAAGGATCTGGAGGAAAAAAAACCCTCTGAATTAACTAAAGGTCCAAATTGACCCATCTTTCAGGAATGTCCTGCATTTTGGTCTTTCAACTAAAGAAGCCCTATCTAGCTTATGGGAGAGCATTTTTCTTGCTGTTTCAGTGACCTCATTGACAGTTTATGTTAATATAGATTGTGGTGTATACCTGGACAATATATATATATATATATATATATATATATATATTTGTCAATCATACATTCAAGAGCAGAAGTTATAAAAATGGTGGCTTGTGACATCTTCAATTTTCCAAGCAGTTGTAGCTTGAATTTAGGGGTGACTTCACCTCCTGAACAAGGAATCAGGAACAACAGTGGTCTGTTCACTGCTATCTAAACTGCCTATCTAAAGTGCCTGTATCCTTCCAAGAACTGAATTCTAACAATGTCCTGGAGATACAAGAAGATGAGAATAAAGCTAAGACTTGTTTATCTTTTGAAGTAAATAAACCCTGTGCCTACTTAGATGGAAGGAAGCAGTACTTATCAGTCACATTGAACATCATTCCATGCACTCAGAACTGCATATTAGCAGTCATCACAAAATTTCTTCAGAGGTGGAGGAAGTAGAGATCCACAGATGCAAGAGCATCAGAGGGACAATTTCCCTCCTGAAATATTCATATCTTATGGATTCATATCCAGGGGCAAGCTGGTAGAAGATGGTTGTAGAAGATGGAGTGAACGCATTTCCTTCTTGAGGATGTGTTGCATGTAGTAATTTTCAGTGCTTGCTGGTGTCATACTCTAATAGTCAAGATCTTTGTAGACCTATGGATTATTCCATGGATCTATGTAGAGGTAGTTAGCTGAAGGTGGGGTAGGGGTGACAAGGGATCTTCTCATCTCTCTAGGAAGGCTAAAAAATGTGAATGTAACTACTGCCTGAGCTTTATGGTTTTGTGCATCATCTCCCTTATTTTATGTAATTTCTGAATCTCTATTCTGAAGTGTCACATGCATAAACCAGGAGTCATGCCCAATAAGTGACCAGATTCCTCCTCAGAATTAAAAACTTGACGTAACAGTCCACTAATAACCTTCAGGAATGTCACACAGCTCCTGTTAGTCTGTGCTTGGAATCATTGGTAAAGTGCCTCAAGAGACGTTCTGAAATTTGTGTTTCTGCAGCATTACTCAGACTCTAGAGAATTCTCCTAGCACCTACTGAAACTGAAATTTCCGTCAGGATCTGTGTTTAACCCATCCCTTCCTTGCTTCACTGACTCATAAGGGGCTGAGCTGATATGGCAGACCTCTCACTCATATAACAATAATTTACCCAGAAACAGAATATTTCCTTCAATGGGAACAGCATTCTCAGTTGTTCTATGATTAGGAAAACTGTGCTGCAGTTGATCCATCTCTGAGACTGTAAATACATGGTCCCTGCACTTAACATTCAATAAGACTCAATAAAATATTGTCATTCCATTCTAAGTTGGTATCTAGAGTGAAGAGAAAACCCACAAACCCATGGGCACAATGTCTCTATAATCACTCAGATTGGCAGATGGAGTTGGTACTTTTTTTACTGTGTGTGGTAGGTAAGGTAGAGTTTTCCTTATTGTTTGACAAATTGGAAGAAAGTCATTCACTCATATAAATGTTGTCCTCAGTGCTTATAATTATGTATTCTTACAAACACATTAATTGTAACCATGCCATACACATTTAATCAATAATAGGATTATTTGATTCTCATGATACTTATTGAGAATTGCTCAGAAATTCTCCATTTAGCATTGAGTGATCAAAGGCAAACTTTAAACTTGTTCCTTAAAGGTTGATAGCTATTATTTGGTAACTACATTCATTTAAAGATATGTTGTATTTCAAATTTTTAGTTGACAAAAATTCATTTCTGACAAACTTACTGTTTATAAGTACTAAATCATATTTAGGAAATGACAACTTTACTGAAATTACCACTCCTTTAATTATCATTTGTTAATCCAATAACCTGAGAAATGGTTTCAGTATCTACTATGCAATCAGTATGATAAGCATAGCCCACAGGACATAAGCAGCATAGTGTAGCTTATTTGGCAATTAAATCATAAAAAATAAAGTTGTATGAAAATGAGTGTGTCTGTGACCTACTAATTTCACACAGATGGTTGACTTGTGAGACAAAAGCTGACACAATGTAGTAGAATAATTTGTCCTTGGAATTTGTTAAATAAAAGATAGATCTAGGATGGTCTAAATAAGATGAGAAAGGAAAGTGTAGAAATGCTACTGTGGATATGCTCCTAGAGAAGCTGCCTGGTTTGTTTTGGTGAGAGAACAATGAAACTGCTGGAGAGAAATAGAGATGAGAAGCTGAGAATCTACAAACACTGATTCTTTTTCTTTTTCCTTGTGAAGTCAGCTACCACAGTAGACTCTATTCTTGGAATCTATTAATATCAGTATGTGTCCCCAGCTAATATTTCAGAGATTGGAATGCATCTTATAATTAATGGTCTCTAACAATAGATGTTGGCCAGGTAGCAGCAGGAATGTAATTCACATTGCCTGTGCCTGTGTGGAATTAGTCACACCTACTCATATGGTTCTCATAGCAATTCAATACCTGGATTTTTGCTATGGTCTATGTACATTGAGTCACTGTTTAAGAATGTTCATCATGAGTATACATAAAGCACAATTTTTTTTATTTACTTGTGAAAAGAAAAATCAAATAATAGCCAGGCACAAAACTTACATTGGTGTATCAAATTTTGACTATTGGGGGATGACAATAATGAAATGTTTTCTGGCAAAAACAAAAGAAATAAAACCATGCACCCAGCAAAGTTACAAGTCAAGAAACGCTTTTTAAACACCATGGGGAACTGTTAACTTATTCAAACCAAAAAGGATACTGTGACTACTTTTTCTTTTATCTCACAGAAATACTATTATGGCATCAAACATAAATTTTCCAGAAATTACTGTGTTTAACTAAAATTCTTTATAACTTTAAATAAAAATATTTCAAATAAAGAAAAGTAATATATACATATATATGTATAAGTGTGGTCAATTAAGTTAATATTAAATATAATGAAGAGACATAGATTGCACTGAGTATTACTGAGAAGCTTGTTTAATCATAATTTCCCATCTTACTGCCATCACTCCCCTTATATTAGAGATTTTTTATTTTTAACCAATTAGCACCCTTAGAAAGCCAACAATATAGAAAAAATAGTGTCAAAATTTAGATAAAATATCCTAAGTGAATAGTTGATCATTACTTCAATCAATAGTATTTTATTGATGCTTTTGAAAACAAGTTACTTCTTTGTGGATTCTTTGATTGTCACTCCTCACACATGAGACTGATTGATCTAGATATTTTCTATTCTGACATTTTTTTTCTTTTTCCAAAAGCAAATAAAAGTGGGATTACTATATAGGTCTTCTGAAAAAGCAAAAGAAAGACTCAGGAGAGCAGACTAGCCACAGAGGACAGGAGAGAATTTATGATCAACCTAGCATGTTGAGATGCAATAAAAAACACTGTAACATCACAACCAAGAGGTTTAAATCTTTCAAAGTTCTATGCAAAACACATAGAGTAGAGAAACTCATATTTGAAGAGATTAAAGTTACACTTGAAATTTTACCAGGGTAGTGTACTGGAGCCCTGTTTTTCAGGAATGTCAGGACTTAAGAAGGTAGGAAGTCACATCTAAGGCAAAAGATCAATATTTACAAGTACATGCAAATACAAGTTAGCATGGAGGAAGTAACCCCAGTTTTCAAAGTACAGTATCAAAACTAGGGAAAGTAAAGGAAATAAAAAAAAAAAAAGCTCTATGCTTTAAGAATAAGCAAATATCCTTTCCTTTGTTACTTTTCCAATTTACAAAAGATTTTTTTTTCATTTTAATCTTATTTGATACTGACTGCAATCAACATACATGTATATGTTTATGTCTAATGTTATTCTTAATTATTAGACAGAAAAAAGTATTGAAATCAATTCTGTGCACTTAATGTATCCATGTACATGTACAAACACTAGTGACTTGTTTTTCAGTTATTCTTTAGTTTTGTTGCACGTTCCAGTTATTAAATGTGTTAATAAATCATAGAAAGTTTTCACAAAAGTGAAAGAATGTACTTTCTTATCCCTAAATAAGTTTTATAGCATTGTTTAAAATTCTTAAAATAGAAATAACATGACTAATTTCAAATGATAATAAAATGGTATATAAATTTTGAACATAAAAAGTAACTTATATACACTTAATTATATTATCTTCTAGGTTTTTATGAAAAAGATAAAATTAAAGCCGGGCGCTGGTGGCTCACGCCTGTAATCCTAGCTACTCAAGAGGCTGAGATCTGAGGATCATGGTTCAAAGCCAGCCCGGGCAGGAGAGACCGTGAGACTCCTATCTCCAATAAACCACCAGAAAACCGGAAGTGGCGCTGTAGCTCAAGTGGTAGAGCGCTCGCCTTGAGCTGAAGAGCCGAGGGACAGCGCCCAGGCCCAGAGTTCAAGCCCCACGACCAACAAAAAAAAAAGATAAAATTAAAGTTATAAATTTCAATCCAAGATATGAACAGGACTTTTAAATCACACTCACTTAATAGAAGTAAAATCATTTACCCAAACTTTTTATATGAATGTATCATGTTTCACGGCTTATATTTGCTATATTTTTCTTCTATTTGCTATAGTTTCTTCTATTAGGTAATTTTCAAACTTCCTTAGTGGTGGGATATTTTCAATGAGTTGCACTGGGTTTATGCAAATGATGCCATCCGTAATTTGAAGAATACCAGAGCAGTTTACCTTCATTTTATTTTTATATGATTTCTCAAGGACTATTTTTAATCTGATATGTTATTAAAGTAAGCGAATGCTTTACATTTATTTTTTCTAAAATTCCTGAATTAATTTACAGAAATATTATTCACCATAAAACACAAAACCATACAACAATGAATTCTTCTCAAACTAATCTTAGAAGAACCTTATTATTATTTTTCTTTGTTTTGTCGGTTATGGGGGATGAACTCGGCCTGGGCGCTCTCCCTCAGTTCTTCAGTTCAAGGATAGTGCCCTTCCACTTGAGCCACATGGCCACTTCTGGCTTTTATTCTGCTTATGTGGTGCTGAGGAATTGAACCCAGGGCCTCATGCATGAGAGACAAGCATTCTACCACTGAGCCAACCTCCCAGCCCAAAAGCTTATTTTAAAAGTAAGAATAACTGGGTGCCGGTGGCTCATGCCTGTAAATCCTAGCTGCTCAAGAGGCTGAAATCTGAGGATCATGGTTCAAAGCCAGCCCGGGCAGAAAAGGCAGTGAGTCTCTTATATCCAATAAACCACTAGAAAACCAGAAGTGGTGCTGTGACTCAAGAGGTAGAGCGCTCGCTTTGAACTGAAGAGCGCAGGGACAGCGCCCAGGCCCAGAGTTCAAGCCCCATGACCAACCAAAAAAAAAAAAAAAAAGAAGAAGTATACCAATTAAGTATTTGTCTAATATACAAAAGGTACCCATGCCACAGTTGAATGCAATGACATGTTAAAATAAATTCTCAGAAACAAATTTTCATTAGTGAAAAGCAAGAAGTGATCTACAATACCACCATTTTTAGCAATCTAACTTAGACTACATATTCTGTGTGCAATGGAGTGGCAGCAACAATGAATTCAGCTTGACTGATCTTTGGAACATTTGGGTACCTTGAAAAGATCTTAATAAAACAGAAAAACATGAGAATTACTGAAAAAATCCTTGCACAACACAAAATTTCAAGTATCAGATAAAAATGAACAGACACTAAAACTTTTGAAACAATATTGTAGGATACATTATAACCAAGCATCTATACTTTCTAATTTCAAAATTATTAAAGATAGATACGACTAGGGTTGGAAAATATAACCTATGAGCTAAGATGGCATATTTGTTGTTGTTTGGAGGGATTGAATGAAGTCCCTGAGCTCCTCAGTTTAAGGCCAGCGCACTCTACCATTTGAGCCACAGAGCCACTTCCGGTTTTATGTTGGCTAATTGGAGATAAGTCTCACGGACTTTCCTGCCCGGGCTGGCTTTGAACCACGATCCTCAGATCTCAGCTCTCTGATTAGCTAGGATTACAGGTGTGAGCCACCACCGCCTGGCAGCTTATATATTTTTAGAAGGTTAAAAAAATAAAAGCCAAACAAAACTAAATAAAACCCCCAAATATCTACAAGCCTAAAATGTTACTATGTTCTCTTTAAAGAAAGTTTTCTGTTCTCTATCTCTATAACACATTTCATAATTAATTGTTCATCAGTAGTTTCTATGTGTGTGTATATATATAAATGAACATATTTCTGATAACTACATTTCCAGCTAACTGAAGATCATTTTATTTAGATTTTTTTCAAAAATACATCAAAGTCAATATGTGCAAAAGGAAACTAATTTTATTTTTCTCACCAGACCAATTCTTTTTTCTGTGTTCTATCCTATCTGTGGAAGTAATATAACTCAGGCTCAAGGCCCTGAGTTTCTCATCACTCTCACCCCACACACAATCAATTATTTAACTTGATGTCTTCTACATTTTCAGGACTTCTAAATTTCCCTTTTCTTTCAACAGCCACCTTCTTTTAGGTTTACTTTTTAGAAAAAGAAATAGACTCTGATTCTAAATCTTTTCTTCACACATCAAAAATTAGAGGCAATGATATCTACATATGAAAGATATGCTAATGAACTTTTAAATGTGTCAACAGTGAAAACCAGCAACAGATACTCAAAAGAAAAAAAATTCCCAATATACCAGGCACAAATGGTAATCTTTATTAATAAACAGGAATATTGTGTAGATGAAATGAATGTTCTGATAGCTATCTTTTTTGCCCTTTGTGAATAAAATTCTCTATTACTGGCTGTTCTAACACAAATTTTATCACTAAATTATGGATCTGATTTAGTGCTACCAGTTTAAAACTATCAATCCATACCTTTGGATTCTTTTCAATTTTCTTTTCTCAATTCTTATGCAAATTTGACTACTTTATTAATGTATTTATTGTAGGTCTTAAGATTTTTATTAAGATTTTGTTTAAGAAATAGAAGAACAAGAAAGTTTTGTTTTGATATTTCCATGCAACAAATGAGTCGGCATTTACTTAGATTTGCTTTATCTCTTAAAACATTATTTATTTTGGAATGTTTCATGGGCTATTGAGAAGAATGAGTGTCTTGCATCATTAGATTAGATAATCTGTAGGTGTCAGTCAGTCAAGTCTATTAGGTGTCTACAGTGCTATTTACTTTGAGGTTTTGTTTGCTGTTTTTTGTCTGGAGCTGTCAGAGAGAGTGAGATATGGATGTTTCACAGCATTTTTGTCTTGGTGTCTCTCTGTGACCCTAATACCACTTTAAACTCTCAGCTCACTTGCATAGGTCTGGAGTATCAAAAATAAGAAGGGAAAGGCTGTATTTTCTGATCCTGGCTTTTCATGCCTGAGGAGTTGCTGACCCTCCAAATCCCTGATAGAGGGTTAAGGCTAGCTCCACCCCTCTGTTGTAGAAGTTACCTGGTTTACCTGTGATTCAGACTTTAGCTTACTCACATCATATAATTATTGCATTAGACTAGCATGAATTAGTAAAATTTCATAGCATATATTATATGTATTTAGCAGCAATTTATGGATATGTGATATCTGTATCTGTATATGTATATATGTATATATATATATCCCACATTTTCAGTGCATGCTTATTGTTTAAAATAATGTCTTATGTCCCTGAAAGATATCTCTAAACCAATTGAAAGGCAAATATTCTTTCAGACGTATAAACAGCTGTTTCATTGTTCCAAAGTCCTTTAATAAATATGGAACTTGTTCTCTGGGCCAGGCTATGTTACAGATACTGAAGGAGCAGTGACAGTATGTCTCAAAATGTTTCCTTTAGTGTAAGCAACTGTTTTGTTCTTGAAATTAAGATTACAATAAACTCTTCAAATAGTCTTGGGGATATTTTTTGTTAAAAATTGATATTGAGAATAAATTTATTTTACATTTATTAAATAAAATATTATTGAGAAGTTGCTTTTATCAAAAGAACCTACTTTAATTGTATATTGTTGAATCTTTAACTTAAAAATTATTAAGCAGTATACAAAGAGGTTTCAGTTCCAAAAGTCAAAATATGGGTTCAATGCATTTTGATCAGATTCCCTTTCCATCATTCTCTCTTTTATTCTCCCATCCCTGCCCTCAAGCTACATATTTTAATTTGTGCAATGCACATTGAATATAACGAATGCATAATCTCACCTTTTCTGCATTACTGTAGTAATCAATAATTTATATTTGATCAAATATTTTCATAAACAATTTTTCATTTATTTAAAGTATTAATAATAGTGACTGGCAAGAAATAAATAAACTAACAAATGGGGCAATGTCATTCTTTCTGATGGAGGCATAGAATTCCATTGTGTATATATACCACATTTTCTTGATCCATTCATCTACTGAGGGGCATCTGGGTTGGTTCCATATCTTAGCTATGGTAAATAATGCTGCAATAAACATAGTTGTGCTGGTAGTTTTAGTGTGGTCTTGTTTGTAAACATTTGGGTAAATGCCCAAAAGTGGGATTGCTGGGTCATAGGGGAGTTCTATGTGAAGTCTTTTGAGGAACCTCCATACTGCTTTCCAAAGTGGTTGAACAAGTTTACATTCCCACCAACAATGAAGTAAGGTTCCTTTCTGTCACATCCCCTCCAGCATCTGTTGTTAGAGTTCTTGATTTTTGCCGTTCTAACTGGAGTGAGGTGATATCTCAATGTTGTTTTGATTTGCATTTCTTTTATGGCTAGGGATGTTGAGCATTTCTTCATGTGTCTATTGGCCATCCTTCTTTCTTCTTCAGAGAAGTTTCTCTTTAAGTCTTTCACCCACTTATTTATTGGGCAGTTGTTTCTTTGAGGATTTGTTGTTGGGGGGTTTAATTTTTTGAGTTCCAAGTATATTTTAGATATGAGACCCTTGTCCGTTGTATGGCTAGTAAAGATCTTCTCCCAATCCGTGGGCTTTCTATTGATCTTGCTAGGGAAAAACTTGGAAAAAATTATATTAAGTGAAGTAAGCCAGGCCCAAAGAAACATAGGTCCCATGGTTTCCCTTATTTGTAATATCTAGTAGATGTATGAGTCAAGTGGAAAAGGTCAGATAATGTGATGTCAGGAAAATAAACCCTTAGATATGTATTTTAATGTTTTTTTTCTTTTACGCATGTGTTTCTAATGCATTTATAAGATTATCTCTTTTTTGCTTTGTATGTCCCTCCCCCACAGTATAACCCCTGCTTTCACTATATTTGATGTCAGTATAACTTGTGGAGGAGATGGGGAAAAACCAGTTGTTTAAGGATACAGGTGGACCTGTTGCAACAATGAGAAGTACAAGTTGTTGTCATGTCCAAAACGAGCTTTACAACGTCGGTGGGGGGGGGGGGGGCCGGAAGGGGGGGGAAGGAGAAGGATTGGGATTGGGATTGCGGGGGAGGGGGGAGGCTGGGAAGGGATGTGAAGGGTAAACAAAGGAGGAGGCTGCAATGCTTGGTAAGAAATGTACGCATTATCCTGCCCATGTAATTGTAACTCCTCTGTACAGTATGTTCACAAATAAAATAAAATAAAATTAAAAAAAAGAAATAAATAAACTGTAAATAAAATAGAAATATAACCAATATGTTTTAAAATTAATATTAATGAAAATGAATATTAATGATGATTCTTATAAATGTTATGTTTTCCAGCTGAGGGAAAGTTAGGAACCACATTTCTTAGGTAAGATTTGAATTTGAAAATATTTCCTGGGCACCTCATTTCTAATAAGGTATAATAAATAGGGGCGAATAATAATTTTATGCTTGGATAGTATAAAATTAAATTGCTTCTTTCTATGACAACTATGAATTGCGTAGAAATTTTAAAAAGTAAAACACACATTTGATTGTTTATTTATTTATTTTTTTTGGTCCAGTCGTGGGTCTGAACTCTGGGCCTGGGCACTGTCCCTCCGCTCTTCAGCTCAAGGTTAGCGCTCTACCACTTGAGCTACAGCGCCACTTCCGGCTTTTTTCCTTTTTGCTTATGTGGTGCTGGGGAATCGAACCCAGGGCCTCAAGCATGCAAGGCAAGCACTCTACCACTGAGCCACCTTCCCAGCTCTAAAGCATACATTTGAATAGTTCTTTTTTCTATCTTTCTGTCTTCCTTTCCTTTTTTTTTTTTTTTTGTTGTTTGTTTTTGGTCAGTCTTGGGGTTTGAACTCGAAGTCTGAGCTCTGTCCCTGAGTTTTGAGCAAGGCCACTGCTCTACTACTTTAGGTCACAGCTTCACTTCCAGTTTTGTAGTGTTTAATTGGAGATAAAAGTCTCATGGACTTTCTGTCAGAAGCTGTCTTCCAACTGCTACCCTCAGATGTCAGCCTCTAGATAAGCTAGTGTTTCAGGGGTGAGCCACCAATGTCTGGCAGTTATTTATTTATTAAAAAAATTGCATTACCTTTAATTAGTTGCTCAAAGTGTAGGTATTCAACAAATCAATTTATATGATTTCAAATGTGAAATATAGAAATGGATGCTACAAATCACTAAAAATTTAGCAGAAATTATCATTTTCTCACATTGAACCAAAAACAAAAACTAGTTGTTTCAGTAAATGTTATCATTGCTTTATTTCTAAATTAATAAATGTAGGAAAACTAATTTACAAACTACATTTTCAGCTTTCTATATAGACCCATGTTGTTGTTTTTTTTGATACAGATCCACATTTTTATGAGGATATTCAAACTTAGGACAGAAATATAGTTTATGTTTTTGTGAATATTTGAATAATTGTACATAATTTGTTTTCATATCTAGTGTTTCACAAGAAGCAAATAAAATTTATTTGAATTTTTTTCTATTTTGATAACATTATGACATGATGTGATTGAGTAAAATTCATATAAATAAGACATAATCATTCATTATGTTAATTTTAATTGTCATTGGATACCTATTTTCTTTTGTCATCTATAAATATGTTTATTATATTTAAATTTTAAGGCCCATAGGATTATTAAAAGTTTTATTTCTTATTTTAAGTTAAATCTGCACCACATCTTAATTTAAATGTAGTTGAAGCTGTTACTTTATATGACTTTCATCTCCAATTCAGATCGATACATATATCACAGTGATCTTAAACATTCAAGGCAAGTTTTGATATGCCTTCTAAATAATTCCTTTTAAACATTTTGTTAGACCTTCAAAGGATCAAAAAGAGGACATGGGATCCATGTAGCTTTTCTTTATTTTCTTTTTTGTAAGTTATGCTTGACTTTTCATGAAAGGAAGTTAAAATGTAAAGTCCAGAAACAAAATATTGTGATAATATTTTAAGAAACAAGAATAAAATATTTTACATATTTTATTAAGAAAACTCAGAAGGATAAAAGGGGAATTTTTGCTGAATCTATTTCTTAGATAAATGATCCAAAATAGAATGCTATATAGATAGAATAGTAATAACTATTTAATATAAAAATTTCTACTAGTATATGTCTGAGTCAAGCAGAAAAGGTCAGATAAGTTGATGTTAGGGGAATGAACCCCAAGATAAGTATTGAAATGTATTTTTTTCTTTCATGCAATTGTTTCTAACATATTTATAAGATGATTTCTATGTTGCTTTGTATGTCCCTCCCCCACGGTATAACCCCTGCTTTCACTGTATTTGATGTTGTTATAATTTGTGGAGGGGAAGGGAAAAAACAAAATGTTTAGCTAGGGATGCAGGTGGACCTATTGCAACAATGAGATGTACAAGTCGTTATGTTGAAAAATGAACTTTACAACTTTGGTGGGGGAGGAGGATCAGATGGGGGGAGGTGGGGGGGAGTATGGGAAGGGATGGGAAGGGGAAACAAAGAGGAGGCAACAATGCTTGATAAGAAATGTACTCGTTATCTTGCCCATGTAATTGTAACTCCTCTGTCCAGTATTCTCACACACACACAAAAAAAGTTCTATTGATTTAGATGCTCTTAACAATAATGTCAAGCTTAGCTTAATATCTATAATTTAGTTTTATTGCAATTCTCTCTTTCTATATATAATCTTTCCTTGTATACTTTTCAGTTGCTGATCAACACCTTCCATTACCTTGACTTATCACTTATCTGTTTTTAGTGCACTTCCACTACATGGTCAAACAGATTAATTGTTTTCTGGAGTTAGGTATATAAAAGTTGAAAGGACATAGCTTTGAGGTGACTCTTACATTCATATCCTGATATTAAGACCTTTAACTGTAAGCCTGGCACCAGGTGGCTCACGCCTATAATCTTAGCTACTCAGGAGGCTGAGATCTGAAGATGGAGGTTCAAAGCCAGCCAGGGCAGGAAAGTCCATGAGACTCTTATTTCCAATTAATCACTAGAAAACTGAAGTGGCGCTGTGCCTCAAGAGGTAGAAACTAGCCTGGAGTTGAAGAACTGAGGGACAGCGCCCAGGCCCCACAACCTAAAAAAAAAAAAAATCTTTAACTATAATCCATTCTAACATATAATTTATTTTTCGATTCAAGATACAAACTTATTACACTTAATGACTCAGCTTTCAATGTATGTGGATATGTATGAATGTATAATATATATATATATATCTCACATTTTCTTTATTATCCATCAAGTGCTTGAGCTGATTTCATAATCGTTCTACTGTGAATGGTTCAGTAGTAAACATGAGTAAATAAGTAACTCTCTAGTAAGCTGACTATAGTTTTTTGGAATATATGATCAGAAGTCGTATCACTTATCACATCAAAGTTCTGTTCAAGTTTTTGAAGAAATTTCCTTCTAATTTTTATAGTGTCTGAACTAAATTGCATACTGATCAACAATGTACACAAGTTCCTTACCATTCCTCAACTCCAGATTCTTGTTATTTTTATGGTGATAGCTATTCTGTTGCAATAGCATAATTACATATGTAATCACATGTATAATTCTAAGTGAAATCTTATGTCTTCATATTAATTTTATAAAAGCCTTTTATGACAGTCTCATTAAGTAGCCCAAGCTCAGGAATTTGCTAGCCATATGACCTGGGCTGGCCTGGTACTCACAATCCTATAGCCTTAGGTAATACAATAAGGATTCTTCTTATAAAGTCTACAAATAAGCTCTTTACAGTCATCTTAGCTAGTCATTCTTCTGTATAAAAACTAAAAAAAAACTATTGTTAATTATCTAAATAAACTGCTAAAAAGTTGAGATCACATTAGGTTCTACCCTATTTATGTCTTTTCTGTTTATGTCCCTAATAATTGTTAGCAAATTGTATACTTCTTGTTAGAATGATTATTGATGTCACTCCTACTGTCCAACTCTCTTTCATATTAACACTTACTTTTTAAAACTGTTTATTTGTGCTAGTGATTAAAAATTCTTTGTTTTGCAGAAACTCCTAGAAGTTTCTTGTCTAACAATATATTAAAAGATCTTTCCTGACACATACTTTTTCAAATATAAGAAATTATCACATTTGTAAAATGTCATCATATTTTTAAAAAGTTTAATTTTTAATTGTGTAATCTTCATATTTTCACATATAATCATTATGAATTGGTTACTTTAGTAAATTATCAAGAAACAATTTCTTGATTTCAAGTATTTCTGTTACACTCTTTGCTATCTGATATACATTTTATTATTAAAAGGTGTAAAAATATGGAGAAATATATTCAGATAAACTAGGTTCAATTTTCTTATTTATATTTTGACAGTTTGCATGTAGTTGATTACAATTATGCCAACAATTTTACCTCCCACATTGTGTCTCTTTTTCCTTTTCATTTAAATTCCCAGCAAGTTTTTGAATTAGGTAAAAAAGATGTTAGAAAAGGATCTCATGCTGAAGATATGATTGGATAGCCATATTTTCTCCTTAGCAGTTAATTTATTAGAATGTCCTTACCTTTCTTTTAGTAGCTTGAAGTATGGTTCATTGTTCATTGTTTTGTGTCAGAGTGAGAGATTTCCCTGCTACCAGGTTCCCTCCACAGACAAAGCTAATTAAATACAAAGCAAGAGAGATTTCCACACTAATAAATCTGCCTGTGGGTTAAGACACTATGTCACTTTGGTAGTTCTTTCAATAAAGCCAGAAGGGATTAAAACCAGAGCTTTTTTAATCATTGCTCATGACATTAGTAATAGTCCACCAATCCTACCGTATTGCAATGAATGCTCTGACAGAAAATTTTCCCATACTGCTCCCAGCAATCGAAGTAAGATGGCCAGCACTTAAGACAAGTGACAGATTTTATTATCAAAATTCATACATATTTCTCTTGGTAGCAGAAATAAAAGAAACTGATTTGCATCTCTATAAATCCTAATTGATCAAACATAGCCATACTTGGATCATAAAAACAGCTTCTCATTTAAAGACTTTTGATTTTAACAACAGCTGTCTAGTTCAAGGACTATTCAAATTGGTGTTTATACTGAATGTTCTGCTTGGTTTCGATATATCAATTTGTAGATTAGATCATGTGAGATTGAATTACATTTCAATTTACTCTTCTTTCAAAAAATAAAGACTACTTGTTTGGATATTTGATAGTCACCAGTCATCTTTCCAAACTTGCTACTCATAGAGGGAATAGCATTGTCTTTTTTTTTTTTTTTTTTGGGGGGGGTCCTGTCGTGGGGCCTGAACTCTGGTACTGGGCGCTGTCCCTCGGCTCTTCAGGTCAAGGCTAGCACTCTACTGCTTGAGCCACAGTGCCACTTCGGGCTTTTTTCTTTTTGCTTATGTGGTGCTGAGGAATTGAACCCAGGGCCTTGTGCATGCAAGGCAAGCGCTCTACCACGCTCTACCAGCGTTGTCTTATTGTAGGCATAAAGTTTCCAGGACTAGAAATTCTTTCCTTAATCTGATAATTAAAATATTTTAATCCAGCTTTAGTCAAAATAGAGAGCTGTGTTATGTTATCTATAAGTTGGAGATTTTTAAAAAAGTTACATTAGATCTATTTAATGAAATAATCCCCAAAGTTTATATTTTATAGCCCCTGCTATACCTACCAAGACATTTACTCAGAGCCATCATGAGTGACTTCCTCTATTTTTTATACCTTTTCATAGTATTTTCAGACTTATGCAACACAAAATAATTATACCAAGGGGCTGGGGGTTTAGCCCAGCGGAAGGGCGCCCGCCTGGCGTGCCCAAGGCCCTGGGTTCGGTTCTCAGCCCTAGTTTTAAAAAAAATAATAATAATTATACCAAGCAAAACTTGCCATTACATCACTGTTGGATTCTTACAGCCAGTCCCTTTCTTCACACAGTACAAACATGGTTCCACATTGAAACACTAGTAAGCATTAGTATAGCCAGGCACTGGTGGCTCATACTTGTAATCCTAGATATTCAAGAGGCTAAGATACGAGGATCAAGGTTCAAAGTCAGACCTGGCAGGAAAGTCCATGAGACTCTTATCCCTAATTAACTACTAGAAAACCGGAAGTGGTGCTGTGGCTCAAGTGGTAGAGTGCTTGCCTTGAGCTGAAGTGCTCAGGGACAGTGACTAAGCCTAGAATTCAAGCCCTATGACCGATCCAATGAAAAGAACAAAAAACATTTAGTATACATAATTATTAACCGGCACTATATTCAGTTAGATGTTGTGGTGAAACTTCATCCATTAACTTTGTTTATATGCATCTAAGAACTAGAGATTTATCAATAAAACAAATATGAATCTTTGTCTTCATAGACCCTCTCTACTAGTGATTAAAAAATAATTCTCCTCAGTCATTCCAGGTTTCTATTTTGGCTTTCTTCCTTTCTTATATTATAAAAGAGAAATTAAAATGATCACATTATAATATATTTTTTCAGGGGCTGGGGGTTTAGCCCAGTGGAAGGGCGACCGCCTGGCGCACAAGGCCCTGGGTTCAGTCCCCAGCCCTGGAAAAAAAAAAAAAGACATAAAAGCTATAATATATTTCTTCAAAGACATGACTGAAAATACTATGCAATTCTGAACCAATAAATATGTTACTTAGCAGCAAATAAGTAGGTTACTTATAGGGTAGAGAAATTTTCCATTCAGAGGAAAACTATTTTGAACAAATAGCACATTTGACAGGTGGCTAGTAGTTAATGAATAAGATATACAAGTCTTGAAAAGCAGTGGGCAGGAAAATGGATACAGGTAAGTAGACATATGTGAAAATATTTTGGTATATCTTGTGTGTTTCATAATCTTAGCAAATATCCACTAGAAATAATTTCATTCAAAATTATGAAATGTTGGAAGAGCTCCTGAGATGAAGAACATTAAACTGTATTTTACTATAAGTTTATTTTCATCAATTAGGCTTCTCATAAATTTCAAAGATGCTTAAAGGGATTGGAAAACATAGAGTTGCTAAAAGACATACAAATATCTTTGCCAAACATGATTAACTATGTTAAGTTGGGAGTGATCAATGTTTACAGTGATTTTGCTGGTGGAACACCAAGGGGAGGTTTGTTCAGAATTGCTCAAGGCTCTTCCCAGGTGGCCTATATTAAACTAGTGAGAAATTAATCAGAGCAAGGAAATGCTTATTATCATTATAATAATTCCCAGCAGCAAGGTCTTTTAGACTGTAGTAAAGTCTTCCAAGTTTTTCCACTTGAGTTATGTAAAACTACACGCAACAATACACTGGAGAATTTACTCATGGATACAAGCCTGCTCTGACAGAAAGGCAGGGAGATGGCCAATCAGTCTTTTTGCTTCTCTAATTGCTATGACTCCAGGAAACCTATGATGAATTTAAACACATAGAGTTGTCCTTATAATTTTTCTCTATGAAAGCAAGTTATTCATTTTCATAACCAAAATAGTCATTAAAAATAGATCTATGTTTGCTGTGAATATCTAGAGAATTATATCTTTGTATGTATGTGTGTGTGTGTGTGTGTGTGTGTGTGTGTGTGTGTGTGTGCGCCTGTCCTAGAGTTTGAATGGAAAGCCTGAGAACTGTTCATAATTCCAAGAAGCTCCAAACATGAACTAAGTGTTAAACAATCAAGTGTGTACATAGAATAAAGATCTGAAGAGGAAGGGATGTGTAATTTTATTTCTAGAAAAATACGAGAAGGAATATAAATATAAATAGCATAGAAATGTCTTAAGTGCGGAAAGTTATCTTGAATTTGGAAATATCCATTAAACATCTGTTTTCCACTGCGTGCTTATAGAGTAAATAAAGCTATGAGAGCCAATTACATGGGTTTTATCCCATTTTAAAGTGCTTTAAAATGGAGATGTGAAAAGACAAATTTATCTTTTTTTCATACTTCTATTTATGTATGTTATTTGTATGTTTGTTCAAAAGCATTTACATATAGAATAGATATTCATTTACATCCTTTACAATATATTATATGCTCAATGAAATCATGAAACCTAGCAATTCCAGATGGACAACTGTTGTCCCCTATTCCACACCCAAATTCATTTCAATCACACATTGTTCTAAGTCTACTATGGGAATCTGTCTTTTTAAATTAATAATACCAAGGAATGTAGCTTGTTCCTGTTAAATTGACTTCAGATTGAGTAGATTTTTCAACCATAAGTAGTTGACATGCAATAATTGAAACATTTGTACTAAAACGGTAATTTATCAGATGTGTGAAATAGACTAAGCATCTTGTATTTTAGCTAGAGCATGATCTTTCCAGGTGTTGAGGGACAGCTTATGGCATAGCAATAGTATCCTGAAATGACACAGACCTCAGATTCTATGAAGCCAGTCCTCATTATCAGACCCTGTAGTTTTCTGATACTATAATGTACAGGCATCCATCCCTATTCTCAAGTAGTAACTTGGTCCATATTTATGTCCTCTAGTCAAGATAAAAGAAACACCCATGTCTTTCTCAACACATGATGTACACATTGTATGTATCTGTACATATCTTTGCTTAACCTATCATCTGCTTCAAGTTTTTTTCCTTGTATGATTTCTATTATCAAAGGGAAAGATTGAGTTTTTCAATATTACATATAATACTAAAATTATATTGTGATTGTATTTATGGTAATGACATTTGCAGAATAATTTATGACTCTTTCATTGAGCTATTGATTATTACTTCTCTACTGTCCTTGAAATCATAGATATTTCCCATAAGATTTAGATTCTCTATCTCATTATTGAAATAACCTGTCAACTGAACATCTACAATCATGCTATTAATCACTGCATGTGGAAATTCATTTCCAAATACATTTGCCATATGTACTGAAATTATAACCTAATTTCCTTCATTATAACAGAAAATAGTTTCTCTTCTCTGCCAAACAGTTAAGTGAATGTTAGTTTAAATATATGAATGATTCTTTTGCTAATTACCTGGGTAGCTTTGGCTGAAACAATTGCTAGACCATCAATTTCTTATATATAGACAAAAAATATCTAGACTGGATAAATTAGATGTTATCTGCCAGATATTATATGCCAAAAGCCACCATGGCAAATTATAAATAATGCTACTTTATTAAATGAGTAAAGATACATTCTGATCTGATATTTTGAAAAGTATAACTAATACTTTATTATTCAGAATTTTAAACAGGATTTAAAATACTTTGCCATGGTCTATTATGCTTCTTCTGAAAATGGACTTTACTTGTTGATATATTCACCACTGTAGATTATAAATAATTTTTGAGGGAATGAAAAACTGTTCAGAACTGTTTTCAAGTCACCTAGCTATTTCTCCCCTGGAGATTAATATGATAAAGAGAAAAGATGCTGAAGAAGCACCTCAATAAATATCTTTGGCCTTTCTCAGAAGTATAGTTTTTTGCTTTTAATTAGCCTAATTTTGGCATTTCAATAGTTAAATTCCAAGTTATATTGATTTTTCAAAAGGCTGCTCTAATGGTATAACAAATCATCAGTGCAAATGGATAGAAACTTAACCTTCTAAAAGAGCTTAGTCACAGCAGTAAAACAGTATACAAAAATACTATTGATTAAAATAAAACTATTCCAATTCTGTCTTAAAATAAACTAGTAGGCAGATATATCATTATATTTCCATTTCTTAAGAATCCCAAAAGAATCTGAAATTTAAATTATGTTACTCTGAAATTTAGGTGTTTCTTAATTTTATTAGTAAATAGACTAAAGAGTACCTATTGATTATAGTGCTAACGATTAATGCTTATTGAGAGAATTTTAAATATTTGCTTTACAACTTAAACATTTTAAGTAAAGGGGTCTTTTTTATTTTTTTAATTTTTATTGTTATTATAGACTGATATACAAATGGTTACAGTTACAAGAATCAGTATTAAGTACAGTTTTTTTGAACCATGTTTACCTTTGTCTTACTCTCTCCAGTTTTCCTCTCTATCCCCACATATTATTTTCCACATAAAGTTTCTGAGTATCACTATTGTATTTGTTCAGCCTTTGTTCTACCTTTTCTGTGCCATGCTTACCCTCCTTGGAGGGTAAGCAATCTAACAAACAAGACAAAAGGAAAAGAAAAACAAAACAGCAACAATGGCAACTAAAATGTCTCATTCCTTTTTCTTGGATTAAATTTCATAAAGTATTAGTTCATATGATCATGTATACATAGCTACTGAACTTTTGTCAACTACTCATATGCATATTTTTCTTTGGCATCAGTATGTGAATGTCTAGAAATCCTTTTAATTTATTTATCATGTCCCAATGTGTATTTATGTGTGTGTGTGTGTGTGTGTGTGTGTCTATCAATCAGTGTGTTTACTTGTAGATTTATAAGCACATTCCAGTTACCACAAATTAGGTAAACCATGCAACTTATGTTTCTTTGAATCTTGCTCACTTCACTTAGTATCATTTTTTCCAAGGTTTTCCATTTCCTTACAAATGGTACACTATACAATATAATTCTTTCTAATGGGTGAGTAGAATTCTATTGTGTATGTGTAAGACATTGTCCTGATCCATTCATCCACTGAGGGGCATCTGGGTTGATTCCTTATCTTGTCTATACTAAACAATTTTGTAATGAACATAGTTGTGCTGGTAAGCCAGATACTGTGAAAATATTTCAATAAGGTGTACGGAAAACTCTTGGCTTTATAAACATGAGTCTTAACTCCCTAAGTAAAGATAAAGAATCATGGCAAATCAAAGAAAGACTGGATTAATAGAATTACATCAAACTGAAGAGCTTCTACATGGCAAAAGATGTAGCTAGCAAGATAAATAGAAAACCTACAGAATGGAAGAAGATCTTTACTAGCTATGCATCAGACAAGGGCCTCATATCTAACATTAACTAGAGCTAAAAAAAAACAAACAAACTATAACTCCACAAATAAACTCTCAAAACTGAATAACCCAATCAGAAAATGGGCTAAAGACTTAGAAAAGAAGTAAGAATGGCCAATAGACACATGAAGAAGGGTTTAACATCTCTGGCCATAAAAGAAACTCAAATTCAAACAACATTGATATTCCACCTCACTCCAGTAATAATGACAATTATAAAGAAAACGAACAATAACAGATGCTGGAAGGGTAAGTGGCTGAAAGGGAACTCAATTATGAAGTACACTGTTGGTAGAAGTATAAACTTATTCAAGCACTCTGGAAAGCAGTAGTTCCTTAGAAGATTAAGCATAGAGCTACCCTATGACCCAGCAATGTCACTTCTGGGCATTTATCCAATAGAACACAAACAAGGCCACACTAAATGGGTCCTTAAATTGATCTTTTTCCTCTATATTAAGATCAGATTGTGCCCATATGGTACATACTGAATTATTTTGCCACACATAATCACAAAAGAACACCCACATACACAGACACTTGAATGATTTTTGATTCTGTTATATTATCAAAAGCACAAATTATCAAAAGCACTAAGAACCAATGCAACAAAACAATGTGTTGGAAATGAACTGTACAACTTCGGTGAAGGGAGAATTGGGGGAGGAAAATTGGGAGAAAAATGAGGGAGGGAGTAACAAGTTCATCAAGAAATGTATTCACCACCTTACATGTGTAACTGTAGCCCCTTTCTACAGCATCTTGACAATTAAAATAAATTTATAAAAGGCACTACAAGTACAGTGAAAAGATATTTCTAAATTTTTGTTTTATCAATCTATTGTTGTTTTCATTGCAGTAACTTTCTTTTTTTGCACCTACTTCATATGTTAAAAAGAACTTTGGGGTTGTTTAGTTTTTATTTCCCTATTCTCTTTTATATGTCTCCATTGGTCTGTTTTAAACATTATCCTTTCAAAATATTCTTTTTGTAGTGATTTATTTAGTAGTGCCAGAAAATAAACTACAAAGCAAAGAGATGCTTATATATCCATTTATAAGAAAGAGTTTATATGGAGTACTACACATCACAGACATATCATTTGATAGCAAATCAATATGTGCCTACTATCAAAATGCATCAGCTTAATTTAAATAAAATATCCAAAGCATAAGCTATGAAAACTTACTTTTCAATAGAAAGCCCCATATCCTTACCAGACATAATCATAAAGAATTTTGTGATTAGGGGGATATAAAAGGCTATATGAAACTATTTGAGTTTTGATTGTCCTAACAGTGCCATGTAAATTATTATGTGTGGAAGGGGAAACGTAGGACATTAAGAATGGAAACATGAGTCTATATCAAACAATTGAAAATGAATCAGGTTGCACTCTGGCAAGTGATGAGATTGATATTATTGTTTTTCCATGTGTTATGACATCACTCATAAGCTTTTATTCTTATAGATAGGTTATTAAAATATTTTCCTCATGTAAATCAAAACAAAATTTCAAAGTATTAGTTATTATGAAAACACACACAGCTGTCGATATACATATAGAATATATCTATATGTAATATATAGATATCTATAGATAAATATAGATATCTAAATATATAGATAGATAGATAGATTTGCCTACACAAGTGTTCAAACTGAGGAGCTTGTGCTTGCTCAGCTTGCTTGCTCAGATGAATATCTGACATTGAATTCATATTTCTAGCCCATCTTTCATTGGTTAATTGACCATAGAGTCTCATGGACTTTTCTTCTGTTGGTCTTTGAACTTAGGTCCTCTGGATCCCAGGTTCCTGAAATTACAGATGTGAGCTCCAGTGTTTTCCTGCTTATGCTATTAAAAAAACACATTCCTAAATTTTGTGATCGTTGTTGTGAAGATAAACTATGTTTCTAACATAATGATTAGCTAACAACAACGTAACATAAAGTAGTTGACTACTTATTTTGATGTCATAAGTAGAACTTTTAAAAAATATCTAATAATTAAGATTATAATAAGTATCATAATCAATCCACTTATAGACTATGTAACCTCCTTAATTAAGACCAAATAACATAGAAATGATAGTGTAATAAAAAGTTTCTATTCATTAATCACTTTTGAATATGGAACTCTAATTTGATTTGTTCTAAAAAAATCAATGATTATATCATTGCAGCTAACATTAAAGGATCATACTTGTTTTAGAGAAATAGTTTTCAGCAGATGTTTATCACAGTAATATGTGCTAACCAGCATCTCGATATTTAAACTTTTAATGTGGTTCATTTTAGTTTATAAAATTTAGAATTCTGCAGGACTGTAATTTAAATATTTGTTTTGGGGATGCAAAATATGATATATATATATATATTCCTACTTATACATAATTAATGTATCATTTGGGAGTTCAGATTTCTTTTTTAGCAGAAAACATAGGTATATCCATATACTAAACATAACAATTCCATTTAATTACTGATTTTTCCCCCTTTTAACCAGTAATTGCATTAAAGATCTTCTAAATGGACAGGGTTTTTGCCTTATGCTATTTATTTTGGAGGTATCTGACCCTGTTAATACTATTAAATTTAAGACTATAAAAGATGAAAGACAATAGACTATTTTACATAGTAAATGTATCATTTTTAGGCAGACACTTGTGGCTAATATATAATTCTACATGAGATCAGAGGATCACAATTCCACACCAGTTCAGGCAGGAAAATCTATGAGACTCCTATCTCCAATTAACCAGAAAAAAAGACAGAAGTAGGGCTGTGGCTCAAATGGGAGAGTGTTATCCTTAAACAAGAGCAAATCAGACTCAGTGACCAGGTGCTTAATTAAAACTGCAGGACTGAAAAAAAAAAGTACAATATGTAGCAATTAATGTACAAATAGTACACGTTTGTATTTAAAATTAAAACACTAAATTTGATGTAATTCATTAAAAATAAAATATCAAGGTCTGTAGGCATAATTCAAGTGGAAGAACACTTACCTAGTATGAGCAGTGCTCTGAAATCAGACACCAGTACCACCAAAGAAAAATTAGAAATGAAGAATTTAATATAGTGTAGCAATAATTTCTGTTTGTGTGAAATTGCCTCTACATTGCTTTAACTAACCACCATGTGTAGGGGACATGGGGAGCAAATTTGGTGCTGAGAGGGAGTTGAGTGAGCCCGATTTTCTGTAAAGCGCATGGGCCAAAGATGGCGCAGAGAGGGAGTTGAGTGGGCAGAGCCAAATTTGCTTTACATTCAGTGCATAACCAGCTCGTGGAAGCTTAGGTGCATGATAAGGTGTGACCTTTACAGTGATTGGTTCCTTTTCCTCCCCTCCCATGCCACCTGCTCTTTTTTGCTTTAAAAAGTGTTTGCTGTGTGTTAATAAACGAGTTTTCCTGTTTGACTTGACTCCCCGCTGCGTTTGATTGTCTCCTGGGCTAAGGGAGGCTGGGGAACGGGGCACACTTACCTTTCATAGGACCCTGTCCCTCTTTCCTGGGATCGACAAAGACCCGACAACCATGCATCATGGTATATGGGTAAGTCATTGGGAAGAACCAACTTTCTGATTTGGTTAAAATTACTCTTCATATTTCCTGGCTACAACTGATTATGAAATTATATAGAAAATTAATTTAATACAATGGGTTAAATTAACATATTATCATGTTCCATAGTTTTGGTGGTTTTTTTTTTGTGTGTGTGTTTGTTTGTTTTCAATTAAGACATGACATTGTTTGTGGTCATTTGAGCAATTGCCCAGGAGTGAGATTGCTGGGTCATAGGTGAGCTCTATGTTTAGTCTTTTGAAAAAACCTCCATACGTTTTTCCAGAGTGGTTGAACAAGTTTACATTCCCACCCAATAGTGCAGTAGTGTTCCCTTTGAGCCACATCCCCTTCAGCATCTGATTTCTTGATTATAGCCATTCTAACTGGGGTGAGGTGGAATCTCAATGTTATTTTGATTTGCATTTCTTTCTGGATATATAACCAACAAAAACCAAAATAACATGTCAAAGATTGGATCAAATAATGTTTCTTTTAAGCATTTTTCTAGTTGTTTTATTACAAACTGTACCGATTGATATTTTAGAAAAAAATTTCCCAAGTTCTCAATTAATTCATGTGATGTGCATATGGAGATATAGTTTATGCCAAGGATATTTTAAAAAGAAAAGAAAAAAACTATTAACACACAGTAGAACAAAGAATTTAATTTTCATTTAGTTTCTAGAATGTGTGCCATTCGTTATTTTTTCTAAAACATTCATCATAAAGAGTTTGATAATTCATCTACTAGCTTTGAATCTGTCAAAATATGAACAAGAAATATATGAATTTATGAAAGCTAAAGAAAATAATATCCCAAGATATAATGTATTAGAAATTAAGGCAAGAGACTAGCCTAAACCCACTAAAGAAAAGATTAACAAAATAAATCAAATAAATAATTCCAAAGCCATAAGAAACAATTACGACAAAGAATTTTAAAGAAACATTGGAATTAAATGGTCATTGAAAACCTAGATGTACTTTATCATCCTTTATATAAAAATCACTAAGTTTAAGAGATGATTGTGTGGGAGAAAAAATTAAGACAGATGATTTTTTTTTCTTTCTATAACAACAATTTCTAGTCAGTGTCTCAAAAATTTAATAGTTGCATTAGGTGGTTTTATAGTGTTGTTATTTTAAAAAGACTTTCTCTGGTATAACTTCAACAAGATTTACATGTAATAAATTATGGACTATTCTTTAATATTTGAAAGGAGTTCTTCTTAGCTGCTCAAAAGTGATTGATTTAAGCATATTCAGGGGAGAATAAATTCACTCAATTAGAAGAAACAAGTAAAATAAATATTTCCTCTTTTAGTATGACTCTCGGACCAAGGACCAATTATTTTTCTAGAGCAAGTATTTGTTAAACACAAGTAAGGCAATATAAACAATTCATTCTGCATAAAGAAAGGAAATGTTGTATTGGCTAGTAACAGGGTAGGAGAGAATTTGTAGTGGCCTTGGCAGAATATATTACCTGTCTTATATTTTTCTTGAAAAACCACAGTCTGGGCAAATGAGGACTCAAGGCTCTTATTAACACTCCAAGTATATTGTCCCAACACAGCTCTGCATTCTGTAGTTGATTGATTAGGCTGCCATTGCCTGTTTTCCCACAAGATTTCAAGACTCTTTATAGAGAATATTAAACATGGACAAGCTGATGCTATAAAATTTAAGGCAGGGAATTCATTTGAAAAATTACAAAGAAAAATGAAGAGTATAATAGAAACAGAGGTACAGTAAAATGAACACGTGACAGAAATATCAGAACACACAAACAATGATAATGAAATTTAATCATTCAAAGACAGTATTTCCAATTTTGGAAAGAACAATTATTTCTTTTATCAAATATAACATATCTATATTAGAATATAATGTGTACCTCCTATGAACAAGCATATTTTTAAGTTATCTTTAAATAGTTATACAAAGGGAATTCAATTCAATAGGCCCACTTACCCAATGCATTTTGATCAGTGTCAAACCTATCATTCCCCTCCATATATCCCATCCCCACCCATGTCTTGAAATTGCCTACTTCAATTTTGACATTTGGCTGAATATTGTAACTGTATTATCCCATTATTCCTCCTCCATTCTATTCCCTTTTCTTAATTCTTAGAACCAACAGGCAAGACATAGTTCGTCTTCCTATTATTCACTTGTTACACTGTCTGTTAATTGTTCAGAAAGGTTACACCTTAGAACCAAATCCCTATGCATACCTTTTATGGTCAGATTTTTTATTTCTTTCATGGGGCTTGAACTCTAGGCCTGGGTGCTCTCCCTCAGCTCTTCAGCTCAAGGCTAGTGCTCTACCACCACCTAAGCCACAGTGCCACTGCAGGTTTTCTGGTGGTTTATTGTAGATAAGCCTCTCAAGGACTTTCCTGCCCAGGCTGGCTTTGAACCTCAATCCTCAGATCTCAGCCTCCTGAGTAGCTAGGATTACAGGTATGTGCCACCAGCACCTGGCTTTTCAGTCAGTTCGATCATGCATAGATGCATATCCCTATGTTTTTGTGTATGTTTCTATTTTAGGTCCAACTACCACATTGAGAGAGAATATATACCATTATCTCTCTGAGTCTGACTTACTTATTGTTTTTATCATCAGAAACCACAAACTGCTGTAATAGTCTTCCAGGACTTGTCAAAGAACCATTCCCGTCTTTGAATATTGACAGTTGCTCTTCCATAGTAACATTCTCTTTTCACCTTACCCTCTTTATTCATTCTCCAAGACATAAAGATAATCTCACCTGTAACATATTGGCTTTCAAAACTGATACTGTGCATTTATATTTAGAGTATATCTGTTATTTTTACAATCAATACTCCAGTTCTAAACTCAGAAAGTATAATTAACCTGAGAATTGAGCAGGAAAGAGTGTTTGCTTATTTGTTTGTTTCTTAGATGTATTTTTTTTTCAAAAGCTCCTGAAACAATTATAATTGGCTCTGAGTCTGAGGATTGTGAAAACAATAGGAAGATCAAAATTTAAGAAAAAGCCTTTATCACAAGCAATCTTATTGTAACTAAAGTAAAATAATATTATTTTTCCATACGTTTCTTCCCAGTAACAAATCAAATTATAATTGACTATCACATACACATTTTAAGGCACATATTAGTTACCTTACTGAAAATTTTTACTCTTTGCTATAATGTACAGAAGATATTATGTGTTTCTAATTCCCCTCTGACTGCTTTCAGTGTTCTTTATTGAATTTTATTGTATTTGTTTCCAATGAAAGCTTCATGTGGATTAGCATGCTGTCCCATTACTAATCCTACTCAATTTGTAACAGTGAGCTGAAATTGTGATTTAAGGATTTTGGTTATTACACATTTATGTTAAGGATGTAGAATATGTAGTCTCAATTTGTTTTGTATGGAAAGATGATTCATATATACATAAATGAACTCTTGCTTCCTTGAAAGAATGCCTTATGAACCAAGCGTTATTACTGTGGCATGCTGCCATGATAAGATGTGACCTTAAACAATGAAGTGTACAGAGTTGAGAAAATAAAGACAAGGTTATTTAATTGTGATATATGATGTTTTACAGTATAACTTTAACTCTGAAATTCTCTCCTAGAAGTAAAGAATATAATCCATGATCCAATGAGCAGCTCATAATATTTAAAACGTAAAGAAATATAAAATTTGTAAAATAATTTAAGATAACTAAGTGATAGAATAGCTTAGTCTTTCCTTTTTAAATGCAATTAGAAAATTAATAATATAGCTCATATATGCATAAATACATATAATTCAATTGAAACAACACTTTTAAATACATATACTTTCATCAATAAGTGATGTGTTTATGTGAAAATGAAAAAGGAACATATACTCTAATACTAGTAAACTTCAAAAAATGTACTGTGACAGAAGTGTTCTAAATGTTTTATATGTAATCTGACTGTATTTGTAACCACTTATTGTCTGGTAGATATTATCTCTAAAGATGAGGAAAGAGTGCTCATTTATCAAGTCATTTGCTAATGAGTGCACAGTTGGATATAAGTAAAATTAGTTTTCAAATCCATCCAGGTTCCTAATCATTACATTAGCCAGCCTCTTATGATAATGCTTATTTATAATGCATGTGTGTTAAATTCTTAATGTAATGAAATACTTTATACAATAAATATTTGCTAAATAAAATTAGCGTGAATTTATTAAATTAGCACATTAAAAGACATAGTAATAAATGTTGCAAAGCTTTTGCATCCCATCTGGATAGGAATTTTTTTAAGTGTTTCTTTTTTTGTTTGTTTGTTTGTCTATCATGGATCTTGAACTCTGGGTCTGAGGGCTGTCCCTCAGCTCTTCAGCTCAAGGCTAGCACTCAACCACTTGAGCTACAATGCTACTTCCGGTTTTCTGATAGTTTATTGGAGATAAGAGTTTCACGAACTTTCCTGCCTGGACTGGCTTTGAACCACGTTCCTCAGATCTGAGCTTCCTGAGTAGCTAGGATTACAAACGTGAGACACTGGCACCAGGCATGTTCCTTTTATTCTTAAAAAAATACCTTTAAGTAGTTGTACAAAGGAATTGCTATTTAACAATGTATTTAACAATTGATCAATGTCACTCCTTTCAACATTTTTACCCATTCCTCCCTCTCCCATCTCTTTTCTCACTCTTGCTAAGTTTTCAGTATATACATTGAATTATTGACTGGATTCTCACTTCTCTTTTTCTATTCCTTTCACTTGACCCTACCCCTTTCAGGTACCTACTTTCTGGTGATTATTTTTGTTGAAATTTGACTTGTTCTTTCCACTTCAGTTCTCCCTTGAATACACCAGCCTTCAGAACAGGAAAAGGTTGTTGCCAGCTACACATCAGAAAATGGCATAATAGTCACAATAGAGTTTTTTTTTTTTTTAACTGAAGCAGTGTTATTCAATAGACAGTATATTGAAAACGAATTATACAACTTGGGGAGGGGTGTCAGAGGAAAAAAATTGAAGAAAATGAGGATGGGAGACACTGTTCAATAAAAAATTACTCATTACCTGACTTATGTAACAGTAACTTCACTGTACATCACTTTTACAATTAAAATATAAACTCGCAACCAGGCGCCAGTGACTCATGCTTGTAACCCTAGCTGCTCTGAGGATTGTGGTTCAAAGCCAGCCTGGGCAAGAAAAGTCTGTGAAACTCTTATCTCCAATTAACCACCAGAAAACCGGCAGTGGGGCTGTGGCTCAAGAGCTGAAGAGCTGAGGGACAGCGCACAGTCCCAGAGTTAGAGCCCCACGACAAAAATAAATAAATAAATAAATAAAACCCTCAAAGCATAAACAACTGATTAATGAATGTCCTAATGAACTAAGAGAGTCTTCTCAGAAGAAATAAAAAATGGCCAAACACGTGAATAAAACTTCAACATCTCTGGCCTTAAAGGAAATGAACTCAACTCTGAGAATCCACCTCATCTGAATTAGAATGGCCATTATCAAGAAAACAAATAGTAGCAAGGATGGCTAAAAGGGAACTCTAATATAATGCTAACAGCAATGTAAGCTTGTTCAACCAATCTTGAAAGCAGCATGGAGTTTCCTCATATAATGAAACAGAACACTCTACGATATCCAGCAATTCCACTCCTGGACATTTATAGAAAATATTACAATCCAAGATACAGTAAAATCATACTCACTGCAGCACTACTCACCAAAGCCAACAGATAGAAACAGCGCAGATTGCCTTCAAAGGAAACGTGGATCTGGAACATGTAATATATAGACATACAGAATTTTACCCATCCATTTGAAAAATATGATAGTTGCCAGATGTGTATAAATGGAAAGACTTCAGAAAAATATGTTAAATTAAGTAAGTCAGACCCAGAAATAAAAAAATAATATGATTTTTCCTTATTTGTGGAAGCTAGGTTTACCCTAGAAACTTAAAGTAAATGTGTTGGGTGTTATGTAAGTGTATACAAATGTATTAACTGAAATAGGATTTTTTAAATAAATTGCTTTAGAAATAAAAGTGTCATCTAGAATACCATAAAAGGTTTCCATTATTCTTTCTAAATATTCTAGGCATTTTTTCTGCCTATGAACTTAATTTTTACAGCTAGTAAAACCAAATAAGAGTACCATCCTAGCTGTAGCTTTTCCTACATGTAAAACCTACTGTTGCTTATAAGGCTCAACCATTAGATTTCAAGTTTCAGAATTTGTATTTTGTTGGAAATGAACTTCCTGATAAATATAAAACTGTAAAATTTCACAAAATTGTTGCTGAAGTCTGTTGCCAGGAAATCAGCTGAACTTTGTTATCCTACTTATTGAGTCATAATGCTGAAAAAGTAGGAAATTACAAGATTAAAAATATAATTGCTATCATCTATTAAAATTAAGTGATGAAATAGTATATAGCTTAACCTTTTTATATCAAACCAAGATGAATACTAAAAATGTATTTGCTAATATTTGAGAATCCAGAACTCTCTAGAGTCAAGATCAGGATGTAGAGCATAAATCATCTAGAAACTATGGGTTCTTTTATGCATGTTATAGTCTTGTCTGATACTGCATATCAACTTTAAGCATTTAATTTTTAAAGTAAGTTACCTCTGATTATTTAGATCTGTGGAAAATGTGATTGAAATACATAATACTTTCTCAACTAGCGATGAATACCCATTAATAAAATTTTTAAAAAACAGATTGAAACTTCAAAAACAAGATACAGCAATATATAAATTTAATTTTAGCTTTTGGTGATATATTATTTCCTAAATATTCATTATATAAGCAGAGTAGGTTTTATTATTTGCGTAATATGAAAATAAAGGTATAAGAAAGAATCAAATTCACTTTTTATTCTGAAATTCTGCAAACTCAAGAATCATAAGAAAGAGTACTTCTTCTTTATTATCCATTTGAAATTACCAAAAATTTCAGTTGTTCCAAAGAATATTATTGTAAAATAATTATTACATATCCCAGTGAAGGTAATGAATAGGAACACAATCTCTTATATATCACTCCCACACTTTCCCTGAATGACAGATTCCTCCAGTTAAACTTTTTATGCTTTGCAACCATTTCCTACTTCCATATCCATCAGTCTATAGGTGACTGCCTGTCTGTGTTTATTGCAACAATATTCCCATGGTCATAGATAGGGAAACAACTATGGATATAAAAAAGGAGGAAGTGTATATGAGACAGATAAAAAGAATGCATATTATGTAAACTCACAAGGGGATGTTGTTCAGCCTTTAAGAAGGCAGAGATTCTCTCCTTTGAGTTAAATACATCAATGTAGAAGACATGGTTCTGTGCTAAATAAGCTACAGATACATTTTTCATGCTCTCTCCCTGTTCACAATCTAAAATGACTGCAATTCTTATTTTAATTGCTGAAATATTCAAACTGAAGTATAGCCTAATGTCTTAATTTATTTTCTTTTTTACTATCTCTTTGTTATATATTTTAAATGTTATTATAAAGGTGATAAATAGAAAGATTATAGTTACATACATCAGTTAAAGAGTACATTTCTTTTCACCTCATTCTGTTTTCTCCTTCATCCTAACCCACAAATTGTATAGTTCATTTTTAACAGTATCTAATGAGTACCACTGCTGCATTTGTTCACCATTTTGACATCATTTCTGTGGCTCCCTATTACCCTCCCAAAGACAGATAAATGAACAGACAAGATAAAAGGAAAAGAAGAGAAAAGCAGTGAGAAAGAAAAAACATAAACCTTGTTTCCATTTCTTGGAGCTCATTTCATTAAATATTATTTTATATGAGCAGATACACATTGCTATTGTCTCTTTTTGTTTCTCTCCTAAGAATACCCTCTTTTGGTCTTATTGTGTGTTAATGCCTAGAGACCTGTATAATTTTCTTGGAGTAAGTAAACATAAGACAATTTTTCTTGATCAATTTCTCAGGAACATATCCAATTATTGAGAATACAAAAGGTGGCATTGACTAACTGTACAGCTTGAACAAAAATACATACTTATCCATTCATCTTATTACTCCTTGTCAATATGATAAGCTCTGACTTCTTGTTTGTTTGGTAGAGTTTAATTTGTCCAATTTTTTTTGAAATACTTTTTTTATTGTGAAAATACCGTACAGAGAGGTTACAATTACATGAGCAAGGTAATGCGTGCTTTTCTTATCAAGCATTGTTGTCTTCTCCTTTGTTTTTCCCTACCATCCCTGCCCTCCCATCTTGATGACTACACTCCCTCCCAAAGTTATGAAGTTCGTTTTTCAACATAGCATCTTGTACATCTCATTGTTGCAATGGGTCCACCTCTATCCCTATCTATACAATTTGTTTTTTCCTTTCCCCTCCCCAAATTATACCAACATCAAATATTTCATTAGCACCCATTCCAATGAACCACAGACATTGACACTATAAGTGATCGTTCTGTATTTTTCTGAAATTACATAAGACTAACTCCATCTATAAGTAGCAATTCTTAAAAATAAAACTTGATTTAAATTATTGATCTTAGAATGGGGCTGTCAATGTGACTTAGTGGTAGAGTGCTTGCCTAGCATGCATAAAGCCCTGGACTAGATTTCTCAGTACCATGTAAACAGAAAATGCCAGAAGTGTTCTGTGGCTCAAGTGGTAGGTGCTAGCCTTTAGCAAAAGAAGCTCAAGAACGGTGTCCAGGCCCTGAGTGCAAGCCCAAGGACTGGAAAATAAAATAAGCAAATGAATAAATAAATAAATTATAGTTAATGATGCTCTTAAAATGTTATAATACATGGAATATATATGTATATATGCATATGTTTAAGTATATCTTTTAACACTTCCTTCCCTAGTATGTTCTGTTACAGTGCAATCCTGAGTCCTTAATATGACTCTAGATTCTATAACATAGCAATCAACCTTTAAAATATCTATATAAAATACTACAAACATTTAAGTGTATTTTTTCTTACTATTGAATTAAGAAAAACAAAAACAAAAACAAAAATCACCTGATCTGATAGTAACTACAGTGCAGTTTGAAAATATAAGTGCCCATTTGTCATGGTTAATTTTTTTCCCTTATACCTCACCAGTAATATGCCTGTGATTTATTTTTATTATGTTCTGAGTTGGATTTTCACCTTACACTTGCACAAAAGGGACTTATTAAAAGATCTTCTAGTAGCAGCTGTTGGGGAATGAGACTCAAAGCCACAGGAAGGACCAGATAGATTTTTGAATGCCTGTTGTTTTCTTGGCAGGCAGTTTGTTTCTTGTTGTTACATTAAAAGTTCCATTCTATGTCAGAATTTAGTGAAAATAAATTGTATTTTCCATTTCTTCATATTCAATAAAATAATCATTTTATATTACTTTTCTGGAAAAAATAGAAAACTTATTTAACATAAAATTTAAAATGTAATTGCCTATTTAGCTAAATGACTTTTTTAGAACATCAAAAATATATTCATTAGCCGGGTGCCGGTGGCTCACGTCTGTAATCCTAGTTACTCAGGAAGCTGAAATCTGAGGATCAAGGTTCAAATCCAGCCCCAGCAGGAAAGTCCATGAAACTCTTATCTCCAATAAACCACCAGAAAACTGGAAGTGTTGCTGTATGTAGCTCAACTGATAAAGCGCTAGCCTTGAGCTATTTATTTCTTAAATGTTATATATCTCATCTATTTAATAGGTATCATATCTTAAGTTAATTAAAAGTAGAATATCCATATATTTGTATTATTGACAAAATACCTGACATAAACAATTTTAAAAGGAAAGATTCAGTTTGATTTATAGTTTCAGATGCTACAATCTAAGGTAAGCTACTACATGGTTTCTGGGTCCATGGCCAGAAAAATATTGCAGACCATCACAGTTTACCACATGGAGGAAAAGAAAAAGTTACAGGAAATCTGGTACCAGTGGTTTGTGTCTGTAATCTTAGCCACTTAGGAGGGAGAGATCTGATGATCATGGTTCAAAGCCAGACAGGGAAGAACACTCGGAGAGATTATCAGAAAACTGGAAATGGCACTGTGGTTTTCGAAATTGTAAAACACTAGCTCTGAAAAATGTCAGGCTGTTCGTTCAAGCCCCAAGAAACAGAAAAAACCTAGAGTAAAATGTAGCTCTTAAAATTATGTTCCTGCCAGGCGCCAGTGCTCATGCCTGTGATCCTAACTACTCAGGAGGCCGAAATCTGATGATCCCGGTTCAAAGCCAGCCCAGGCAGGAAAAGTCCAAGAGACTCTTATCTCCAATAAACCACTCAGAATACCGGAAGTGGCGCTGTGGCTCAAGTGGTAAAGTACTAACCTTGAGCTGAAGAGATGAGGGACAGCGCCCAGGCCCAGAGTCCTGGCCTAGGACCCCCCCCTCCCCCAAATAAAAGAAATATATATGCATATATATGTGTATATATATATATATGTATATATATGAGATATGGTTTGACCACATATATTCAACTTTCTAGAAGTTGTTGGCACCTTCCATGGACCATATTCCATGGAAAGAAGGTCCAGTATATGAGCTGGAGGATTATAATGTATTATTTTATGTTATATATAATATAATATAATGTATATTATGTATAATTGTTGTATATCATATATAATATAACATAATTTATTGCATTATATATAATGTAATATTATATATGTTATATGAATAAATATATTATATATTTATATACAAATTACAATGCTCTTTGCTCAAGAAAATTCCTGCCTCAAAAATAGCCAAATAAAAATGTATGAATTAACTATCATTATACCATAAAGAGAAACAGGAGAAGTTGTGCATATGGTTAAATACATTTGATAGAAATCTACTAATAAAAATAAAACATTTTTGAAGACAATAAACCTTCATGTAAATAAATGTGGATTTAAGAATTAAAAAATATTTCCTAAGGATAGCTTTTCATCACAACTAAAGTGACAGTCTACTTAGTAAGAGAGCATCTACAATACTTTATTTCATTTTATTCAACTTTCACTGTTTTCTGTTTTATAAATCTACAGCTGTCTATTTTCCCTTATACATGGAATGAAGAGCTTACAATCAAAATAAGCAAGAACAGGAAAGGTGGAGTTACAGCTCAATGATGGAGAATGTTCTTAGCATCAAAAATTTTTTATTTCAGTCCCCAAAATCAAAATTATATACAATTAATATTACACTGGTTTAAGGGTTACATGTTTAGAAAATAGATAATAAAGATTTTCTTAAATGAGTCAAAACATAACCCATGTAGACAAAAATAGAAAATTATTTGTAAATGTATCAATTGACATAATTGTTTTTGTTTTTCCTTCACTTTTTTATGTGTTCTAATTTTCACTACATTTGTTTTCATCTAATTCCATTTATTGGTCAAAGATTTTGCTGATTCAGGATAATTTTCAGACATAATTTTTTTATTGTCAATTTTCAATATGTTCTCTTCTTGGCATTTGTTATTAAATTCTCTGTTAGACTTTACAGCAAAAACTGCTTTTGTTCTAAACTTAGTCAAACACATTTGTTCTTATTCTCAGGCATAATTGCTTTTTAAAATATATATTTAGTTAATTAATTTTATTATTATCATACTGGTTTAGACTATAGGTTTCATGTTCAATCATGTTTAAATAATTCACAACTATATTCACTTCCCTACAGAAATATTTGAAATATTTATATTGAGTCTTTCCAAACAAAAACATTGTTTTTCTCTCCATAGTCAGATTACAACTACAATATGTGTGTGTTTGTATTTCTTTATAAATATGTATATAATTGTGTATATGTGTATGAAAATATGTGAAATTGAGG
Source organism: Dipodomys merriami (assembly GCF_024711535.1). Taxonomy (NCBI): domain Eukaryota; kingdom Metazoa; phylum Chordata; class Mammalia; order Rodentia; family Heteromyidae; genus Dipodomys; species Dipodomys merriami. Next base: position 47,490,510 of record NW_027206179.1, read on the forward strand.
GTGTATGTGTACAAATTTAAATGTGTGAATATGTATACAAGGGATGAACTGGTTTACAATTAGAAATCTTCAAGCATTTATATATATATATATATATATATATATATATATATAAGTGTATCCTCTGTGTAGACATATATAGACATACATGTATGTACACACGTATCTATACATATATTTTTGTATTTTTATATGTGGAAGCATGCAAGAGCTGGCATCTAAGGATGTCCAACTAAACTGGACTTCTTTCATATTTTGTTCAAATCACATGTACTAGTTCCATGACTGTGATTTGCATTTCTGAGTTACTTGAGCTGTACCTATGCTTTATCCCAGAAAGCAAAAATCTAGCTTTGAGAGATGAAATCTTGGTAATTTTTATATCATTTGTAACTCAATTACCTCACATTACTGCATCATAGTGTGGATTATAATGTAGATTTTATGGATTTCTAGAACAAAAATTAATTCACATTTCTATGAAGCATCCACTTGGATATCAGCACTATTATTTCTTATACAGTGACTTTTATGGAGTTCTAGTACAAAATTTCCTGTTTTGAACATTGACACTTTTCATCTGTGTATTTCATACTTCTGTTCTAATTAATAACTAGAACAATTTCACTTTTTTTAGTGCTTATTAGGATGAATACTCTCAATACTTGAGCCATTTTATGTAACTTTTTATGTTTTACATGTATTGCTGTTTCCTCTATCTTTTCAGTGGCCTGTGTTGGTTGTGAAATAAACACTTTCAGTTAGCCAACTCAAAATTAATATCCATTTTCAAAATGTTACATATTTTAATTGATTTGAAAATAAATCACTTGTAAAATATATAAAATTTTTGAGTTAACAGTGTTGGCAAATTGCACAAGAACTTTGCTGTCTTAAACATCATATATTCCTTCTTGTTATCATTGTATCTTATTACATTATATGATTAAATATTTATTTTTAATGGTAAAGAAAATATATTCACAGCATTAAACCAAGCTTTTTGTTGTTTTATGTTTGTGACAGTGTCTCAGTATGTGTAAACCAATTATTGAGGGCAATTTTACTCCAAATCTTGCTAATACTTACATTAAAAACAAACAATAGTTTTTTTAAGTATTCTTGTCAGTTACATATTTGCCATTCTGTTTTGTCAAGGACAGGACAGGATATTTATTCTCAACAAATGTTTAATTGCACAACACGATATATTCAATGGTAGTCCTGGTTCTGGACAGATGATCTCTGGAAAATATTTATTTTATTCAATTGGCCTATTTGCATGTTGAGAGTTGTTCAAATTTGTTTCCCACAGAACCTTTCAGCTACCAATCTACTATTTGGTTTCATAAGTTGTTATGTTACTTTGATATGTAATTGGAAAATAAAACTAGATTTAATATCAGCTTTGAAATTTAATGCTTAAAAAATTCATTTCATCAAACTCTGGCCTGTTTCCTATGATGTAGACCAATCCTTGGGCTGGGAATAAAAAATTGTAAGTGCTTTCAGCTGGCTATGTCCCTGCATTACTTCTGTTCTTTTGACAGATAGTTATGTAGTATGTTTCTACTTATATCAGGTGTTACCTTTGAAATATTTCCAACATGCTTCTTCTGGTGATAGTGATGGCATATTCTTGTTACTTTTCCACTGCTATGTCGCATTATATCCTAGACTTACTAAATTTGGAATTTGTTATTACAATACCCCCTCCAATTTTTCTGTCATTGCTGCTCAAGAATAGTTGCCCAGACTCGGCACCAGCAGTTTTTGCCTGTAATCCTAGCTATGTAGGAGGCTGAGATCTGAGGATCGAGGTTCAAAGCCAGCCAGACAAGGAAAGTCAGTGAGACTCTTATGTCCAATAAACCACCAGGAAACCGGAAGTGGTGCTGTGGTTCAAGTGGTAGAGTGTAAGCCTTGAGCTGAAGAGCACAGGGACAGCACCCAAGCCCAGAGTTCAAGCTCGACAACTGAGGGGAAAAAAAAAAAGAATAGTTTCCCTTCAGTCTACAACTGTTATTACTCTAAATTGGCTTTGTATGTTTAATTAATACAATTTTGACTGTATACTAAGCTAATATGTTTTATTTTCCTCATTTGAAATTAGTTTTAAAATCCTCGTAAGCTAAAAATAATCAGTATTCACAAATTACCTAGACTATATTTCTTTCATTCGTTTCTTATCACCACTACTGCTGAATTTGCCACAGTCATCCTTGCAAACATTTTTTTCCTTCCTATCATTGTGAGTTTTGTTGTAATTTTCTTTCCCTATAGACTTTGCTATTAAATTAAAAATCTTGTTCAATATTTGCAGTTCCTTGCAAAAATGCGTGCAAAATATTGTGGGAAAAGTATTTTATTTGGACTTTTGAAATTGTATTTGTCCAACTGCATGAAACCACATATGATTGTTTTTTCTTGTCTTCTTTCACAGAAAAAAAGCCTGTGTTTAATTAAAATATTCCTTGGATATTTCAATCATCTTTCACAAGAAGGTGTCTGAAGGCTCTTGCTGTTATGCCATTGTGCTAACTAGAATGCTTAATTCCACAAATATTCTTCCTTGAAGTTTAATACAATGGTAGCATTGTAAGCCTTTATTGTCTGAATGAAATTCAGTATGCAGGTTGCTAACACTTCAAAGTGTTCTTAGTTTGGGCTTTGAGCATTTCAAAGTAATTTTCTCCAGCAAGAAATAATTTTCTGAAGCAAAAGACTTTCTTGTGACTGAAATCAACATATAATTTAAAATGGAATCCTAAAGAGATTTCTGATTCATTAGAATCACTTAACTCACATTTTATAGATCTAAAATAATGCTAATGCTTTTGTAATGCCTAGAGTCTAGAAAACGTTTTAATAGATGAGTTTGTCTCAGAACAGTATTTACATTAAATAGCTTTGTTCTTCATTGCTGTCAGGATGATTGTGTTGGCTTTTTCTGTTTTCATTTTCCAAAACTTTTTGGATTTGTTCTGGAAATTTTGATTAATTATTAATTAAAAAAATTATCCACAAAATTAAAAAATTATCCACAAAATTATTATTTTCTTTGTTCTACAGTTTCAAATATTTTAAGTATTCCAACTTCCTTAAAGGTAATTTTTTTTGTTTGGTTTGATTCGTGCCAACGTTGAGTTTTTCCAAACATTTGACCTTGGAGAAACTTATTCTTGCAGTACTTTTACAAACAGACAATTGAAAGGAGATTAGAGGCATAGGTCTCTCATCTCTCAAAGTGAAAGGGTTAGATTACAAACAACTTGGATAATCTTGATCCCAAATCATCCTTAGACTTGAGGAGTATACATTGTGGTTCAGTTATCAGGTGTTTCTTTCACATGTAGTATTTACTTTGGATGAAGGTAGAAATTTTTAGGGTTATTAGAAGCGAAGTTTGTGCAGAGATGGCATTGTCTTGAAAGCTCCAGATATTTGAATCATACAGCAATCAGACACATGATATTGGCGTTCCAAGATGCCTATGGAATATTACCCATCTCACTCTGTGACCTAATATGTGATTACAAATTACTTTAGTCCATACATTTTAGTACATATTTTCTTGTCCCCTTGTGCTTGGGTAAAATATCAAAGTGGCATGAGGAAAAAGAATACTTCAGACAAAAAGGCAGAGAAGAGGGAGGGAGAGGGAGAAGTAGAGGGAGAGGGAGAGCTATGAGAATGGAGTTTTACTGCATGGACTCACCCTTAGTAACCTACGATTTCAAACAAGATCCCATCTCCTACTTTTTATTCCGATATTGTCATTGTGAATACCTCAAGAGATAGGTTAGGTCAGGATCCTGAGATCCCAGCCTCCTGAGTAGCTAGGATTATAGGCATGAGCCACCAATGTCGGGCAGCAATCAACTTTAAATGGGTTAAAGAATTAAAACCTTCAACTTAAAGGTTCAAAGGTTAAAGATATAAAACTTATACTAAATAGTGCTACAATAAACATAGTTGCGCTGGTAGCTTTAGTGTGGTCTTGTTTGTATACTTTTGGGTAAATGCCCAAAAGTGGGATTGCTTGGTCATAGGGGAGCTCTATGTGGAGTCTTTTGAGGAACCTCCATACTACTTTCCAAAGTGGTTGAACAAGTTTACACTCCCACCAACAATGCAGGAAGGTTCCCTTCTGTCCACATCCCCTCTAGCATCTGTTGTTTTTAGAGTTCTTGGTTTTAGCCATTCTAAAATATGGAACCAACCCAGATGCCCCTCAGTAGAAGAATGGATCAAAAAAATGTGGTATATATACACAATGGAATTCTATGCCTCCATCAGAAAGAATGACATTGCCCCATTTGTTAGGAAATGGAAAGCCTTGGAAAAAATTATATTAAGTGAAGTAAGCCATATCCAGAGAAACATAGGTCCCATGGTTTCCCTTATTTGCAATATCTAGTATATGTCTGAGTTAAGCAGAAAAGGTCAGATAAGGTGATGCTAGGGAAATGAACCCTAAGATATGTATTCAATTTTTTTTTCTTTCATGCGATTGTTTCTAACACATTTATAAGATTATTTCTTTGTTGCTTTGTATGTCCCTCTCCCACAGTAAAACCCCTGCTTTCACTGTATTTGATGTCGGTATAATTTGTGGAGGGGAAGGGGAAAAACAAATCGTTTAAATAGGGATACAGGTGGACCCATTGCAACAATGAGATGTACAAGTTGTTATGTCCAAAGTGAACTTTACAACTTTGGTGGGGGGGCGGGGGAGTGGGAGGATTGGGGGGTGGGGGGGGGGAGGATGGGAAGGGATGGGAAGAGAAAACAAAGGAGGAAGCTACAATGCTTGATAAGAAATGTACTCATTGTCTTGCCCATGTAATTGTAACCCTTCTGTACAGTATTTTCACAATAAAATAAGATATAAAACTTAGAGTTGTAAGACCCAAAATTCTGAAGAAGTAGGATCTGTGGGGAACAGAATAAAAACTAAGTGGGAAAAATAAAAATAAACAGTGGGCAACTGAAATTTCATTGAAGCAGAATTTCAATGAAAAGAAAAAAAATGGAGAGAAACTACAGAACTGGAGAAAATACTTGTGAAACTAAATATCCAATAAGGAGTTAATATCCATAATATAAAGAACTAATAGAGAGGAAATGAATAACCCTGATTGTAAAAAAAAAAAAAAAAAAAAAAAAAAAAAAAGGACAATGAACCTAAATAGGCATTTCTAAAAAGAAGACATAAATGGCCTCAGGTAGTGAATAAATGTTCATCATCACTAGTCATCAGAGATGCAAATTAAAACCACAATGAGAGATCATCTCAAAATGTTAGAATGGCTATTATCAAAAAGACAAAAGATAAATCTTTGAGAGGATGTGGAAGAAAATGAACCTTTTTAATTTTAAAGCAATTGACACATAGATTTCCCTTTTACAGCCCCACTCAAAATTCCTTTCTTCTTTGTTGTTTATTGATAAATGGTTAAATGAATTGAAAAATTTCCATGCATGTTATTGTTATTATTAAGGTGATATACAGATGTGTTACAGTTACATAAAAGGTAGAATAGATTTCTTTTTGAATAATGTCACCCTTCCCTCACACTATCCTAGTTTTTTTTTTTCCTTTTGCCCCACTCACAACTCATATTGTTCATTTTCAACAGTGTCAAGTGAGTGCCACTGATGCATTTGTTGACCCTTTGTCCCACAAATTCTATGATTCCTCTTATTCTACCAAAGACAGGTAAACAAACATACAAGACAAAAAGAAAGTAAGCAAAACAAATTTGCCAAAGGGGGTGAAAAATCATTTCTATTTCCTGATGTTCATTTCAATAAATTTAATTTTATATATGTCTTCTGCCTTTGTGTTCCTCTCCTAAGAAAATCCTCCTCTGGTCTCAGTTCATGTGAATACCTAGAGACCTGGATAATTTATCCAATATCAGTGTATTTATTTTTGACATCCAGTTTGTTTACCTGTAGATATATAGGCACATTCTAGTTAACACAAATGAGGGAAACTCTGCAACCTATATTTCTCTTGATCTCTCACTCTTCACTTAATATAACTTATCCCAAGTTTTTCTATTTCCTTACTAATGGTAAAATATCATGTTTCATGAAGGATTAGTAGAATTCCATTGTGTGTGTGTGTGTGTGTGTGTGTGTGTGTGTGTGTGTGTATTACCATATATATGTATATATATATATATATATATATATATATATATATATATATATAATTTATCCATTTGTCCATTCAGGGACATCTGTACTGACTCCATATCTTGGTAATAATGCTGCAGTGTTTTGAGACTCTATCTTCCTCCAGTTACAATGGACATTATCATGAAAATTAAAAATAACAAATGTTGACATGGATGTGGCCAATGGGAACTCTATTACCCTGTTTGTGGGAATGCAAATTTATTCAATTGCTCTGGAAAATGGTATGGACTTTGCTCAAAAGAATAAACACAGAACTACTCTATGACCTAGCAATTCCACTCCTGAACATTTATGCGAAAGAAAACAAACAAGTCCATATTAAATCTACCAGCACAACCCGTATTCACTGAACTGAATTTTTTTTTAATCTGGAAGCGATTGCATTTAGATAACGATTAATATATAGAAAATTAACTGGTTTGGGTATGTTTATTTTTTGTGTCTTTTGTATTGACTAGATTTACTATTACACAGAAGATTTAATAATTTTATGGTGTTAATTAAAGGCTTCTTTTTTTGGGGGGAGAGGTCAGGTCATGGGGCCTGAACTCTGGGCCTGGGCACTGTCCTTCAGCTTGTTCAGCTTAAGGCTAGTGCTCTACCACTTGGAACCGCAGTGCCACTTCTGGCTTTTTTCTCTTTGCTTATGTGGTGCTGAGGAATCGAACCCAGGGACTCATGCATGCAAGGCAAGTGCTCTACCACTGAGCCACCTTCCCAGCCACCAATTAAAGGCTTCTCTATATCATATTATGTTACCTTCCAACAGAATTTTTGTGAAGATAGACCTAATAAGAGTTTTCATATACACTTCTCTAATTTGGGGAGACAAAGGGAAAAAACAAATTGCTTAAATAGGGATACAGTTTGACCCATTGTAACAATGAGATGTACAAGACACTATGTTGAAAATGAACTTTACAACTTCGGCGGTGGGGGAGACGAGTAGTTGTGGAGGTGGGAGGGAAGGTATGGTAGGGGAAAAACAAAGGAGAAGGCAACAATGCTCGATAGGAAATGTACTCATTACCTTGTTCATGTAACTGTAACCCCTCTATACAGTAGTTTTACAATAAAAATGTACAAAAAAAGAAAAATTGATAAAAATATATTAAAATCATATGATTGAGTAAGGCCTGAAGATCTGACTTTCTATTTGGTGTCTCTTCTGTTCAATCTGATGCATTTCCTTTAAAATCTCTTGCAGTGAACAACTGATTATAATAAATTCTCTGTTTTGGAAAAAAAAAAAGAGTTTCTCCCTAGAGAACTAAATTAAATTCTTTCTTTTACATTTTAATGCTTTCAGTTTTTTCTCCTTTTCCTATTTCTCCATTCTTTCTCTCTTCTTTCTTTCCCTTTTTCTTTTCTTTCCTTTCCCCCTCTCTCTTTCTCTCTCTCTCGCTTTCTCTCAATCTCTGCTTTCCTTCACACAGTGGTATTGGCTTTGAACTCATGGCCTTAAGCTCACATAGCTGTGCTTGCCTCAAATACTTATCCTCAAGACCTCAGCACTCTAAGGAGAATTAAAGGAGTGAGCTGGGGTCTTTGCAATAATTCTTTTTATGCTCTGATTTTTCTTAAGATTTTTGTAGGCATAACATTTTTATAACAGTAACTTTATCTTAAGCTCATATTTCATCATTATTTCTCATCTGTCAGAAGAGAAATGATTTGATTACTGTAGATTTCTTACTTTTTTAGCTGTTAGCATATGGTTTAGCAGCACAAATCTACAACAGTACATTTAGGAAAGATTTTGGCTTGCTTTTCCTCAAATTAATTAGTTTTTCACAGTGGGTTGATAGTATCTTATGCCTTATGTTGTGCATCTTCAAGTTTCTAATTCATACCACCATTAAGCAGGTATTGAATCATATTATGTAGCAAAAATTTCCCTTTATTTGATCAATTTCATACTGATAATATTTAGAAATATCATATCTCTAGTAGTTTTATAAGAGAAAATAATATGAAAACTGTTCAATGAAATATGAAATGTTGACTAAACAAATTATGAATACTACTGATGCTTGATTCATAATAGAAAAATGAAAATTATATTATTTTATGCCAAAAAATTATTAAGCAATGCTGAAATGTATCCCAAGCCTTGGTAAATTCTTTTAAAGATAGATTTCTAGTGCTTTTTTTTCTAAATGCTGAAATTCTGTGAAAAGAGCTTGTTTAATCCATTTTAGAATGTCCCTCATAGTATTTCTACTGTTTGATTTTTTTCCCCTTTTATTCACACATTTTAGTTTTAATTAATTAAAGCATGGTTTTCACTCTAAAAAGGATTTCATCATTGAGTTTGGGGTTGCTAAAATTATTATTAACAAGATGTCATTTTTTTTCTTACTTTAAAAATAATTGTCAGATTTGGGAGGAAGATGGCAGAGGGGAAGCTGGGGCTAAACAAGCTCTTTCATAGAAACCAGTTTTAGTGTTCCAAGCCTAGAAGGCCACACCAAATATGCCATCATAGCACAGACAGGAAAAATTCAGGCACCTTGTTTAAGGAGACAAGATTCATTCCTTGACAGTGTCCAAAGCAGCAGCAGAGGCTGCTGCCTTGGCTGCCATATCAACAGACAGAACCCAGGACAAAGACAGAGATGTATGGGAACAGATTCCACTCACCAACAGCAAGAACTGACAAGGAGCAGAAATCTTTATTCTGCTGACCACAGACAGTTGCAGGCCCTGGACAGTCTGGAAACCAAGGTCATGGTGTGATTACCCTACAAGACATCCTCACTCCTTTTCACAGAGCAGTGGTGGGAAGGAAGGCCCTCCCCAACTGAACTCCATCTTTGGTGCTGACAAAGACTGGTTGATGCTTGCCTTAAAATAGTGTTCTAATGCAGAGTTGGTTTTGCCCAAATGGGCAGAGAAAGCTGGAGAAACACAAGAAAAATAGCAAGTCTGGGAATTTCAAATCCCACTCATAGTAATCAGGCAACAGAGCAGTTAATCAATAATCCAGAGGAGAGTTCCCAAAATGGTCTACAAACAATACTGGTAAACATGCTGATTGAAAAGATCAAAAGCCTGCAAAGAACTGTGTTTGAGCATGATAGGTAAATGTGTGAGTGTGATGAGGCTAACCAAAGATTAATACAGGAATTTAATGAGCATGAGGAGGCCAATGAAAGATTAATACAGGAATTGCTTGTGCAGGATGAGAATAAAAAAAATTAATAGAGGCATTCATGGAATCCACAAACAGAAAGCTGGAAGAATCCATGGAGGCCACAAAGGGAATTTTGAATGAAGCCCAACAGAAGGAAAGGGAGTACATGATAATATAACCAATCAAATAAAGGAATAGAGCATGAACAATGAAAACCAAATTAAGGAGGTAAAGAAGTCAATAAAATATCTAAATCAAAGTTCCAACTAAGAATTTAAAGACATCAAATCTGACCAATTAGGAGGAAAGGAAACAAAAAAAAAGTAGAAAGTCTTGACAGTAGGTTAGACCAGGCAGAAGATTGAATCTCTGGGATTGAAAACAGCCTAGATATAATAGAGAAAGAACAGACAACTATTAAAGAAATATCCAAGAAATATGACAGATATATTCAATATTTAGAAGACATCATCAATCAGACTAATTTAAGTCTAATGTGTAGATGAAAGTCCAGACAGAAGTTAAAGGTATAGAAAATTTATTTACTAGGATCCTAGGAGAGAATTTCCCAAACATGCAAAAAGACCCATTTAGATACAAGAAGCCTTTAGAACTCCAAATAGACCAGACCAGAACAAGACAATCCATTGTCACATTGTAATCTGCACAGGATCAATAGAGAACAAGGAAAGGATCCTTAAAGTGGTCAGGGAGAAAAGATCAGTCACCTTTAAAGGAAACCAATCATAATAACTTCAGATTTCTCAGCAGAGACCATGTAAGCAAGAAGAGGCTGGACGATATATGCCACCCCCTAAAGACAAACAACTATCAACCAAGAATACTATACCCTGCTAAACTCTCCTTCATAACTAAAGGATAAATAAAATCCTTCCAGAGCAAAGAAAAATTGAAACAAAATATCTTCACCAAACCAGCCCTACAAATATATATACAGTAAGCTTGTTCAACCACTTTGGAAAGTAGCATGGAGGTTCCTCAAAAGATTCCACAAAGAGCTCCCCTATACCCAGCAACCCCACTATTGAGCGTTTACCAAAACGCTCACAAAAAATCCATTCTAAAGCAAACACCACAACAATTTATAGCAAAGCATTATTTACTATAGCTATGATTTACTATATCTACTATATGGAACCAACCCAGAGGCCCCTCAGTAGATGAATCGATCAAGAAAATGTGGTTTTTGTTGGAATTCTATGCCTCCATCAAAAAGAATAGCACCACCATATTCTTTAGAAAGTGGAAACACGTGGGAAAAAATTATATTAAGTGAAGTAATTCAGGCTCAAAGAAACATAGGTCCCATGGTTTCACTTATTTGTAATTACTAGTATAAGTCTAGGAAAACAGAAAAGGTCAAAAGCTATGTACATATGAACATATAAGATGATGTTAAGTGAAATGGACTCAAAGCTAGGGACACAATGGTTATTTCTTTCTTAATATTGTTTTTAATGTATTTATAATGTACTATGTGATTTTTTTGTTTCTTTGATATGTTCCTCCTCCACGGAATAACCCCTAGTTTCACTGTATTTGATTTTGGTGCCCTGAATAATGTATATACATATTTCAAATTTGGGGAGGGAAAGGGAAAAAACAAAATGCTTAAATAGGGATGAAAGTTGGCCCATTGTCACAATAAGATGTACTCTTGTACATGTTGAAAACAAACTTTACAACTTTGGCACAGGGGGAAGGGGTAACAGATTGGGATATGGGAAAGAAGGGATGATAGGGGAAAAACAAAGGAGGAGGCATAAATGTTCAATAAGAAATGTACTCATTACTTTACTCATGAAACTGTAACCACTCTGTACATTATTTTTACAATAGGAAAGGTATAAAAACATATTTAAAGATGTCCTACATATAGAAAGCCAACAAGAAATAATAAATGCCCTCAAGAAACAGCCCCCAGACAGAGAATCCAAGAATCATAGGAAGAACCCAGTTGGCACTGCACCCAAGAAAGTAGATAACAAGGCAGGAACAAACAAATACTCAGTCCTTACTCTCAAAATTAATGGACTTAACTTTCCAATTAAACAACATAAATTGTCTAGTTGGATTAAAAATCAAGACCATTCTATCTTCTGCCTTCAAGAGACAAGACTTACCCACAAAAAACAAACAAACAAAAAAAAACATTCTGAAAGTTAAAGGCAGGAATAAAATCTACCAAGCAAATGATCCATAAATAGGCAGGAGTTGCAATCCTAACATCAGATAAAATAGATTTCAATTAAAAATTAGCCAGAAGAGATAAAGAAGGTCATTACATACTAATTAAGGGATATCTCCTGAAGGAGAATATAACAATTCTAAATATTCACCAAATAATGTAGCACCAAAATTTATCAAAGAAACAATACTTTTTCTGAATTCTCACAGAGATCCAAAGACATTAATAGTTGGAAACTTTAACACATGACTATCCTAACCGGATAGATCAACCAGGCAAAAACTCAATAGAGAAAACTTGGATCTAAACAACTGCATAGAACAACTAGACTTAACAGACATCTACTGAATATATCACCCAGCAACATCAGAATACATGTTCTTATCAGCAGCACATGGAACATTCTCCAAGATAGGCCACAGGTTAAGTCACAAAGCAAAATTGTCCAAATTCAGAAACATTGAAATTTTGCCCTGCATTCGTTCAAACCACAAGGGAATAAAATAGCATCCAAAACCAAAAGCTATCAAAGAATATCCTGTAACACATGGAGGCTGAACAACACACTGTTGAACCACAAATGGGTCATGGAAGAGATTAGAAAGGAAATCCAAATGTTCATGATATTTAACAAAAATGAAGACACAAATTACCAGCTCTTCTGGGACATAGCAAAGGGAGTACTCAAAAGCAAGTTTTTTATATAGCTCTGAGTTCCTACATCAACAAATTGGACAGATCTGAAATCATCAATTTAACAAGGAATCTGAAGTTCCTTGAAGAGCAACAAGCTAAACTCCAATCCAATAGATGGAAACAAATAGTTAAAATTAAATCAGAATTAAATGAATTACAGTAAAAAAAAACTGTAGAAAGAATTAACAAAACAAAGAGTTGGTTCTTTGAAAAAATTAACAAAATTGACAGACCCTTAGCAAATCTTATCAGAAAAAAAAGAGAGAGCACATCCAAACATACAAACTCAGAGATGGGAATAGAAACATCACCACAGACAAAAACAAGATCCTGAACATTATAAGGGAATACTTCTCAAACCTTTATGCTAATAGGTTTGAGAATCTGGAAGAAATGGACGAATTTCTAACAAATATTGATATGTCCAAACTAAACCAAGATAATGTATATCAATTTAAGAGACCCATATCCAGCATCCAAATAGAAACAGCAAGAAGATCCCTCTCACCCAAGAAAAGCCCAGGACCTGATAGATTTACAGCTGAATTCTTCAAGGCCTTCAAAGCAGAACTCACACCAATACTCCTCCAACTCTTCAATGAAATTGAAAGAGAAAGTTCACTACCAAAATCTTTCTATGAAGCCGTCATAACCCTCATCCCCAAACCAGGCAGGGACTCATCAAAGAAAGACAACTACAGACCCATTTCTTTGATGAACATCGATGCAAAACTTCTCAACAAAATTTTGACCAATGGACTTCAACAGCTCATCAAAAAATATCATACACTATGATCAAACAAGATTCATTTCAGGGATGCAAACTGGTTCAATATACTAAAATCAATATAATTCATTACATCAACAAGATCAAGGATAAGAAGCACATGATTATCTCAATAAATGCAGATAAAACATTTGACAAGATCCAACACCACTTTATGATGAAAGCTATGGAAAAACTAGGAATCCATGCAACAATGTAATAAAGGCTGTTTATAAGAAACTTAAAGCCAGTATTATACTTAATGGCAAAAAGGTAAAGGCAGTTCTTCTAAACTCAGGACCAAGACAAGGACAACCATTCTCTCCACTTCTCTTTAATTTAGCTTTAGAATGCCTAGCTAGAGCACAAAGAAAATTTGCAAACATAAAGGGATTCAAATAGGGAAAGATGAAGTAAAACTCTCCCTATTTGCAAATAACATCATCTTGATTTTAAAGAATCCCATGGATTCCATTCCCAAGTTACTTGAGCTGTCCGAGCCTGGTGCTGGTGGCTCATGCCTGTAATCTTAGCTGCTCAGGAGGCTGGGATCTGAGGATCATGGTTCAAAGCCAGCCCGGGCAGAAAAGACCGTGAGACTCTTTTTTTTTTTTATGGGGGGGGGGGTCCGGTCGTGGGCCTGAACTCTGGGCCTGGGTGCTGTCCCTCAGCTCTTCAGCTCAAGGCTAGTACCAATTGAGCCACAGTGCCACTTCTGGCTTTTTTATTTTTTTGCTTATGTGGTGCTGGGGAATTGAACCTAGGGCCTCATGTATGCAAGGCAAGCGCTCTACCACTGAGCCACCTTCCCAGCCCGATCGTGAGACTCTTATCTCCAATTAACCACTAGAAAACTGGAAGTGGTACTGTGGCTCAAGAGGTAGAGTGCTCTCCTTGAGCTCAAGAGTACAAGTATAGTGCCCAAGCCCAGAGTTCTAGCCCCACAACCGACAAAAAACAACAAAAACAAAACAAAAAAGTTACTTAAGCTGCCCGAAAATTTGGCAGAGTAGCAGGGTACAAAATTAACCCTCCAAAATCAATGGATTAAGCTGGGCACTGGTGACTCAAGCCTTCAATCCTAGCTAATCAGGAAGCTGAGATCTGAGGATCATTGTTCAACGACAGCCTTTTCTGTATACCAATAATGAGAAGAGCATGGCTGAAATCAGGAAAGCAACTCCATTGATAATACCTTCACACAAAAAATAAAATATGTAGGAGTTAACTATTCTATGATGAAAACTTTAAAAAACTTAACAGAAATTGATGCAGAACTTAAGAAGTGGAAAAACATCCCATGCTCCTGGATTGTAAGGATTAACATCACGAAAATGGCAATACTGCCAAAGGCTGTCTATCAATTCAATGTGATCCTTATCGATATCCCAACCTATTTCTTCAATTAAATAGAAGAAGCAATCTAAAAATTCATGTGGAATAATAAGAGACTTTGAATTTTAAAACAATACTTAGCAGAAAGAATAGTGCTGGAAGAATATCAAGAGCAAATTTCAATCTCTACTACAAAGCCATAGTAATCAAAACAGCTTGGTACTGGCACAAGAACAGACCTGAGGACCAATGGAATAGAACTGAAGACCCAGAAATTAACCCATAGACCTATAGCCACCTAATCCTCCATAAGGGAACTTAAATAATAGAATGGAAGAAAGACAACCTTTTCATTAAATGATGCTGGAAAAAATTGGTCAACCACCTGTAGAAAACTAAAACTAGCTCCTTATATATCACTCTGATCCAAATGGATCAAAGACCATGAAGTAAAAGCAAACACCCAGAAAACATTACAGGAAGGAATAGTAGAAGCTCTAGGCCTCCTTGCACAGGACAAAATTTTCTTTATAAAGACCCAGAAACACAACAAATCAAAGAAAGGTTGAATAAATGGGATTGCATGAATCTGTAGAGCTTCTGCAAGACAAACCACAAAGCTAGCAAGATCAATACAAAGCAGATTGGGTGAAGATCTTCACTAGCCATACAATGGACAAGGGCCTCATATTTAAAATATACTTAAAACTCCAATGTGATATTTTAAGACATATATGCAATACATAATGATCAAATGAGGATAATTTATTTCTTAGGAGTGAGAACATTTAAGATTCTTCTGGCTCATTCAGAATCCTGCTTTGTTTTTAACTGAATCTGTGGGATTGTTAGTGCTTGCCATTTTCTTTTTTTTTAATTTTAATTTTAATTTTTTGTGAACATACTGTACAGAGGTGTTACAGTAACATGGGCAAGATAATGAGTACATTTCTTATCAAGCATTGCAGCCTCCTCCTTTGTTTATCCTTCACATCCCTTCCCAGCCTCTCCCCTACCCCCCCACCCAATCCTCCCCCCCCACACCAAAGTTGTAAAGTTCGCCCCCATAACTGTGTATAATTATAATATATCAATTAAAGATAAAAATTTCTGGGGGGGAGTGGGAATGTTAAAGGGATGACATTGATCAAGATATATTTTATTTATAAACTGCTTTGTTAAATGGCAACTCCTTTCTACAACTACTTGAAGATAATAAAAAATAATAAAAACTTGGATCAAAAAAATATACTTAAAACTCAGAAAATGAAATCCCCCAACAAATCCTCAATGAAACCAATTAATAAGTGGGCTAAAGATTTAAAGAGGTACTTCTTTGAAGAAGAAATAAGAATGGCCAATTGACACATGAAGAAATGCTCAACTTCTCTAGCCATAAAAAAAATTCAAGTCAAAACAACATTGAGCTTCCACCTCACCCCAATTAGAATGGCTATAAACAACAGATGCTGAAGGGAATGTGGCCAGAAGGGAACCCTACTGCGTTGTTGGTGGGAATGTAAACTTGTTCCAACCACTTTGGAAATTAGTAAGGAGAGGTTCCTCAAAAGACTCCACATAGAGCTCCTTTATGACCCAGCAATTTCACTTTTGGGCCTTTACTGAAATGATCACAAAGAAAGCCACACTAAAGCTACCAGCACAATTCTGTTTATCACAGAATTATTCACCATTGCTAAGATATGGAACCAACTCAGATGCCCCTCAGTAACTGAATGGATCAAGAAAATATATACAATGGAATTCTATGCCTCCATCAGAAAGAATGATATCGCCCAATTTGTTAGGAAATAGAAAGACTTACACACACACACACACACACACACACAGACAGATATACACATACATATATGTGTATATGTATGTGTATAGATGTATATAGATGTGTATATATGCATATATATGTATGTCTGTGTACACACACACACACACACACACACACACACACACACACACACACACACACACACACACACACACACATATATATATATATGTATAAGTGAAGTGAGCCAGGCCCAAAGAAACATGGGTCCTATGGTTTCCCTTATTTGCAATAACTATTATACGTCTAGGGCAAGCAGAAAAGTTCAACAGCTATATATATATATATATGACCATGTAAGATGATGCTAATAGATATGAACCCCAAGATAGGGACACAAGAGGTTTTACCTTGTTGCTGTTGTTTTAAATGTACTTATAATGTACTGTGATTTTTTTGTTCCTTTTTGTTTCTTTTGTGTCACTGTATTTGATTCCCTCTTGATGCATCTTGTATATACATTTTTCTAATTTGGCTGGGGAAGGGAAATGAGGAAAAGCTGAAACAAGGATATAGGCTGACCCATTGTAACAATGAGATGTACAAGACACTGTGCTGAAAATGAACTTTATAACTTTTTGGGGAGATGGAGAATTTGGAGAGGTGGGAGTGGAAAGGATGTTAGGGCAACAACAAAGGAGGGGGTAACAATACTTGATAGGAAATGTATTCATTACCTTACTTATGTAACTATAACCCCTCTGTACAGTGTCTCTACAATAAAAATATATATTAAAATTAAAAAAAAAATAATCACCTTTGGATAGTGAAAGATAGCAGTACAATATGAAAGCCAGCATCTCTGATCTTTCTTTATAGGAGTCTTCTACAGACTGCCAGTGGTTCACTATTTTAATCCTCCTAATCAGGAGGATATGACCTGAGAATTGCAATTTGAAGCCAGCCTGGGCAGGAAAGTCCACAAGACTCTTATATCTCATTATCCACCAAAAAGCTGGAATAGAGCTGTGGCTCAAGTGTTAGAGAGCAAGTGTTGAGTGAAAAAGTTCAGAGACATTGCCTAGACCCTGATTTCAATCCCAGTACTAGGACCAAGAAACAAAATAAAACCAAGGAGTCTTCTTTAATTTCAGAAATGAATTCTGTACTGCTGTACTCTCTTTCTGAAGAGAAGCTTTCATAGCTTTCAAGATACCAAGGTTTCCTGTGAAGACACAGGACATGTGAGGGAATTAATTATGTTTTTTACTCATTCACACACATAAAAGTGTGCATGTGTACACACACACAAGCACACACACATGAACACACACACCTCTCCTGTCACATAGTCTTACTCCATTAAATGACTATGTATTTCCACCTCACAGACACTAGAAAAAAGAAAGTCCCGTAAGAAATTTATCCCTGCTATGCTCAATTTTGGATCTTGCATCTTAAAGAGAAGGATTTGGGAAAGTTCACAACAAAATTGAAGGTGATAGGGAAGTCCATCAGAAAAGATGGGTAGAGTAGTTAGTTAAGGAATATTCAGAACTTACCTGGATATGGAGATTTTCCAGGAATCCAGGTACCATTCACTCTTTTTTATGGTTCTGAGATTGGAGCAAAATAATGGGTAGGCATGATTTTGGGAGAAGTTCACTGGAATGTTGCATTGTACAAGTGGGGGCAAGAGGATTATTCTAAGTATTTATATGAAGAATAGTAGGGCCTTCAAACTGCTGGCTTGGTCTAGACTTCACTGTGGATAGACAGGAAATCTAAATGTCTGTGACAAACACATTCAGTGGCCCAAGCTCAAAGAATGTACTCAATGAAAGACATGAGGTAGAAGCAAGGCTTTAGAAGATCAAGTGTCTGGTGAACATACACACCCTGGTTACAGCAAGCAATCTATCCATCCCATAATGTGCCCCACATTCCTTATTGACTGGGAACTAAGGGGTACACAATCATCCTGGATATCAAGTTTCATTATTTTCCATTGGGTAATTTTAATATGTACTCTTCCTGACTAGCTGAATCTTAGGAGAATTCATTGATTGTCTTTACATCCTGTAGTTCCATGTGGTGGGATGGTTTTCCTTGTGTGTACTCATTTTTTTACACTTATTTTCTCATTTAATTGTGGTCTACTCTTCCACTTGCTATTTACCCCCTTTACTCACTTTGCTAAACTAGGGATCTTCCAGTTGTTTGAATTTTATACATTACAACATCAGTAAGCTATTAAGTTATTGTGTGTAAGCCCCTAGTAACTTTTCACAGTGGGTCAGATACCTTGTCTTGAAAATGAACCACCTTTTTTCCCCCACGATGCTTGATCTGTATCAAGGACAGGTATGGCTATTTCAAAACTATATTGTAGGGGCTGGGAAGGTGGCTTAGTTGTGGAGTGCTTGCCTCCTCATGGATGAGGCTCTGGGTTCAATTCCTCAGTGCCACATAAACAGAAAAACCTGGAAGTGGCACTGTAGCTCAAGTGGTAGAGCGCTAGCCTTGAACTGAAGGGCTCAGGGACAATGCTCAGGTCCAGAGTTCAAGCCCCATGGCTGACAAAAAACCAACCAACAAACAAACAAAAACCCCTAAATTGGAAAACAACAACAAAGCAGGTTTGAAGTCAAGATAATTAGCTTTGGCAAACAAAGAGGAAAAGTTAAACCACCAATCAGGAAGAAAAACAAAATAATAACAACAACAAAATTATGTGACAGTAACAGAAAGTACCAACCTTTAAAATATTTGCTAACCAAAGATCTACTTGAGTCTAGTCTAAGACCCTTTCCTTGTGAAGTTATTTTCCTTTTTGTTCTCTTTCAATAAAGGTCTCCTTTCTTTTCTGCCAATAAAAATAAAATATTTAAGCTCAGTTTTCATTTCCTGTGACTCTAATTATTTGAAGCTCACATGACAATATTCCTGGAGACTTTACAATGTCTAAGTTACCTAGTGTCAGTTCTTCCCTATGGAATCAATGTCATGAAGGAAGCAATTGCCATCTGTCATGCTGTCAACATTTACCACGTAGCTAGAATGTCAATGAAGTTAGAGGTCACCCTGGTGATTACATTGGTAGCCCATTTAGACATAACCAATTTGGGTTTTACCACTTGAAAAGGAATTTCTGTTTACAAGGATGCCATCCTTAAAGATAAACAAGAAGAGGGAAAGGTAAAAACTCAGCTAAGTCAAGAAGGTAGCATGAAATTAGGTGGGGGATACAGAACTTACCTGTGGGCTTAATGCTGAGAACAAGGCAGACACTCAGTACAACAAACTTAGGGTTGTATAGACAACTGTAGTCTAAATTCCTTCTCAGCCCCAGGATTGAAGCAATTCAAGCAATGGATTTTCTGTACTACAATTTATACACTCATCTCTTCATAAAGTTCCTGAATAAGGATGCATTCACAAGGAGCACTTGTTTAAAATAGTTTATTTTTTTTCAATTTGCATTTTTTCCAAGCTTTTAAGTATTACATTTTCCTTTATAAATTGTGAACTTCTAAAGAAAAAAAAACTGGATTAAGAGATATACAAGCAACAGTCAAATTAAGTATATTGCTGGCTTTTCCTTATTTTCTATGCCTAGAGTTTAAATTTTTTTGGAGTAGTAAAATCCAAACATGAATAAAAATTAGAGTAATACATACTATTTTTTTTTTGAAATCCAGGGCAATTAAGATAATTGCAAAGCTTATCCTGGAAAATTGTCATTTATAATGAAAGCCAACTCAATTTTAATGGTGGCCCAGTGGCAAGATTTCAGCTAGAGCAACTGCAGTTGTACTAATGTCTTCCTGCTGCTATCACCAATTGGAATGATTACTTTCTGATTTGTATTTAAAACTCATAGAAACATGCTTTTCAAAGGCTTTCTAGTAAAATGGCTTTCATTTTAAAATGTAAAGAGCTTTCTATTATTTGCAAAGACAGAATGGTCTTCTTTTTTCATGTCAATAGACTACTTCCTGACAGATATCAAGATAATGGTGTCAGTTCATATTCTTTTTCCAACCTTTTTGCTATAGAAATTGTGAATTTCAAAGGCTTGCCTTAAATAAAAATTTTACCAACTTTCCTATAATTTAGTCTTGAGAAGTACTTTCAAGAAAATGTTCTCTTGCATACATAGTACATAAGCCACATCTTTACTTTAAATGAGAGGTCAGTTCATGTGACCTTTCTCATTTAAAATATTCAAACTTTGTATTCTGTCAGAAAAAAAAAGACACTCAGATCATGTTACATTTGGAAAAGAGGATACATACTATGTTTGAAATAAAAGCAGGAACTCAACATTGAATGATAGGATTTTGGTTCTGAGAAGCAGTTTTGACCTATGTGATAATGATTACTTTTTAATGAGTATTTTTAGTTACTAGAGTTTAGGGAAAATTGATAGGAACAATGGGTTCAGTGGATAAGTTACTGTCACTTACGTTTTTAAACTAACCAACATGTGACTCTACATTGAATTTTCTTATTTCAGTTTTAACTAGATCTTAAAATAATCAAGATTTCCACATAAAGTCTTGTATTTATCAACCTATAATGCAGTATCCAAATCTGTAAATTCTGTAGAGGGAGGTAATAAGAAAATTTGATGGTGGTAAAAATAATGAAATATATGAAGAACAAAGCTATAATACAAATTAAGAATAACATCCCCAGTGATGTGTATTATCTGCATATTATAAAAATAAGACTGGAAGCTACATGGTCAATTTGAGTTGGGCAAACAAGAAAATACAATTGTACAATGGAAAGGCATTTAAAATGACCATTTTCAAACACGTAAGTTTGCCAACTTCATGAGCAAGCTATGTCAAAAGCAGAAAGTTTTGCTTCTCTTTTCAAAATGTCAGAATTTATTGAATAACAACAAATTCTCAAGCCATGTAAATTCCATTGGCATGAAATCTCCCATGTATTACAGGGTAACATGATAGCCTAGATGCTGGCAGCACATTTCTTTAATCTTAATTCCTAATATTAACCCTCAGATCACACACTATACAATTTCATACAGGTTACAAGCAAGCAGTGATGGATATAGTAATTTTATGAAGAATTAAAATGGCTAGGTTGTAAAAGGCCTTTCCTTAGGCATAAACAGAGAGGATACTGAAACAAAGAAAGTCATTGTAGGTCGTCAGAGGAAACAGAACAATCCAGTCCCAGAGCTGCCTTAGTTCTACAAAGTCCTAGTGGTATCATAATACAGAGTCACTCTGAGGTACAATGCAGGATGAGATGCAGAGCTGTTTTCAGGTAGAGATGAGTTCAGACCCAAAGCTCATTCTCAGGCTTTCTGCATCTAAGAGAGATGACCTTTGTAGTGGGTCATCACATTTGAGGATCCAGCTGAGCTAACATCCCCAAGAAGAATCAGTTCATCACCTATTGATCCTTGAGGCAGACATCTAAAGATGTGATGTTACATAAAACAGAACCTAAAAAGATATTTGGATGCTGGAAAGTTAAGATTTGACTTAAATTAGAGAACTTAAACAAAAATAAAATGGCATATATCAGTAAAAGGAAGAATGTAAATTTATATTCAAGTTTATCACTCATTAATGTTGTATTGGTATGTAATCACTGGGGATAAAATATTTGCAAAAGATTACTAAATAGAACATTAATATTAAACAGAAAAAGTTGATAGTAGAATCTAGAGTTCTAGAAATTAGTGAATAGAAATTATTAAAAATATCTCATCTCTCACATAGGTTATAATTATGCATGATTTAACATACAAAGGGATGTTTAGTAATTGTTAAAATGAACACTTTACACCTATGAAGGCATTAACGAGGTATTAATAAGGAGTATAACATGTGTTCCTTGCCATTATGTCAATATGTAAATTATTTTATTCAAACAAATGTATCCAATATCAGATTCTATTACTCAAGATTTTTTTCCAGTGATGTGTTTGTAGCTAACTCCTCGATTTCATGAATATCCAGTTTGGGGCTAATATTGCTAAGTTTATCACCACTATATTTTATATTCTTGAATAAGACTGTATTTAAATCAACAAACAAATAGAAAGTTGTGAACTAAGTGTTATGATTTTATAGATTATAAAAATATGGCTTATTTTTCAAGGAATTTTGTTCAGCACAAGAGCAAGAAAATTTGATGGCCTTAAAGACAAAGAAAAATAAGTAAACTTAATGGAAATGATCAGTACCCAGATTATATGCATGCATGAATTGATTCAATACTTAACAGAATTATTCTAGACAATAATTATCTTTCTCAGTTTAGACGTATACATAAGACATGAGTTTAGATGACTTGGTCAGGCTCTCCGGTCTGTAATTAGAGCAATACCTAGGCAGAGTGATTCTAGGGCCCAAGTTGAAACACTACATTTTTTTGTTGCTCATACTTTGATTCATTGAAAATTCATTCTGAAACCTAATCCATTCTAAAATTCAGGTGTTGTTAATGCTATGATTCCTAGAGGTAGTATTTTTAAAAGGTTATTGAAACATGAGTATTTTATCATTGACTCAATCAATACCTTCATGAATGAGGATTCTCATAGTGTTTGTTTTGCTTGTCCTTCTGCCTCTGCCTTACATATAAGAATGAATCAGGACAACATTTATTAAACCAAATAATTCTATTATTTCATCTGTATTTGTGTACTTTTGCATGTTATAAAAGTTAGAGATAAATCTGAACACAACAATTAAGTAATTGCTGATTGTAATCATTTCATATTCAAATTTTCCTTAGGTATACTAGGGATCTATTGTAGAGAGTTTTAAATGCAATTTAGGTAAAACACTTAAAACACTTTCTATACAACATTATAAGTAAAATTTAATAAATGGGTGATTTGGTCATTTTTTTAGCCAGTATATATTTTTTCTGGCATTTTAAAGTCCCTACTAACTGTCAGACATGGATTTTGTGTTTAACAGCTGAGAAAACGATTTTCTGTTATGAGAATGGCTGTTAGTCTTTTCCCATCATGTCAATTTTGTTATTTTTAAAAAAGCCCCATGGATATAAACAGGTTTATTGTTTTTAAAAATAACTTACAAAAATAGTATGTAGAAACAAATCTGTAAACACGTTATGAAGATTTGTAAACAAATTTCTTCAGGAATGATTCACCAATCAAGCTCAGGATAAGCTGTTTGGACTGCATTCTATTTTTTCCAATTACTGTGCCCATAGACTCTCTGAAGATGTTTTCTTTTAAAACACAGGAAGAACCAGATGTCAGTGACTTATGCTAATAATTCTAGCAACTTAGAAGGCTGAATTCTGAAGATTGCAGATCAAAGCCAGCCCATGAAGAACAATTCATGAGTCCATCTTCAATTAACCACCAAAAAGCCAGATGAGAAATGTAGCTCAAGTGCTACATTTTGCCATGAACAAAAATGTTCAGTGAGCAAATGAGGTCCTGAGTTCAAGACCTAGTATTGTCACAAAAGTAAAATTAAACAAACACTATTATTACTGTACAAAAATCTCTGTTTTAAAATACTTCTCTTTTCCAGGTGCAGCGTTTAGCTTGTGCATGCTTTCTGGGAAGTGCTCGCCTGTAACTGCAGCCTCTTTACTTTGTACTTTTCCCTTTATAATGACACTACTTACAACCTGCCACATTGCCTCCATCCTGGGGACTCTACATTCCATATTTCTCATGCTTCACCTTCTAAGACATGGGTAAATCCCACCGATTCTTTACCTTTCAATTTAAATGTCCCTACACTTCTGTAAAGCTTCATGATTACTTGAGACCGCCTTAATATACATCACTTTTGCAAGAAATCTGTACTTTAGGAACATTCCTAGGTTTGTCATACTGAAAAGGTAATGGTATGATGTTTGGGTTTCTGAACTCCCTTATATAAAACTTTAGTCTGGATATACATATTACTTTAATTTGTGTAACTAATAGAACTAATATTTGTGTAAACAATGCAGTGTTCTTGAACTCAGTGGCATGCAGACTGAACTGATTTGTATCAATAACCAAATTTTAATTTGCTTTTTAGAAGTAGAGGTTATTTAATTTTACTTTTAATTTAAGCCTTAAGATTTATCCTCCAGAAATATCTTAGATAATCAAGCATACAGAGCTTAGGAAAATGTTGCTAAGTAACTGCATAAAACACTACAGTTAATGGTCATTTCCTTGCTGATAACAGGCTTCAAATCTTTAAGTAGCAAAGGTACAAGAAGTATATTTATATTAAAACTAAATTTAAACATGAATCTCAAATCTAGAACTGGAATAAAATTTACATGAAAATTAAATGTCCTGGATATGTTATATTAATTAATTTGGATCTGGTGAAATTTAAAATATGTAAGATGTCAAATAACTGATTATTTTATGGCTTTGCTGATCATTTTGTGGAAAATATTTACATTGTCTTCTAGGTAAAGTATCATATTTTATGAATATAGGATCAATATATTTTGTTAAAGATAGAAAAATATGAGGACATTTTAAGTAGTAATTGAACAATAATTATGCCTTACATATTTCTGGCCAATTGAAAAAGAAAAAATATAATGTAAATATTGGTATACCAAGTTATTCTGAAGATAAGGAAGTTTGATAATGTTCAGCAAGTTGTATCTCATGAACAAAAATACATTTTCTTTCAAAATATAATTTGGAACTGGTAACTTTCATAAACTGATTCAAAATATTCTGCCCTGAAAACTATAGCATACAAACTAATATAATCAGAGGAAAATTTTCCCACTGGATAAAGGGACCGTATAAATGTGGAAACAGATAAAGAGAATAGCAAAATATCTATTTAAATTTTACCACTATCATGCAGATAAGAAATTAACATGTGCTACACATTTTAACATATTATTCTATGGGGAAAACTCAACACTTTGGTTAATAAGTTACATGGCAAACTAGAGAATGTCTCACATACCCTTGAGAATTGATACTGTTATTTTTCTACAGGAAAAAATAAATATGAATCTTTGTCAAACTAAACTCAACAGTTCACAAGTAGTCTCATTAAGCCTGAGACCTTTAACCAGAAATAAAACAAAACAAGCCATAAAAGATAAACTAAGTATAATTCTCTAGAAAATATTTATGTGAATATTTGACTTACTATGATGCTGAAAGGATGCACTGATATTTTTCTTTATTTCCAAGTTCCAAACTTCTTTAGTGATTAACAGAACATTAAATAGTGGAATTACATTATCATTAATAGAAGAAAAGCTATAAAATGTTCCACAAAACAAAATACAGCTAAAAATACATTATAATTGGAGCATAGCAAAAGTGACTCACAATAATATGCATGCCTGCTGAGGACACTTAGAGTAGAAATGTTATGGTTTGAATTCAACATGGGCAGGAATTTCAAGAGATCTATCTAAAAAACAATCAGCAAATCAGGTGAGGCTCCAGTGATAGAGTGAGAATCAAACAAGCAAGGAGCCTTGAATTCAAATCCCAATAAGCCACTGTCATTATCAATGATGAAAATGGTGCTGAGATGCTGTATACAGCATCATAAGTCTTACAGAAGTTTGAAATTAATTTAAATGTGCTTGATTATCTGTGGAGGGTTTGGAGTAAGGAATGGGAGAGAATGATGAAGGGGATGATATCAATCATGATGCATTGTAGTTACAGACTGATTTGTTGTATTGTAAATCCTTCGTACAACTACTTAAAGATAATAAAATATACTTTATAAAAGAAATAGTCATTCTATGAGGAGAGATATTCAGTAATGAAGTGACTGTTGCTGGAGATGTCAGAACAAAACCCTCAAGGAGTTCTTAAAACATGTGCACCTTGAGATTTTGACCAAGCACATTTCTACGTTCTGAAGTAAATTTCATGTTTTAGAAAATCTTGGTCCTTATCTTGGGGTTCATTTCGCCTAACATCTTATTATCTGACCACTTCTGCTTGTCTCAAACATATACTAGTTATTGCAAATAAGGGAGACCATGGGATCTATGTTTCTTTGGATATGGCTTACTCCACTTAATATATTTTTTTCCAACTCTTTCCATTTCCTAACAATTGGGGAAATGTCTTTCTGATGGAGGCATAGAATTCCATTGTGTATATATTCACCACATTTTCTTGATCCATTCATCTACTGAGAGGCATCTGGGTTGGTTCCATAACTTAGCTATGGTAAATAATGCTGCAATAAACATAGTTGTGCTGGTAGCTTTAGTATGGTCTTGTTTGTGATCATTTGGATAAATGCCCAAAAGTGGGATTCCTGGGTCATAGGGGAGCTCTATGTGGAGTCTTTCGAGGAACGTTCATACTACTTTCCAAACTGGTTGAACAAGTTTACACTCCCACCAACAATGCAGTTAGGTTCCCTTCTGTGCACATCCCCTACAACATCTGTTGGTATTAGAGATCTTGATTACAGCCATTCTTACTGGGGTGAAGTGGTATCCCAATGTTGTTCTGATTTGCATTTCTTTCATGGCTAGGGAGGTTGAGCATTTCTTCAGGTGTCTGTTGGCCATCTTTCTTTCCTCTTCAGAGAAGTTTCTCTTTAAGTCTTTAGCTTAATCATTTATTGGGCAGTTGTTTCTCTGAGGATTTGTTGTTGGGGGATTTAATTTTTTGAGTTCCAGGTATATTTTAGATATGAGTCCCTTGTCCGTTGTATGGCTAGTGAAGATCTTCTCCCAATCCGTGGGTTTCTTTCTTGCTATTGTTTCTAACATATTTATAAGATATTTCTTTGTTGCTTTGTATGTCCCTTCCCCATGGCATAACTCCTGTTTTCATTGTATTTGATGTTGGTATAATTTGTGGAAAGGAAGGGAAAAAACAAATTGTTTAAATAGGGAGACAGGTGGACCCATTGCAACAATGAAACGTACAAGACCTTATGTCGAAAAATGAACTTTACAACTTTGGGTGGGGGGGACAAAGGAGGGGCATGGGAGAGGGGGAGATGGGACAGGATGGGAAGGGGAAATGAAGGAGGAGGCAACAATGCTTGATAAGAAATGTACTCATTACCTTGCCCATGTAATTGTAACCCCTCTCTACGGTATTTTCACAAAAAATCTTGGTCATCATTTTATCTAATTTGAAATGAAAAATGGAACAATTTTCAATTTTATCTTTGTAATATTGTTTTAAGTGCTTCAAAT
Organism: Dipodomys merriami; assembly: GCF_024711535.1. Classification (NCBI taxonomy): domain Eukaryota; kingdom Metazoa; phylum Chordata; class Mammalia; order Rodentia; family Heteromyidae; genus Dipodomys; species Dipodomys merriami. Next base: position 47,517,841 of record NW_027206179.1, read on the forward strand.
TAGTTCTCCTTATTTAAATACATGATTATTACCCTTTGCTTATTTTTTGTTCATTTTTTTTCAAGATTCCTTCATTTGCTCTACATTGTGCTCCATGTAATTATATACTTATTTATTTTGTGTTTTCTCTCTTAGGTTGTTAAGTAAGTGCATGCTAGCAAGATATTATGGCTTCTGGATATTTGATCTGAAGACACATGAGATTCATCTGCAAATGATATTTAATCAATGATACAGAATTCAGTTTGAATTACAAATTACATATAACATAAATCTTATGGAGAAAAGATTTCTAGAAATACTGATAAACACATGTTTTTGAGTGGTTATATTATTTCACAAAAGTCGTATGTCTACATTAATTTTCATGTAGTTTTAAGATGAGGGAGGGAGTAGAACTGTTTGAAAATAAATGTACTCATTACCTTACTTGTGTAACTGTAACCATTCTGTACATCACTTTATAATACAATAAAATAAAATAAGCATATAAGTGAATAAATTACTAAGTGAATAAATTACAATTACTAAGATAATCAACACTGAATTGACAAATTATATTTTACTCAAAAATAGTAAAGTACTAAATGTCTATTATCTACTACAGAATGTTCTAATGTCTGTGGCTTTGAATAATGTTAGAGTTGTCAAGCAAACAATTGCACTTATATAATACAGTCTATAAAATATACAGTCCATTAACCTGATATGTAGTCTGGTAAAAATGATGTTTTGTAGGACACTCTAAAACTGTTTTATTCCTACATTGTTTGCTTATATCCCAATAACACTTTGATTTATTTAATATTGAAAATGCTGTTGTGATTTTTCTGGATAAATCAGAAATTTCAAAGAGCATAGAGATGCTGTGTGTGTGTGTGTGTGTGTGTGTGTGTGTGTGTGTGTGTATGTGTGTGTGTATGTGTTTAATTCAAACTAACAAAGCTTTAAATGTTGATCTAAGATGGGTCAACGACATTTAATGTTAATGAAACTTATGTGTTCTGTGCAAGTACTCTCAGGTGGCTGATAATCAGGACTCTTCACCTTTTTTTTTTCAATCATACAGCCAGTTTTAAATATCATAATAGTCTGGCTTCTTCTAAGGCTGTGTGTGTGTGTGTGTGTGTGTGTGTGTGTGTGTGTGTGTGTGTGTGTATTTATGTGTGTGCGCATAACTGTGTGTTGGTACCCTCACTAGATGTATCAACATGCAATATTTTCCTGGAGGATTTTGTTTGTTGGCCTGTTTGTTTTTAATTTTACTCATTGATTCCTTCTTCTTCTTCACAGAAACAAAATAATTTGGAAGACTTGTCACTGTGAGTAATCCCTTCTGTGTTCCCAAACCTTTTCTCCTTGTTGTTTTTAATTAACTAACATGTCAATCAGATTTGCTCTGCTTGTGTTCTCTCCCATTATCACTGTTTGTATAGACTTTTCTTTAATCTGTATGTATATTCCATTCACCCAATTTGTTGATAAGCATGGCTTTGTTACCAGGAGTTTGAGAGAATGTTTAGAAAACCTATGCATTCCTCATGAAGCTTTTCCTAAAACTTTTCCAAATCTTAGAAAGACCAATGCTGCCATCTTAAGGTATATCAAATTAATTTCTATACAACATTTCTGATTTTCCTCAACATTGTAGATTTACATGTCCAGTTCTCATTTTCTATTTGTAATTCACCCAAACTTGAAAGAATTAACCCAATACATCATAAGCTTGATGAAGTTTGGGTAATACTCTCCCAAGTTTATCAAATATATCTGAAATTCTATGACTTAATGAAGAATTGTATTTATTTTACACAAAATATATTCTTGGTTTTAGAATTTAAGACCCTAACGGGCATTTAAAATATATGGAAAATACTTAAGATTATTGTCAGATATCTAAATTCACTATTTAAGTTTTAAAAGCTTAAAATGAAATCTATCCAATATGCAGTATTGTACTGAGCATTCCAGTGATAAATGTTAGAGGACGCTGGTAAGGAGAGATAAGAAGGTGCCACAGCCTAGAAAAAGTTTTGGTATTATAGGAGATATTAACATTTAAGTAACAAAGGAGTGGTAACAAATGTTGCAAGAGAACAATGGGGAAATGTGGTTGGGTTTGGGAAAGTGTACATAATTCCTGTTCCATAAATGAGTAGGAGTGATTTATAGTTAACTTAGCTAATACTTCTTTTTGCTGATCACTAATTTCTTTCTTTTCTTTCTCCTTCTCCTTCTCCTTCTCCTTCTCCTTTTCCTTCTTCTTCTTCTTCTTCCTCTTCTTCTTTTCTTTTCTTTTCATTTCTTTCTTTTTTTTTTTTCGGTCGTCAGCTAGAACTCTGGGTCTGGGCACTGTCCCTCAGCTCTTCAGCTCAAGGCTAGTGCTCTACCACTTGAACCACTATGCCATTTCTGGCTTTTCAGCTCAGTGGTGCTGACGAATCGAACCCAGGGTTTCATGCATGCAAGGGAAGCACTTTACCACTGAGCCACCTTTCCAACCCTATCACTAATTTCTAGGAATTATTTATACTTCATGATGAAGTTAGAACTTTGAGCACGTGAAGGTTACCTGTCACTCTTGTTCTGTAATTAATTCCACATTTCTCTATATATTGATATTCTACATTCTAATTTCCAACTATCTCTAAGACAATGATATGCATTTGTAATATTTCTTCTTTGTCAAACATTTATATGCTGTGATCTTAGATTATTTTGTTTTCTATGAACTAAATATACCTTAAAGTCCTAAAACAGGCAAAGAATGGTTCCATAATCATGGCAAAGAATAAGGAAGATCTGAATTAAAAAATGGCAGTGGCCTTGGAGATTAAGAAACCATTATTTCTGCTAGGAAAATAATAATACCAGTAATTAATTGAGATAGGAAAGGTGAATAAGTGAATCTTTGGCCTGAGCAAGTATATTGATAATAAATGATATTGTCTATTGTTGAGATGCAGAAAATGAATGTAATGGAAAATAATCACATGTAATAACATTGGCACGATTTACAAAAACAAAAGGTGTGTGGTTTCTTACAAGGCCACATGAACATATAAACATGTATATCAATCAGAAGTATGTCATAGGAGGAATAAGATTCTATGATTGAATTATTAACAGACAGTTCAACAAAATGCATAGTGAAGAACTGAAATGTGTCTTTGTCGATGAGTGGGGTTTGAAAGAAGGAAATAGATAAATGGAAAGGGAATAGTGGACGAATATAATCTTAGTACTGAACATACATACGGAAAAGTGGAAGGAGACAATATGCAAAATGAGGGCTAGGTGGGGTTTAGGTAGAAGGAAGGGAAAGTGGTGATTAAGATGCCTTGATTCATATATGAATCTGTTAAACTGCAAGCATTTTTGTATAACCATTTGAGGAAAAAGTTAACGTACATAAAGTGTAAGTAAAGGAAACTTCTGAATTATTGATAATACACTGAATTGCCTTGGAGTATGAAGTTCTAAGGTTAAATAGTGAGCCAGTGATGCTTTGAATGCAAACATATTGATATGACTATTAGAAAGGTCTATTAGAAAGCTTTAGAATACCTATTGAATTAAATAATTATCATAATTTAATCGCCTGTTACTTATATTTTGCTTAGAAACAATTGAAATTTCAGAAAAAGAATAAATGAAAAGACATTATTTTTTTTCAGTTATTCTAAAGTTGCCAAGCATAGATACATTCATATGTACATATGTGTGTATGAGTGTATATGTGTGTGTGTGTCAATGTGCTCAGAATGCTGTGTCTTTATAGGATTTTGTATGAAAATTTAAATTTGTCTTGATGATTAAATTTATGTCTTTGTTTCTGTAGGACCCTTAACTATTATCTTGTGTGTGTATATATATATATATTTATATATATATTTATATTTATATATGAGCATGTATTTGTATCTATATTTTTACAAATAAATTTGTATGATGACAATTCTAAGCAAAAAAATCATCTGCAGAAACCCTTTTGTCTTCAAAATGTCAAAAAGTTTACTCTTTTCTTCCATGTATTAAATAAACACAAATATTTTCTACATGTTTACTATAAAAATCAAATAAAGTAATTCTTCAACCAGTTAATGGCAGACATGTGCAAAAAAGATATTCAGAGATTAAAAATTAGAGCACAATGAAAACAAGTGTTTCATAAATCAGTACTTCATAAGGTAGAAAACTGAAGTTTCTTCAAGAATTTCATTAGATTTAAATTTAAAACTACTTACTTTTTATGGAAGTTTCAAAGAAAAATATGATAATGTTTATGTAATATGAATCACAAATTATAATTATTGGGTGGGGGCGGGGGAGGATGGGAAGGGATGGGAAGGGGAAACAAAGGAGGAGGCTACAATGCTTTCTAAGAAATGTACTCATTATCTTGCCCATATAATTGTAACTCCTCTGTACAGTATTTTCACAATAAAAAAAGAATAAAAATGAACTGTGGTCAAAAAGCTCTATTTGTTAAATATTGGATTCTACTAAATGCTTTTTAAAATTTTACTTTAATCAAATTATCAAAAATTTGTCCATTTAGATCCTAATAGGAAAGAAGATGAAAAACTCTCCCTCTTTGCAGATGACATGATTCTGTATTTAAAGAACCCCATAGTTAATAGATCAGAAACTTTGGCAAAGTATCAGGGTATAAAATCAACCCACAAAAATCAATAGTTTTTTCTTATGACAACAATGAGAACAGTGAGGCTGAAAATCAGGAAAGCAACTAGTTTTGTAATAGTTCTTCCCACAAAATAAAATATCTAGGAGTTAACTTAACCAAAGAAGTGAAGAAGTTCTATAATGGAAACTCTTAAAACCTGAAAAAGGAAATTAAATCAAATATAAAGAAGTGGAAGCCATGCACCGGTGGCTCACGCCTGTAATTCTAACTACTCAGGAGGCTGAGATCTGAGGATCGAAGTTCAAAGCCAGCCCTAGCAGGAAAGTCCATGAAACTCTTATCTTCAATAAACCACTAGAAAACCGGAAGTGGTACTATGGTCAAGCGGTAGAGCACTTGCCTTGAGCTGAAGAGTGTAGGGACAGTGCCCAAGCCCAGAGTTCAAGCCCCATGACCATCAATCAATCAATCAATCAATATATAAATAAATAAATAAAATGTGGAAAAACCTCTCATGCTCCTGATTAAGAGTATTAACGTGGTGAAAATGGCAGTACAGCCAAAAGCTATCTACAAATTCAGTGCTATGCCCATGAATATTCCAATATCATTCTTTAATGAAACAGAAGAAACAATCCACCATTGCATATGGAATAATAAAAGGCCCCCAACTAGCAAAAAAACACCAATTTTTAGCAGGAAGAACCGTGCTGCAGCAATGTCATTATCAAAGTTCAAACTCTATTACAAAGTTGTAGTTAAACAATAACAACAGCAACAAAGAAAATAAACCTTGGTACTGATACATGAACAGGCCTGAGTACTAATAGAATAGAACTGAAGACCCAGAAATGAACCTGCAGAACTATGGCTACCTAACTTTGATAAGGGAGCAAAAGCAAAGCAGAATGGGAGAAAGACAACCTCCTTAACAAAGGGTGCTGTCAGAATTAGATATACACATGTAGGAACCTGAAGTGAGATCCTTATATGTCACCCTGCACCAGAATCAGTTCCAAATTGATCAAAGATCTCCAAGTAAAATCAAATGCCCTGAAAATATTACAGGAAGGAATAGGGAAAACACTAGGGTTCCTTGGCATAGGTCAAAAACTTTCTTAATATAGACCCAGAAACACAACAAATCAAAGAAAGGTTGGACAAATGGGATTGCATTAAACTGCAGAGCTTCTGCATGGCAAAGGACATAACTAGCAAGATCAATAGAGATCTTCACTAGCCATACAACAGATAAGGGCCTTATATCTAAAACATACTTAGAGTGCAAAAATTTAAATTCCTTCCCCCAAAAACAAATCCTCAAAGAAACAACCACTCCACTAACAAGTGTGTAAAGACTTTATAAATACAAACTGCTCTGAAGAGGAAATAAGAATGGCCAATAGACACATGAAGAAATACTCATCTCTGACCATAAAACAACAAACAACACTGAGATTCTACCTTATCCCAGTTAGAATGACCATTATCAAGAAATCTAGCTGGGTGCCAGAGGCTCAGGCCTGTAATTCTAGCTACTCAGCAGGCTGAGATCTGAGGATTGTGGTTCAAAGCCAAGCTCAGGCAGGAAAGTCTGTGAGACTCTTATCTCCAATTAACCATCAGAAACCGGGAGTGGCACTGTGGGTCAAGTGGGAGAATGCTCTGCTCCTTGGCCCAGAGTTCAAACCCCACGACCAATTAAAAAAAAGAGAGAAATTTAATATTAGATATTCTAATATTAGAAATCTAATAACAGATACTGTCCAGTATATGGCCAAAAGGGAACACTACTACTGCACTGTTGTTCGGAGTGTAAACTAGTTCAGCTGTAATAACCAGTGGGGGCCGATAATCAGAGCAGCCCAGATAATCATCGTGGCCCCATGGCCAGCCAGAGGGGCATGGCATCGAGAGGCTGATGTCACCGCCCCAGGAGGCATGCCATGCTGCCGAAAGGTGGATACCGCGGAACACGATGGCGTGGCTGCGACTGCAGTGGGTGGAGTGTCACGCCCCACGTGGTGTGTTGTCAAGAAGTGATTGGACAGTGGGCAGCTTGGGGGAGGAGCATGAATGGGAGTTGGAAAACCTTTTGTCCTGAAGAGAGCAGTGGGGAGAGAGCAATGAAGGAGTAGAGTGACAGAGAGGGGAGACACAGAGTGGAGAGAGAGACAGCAGGAGGGAAAGCCTGCTGGAGTCGAGCAGAGCAGGCCTGAGGAGGGCAGGACAAGGCTTCAGAGGCCATTTGGGACCTCCGCCGGACGTCATTTGGGGCCTTCCTCTAGAGAGGCCTGTGGAGAGGCGCCTCCCGGAGCAGAGCAGGGCAGGCCTGTGGAGAGTGGAGAGGCCTGCAGAGAAGGAGAAAGGAAAGAAAGGGAAAAGCCTTCCCCTTTGGAGGTTTGGAGCTTTGCAGCTTTGGAGGTCTGAGGTTTGAAGGTTTGCAGACTGACTAATTGGTGGTTTACAGACCAATTAATAATGGTCGGGGCTGCCCATTGGAGGCTTGGAGGTTTGGTGGTTGAGGCTGCTCTTGGTTCTGGGTATCTAGCCCAGGACAAGGTAGTTGTAGGCCTCCTTTCCGATGTAAATACTGTAAATAAATTTGTTATCTTTAACCTTGCCTCAATGGATTTTCTAGCTTTTTAGAGGTCATAAGTCAGCCAATCGGGAAAGCAGTGTGGAGGTTACCCAAAAGGGGAAACGCTAAACACAGCTCTCTCCTATGACCCAGCAATCCCACTCCTGGACATTTATCCAAATGACCACAAACAAGGCCATACTAATGCTACCAGCACAACTATGTTCACTGCAGAATTATTTACCATAGCTAAGATATGGAACCAACCCATTAGGAAACACATAGATTATTTTCCTGCTTCAAGTAGAGGAGATAGAGCAAAATTTCTACATGGAAAACCATTTATTTCTCTAAAACTTTTTTACACTAACCTATAATAACCAAGTGTACATTTATTTTTTGTGTGTGTGCTATCATAACCAACTCAGAGAAAAATGAAAGTACAGGTATTTGGGAAAAGTAATGCTGCTGATGTCATCATGCTGGGATATTATAAAACTCCCTAAATTATATTAAGATTCCTTTCTATAAGAAGGGACATATAGAAAAGTGAAATGCCTACAGTGATAGAGTCCACTAAACAAGTGATTTCTCCGGGAAAAACATACAGTTGAGGTTTCATACTGATAGTAAGTTTTGCAAATCAGCAGAAAGAATACACTAAATTTGGCATATAAAAGTCTTATAACAAATGCTATTTCTCAGTCCTGTATTTGGAATTCACTTGGTGCCAATTAAATAATTCTATTGTGATCGTAAAGTTATAAAAACTGGCCTTTGAACTAAATATATTAACTATAAGGAAAACTACGCCTGAGATAATTTTCACTTAAAAATTATTCAGCTAGAAGTTTCAAAATATAAATCACATGCTAGTTTGATCACTAAATTAAAGATAATATTCTCTGGACAGTAAATTCTATACACAGCCATAATCCATAAACCTCATCTAGCAGTGTGAAAATTATAAATGGAATTTATAATCACTCCAGCGGGCTCACCTGCAGGATGAAGATCAGTTTCAAATCCTTCAAAATTATATTCTCACTTAGGGAGCAGAGAGTGGAATGTAGAAACAACATTTCGCTGTCTATTTGATTTTCCTGGAATCAGAACTTACTAGTGGAAACACACTTATAAATACACACTGCAGAGTATGGAAGTAGAATGGTGCTAACTATGTCAATTAAAGGAAATTTGTAGTCAAAATATTCTTGCTGTAATTCTCATTATATTTTCTGTTCTTACCCTAGCTTGCCAAGCTGTCTGTGCCATATCTCAACCTAGGCAAGAATCATTTTACTGTGTTCAGAGTTTGGGAATTCAGCACTGAATTTAGACTGTCAGAAGATCTTTCTTCTCACACAGTCTTCTCCTTGTTTTGTTTGCCTCTTTTTTTTTTTGGTGAGCTTTTGCCCATATTTGCTGCATTACATATAGAAATAATCAAACACAACTTTCACATGCAGGTGACATTCAAATTTGTGTTGGAAACAGGCAATCAAATCTAATTCCTCTAGAAATGACCTCATGTCCTAAATCTTACCTAGAAATTAGTAATACACATTTGAACAGGGTTCCTTCGTCTGAAAGTTAGTGTTATCTGTAACTATGAATCATGTGCATGGCAGTCCAAAATCAGTGTTATTTCTGAGTGATTGAAAACAACTGTTAATTTATGTTTCTTTTAGGTGTCAACACATATTTCTGAATGTGACACAGGTACGGAATTATCTTTATTTTGAGAAGTGTTATAGTCTAGGACACTTGTTTATTTTGAGTGGAACGGGAAAATAATCAGCTATTTTGTTTGTAAATAGAACATAAAGAGAGAATGCTAATTGGTAATTAGTATCTCAATTTAAACTACCATCTCTGATGTATCTATTAGTTGTGATTTTTTTTTTTTTTTTGGGTCCGGTCCTGGGGCCTGAACTCTGGGCCTGGGCACTGTCCCTCAGCTCTTCAGCTCAAGGCTAGTGCTCTACCACTTGAGCCACAGTGCCACTTCCGGCTTTTTTCTTTTTGCTTATGTGGTGCTGAGGAATCGAACCCAGGGCCTTGAGCATGCAAGGCAAGCGCTCTACCACTGAGCCACCTTCCCAGCCCTATTAGTTGTGATTTTATAGGATGAAATGGAAGTTTCCTTCAAATGTAACAGCAGTATGGCAAGGATTTATGAAGATACACTAATCCACCATCAGGACACCACAAAATGAGGTCCAAAAAACCACATAATAAAATTATGTATAGAATGGTGCTCTCTTTTAAATACTTTATTCATTCTAAAAAATAAATTATGAATTTATGATGACATGATTTGAAGTCAGTTTCTGCCATTATAGCTTACTCTTAATAATAAGCTAATCTTCGATTCACTCTTTGTGATTATACTTAAATTCTAAGACTGAATGACTAACTGAATTAATTCACAAATCCTAGGTATTACCACTTGATATAATCAGAGATTTAGACAAATATTTCCAGAATCTGCATTATTCTTACCAAACGTAAGTTTCCGTTTCATTAATAACTCACACTTTGAGAAAACGTTACCAACCCAATACTTTAGAGAAATATATTGCTATATCAAAGCAGATTTGTTTTATAATATAATTTTGAATATAACGCTGAGGCTGTTTTCTTGAGTACTTCTCTTTCTCTTGTGAAAATGATTAAGACACATTTTGTCATTTGAACCTCCTGCAGCATTGATGAGGTAATATCTTTCAGCATTATTTATTTATTTACTTACTTATTTTTGTCGGTTGGTTGTGGGGCTTGAAGTCTGAGCTTGGGTGCTATCCCTCAGCTCTTCAGCTCAAGGCTAGCACTCTACCGCTTGTGCCACATGCCACTTCCGGTTTTCTAGTGGTTTATTGGAGATAAGAGTCTCATGGACTTTCCTGCCTGGGCTGCCTTTGAACCACAATCCTCAGATCTCAGCCTCCTGAGTAGCTAGGATTACAGGCAGGAGCCACCGTCGCCTGGCTTTCAGCATTTTTTAAATTGTGTAATATTTTCCCTAGTGCATTAGTTCTTATCATATAGACAAATGCATTTCATCTTGAAACAATAAAGATTTACATTACTATTTATTGACATTTCTGTATACAGATAAGAAAGTCCTGTGTTCTCTAATATCCATCAGTAGTTCACATGATAATTGAGATTATTCTTTGTCTTTTTCTGATCAGAGAAAGTTCATAGTTGAGAAATATATTCAGCGACCTTAAATTTATATAATAAAGGGATATTGGAACATAATGGACTGTTGTTGTATAAAGACTTGCACTGGAAAAACTCAAGCAAAATTACAATATAAGTATAATACTGAAGTATCTGAATTTGTACTCATAACAAAAAAATTTGGTTAGCAAGCTTTGTATTTTAATTAATGCTTTGTAAATGATTATTACTATTGATATTAAGCCATATTAATCCACATTGATGAAATATTTATTATTTCCTCATCTTATTCAAAAATGATTAATGAATATTGCCATTTAATTATTTTTTTTAATATTATTTTATTTTATTTGAGAACATACTGTACAGAGGGGCTACAATTACATGGGCAGGATAATGCATACATTTCTTACCAAGCATTGCAGCCTCCTCCTTTGTTTACCCTTCACCTCCCTTCCCAGCCTCCCCCCTCCCCCCACCCAATTATACCCCCCTCCCCCCCCACACCGACATTGTAAAGCTGGTTTTGACATGACATTTTGTACTTCTCATTGTTGCAACAGGTCCACCTGAATCCTTGAACGACTTGTTTGTCCCCATCTCCTCCACATGTTATACTGACATCAAATATAGTGAAAGCGGGGGTTACACTGTGGGGGAGGGACATACAAAGCAACAAAGAAATAATCTTATAAATGCGTTAGAAACATATGCATGAAAGAAACGAAAACATTAAAATACATATTTAAGGGTTCATTTTCCTAACATCACATTATCTGACCTTTTCTGCTTGACTCATACCTATACTAGATATTGCAAATAAGGGAAACCATGGGACCTATGCTTTAATTATTTTATAATACATTTCTATTCATGACCTTAAGAAGTACATTTATTATAAGAATATACATTTTTGAAAAATAAGATTGCAATTCCAAAATTATGTCTAATCTATTTTACAATCCAATCAAAATATTTACCACCTAAAATTTGTGAAAGGGAGAGCAAGGTATAGTCTACCTCTATAAATAACTTTTAATTTGCAGATTAAATGCATTCTTCTATTACTATTTATTAAAAAATATTTTATCAGTATAATATATTATGAAGTAGAAATAAAATTAATTTATTTTTTTACAAATTTAAGATTTAAGGAGATACTTATAGAACACCTAATAAGACTATATAAAATAATGGCATTAAAATAATTCATGCTTTCTCTTAACAAATAAGAAATATTAATTTCCACTTGATGCCAGTGGTTTATACCTGTAATCCTAGCTACTTAGAAGCTGAAATCTGAGGATCATTATTTCAAAGCCAGCCTGAGCAGTAATGTCCTTAAATACTCTGATCTAGAATAAACCACCAAAAAGCAGAATGTGGTTTAAGGGGTTAAGCACTAAGTATTAAGCAAAAATCTTAAAAAAAAGTACTTAGGCCCTGAGTTCAACTCCCAGGACTGAAAGACACACACACATACATACACACACACACACACACACACACACACACACAATGAATTTTGGATTGACATATATATTTATATAAATCTTTAGTTAACATTTTATTTAAGGTTTTTTTTTTTTTTTTTTGCCAGTTGTGTGGCCTGAACTCTGGGCCTGGGTACTGTCCCTCAGCTCTTCAGCTCAAGGTGAGCACTCTACCACTTGAGCTACAGCACCACTTCTGGCTTTTTCTGCTTACATGGTACTGAGGAATCGAACCAGGGGCCTTGTGCATGCAAGGCAAGCATTCTACCACTGAGCCACCTTCCCAGCCCTAGTTAACCTTGTGAAAATGTGTAAATATTGTTCAGTATACTGTCCTTTAGTAGATCCTCTTCTAAAGTAAATAACAACATTCCATTAATTTTTGGTCCCACAATTTTTTCCTATAGTTGTGGACTCATGGATATAGCATCATTAAATCAAGTCTCAAATGTCTCTTTTATTAGGGGATGGTTAATGTTTATAAGAAATCATGATCATTGGAACATACCATAATGATGATATTTGAAATTTTCATTATTTAGAATAAGCTACCAATTTACAATTGAAGAAAAAGCTTGATTAAAAACTTTATTTAAAAAGAGCCATCTGAAATTTTGGTTTAAATAGAGTGGCTTTCTTATATCTAAAATATTTAAAATATAACCACAACCTTTACAAAATGAGGCTATAGAGCAAATTTTCACCTGTGATATAAGTAATGCATAGTATTCAATAGCCTTTTTTACAAGTTTTATACTAATTTTATTAAAAGGTGTTTTGAAAGTGAATTTTCAGTGGAGCTGTTTCACACATGATTCCATAAAGACACTGTGGTTTATTTTTTTTCCTAATGAAATTTCCTTGTATTAAAGTAATGTCACTAAAGAGAGATATTATTTAATGAATACTCTATCACCTAGAACATTTATATAATCACAACAAATTAATTTCTGAAAAGTAAAGGGAGGGTTGAGAAAAGAAAACCTGTGTCTAAAATAAATTAAAATCACTGAGCATAAGAAAGGATGAAATCAAGAACAATTAAAAAGTGCATAAAATGAAATACGCTCTGTATGCACTTCCTCTCAGTTTACAGCTACAGGATTAAAATCATCTCAGAGATATAGCATAAATCAGAAGGCCAAAATTATTTTATTTATAGATGGTTAGCATTTTGTTCCAATAGGTCAATATGAATTCAGTTATTCTGGCCAAGTACGGGATACAGTCACCCATGCTTGAATAATTTACAAGCACTGCAGTACACTGAGACTATGCAAAGGAAACATGCACTTCAAAAACTGTCTCATGGATACAGTGATCATACAATTTCATTATTTCTTATTCATTGATAATATGTTACATAATAATAAATTTATCACTTTTCCCTAGTGTCAAGTTAAACTACACTTTATAAAAGTTCACAGACGAGGAAGGTACATGATAAAATATTAATCAATTACAGAAATATAGGATATATATATACATATATCTTATCAACAAAGCCATGAAGCAATCACATCCTTTTTGTTTTTTGTTTTTGTTTTTTTGGCTGTGGGGTTTGAACTCTGGGCCTAGGCACTGTCCCTCAGCTCTTCAGCTCAAGGCTAGCTTTCTACCACTTGAGCCACAGCACCACTTCCAGCTTTTTCTGCTTATGTGGTGCTGAGGAATCGAACCCAGGGCCTCATGCATGCAAGACAAGCACTCTACCACTGAGCCACCTTCCCAGCCCAATCACATCATTTTTATACAAGATTCTTAAGTAAATTATGGCACTAATTTGAAATCATAGAAGAAAGAAACTATTGTGTCTATTTGAAGACCAGTATTTGTGCCCAAGGAAAACAATTTTCATAACGCAAGAACTAAAGCACCTATAGCACAGTGTAAAAGCATAAATGAAAATGTATGCAGTTTTATGCCAAAGTAGGAACTCAATTATTCAAAAATAACCAGAAAACAATGATAAACATTTAGGTAGCAATAAGTTAAGGTCTAAATTATTGTAAACTGTTGGTAAAATAAATATTATTTCACTTATCCTTTGCATCTCAAGTGATTACAACAATATTTACTTAATTTATAAGCATTTATATGTGAATTCATAATGATTCCTATGTGAAAAATATTCCATAGTAAGGTATTACATACTCTCATAATGACCCTGGTCCACTTAAATATTGACCTCTACTTTTTTTTGTTTTGTTTTGTTTTGTTTTTTGTGAAGGAGACAAATATACAACTTATTTAATCTTTTCAAATATTAAATTTTCTGTCTTTTTAAGGAGGATTCTTCTTTCTCTTTTTGAGTACACTTTCACTAAGAGAATATGAGTAGTCCAAATATTATAGGTCTGGGTGCAGTAACAAAATGCTCTAGAATTTCAAGCCAAAGTTGATTCTTGCTAGATTGCAAGGTGAAACAGTAACAACAGGATAAGTCCCATCATTATAGTCCCAGGGATAGACAAACATGATAGGGAACAATAGAGTTTGATAAAATTAATACCTCTTAACACTTGTGAATAGAAGTTACATATTTTATTCCTCCTCAAATTTCATTGGCCAGAGAAAAATCACACATTCAGAAATAACTACCACAGGGAGCCTTGGAATACAATTGCACCACAGGCCTCTAAGGCAACAGCCAGAAATATTTGATGAACAGGCACTAATGGATTTCATAATTGTAAAAGAAAATATGAGAAGTCAGATACTGGAAATGAATTGAGATTGTCTTCAATTACACGATTAGTGTCTAGACGTTTGACATTTCTTGTCATTCCAATGTCACTTCTGCATTCTGAAGCATTAAAATCTGAAACTCTGGGAATAGAGCTCAAATGTTTATATTGTATTAACTTCACCATTTGATTTTAATGTACATTTCTAACTGCAAACCACAGTTGGAAAGATATTTCTTAATAATAATCATGTTTGCTTTTGTCTAATTTAAATCATTTGGGCAATCATTATTTCATGCTTACTATGTGACTGGCATATTCTCTGCCAATACATTGTTCATAAACTAAGGCTTTGTCAGCAATAAATCCATGGTTTACATGCAATGTTACAGTGAAGTTTTCTAAACTGCATAACTGTAATAAAATAAAGTGAGTATTGTGTTTTACAAAATATTTGACATTAATTAGGAGGAGGTAAGGAGTATAACTTTCTATAAGTTGTATATTTTCTGTCTTTTTATTTATTAAAATAAGCTTCAACTAAGAATAAAAGTAATCTGCAGCCCATACTTCACAATGTATATGTAAAAGAAATTTATTTACAGAAAAGTTATTAATTCCAGGTCTTCCTGTGGGTGGGGTTACACAGGGAAGCAGCTTAAAGTTAGCACTGTTGAATATCAACCTAGAAAGAAGTTCTTGCACTATACAGAGAGGAAGGCACGCCAAGTCTCCATTCATTCATCAGAAGATATTCACTGTGGTCAGTACCCACCCAAGCACCAAGAAAACAAGGTACAAGGCTTAAAAAGGAAGCATGTTTTCTAATCAAAATGATTACAAAACAAGGTACAAGGCTTAAAAAGTAAGCATGTTTTCTAATCAAAATGATTGCATTTAGAAAAAGGAATCAAGGTTGTGTTACTTACATTTATAATTTAATCTTCAAAAAAGTAGACATTTTTAAGTCATAGAGTCTGTGTTTTAGATCTGGCATTAGAAATTTCAAATTAAATTAATGTTTATCAACCTAAAATTTGACAAGTTACACAGTCTTTTAAAGAAGAGAATCTGAAGTGCCTGCTTCAACTCTATGTAGTCATTATATTAATTATACTGTTTGGAATGATAATGCATTGAAAACCTTGACTTAGTTTTATAATCATGTGTGAAAATATTATGTTCCTTAAAATATTAATTATTTAAGATTAATATAAACCACTCATTGAGTTCTTTCTCTGCACAAATATGATTACAAAATATGCCTGGAATCAGTATGCATATTGTATTTTTTCTATTAAGGGCCATGTGAAGATGTGTTACTATCTTCAAATTATTTAAGTTTTATACTTTTATTTTTATTAGGGCACTATTACATTCTTATTTAGGAATAAATTTGTATGTGATTTTCCAGAAATAATTGATGCTAGTAAAAATTTAAATGTCTTCAAAGCACAGCAGTTATTAACAACTATACTTACTTAGTTTTAAATAGTGTTTGAAAGAACATTAGTTGAATTCATTCATGTAGAATGAAAGAGGTAACTGATTTCTTAACAAGGAGCTCATCAATTTTAGTTTTTTCAAAATTCTTCTCAATTTTGAATTCAGATACGTGTTTTTCACCTCTAGTCCTATTTATGAATAAAGGGAACAATAATGATGTTGCAAAATGTTAATAGTAGATAATTTGCCTTAGAACAAATAGTTATCAGCAAACACACATTGTAGAATTAGTTCATTTAATTACTGGGAGCATTTTTAAATAAAATATTAAAACTACTCAATTTCACATTAACCTCCTCGATAAACTACAGTTTAAAATATAAAAACATTTGAGGTTTGATGAAACTATAAAAACATGTGTGATAATCTCAACACAGAAACTGAACAGGGAGTGAGTAGGTTTATACATTATTCTTATTATAATTTACAATCATTTACTTCCTTGACAGATTTGTTCCAAAGTAATATCTTTCCAAGTAGATCGTTATTTTTATCATTAAGAAAGGAAATAGAAAAGCCAAAGCTCCACTTCTGGCTTTTTGGTGATTAATTGGAGGTAAAACTCATATGGACTTTTCTGCCCTGGCTGGGCTTCGAACTTCCATAGTTAGGGAGCTAGAATTACAGGCCTGAGCCACAAGGTATCCAGTTGTCCCTGAGTTTTATTTTGCTCACTCTACCATTTGAATCACAGCTCTACTTAGGATTTTTTTTTTTGGTAGTTTAGTGGAGACAAAGTTTCCTGTCTGGGCTGGGTTTGCAACCTGGATTCTTAGATTTCAGGATCTCAGTCTCCTGAGTAGCTTGGATTACATGGCATATGTCAAAATAGTAGATATCAAATAATTAATTGACAGAATGGACATATTAATAATCAACACCTAATTAAAGGTAAGCTGAGTACTCTTAGCTTTAAGGAAATATAAAGAGAACATGCTCTTGCTTAAGGAAATATAAAGAGAACATGCTCTTGCAAATGGTGAGATAAAGAATATATCAGGGCTGGGAAGGTAGCTCAGTGGTAGAGCGCTTGCCTTGCACACATGAGGCCCTGGGCTCGATTCCTCAGCACCACATAAGCAGAAAAAGCTGGAAGTAGCACTGTGGCTCAAGCAGTAGAACGCTAGCCTTGAGCTGAAGAACTGAGGGACAGTGCCCGGGCCCAGAGTTCAGGCCCCATGACTGACAAAAAAAAAAAAAAAAAAGAATATATCAAAAAAGTTCATAAAGAGTTATTGCACAGACTGAAAACTATTCTTTCAAAATCATGCAAATCTACACAGGATTTAAATGGTGGGCAAAGTATGGGCAATCTACATACTGTCAATTTGTCTCAGTTGTTAACAGGTATGATCATTCTTCTTATAATAAAAATTTATTTTAACTAATAAACTTTAAAAGAACCCATAGAACAATTTTTGGCTCATAAGGGAAGTCAATACACTGCTATTCCTATCATTACATCTGTTTAATTAAAAGAATTCTCAGTGCTTTTAATTTCCTCCTTAATCTTTTTCATAAATGCAAAGGATTTAAAATATTTTACGTATAATACTCCAATCTTTATTCCTCATAACCAATCTCACAGATTCAGGTGTGTAAGTTCCATTTGAGCAAGCTTATTTCTATTGAGATTTGAAAGGTCTATGTGACCTGTAAATGTTATCAGAAACGGCAACTCTATTTGACAAATGGTCTAATCACTCCACTCTAGATCAACACATTTTTCTTGTTATAATAAAATGTCTCTTCCAAGAGTGCATATGGATTTTAACTTTCCTGAATTCCTTTTTTAAAAAAGCTACTTTATAATAAAGCTTTGTCCTGGAAAACTTCAATGTTCCACAAGGTAAATGCTTACCCCATTTCCTGCATGCCACACAAAAGTCACTTTCAAGGTTCAGAGAATATCTATTCTTTGGTTCCTTTGTGACAATTGTCAGTTTTTGAAAATGCACAAACCTTCCTTCTCATTGAAAGGAAACATGGAACACTCAATACTAGAGGTCATCCCAGCATTAAGAAGCTATTTAAAAACATGGCCAGATTTCCCCTGATACCTGTCTCTGTGCCAACTTAGGAGAAAAAGCATGCTATCCTGGGATTTTAAAAGACCAACAATTACATTGAAAATATATCATAGATTTTCATAGAAACATGAGTTTCATTTTGACAATACTGCTAAATTTACATAAATGCACCCTTAAAACTTTATTAAGTGGTCATTTCTTATAGGCACACACTTTTATATTGGCTGATGATCCACTTTCTTATCACTTAGTATTCTTTTAAGCTTAAATTTTACTTGCATTAGTAAATCATTCTTAAGAGACTGGTCTGAATGCTGACACATTTATGATAACTCCAGTATGATCATGAGCTTGCTATTGGATGATTAGCATACAATTAACATTTTAACTAACTTACCCTTGTTCATTTTCAGATGTAAGATACTAATAACAATTTGACCTTATGAACAGAATGACAAACTATGCAATTCCTTCCAAAAGATTTCAATATTTCACATATTTACAGAGCTATGGCTACCATGTAATTCTTCAATAGTAATACTGTGCATCAAGCTGACATTTACCTGGTGCTAATTTTCATTGACAGTCAGGACAATTGTAATTTTGACTAATTTAATATGATCTCAATTGATTTCCAAGTTTTCAATAAGTAGAGGTGATAATAATTCTGTATATAGAGTAATGAGTAAATAAATAGCATAAAGAAACATTTAAAAAGTTGCGCTATGAAAAAAAAAGCCATACTATGTTACTAAAGTTTGAGTTATGAGCTTTAAGATGCATTGGTGGAAAACTGGAAAACACAGGAAAAGTTGGGAGCCCTAAGTATGTGTGCAAATATATGTGGTCAGACATATTAAAAAAACTTGTTTATTATACTGTTCCTAATAGTTTATTTGATAATTCAAGGAGCAGTAACCACAATATGAAATGTGAGACCCTATCTCCAATTAGCCTCCAGAAAACCAGAAATGGAGCTGTGGCTCAAAATGGTGAAGTGCTAGCTAGCCTTCAGTAAAGAAGCTCAGGAACAGCACCCAGACCCTGAGTTCAAGCTTGACAACCAACATCAATAAATAAATACATTAATTAATTAATCAAAATAAAGTTTGTATTGAATCCTAACTACGTAATCATTGTACCTTTAAAAATCAATAAAATGTATTAAATTAATTATAATACGTTTTTCAGATACATTTTCCCCAGAGTAAATGTTGGAATAATTTTGTCTTTTCTGTTTTTAATTTTCCCCTTGTGTTGTTTGGTGAGGAGTAGCAGCTTAAATCTTTATCTAAGTCACCCAGTTTCAGTGTTAGATTTACTGGGGCAACAGAAATTACTAAGCAGCAGAAATAATAGCGACAAAATTATATAATTTTTCTGGATGGAAACGTGATTAAGGTGTTTTTAACCTACAGAGATTTAAAATTGTATGATCTAAGTTATTAAGAATATTTTCAATGCATTATATTATTTTATCACTAATAATTACAGTAATAGTTATAATGACTTAAAATTCCTAGTCTAATAGTTTATTATCCTTTCTACTTAGGGAATCTTTAGGTACATAGTCCTAACATCTTTAAAAAAATTAACTGGTTTCTTGAAATCTTGATGAATAGTGCAAAACAATATATTTACAGAAGAGATTTTAAAAATTATTAAATCTTAAACTTAGATGTGAAGCCATAAAAACAAATTAAAGATCCAAATTAAAGGTCACTACAATGTTCAAGCTCTTTTCAGCACAATGCTTTGGCATGGGATAAAAGTCCATTTGAGGCCATTTACTGCTACATACATGTTGTGTATTGTGAGGCAAAAGATTCAACCTGACTGAGCTGAAGTAACCTCAACCAAGAATTGAGGAGAACAACTTATGCCAGAGAGGGGAATGTGAAAGTTATAACTGTAAAATCTTTTAAATCTTGAGCATGGTGTTGCTAACCATATGACTTTATAAAGCACATGGAGAGGAAGAAAGCTTCTACAAATACGTAGTTTCTTAAATGGAGATATATTGAGTGAGAAGGAACTCAGCAGTCCCTCTGTTGGAATATACAGACTCAGGTGACAATATTGGACCTGTGTGGCAGTTGCTGAGTGCTATGTTAAAAGAGTGTTTTTGCATTATGGGTAGTTCAATAAAACCATGATCCTATCCTATCCCAAGTTGATAGGACTATATAGGACTATGGTCAGAACAATTGTGCTTATATAATATTGTAATATTCTGGCTATACACAAGATTAAAAAATGTGATAATTCAATGTGAGTATAACAGTGTCAGAAATTTGGTGCGAATTTTTAGAGAACTAGTCTTGAGCTATATAATTATAGGGTTGTTCAAGATCTCATGAAGAACCATGATGACATTATGTACTGGAAGTTCTGTATTATTTTTGTAGCCTTATTTGTATAAGACAATATATAATGATACTAAGGGCATATTTAGTAGATGGAACCATTTAAATTCTGCTCAACCATGATTTGTGGCAGGGTAGTAAACTTCCTACTCTAAATTAAATGGGTTACATTTTCCAGCTTGGTAGAATCCCTATGCACATAATTTCTGCCAAAAATGTGCCTATCAATAGGCACATTATTTACAATGAAAAAACAATGAAACATTTTAGACCAAAATATCAAACTCTTAATTTATCATCCCAGTTAACTGTGATGATTACCTAAATTCACAATATTGCTTTTATCCATTTCTGTATGAATTGAAATTTATTAAGGTGATTCACTTCTTTAAAGTTTAAATTGATTCACTAAAGTGTAACCATTTTGAAGTATAACCATATAGTACTATTTCACCAGATAAGGCCATATATACTTTTATAAATAAATATATGGGATGCCTGATAGCATGATTCAGTGCTCCAGGGTATGTTTTCTGAATATTCAATATTGATTATAGTAGAGGACAATACAGAACCAATTTGTCAAGATTTTAGATTTGTTTTTTTTTGGGGGGGGAGTCTGGTCGTGGGGCCTGAACTCTGGGCCTGGGCACTGTCCCTTAGCTCTCTAGCTCAAGGCTTGTGCTCTACCATTTGAGACACAGCGCCACTTCCGGCTTTTTTCTTTTTGCTTATGTGGTGCTGAGGAATTGAACCCAGGGCCTCAGACATGTAAGGCAAGCGCTCTACCACAGCCATCTTCCCAGCCCCCAGATTTTAGATATTAATTTATTTTAGAATCATGATGAGAAGGGTAAACTAAAAATCAAGTATCTAGTGAGCACTGTCTTTTCTAATAATTCTATAGCTTGAAGCAATGTTGGACATTCATTTTAAAATTGTATTTTTCACTAGGTTAGAGTCTAAATTTGTCTCTCTTATCAAAGGTCAGATTTACTTATCCCTGTTCCTCCATTGTATGTGTTTCTATCCTATATTGTTCATTGATTCTTTGTTTTACTTCATTTTTTACTTAAAAAAATTTTATTGTAGATACTGTACAGAAGGGTTCCTGTTACATGAGTAAGGAAATGAGTGCATTTCTTATAGAATATTATTCCCCCACTCCTTTGTTTTTCCCCTATTATCCCTTCCCTCTCCACCTCCCCAACTCTCCCTGCCCCAAAGTTGTAAAGTTCATTTTCAACATAGTGTCTAACTTGGGTCATTTTAATAATTTTTTATATGATTCTGAGTTGAACTCTGGGCTTATTTCTTCATATAAATTAAACAATATAAAATTAAGAGCCCAACAAATGACATAGAAATATTTTCAGACATTGTAATTTTCTGCATGCATTTAACTTATCAAAATCATATGAGGTAGAGATTCTCACTAAATCTCAACTCAAGTATAGAGTATTATCTTTAAAATAACTTTTCATACTATTGCTTG
Organism: Dipodomys merriami; assembly: GCF_024711535.1. NCBI lineage: Eukaryota > Metazoa > Chordata > Mammalia > Rodentia > Heteromyidae > Dipodomys > Dipodomys merriami. Next base: position 47,539,836 of record NW_027206179.1, read on the forward strand.
ACACATATTGGAAATATGTATGTGGGTGGCCATGAATATCATATCTGTGGCATTTATTAACAGATATATGTGCCTACTTAGAAAGAAAAAAATGACAAGGATTATCCCAGCTGAACAAGCTTTTTCATTGATTATTTTGAGAAAAATATATATTTATCTGCATGAAAAGATTCTCCATCATACAATTATTGAGCCTCCTTGAATTGAACTTTTCTGTTATTTGAATTTTTGTATTTTTAAATTTTTTTATAATGGTCCATAACATCACTTAATTATATGTATGCTAAAATACTCGCAAGTAATTTTGTTTAAAATACGTTTTTATTGCCATAAAAATAAGAATACAATCAGAATATGGGGAGCACATATATTGACTATTTTTCCATAAATAAGCTCATATTTTTAGATTTTATATATTTTTATTCTAAATAAGAAAAAATAGGGCTTGTAATTGTGTAATGGAGCTCATTGACAGAGCACTGTGTGGCATGCGTACATGTCTTTGGTTTCAAATCTCCCCACTGAAAGTAAAACAAATCATAATGAACAGCTTGCCTCACATCTACGTGAAGACTGAAGTAAGAAGATGGACGTTTCGAGGACAGTTTGGTATAAATAGAAAGCAATCAATCAAATATTTAAAAACAGAAAGCCATACTTGAAATGTTATGCAATAACATTTCTATGTTCATTTTCAACGCTATCTTCTCTAGTTTCATTCTCAGCATCTCACACATTGAGCCACCGCATTGAAAAATACCTTCATGAAGTCTTAGCCTAAAATATAACTTAAAATTGTGCTTAAATAAAGTCTACTTTGAAATTGCCCAACCAAAATTTGAAACCAGCAGGCTAAGATGTATATGTTTTTTGTTTGTTTGTTTTTTGTTTTTGTTTGTTTGTGTTTTGTCGGCAGTGGGGCTCGTATGTGAGCCTGGGCACTGTCCCTCGACTCTTCAGCTCAAAGCTAGGGCTCTACCACTTGAGCCACAGCACCACTTCCAGTTTTCTGATGTTTTCTTGGAGATAAGAGTCTCACGGACTTTCCTGCCTGGGCTGCCTTTGAACCAAGAGTCTCAGATCTCATCCTCCTGAGTACCTAGGATCACAGGCATGAGCCACCAACGCTCAGCTAATTTAAGCTAATTTTTGTAATGAAAAAAGGACTACACATTTTATTATACTCTTATACACACATCTTTATTTTCATAATGACAGTTAAATTGCACACATTTCATGACCTTCATCAAAATAAGCTTGTTTTCCCCTACTTTACCTCTTCAAGTGACAAATAAATGTAACTTCCTACACTAGCTGAATGAAATAATTAGGCTCAGTTTCACTGGGCATTGCAGCCATTTGAACACTCCTGTCACCCGTATACACTATTAAAGATTCTGCCAGAATGGATTAAGTGTTGCATTGCTTTTTCAGGAGTACATTTCTGCTTGCTTGAAGGAGTAAGTAAAGAGCAATTCATGAAATTAGAAAAGGTCCCTCCATTCACAAGATCTCTTTGTGACATTACAGATCATGGGTATTGCTTCAGGTAGTATTGAGAAATGTGTGTGTGTGTGTGTGTGTGTGTGTGTGTGTGTGTGTGTGTGTGTGTGTGTGTGTGTGTGTTTCCCTTTCCAAAAGAACCCTATTGCTGTTATTAGAGATTTTTTTTCTGATTACTCCACAATGATTTTATTGCATTGTATTTGGTTCAGTGCACTTTGTTTACAGCCATCTAATCATACCAGAAAATGAACATGGGAAAGCTTACATGAATGTTGAAAATAAAACATGGAAAGTTTACAGTACACTTCCTTTGCAACAAGTTTTACACACCTAGAACACCAACAAGAGGAACAGTGTTGGATCACAGAGAAAAGATCTTAAACTAATAATTATATCTCATGTCAGATCCCATTCATTTTGTAAGCAATAAAATTTTCACACAAGGATCGGAAACTTGGCAAAGTGTAACTGTTTCAACATTAGAGTTGCAAATACTGGGGGCTGGGAAGGTGGCTCAGTGGTAGAGCGCTTGCCTTGCGTGCCTGAGGCCCTGGGTCTGATTCCTCAGCACCACATAAGAAAAAAGAAAAAAGCCAGAAGTGGCGCTGCGGCTCAAGTGGTAGAGCGCTAGCCTTGAGCTGAAGAGCTGAGGGACAGTGCCCAGGCCCAGAGTTCAGGCTCCACGACAGGACCCCTCCCCCCCAAAAAAAAGAGTTGCAAATGCTGAAGAATTATAAGCAGAACTTGAAAAGTAATACCATTCTTTATTCCATTGAATTATCAGTAGTAATCAACTCTCCTTAGAATTTCTAAATCAGTAAAGAAACATCTATACTATACAATTAATATATTTTTGCCATTCTATTTAACAAATACTAGGAGGTTATATTTTAAAACTGTTTATACCATTTAAATATATTTTCTAAGAAATTTTGTCTCAAAAATGAATCACATTGTATTCTAGTGAATATACTTGTCCTGAGAAATTAATATGAAATAACACAAGTAGCTTTATGACATGTAGAAAAAAACTTAGACAAAATCAATTCAAAATTGTGTTAGTAAACCTAAAATTTCAGATGAAGAAAATTGTCATATCTAATCCCATAAAATTTGTCCTATCCTATTTTTTCTGATAATGTGTTTTTCCCCTGTCCAAAGCATCTTATTCCCTGTGGGGCTTTGAACTTCTGATTCTTATCTGCAGAAGCAGAAGCTCTACCTTTTGTGTGTGTTTCTAATTCAGTATCACAATAGATTCCCTTTCTGTGTTCATGAAAAGGAGCTGATTAAAACTGGTTATAATAATACATTCAATAATTATGTATTGAATCTGTAGAGCTAGAAGTATTATAAAAGAAACAATGATGTTCTTTTTGTCCTTCTTGAGTTTATAATTTAATGTTAGATAAAATAATGTTTGAAAAATTACCAAACAAAACATCAAATGAAGTTCTATATGAGTATCAGCAATAATAAGTGACATAGATTTTAGGGAAAAAAAGCAAAAAATACCCAGGATATTGTCACAGTGACCTGAAATATAAGTAACAAATGGGATTTTTGTGGGTGAGATTTAAAAATAGAGATGGAATTTCATTCAGAGAAAGCAACATAAATCACTTGGCTTAAATTGTTGATGAATAAACAGGTTATTAGTTAATCTTAAGTTCAGAATTCAAAGGTACCTTTCTGCCTTAACAAAAATATGGAATTCTAGATATCTCATATTACTATATTTCTAAAACTAGTAAGCTACAAGCAAGCTAATGAACTCTGAATGACTACCCATTTCCTTCAGACCATATTCATATTGTTTCCAGTCATAAAATTCCAATTATTATACTTTTGTTTACTTCTTTTTTGTCAGATGTGGGGCTTAAACTCAGAGATCAGGCACTGTCTCTGAACACTTTTGCTCAAGACTAGCACTCTACCACTTGGAGCTCCACCCCTGGTTTTCTGCTGTTTAATTGGAGATAAGAGTGTAAACTTTGCTACCCAGGCTGGCTTTGAACAGAGATCCTCAGATCTTAGCCTCCTGAGTATCTAGGATTACAGGAGTGAGCCACCAGAACTGCCTTAAGATTTTAAGATTTGCTTTTAATACACTCATCCTTCACTATATCACTGTTCACTTATTGAGGCTTCATTGTATGTGGGCAGATAGATAGATAGATAGATAGATAGATAGATAGATAGATAGATAGATAGATAGATAGATAGATAGATAGATAGATAGATAGATAGATAGATAGATAGGTAGATAGATATGTAGATAGATAGATAGGTAGGTAGGTAGATAGATAGATAGATAGATAGATAGATAGATAGATAGATAGATAGATAGATAGATAGAGAGATAGAGAGATAGAGAGATAGAGAGATAGAGAGAGATAGAGATAGATAGATAGATAGATAGAGAGAGAGAGAGAGAGAGAGAGAGAGAGATAGATAGATAGATAGATAGATAGATAGATAGATAGATAGATAGATAGATAGATAATCTTCAGCATTGCTGTTTGTTCATAGGAACTTTTTCAGACTACTATAAGTAGGATTATCTTAATTTAATTTTACAGAATTTTCTGGTGGGATCTGTAGGTCTTTTAAATACAGGATTATATTATTGGGAAACTCAGGTCATTTTATTTCTTCCTTTATTTCTGTGTAATATTTATAGCATGTCTTTGCTTTATAACTACAACTAACAATTCAAGGGCTAGCCAGGTGCTCATGCCTATAATCCTAACTACTCAGGAGGCTGAGATCTGAGGAGTGGGGTTCGAAGCTGGCACCGGAAGAACAGTACCTTTATGACACTTATCTCCAATTAACCACTCAAAAACCGGAAGTGGAACTGTGGCTCAATGCCTGGGCTCATGCCTGAAATCTTAGATCCTCAGGAGGTTGAGATCTGAAGATCACCATTCAAAGCCAGCCTGGGAAGGAAAAGTCCATGAGACTGATCTCCAATAAATCATTTTAAAATCTGATGGGGCTGTGGTTCAAGTGGTAGAGCGCTAGCCTTGAGCTGAAGAGCTGAGGGACAGCGCAGGCCCAGAGTTCAAGTCCCACGGTTGACCAAAAAACAAAAAGAAGAAGAAGCCGCCCCAGGCAAGTGTTGAGTTCCATCTCCATGACCAGCAAAAAAGAAAGAAAGAAAGAAAAAAAGAAAGAGAGAAAGAAAGAAAGAAAGAAAGAAAGAGAGAAAGAAAGAAAGAAAGAAAGAAAGAAAGAAAGAAAGAAAGAAAGAAAGAAAGAAAGAAAGAGAAAGAAAGAAATTCACCGACTACATAGAATAAGAGTAGGGATAATGCACAACCTTTGATAGCCCATTACCTTGCTTAAATAACTGTAACCCCTCTCTACAGCATTTTTATAATGTATCTGATGTTGGTATAATTTGTGGAGGGGAAAGGAAAACACAAATTGTTTAAATAGGGATACAGGTGGACCCATTGCAACAATGAGATGTACAAGTAGTTATGTCAAAAACGAACTTTACAACTTTGGCCTCTGGGAGGGGGGTACGGGGGCAGGGTGTGGGTGTGTGTGTGTGGAGATGGGAAGGGATAGGAAGGGGAAACAAGGGAGGAGGTTACAATGCTTGATAAGAAATGTACTCATTACCTTGACCATGTAATTGTAACTCCTCTGTACAGTATTTTCACAATTTAAAAAAATGAAAAAAAAGTACCACAAAGAGATGTGGTATGGAGTGGTTATAGTTACATGTATCAGGCAATGACTACATTATTGTCTGTCATTGTTACCTCTTCCCTTCCTTGTTGTTGTCCCTCTATCCTTTCCCTCCCCCAGCTCCCACACCCCTATCTCCCCTCCCCCCTCACCACCCAAAGTTGAAAGTTCATTTCCAATATACTGTCCAGTCGGTATCATCGTTGCAATGGGTCATCCTGTGCCCTTATTTCATCATTTTGTTATTTGCCTTCCTCTCCCCAGATTAGACGTGTATATACAAGATACAGGATATCAAAACCAACTACAGTGTCAATAGGGGATATGCCATAGGGGAAAGAACTTACAAAGGAAACAACAACAATAAACAATAATAAAATTACATTGGTAGATTGGGGTTCATTTCATTTAGCATCAAATTATATGGTCATTTGTACATGAGTTTTGAGCTTTTGAGGTCATCTGATAAGATTATCCTATATGGATGCTAATTATTGCAAATAGGGGAAACCTTGGGACCTAAATTTCTTTGGGACTGGGCAATTTTACTTAATATGATTTTTTTTTCAAGTCTTTCCATTTCCTAACAAATTGGGTGCTGTTGTTCTTTCTGATGGGAGCATAGAATTCCATTGTATATATGTACCACATTTTCTTGATCCATTCATCTACTGAGAGCCATCTTGGTTGGTTCCATATCTTAGCTATAGTAAATAATGCTGTGATAAATATAGTTGTGCTGGTAGCTGTAGTATGGCCTTGTTTGTGATCTTTTGGGTAAATACCTAAAAGTGGGATTGCTGGGTCATAGAGGAGCTCTATGTGTAGTCTTTTGAGGAACATCCATATTGCTTTACAGTGCTGAACAAGTTTACACTCCTACCAGCAATGTAGTACAGTTAACTTTTGGCCACATCCCCTCCAGAATCTGTTGTTATTAAATTTCTTGATTATAACCATTCTAACTGGGGTGAAGTGGAATATGAATGTTGTTTTGATTTGCATTTCTTTTATGACCAGAAAAGTTGAGCAATACCAGACTTCAAACTCTACTACAAAGCCATAGTAATCAAAACAGCTTGGTACTGGCACAATAAGAGACCTGAAGACCAATAGAATAGAACTGAAGATCCAGAAATGAACCCACAGACCTGTAGCCACCTAATCTTCCTTAAAGGGGGTAAAAAAGTACAACGGAAGAAAGATAGTCTCTTCAGTAAATGGTGCTGGAAAAACTGGTTAAACACCTGTAGAAAACTAAATCCTTATCTATCACCTTACACCAGCATCAACTCCAAATGTATCAAACACCTCTAAGTAAAAGCAGACACCCTGAAAATATTTCAGGATGGAATAGGAGAAGCTCTAGGGCTCCTTGGCACAGGTCAAAATTTTGTTAATAGAGATCCAGAAACTCAACAAATCAAAGAAAGTTTGAATAAGTGGGATTGCATGAAACTGCAGAGCTTCTGTAAGGCAAAGGACATAGCTAGGAAGATCAATAGAAAGCCCACAGACTGGGACAAAATCTTCACTAGCTATATAACAGATAAGGGCCTCGTATCTAAAATATACTCAGAACTCAAAAAATTAAGTCACCCAAAAACAATTTATCAAAAAACAACCACCTCATTAGTAAGTGGGCTAAAGATTTAAAGAGAAACTTCTCAGAAGATGAAATAAGAATGACCAGTAGACACATGAAGAAATGCTCAACTTCTCTGTCCATAAAAGAAATGATTGTTTTATAGTAAATGATGTGGGGAGATTGACTAATTATATATGGAAAAATAAAAGTGAATTTTTAAATCTAAGTCAAAAATAATTCAAATTGAGACAAATTGTATTAAAATATATTTATTAACTATATAGTATTAGGTTTTGTCTTTATTTAGTACAATGAAATATTTTTTAATTAGTTTATTTGTGTGATTCACATTTCCTATGACTCTTGATCTAATAGCTATCAACCTGTTGGCCGTTTTTTGTTCATTATTAGTTATCATTTTTCTTCTTCTTTTTCTCCTAAATTGGGTCTAGGTGGAATGAGCACAGATGATTGGATGTGCTCCTATTCTACTTACTGACATTGGTTCCTCAGCTTTGCTCTAGAAGAGTTTTTACTGCTGCATATTTATGTGAGTTCCAAGGATGACTGAAGTACAAGCTTATAAGCAACTGTGAAGCTTAAATCCCCGCCCACATGTTGCCTCATTTTGTTCCTAATCTATTTCAATTATTCTATATTGTTTTCCAACTGTGTTGTCTTCATCAAGAACCTACCTATAGTTCAATTTTCCCCTCCTTTTCCTTAGATTTGAGCTAGTTGATTGCTGTAAAATCTTAATTCTGTTATGAGCCCGGCTAAAAAGATGAATTTTCAGATTGTCTGCTTTTTTTTTTTTTTGGTCAGTCATGGGGCGTGAACTCTGGGCCTGGGTGCTGTGCCTCAGCTGTTCAGCTCAAGGCTAGCACTCCACCACTTGAGCCATAGAGCCACTTCGGGCCTTTTCTGCTTATGTGTGTGGTGCTGAGGAATCGAACCCAGGCCCTCATGCATGGAAGGCAAGTACTCTACCTCTGAGACTCCTTCCCAGCCTGCTTTTTTTTTTTTAATCTGCTAATAGTGATAAAAATCTTTCTAACTTTAGTCTTCCCTAGCGTGTTAAATTTTTGATTCACCTTATGATAAACTCAAAGAAACATTCAGGAATTTCTGTGAGATTTACCTAGAATATTCATATTTTTGCAGGTGATTTGAGTCTTACATTGTAGAAAGTATATGGAACTAAGGCTTTACTCTTCTGGAATTGCCAAAATCTACAAAATGTAGTTGAGAGGAACAGGGAACATACAGACAACATCTAAAAGTAGGGCTGTGGGTGATAAGAAAATGCAACTGTTTTTAGAAATAATTGATATAATTATTAATGTTATTCATTCTGATGCCTAGCCAATTGATTATGCACTCCTGATTGAATAAAATAAAGGATCTCCATAACTAATTGCTTATCTGTATATTTGATATATTTCTGCTTTTGAAACAGGTTTATTTAATTGAAGTTGTTCTGTTAGATGCTTGTAATTGGTTATGGGAGGTACATATGGACCATATATTTTAAAGCAGAATTCACACATCAAGTTTTATTTCATCTATATCTACAGAGAGAAAAAAAGATAAAAATAAACATATTTTCATGAACAGGAACCACATTCTTTGCCAGATTTGATATTATTTAAGTGACATATTCTTTTTCCTCCTAATAAATGTGTCTGTTGAAAGAATAGAGTGAACAAATTTTCCCTTTGTATTATTCATTCTACTTAAGTACAGGTTCTGTGCATATTGAATTCTGGCAGGTTTTGAAGAAATATGGCTTCATGCCATGATAATTAACTTCAAATTCTGGATGGCATAGTATTAATAATGAACTAATCCTATTTATAATGTGAACTTAGGATAATAAAATTAGACTATTGTATATGTGTGTATGTTGGTTCCATTACTTCTCTCTGTCAGGTTCCAATAAGTAATTTAATTGAATTTGATGGCTTTCAGTTTTGCTATTAACATGTGTCTAATCATAATTCTTTGGGAGATAACTGATAGTAATGGGCCAGAACACAAGGGATGGCATCTCATGTGTGAATATCCATCTTTGGTCTTCAGTATGGATATGATTTATGAGGATAATATTGACTATGAAGGAAAGGACATGCTTATTTTGCTTTCTTATAGCAACAGATTTGATTCACAAATTTCCAGCTGAACACAAGAACAACCAGAAAAATACCACAGAATCTAAATGTTCAAAATCATCACACACACACACACATACACACACACATACATACACACACAAACACACACACAAACTCATATGATTAATCAGTTGCCATAATATAAGAAAAAATTATAAGTAATACAAACTGGTGAGACAATTAGTAATGAGATGGTGTTTTTCTAAAGAAAACGAAACCACTCCACATTATGAGAATAAATGACTTTACCTTTGAAACTATTTCCTCGTTCAAAATAAAATGAACACACACACACACACACACACACACACACACACACACACACACACACACACACACACACACACACACATAAAGACACCTAGAGTTATGAGCTAATCTTACTAACTATGCAGATAACTGTCACCACTTCTCTGTGCACTGATTTCAGCATTCAGTTCCAATTCACTTATAAGCAAGTGTGAGAACAGAAAGTAGGGAACATGGGGAATAAATTAGCATTAGGCATTTCATCTTCATAGGCTAATTAAACAAAAATGTAAATCATTGAGAGTTTGAAAAGAATTCCTGGCCAGGTGCCAGTGATTCATGCCTGTGATGCTAGCTACTGTGATCCTAGGCTAAGATCTCAAGACAGTGGTTCAAGCCAGCCAGGGCAGGAAAGTCTGTGGTAATCCCATCTCCAATTAACCACTAGAAAACAGAAGTGGCAGCTCCTAGTCCCAGAGTTCAAGCCACATGACCAACAGAAAAAAAATTAAAAAAGAGAGAGAGAAAGAAAAGAAAAGAAAATAATTCCTTATATGACAATTATTAGGAATCTATTCCTTGAAATAACACTGAGAATAGATTCATTCATTGATTCAGAAAATAATTAGTAATGACTTTCTACTGTGGGCAGGAAAATTATATATACATTTAAAGAAAGCAATAAATCAGACAAATGTCTTTACTCATAGATGATTTTAGAAGCAATAAAGGCTTATAACTGTAATGAAGATACACAGTAGGCTGAGATTTGAAGATTATAAATCAAAGCCAGCTTGAGCAAGAAAGTGTATAGACATACCTCTCAAATTAACCATCCAAAACCCAGAAGGGAGCTGTGGTTTGAGTAGAAGCACTAGCCTTGAGGAAAAATAAAACTTCAAAGACATTGCCCAGGCCCTGGTTTCTAGCCAAGAACAGGCACAAACAAAGTAATAGAAGAGCTGCAGGTAGAATATTTTTAAAATACACTATAAATTAAAATATTGTAAAATATATTAAAAGTATATTGTTAAACATTGTTAATTAATTTATGTAGAGTAGAATACATATAAATCTAAAAGGTAATTAGAAAAATGGTGAATAACCACTATATAATATAAATTAGAGAAAAACTCATTAAAAGCAAAGCAATAGAAAAACAAAATCTTAGCCTTCTGCACAAGAAAAATGATCACACTTTTACATCTAGGCAACAGTCTATTTTATTGGTACTGTGTAGGCTTCCATTCCATTTAAAATACACATATTAGAAAGCATAACATTAAAAAGTGATTTGAAAATTTGGTAACATTTTTGCTTTATTTTTCTCAATTGAATTGCAAGTATATCCCACAGCTAAATTGCAAGTGTATTCCACAATGTTAACATATATTTACATGTAATGATATGTAATAATGTAACTCAAGGGCTATTGATAATAGGTACATTCAGTGTTTGAAGTTTGAACTTTTATTAGTTATTGAGATATTATCATCCCTAATCTGCAAGTTCATATCCTAGAATTTACAAAAAACAACTAAGTCTTAAAACTGTACAAACACACTTTTCTATGATTTGCTATCAAGAAGGAAGATTTAGAAATAATGTAGAAAAACAGTTTGAAGCTCAGCTCTCCTTCATTAGATTATAAGTAACATGATTTTAAAATGGCTTTGATCGGGCTGGGAAGGTGGCTTAGTGTTAAAGTGCTTGCCTTGCATGCATGAGGCCCTGGGTTCAATTCTTCAGCACCACATAAGCAGAAAAAGTTGGAAGTAGCACAGTGGCTCAAGTGGTAGAATGCTAGCTTTGAGCTGAAGAGCTGAGGGACAACCCCATGAACCGTGTTCATACCCCATGACTGACAAAAACAAAAAACAAAGAACAAAAAAAAAAGAATTTCCTAAAATGGTTTTGAGTATCTACAAACAGTTCACTACATTTCATAAAGTAAATATGAGATGAGTATAAATCCAACATAATAAACTTATCTCATATTTCAGTCTGATTTTTTAAAGAAAATTACTGACAAGAGAACCTTTTCAGATTTTCAACATGTTAAGAATATGCGATATCTTTATTCCATAATTTTTCATACAATGGATATTTGCTGGGATATCTAACTAAATGATCTTTTCAGTTTTTTTAGTATGATAATTATCTCCTGTGCAGAAAAAAAAGCAGAATGATTATAGTTGATTCACTGGCTTAAGATAGAGAAGAACAAAACAATAAAAATCAGGTGAACATTTCAGAGAGATTTTTAGAGATTCATAAATTCATGCAAGAAGAAGGTGTCATATAGTATTGCTTTCTTAAAGATGCAAATAATAGCAAGCTTAGATAAACTATCAGTGTTTGTGATATACTTCCTGTGTTCAAATTCTATATATAATTCTGAACAATAAATTCAATGATCAAGTAATTGTGAGGAGAAATAATGTGAGCACTTAAAAAATGACATTTTTAAGCTCGGCTCAAGTGCTCATGCCTGAAATCTTAGCTTCTGAGGAAACTGAAATCTGGATTGTAGTTCAAAGCCAGCTCTGGCAAGAAAGTAAGTAAAACTCTTATCTCCAATTAACAAGCAAAAATCCTGAAGCTGAGCTGTGGCACAAGTGGTGGAACACTAACCTTGAGCAAAAACACTCAAAGAGAGTGACAAACCCCTGAATTCAAGTCCCAAGACTGGAACAGTCAGATGACATTAAATCTAAATTCATGAAAGATTACTCAAAATTTTACTTCATTTTCATCTCTTCCTTCGAATTTTTCACATCCAAAATTTAAAAACATTAATTTTTTAATGTGTATGGATAAAATGATTGTATTAACAATGTCCTACAGTTAATTGGTAAATTTAATTATTGCAGTATAAGAAATAAAACCACTGATGAGAAGTTCTAAACAAATGCAGATTTAGAAAATGTATGTTATTGAATAAGAAATGGAAATTAAGTATTTAGAAACCCCTAATAAAGAGGATGCTGTTTAAGAGCACATGTATTTTAAAAATGTAAACAGAAATTACAATAATATATGGTGATGTTTTCACACTTCAATTACATTAATTAAGCATAAAAAAGGCCTTCTTGTTTGTTTGATCCAAGCCTTATCCCCATTGCTTTAATGTAGTTAAGGATGAAGTTTAAATCATCTAAATTTTTTGAACTATTTTCTTTTACTATAGGATTAATAGCAAATAAGTATAAAGCAAGTGAGGCACAGAAAGACAAAAGGTACAGGTTTTCTCCCATATGTGGAACCTAGAATTAATTCATAAAATCCAATGTATAATGGATGAAAATTGAGGGAAGAGGTGGAGTTGGGTGAGATAGTAGATTATAATGAAAGGAATGACACTACCAAATATGTTTTTTATTCATAAACTGCTTTGTTGAATGAAAACTCCTTTGAAAAACTACTTTAAATAATAAAAAATCTTTAACATATTTATAAGATGATTTCTTTGTTGCTTTGTATGTCCCTCCCCCAAGGTATAATCCCTGTTTTCACTGTATTTGATGTTGGTATAATTTGTTGAGGGGAAGGAAAAAAAACAATTGTTTAAATAGGGATACAGGTGGACCCATTGCAACAATGAGATGTACAAGACGTTACGTCAAAAAACAAACTTTACAACTTCGGTGTGTGGAGGGAGGAGGAGGGGAGATAGGAAGGGATGGGAAGTTTGGTAAACAAAAGAAGAGGCAACAATGCTTGATAAGAAATGTACTCATTACCTTGCTCATGTAATTGTAACCCCTTTGTACGGTATTTTCACAATAAAAATAAACATTTTTAAAATAAATATTTTAAGTGAAGCAATTCTTTTGATGTGTTCACATGCTTTAAAATAATTACAAAATGCATCTTTTTTTGTGAATACAGTTAATGCCACGTCACACTTTCAGTCTGGAACTTTTGGTGATATTAGATCTTCTAATTCCCCTCCTAACAGATGCATGAAGATTATATAAATATCAAATGTTAAATTAGAAATTACATTTATTTTTATGCAGCAATGCATTTTTGCTTACAAATAGGGAAAATTAAAACCCATAACTGGCATGTTTTAATTAACTGGCAATTAACTAGTGCTTAACTATGATTTCTTAATTTCCTCTACAATCATAATAGTTTAAAAAATTATGCCTTTTCAAACTGCAAGCGATTTTTTTACTAAACCTTGAGAAGTTTACCAAAATTATGTAGGAAAGGTGTTTAAGAATCTAAGAAATGCAAGAAGACATCCTATTTACTCATGTTGACGTTATGTAAGATAAAGCATGTATCCATCCTATCTATTTGAACTATTTATAATTTCATCATTCCTTAAACAAAGAGAAACATACTATTATCTTAATATCTGGATATTAGAGTATGAAGATATGAGAATTATAATCCCTGACAGCAGAAAATATTAACCAGAATTTGTATCCCACAACACATATACTCCTATATAGACATTTATGTAGTAAACATGTTGAAATAGTTTCCTTATTTATCATTATAAGAAAGCATCACCTCCCATTCTGGCATGTATCAATTTGCATTTTCAACTATTCTGGCTTAAGTTTTCATACTTTTGACTTATGATACTCTTGAATGTATAATGATTTCACCCTGTAAGCTACCAAATCACAGTTCTGACTCCTGTGGTCTAAAGAATTTTACTTAGGAATTATGGGCTGTAAATTATGAAAAATGTGTCTATGTGTATTTGTCCAAACAGAGGAAAACACTTGAACTATTAGTTATAGAGTAATAAATTAAACAAGAGCTTAAAAGTACAAATGCATTTATAGCACACTACTTAACATTTTATATGAAGCAAAAAATGTATTTCTTAGAAATCTTGCATCTCACATTCTTCTGTAATGTGCTTTCCTTTCTATCTTCAGTGACCCTTAAAGTAACATAGAAAGCTGTAGATAATCATTAGTCTGGAGGAGAAAGCCTAAATCGGTCCATTTCCAGCCTTTCCAGAGATCCATGATATTTCTTCCTTATTGTATAGAATGGGCTGTGCATAATGGTAATTATCATACTATATTTTGCAAAATGCAAGAAACAACCTGCAGTTATTTAATTATCTTTAAAAACTATCCCTCAGATTCAAAAACTCTAAACAATTTTGAAATTGTTTTAGCATCTTAGAAGAGAAAATATTTCTTAGTCAACACTAATGAACACTTTCTCTGGGCAAATAAAGGATTTAAGATAATCTAACACCCCGGTTCACTTAAAATTATTGCCTCTTATTTTTCACATTGCATCATGTAATCAGAGAAACTTCTGCATTTCATGCTGAAGGTCCTTCGAGATTTTGGTACATTCTTCCTTCCAGCATTATGCACTTCTAAGAAAACAAGTCAGTAAGGCACTAATGTGAGTCTTTAAAAATATTGTCAGCTATTCAGTTAACTCAATAAAGGGAGAGTGAGATTCCACATAAACGTTTTTTAACAGTGTATAAACTTCCAATTTCTAAGCGTTCCCTCTTTCATAATTTCAGCCCTTGCTAGAGAAAGGGGCATGTATTTTGGGAGTATCATACTTCTTCCTGTCCCGCAGTTAATGAGGCACGTGAAGCATTGACAGTAGAGTGGTCATGCATACAGAGCAGCAGCCAGGAGGAGGCACATTCTTCCTGGTAAGGAAACCATCTGCAGCCAATCCCAGCTGGTTTTCCTTCAGGGCTGTAAGCAAAAGGCAAGAATACAAATTGTTCTTCATTCTACACCAGCTTAGTTCAGCACAGGCGAAATGAAAAGGGAAAAACTTAAATAAACATATAAAGATTTTTGTTGTTGTTGTTATTGTTTGCTTGCTTGCTTGCTTGTTTTTTGTTTCCACCCCCCAGGCTATTTTTCAAATCTTGAATTTGACTTATGCAATTAAGAAGAAGAAAAATTGTCAGATAAAACTTAGTCCATGCTCATACATTAGAGACATAGGGTCATGTGTGGAGAGATGCACATCTGTTGGGTCTTGATTTTAATCATTTATTTGATAGTTATTTCTGGACTAACAGATCCAGCCACGAGCAGATGTAGCATGTCTCTGTTAATAATCCCAGCTAATTGAGTCTCCCTTTTGCCATTTGCCAATTATCTATGGATCCATATTGAAATTATTTCTTTTTTTCCCCATTAGATGTTTAGACAAACATAAACCATAACTGAGAGTAGGTGCCAATGATTTTTGTTTTCGCATATTCTTTTCTTGAGAATAGCTGAATAGAAATACTACTCAATAAATTTCCCTTATAAATTTTCAGAGATTGTTGATGGCTTTTCAAAGTGATTGTTTTGTTTTGATTAAAGGAAACAGAAGGGAGGAAAGGGAGGAAAATATTAAATGAAATGTATTCACTGTTGCAATATAGATTTTTATTGCTCTGACTGAGGGCTTGATAGAGATTTTCACCATAGCTAATAATAATTTTCTCAATAGGCTGTAAAAAATTAGAAGATTTTGTTCCTCATAATCAAAGCTCCTTTTATCTATCAAGCACACTACTTAAGAATTTCATTGTTATTGATAACTAGCATGTGTTATTCATTTATAAGTCTTATGCTGTTATTCTTGCTTTAGAGAGGAAAGATCCTGAAACAAATAACACAATGTTTCAGTTATCAACTGATAAATCATTCAGCAGTGAAGAAAGCTACTCTTGGTGACATTACAGCTTTGAAAAAATGCAGTTGGAAATTTAATATGAAGCCATAGACAGGGGAAAGAAAGAACAACAGAATCTTTTTTTCACACTAAACTCATGAAATCTAAACAAAATAAACCACAGAAGATTTAGCGTATTAGCTGGGTGGTTAATGGTTCAAACAATAGAAATATCAATGTATTTAAGCATTATGTAGCAGTATACTTGTTCAAATAGTGGCAATAATTTTGCCAAGACAATGTAGTGCTTAACATGATAAATTTTTACATATATGAACAATGTTCTTCCAACTGTGCCCCAAATGCCTTTTCTTCTTATTCTAAAATGTTTTGTTTCTGGTGTTCCTTTTGAAATATGTGGGAAATACTTCTTCAGTGGAGATGAGCGCTCATTTCAACTTTATATAAATAAAAAAATAATAAAAAGGAAAGTAACATCAAAATGATTAGAATATCCAAAAAATGAGGGAGAAAAAATACTAAAATGCATAGTATGTTTTTATTTCTCTCCTCTCAAGTTTATCTCCACAACTGAAGGTTAAGACTTTCAGGGACTGAATTAGGTTATCTCCTTCTTTGAGTGTAGAGATTCAGCCACAGTGACTGAGCAGTGTCTGTTTAACAATGGTTCATCATGTACATAGAGTGAAAAAGTGGTAAATGTGGGTAATGGCAGCCTCAAATTTCTTCTACACCAATGAGCAATACATTAATACAAAGACTAGATAATGTATTACCCACCTATTCTGAAATCTTTTTGAAACCTAGATTTTCATCTTCTGAAAGGAGTTTTCAACTTTAATTGTGCCTCAAGTAGACAATAAAAGCAAAAGATATTGCTTACACATTTTGTAAGTAACAATAGAATTCAATACTTGGAGCAGAATAGAATTCCCACAGAACATATCACTGATATTTATGCATTCAGTGTTCTTTTCCATCTTTAAGAGTTTAAACATCTATGGAACTTCTTGTTTTAAGGAATTGAACAGAATTTTTTTTGTTATTGTCTATCAGTGTCCATAACTCCCTTTTCTTCCCATTTACTTTCTCTTCTCTTTCTAGTTTCCTCCCCTTTTCGTGAGTGAAGTTGTAAAATTTTAAGAGGGTTAGTTTTAAATTCTTTATGTCAATATGTTTTTATATTGTGGACACAATGTCCTCTTTAAGTGAATTTGGAGAATGATTATTCAAGTCATTGAAACAGGAAGTGCACTCATGATTCTCAGCTTCAAATGTTCAGAGTATATTGATGTAGTGGTCTGCTTTAGACTTTTATAAAGAAGAAAATGAAGTCCTTACATGAGGAGTAATTTTAGAGTTGAGATTGTTTATGCAAATTGAAATGATCTGAGTCAAGAACTGTTCATGTTGTGGAAATATCTAAGGGTACCCAAATAAACATAAGGAAATAAAAAAGATTTAGGCTTGCTCTACCAATTGAGTTTTCCAACAAATATGACTTTTATTTGGCAGAGACTCAAATGAAAAAAATCAGTAGAAATATTTACAGTGAGAAATAATGGAAAGCTTCATCCATATTGAGAGAGACTGACAAGGGGAAGACCTAAGCTGGGTAACTGCAAGTAGGATAACTTTATTTGGCTTTATTTTTTCAGTTGATTGTAACTTACAGACTTGAGTGAAATAATGAAGAAAGCTGTCGGTTTTTAATTAAGTTCTGACTGTGTGCAACTCACTGTTTCAGAGATTGCTGCTTAGCTTCCCAGGGTGGTAGTTAGAAGAAATGTGACTTCTTGCATACAAATCTGATTTGAAAATCTGATAGAAAATTGATTACCTGGAGGGACTGTTAGAAATAACAGATTAGCTTCCTTGTCTGGTTGCTATAAGTTATTCATCAGATATATAATTTATATGTATGTATTTGTATATGGCCTACCATTGTTTCTGTTTATTCAGTTTCTCATTTCTGAGCTAGATTTGAGATAGGGCCAGAAACATTTGAGCTAATCATTAATGAAACTTAATACTGTAAATTATAGAGACTGTTCTTAGTTTTGTCATTGACAGTTTGCCTTAATGAGAGGGTTGTCTTTGAGTCATCTCTGAGAAAAAAACCACAACCAACCAAACAAACACACACAAAAAACATGATTCTTCAAAGTAAACTATTTCCCAAAGACACAGAAGTTTGGAACATTTGTCAAAAAAATATTTTGGGGAATGGGCTTGCCCAACACTGCTTACTCTGGGCACAGGAATCAGAAAGAGTTGATTTGAGAACATTCAGGACTACTTTAGAAAAGGTCTTTGCATGATCTTGAAAAAAGGTAATCAGAAAAGCAACCGTCAAAATGTGAGTAGGGCTGCAAAAATAGTGGTAGCATTTTAACCTTTACCTTACAGGAGATGAAGGAGCCACAACATAATTTCCACTGAGACATATTTCTGTGTCCTAGGACTGAGGCAATTCATTGAGCAAATCTATAATTGCAGATCAACTAATAACACCCAAAGCAAAAAAGAATGACTAAAACCTGGTTTAGTCTAATGTCTGTATATGTAGACCACATCTTAGCCCAAAGTTTCAAGTTCAGCATTCCATGCAATTAGCACTCTATTTTTATAAACTAGTCTCAATATATCAAATGCATAAATATGCAACAATATTAAAATTGAAAATCCTATTTTCTACCTGCCCCTTTATAAAAAACACAAATGCTGTTAAAATCAAGTGGCTGATACAAAAATCATTTTAAGAAAATACATAGAATAATGTTAAATAAATATTATTATATTATTTTATAAGTTTCTTAAAAGAATAGAAAATGTATTAGTGTTCCTGGAAGGAGATTACATTTGTCAAAGCATACAATCCAGAAGTCAGTTGATTTTTATTCAGCGGAGAATATGCTTTTTCAATTTTTCTGAGATACTTTACACTTGAAGTATAAATAACTGAAACATTGTGAAATAATTTTTGTTTATAAAAATGCAAATAAATTTGGTCATTTGGAGATTCTATTAAATCTCCTTCTCCTCTGAGGGGTGGGGATAGGATTTTTAGAAAATTTAGTTTTTTGCTCTGAAATGCAATGAAATATTCCTGACTTTAAAAATGTGGTATTTAGCTGAGTGCTGGTGGCTCATGCCTGTAATTCTAGCTACTCAAGAGGCTGAGATCTGAAGATCATTTGAAGCCAGCCTGGGCAGGAAAGTCAGTAAAACTCTATCTCCAAGAAACTATCTTCCCCTCCTACCCCCCTTGACATGTCCCCCTCACCCCTGCCCCACTGCCAAAAAAACCAAAAAGCTGAAGTGACACTGTAACTCATTTGGTAGAGTGTTAGCCTTGAGCATAAAGAGGCTAGGAACAGTGACCAAGCCCCGAGTTCAAGCCCCAGGACTGTCAAAATAGTAAAAATGCAGTCGTAAAATTCCAACAAAATTAGGGAATTCAAAGAGTTGTGAGGAATAGGGAAGAATAATAAAAGGGATAACATTGAAAAAGAGGCATTGAATTCATAAAGTGCGCCCTGTTGAATGGTAACTTTTTGTCCAACTACTTAAAGATAATAAAAATATATTTAAAACCCCTGCTCTCACTGTATTTGATGTTGGTACAACTTGTGGAAGGGAAGGGCAAAAACAAATAGTTTAAATAGGGATACAGGTGGACCCATCGCAACAATGAGATGTACAAGTCGTTTTGTCGAAAAACGAACTTTACAACTTTGGCTGGGGCGGGGTCAGGGATGGTGGGTGGGAGATGGGAAGGGATGGGAAGGGGAACAAAGGAGGAGGCAAAAATGCTTGATAAGAAATGTACTCATTGGGGGCTAGGAAGGTGGCTCAGTGGTAGAGCGCTTGCCTTGCATGCATGAGGCACTGGGTTCGATTCCTTAGCACCACATAAGCAAAAAGAAAAAAGCCGGAAGTGGCGCTGTGGCTCAAGTGGTAGAGCGCTAGCTCTGAGCTGAAGAGCTGAGGGACAGCACCCAGGCCCAGAGTTAAGGCCCCACGACCGGACCCCCCCCCCAAAAATGTACTCATTACCTTGCCCATGTAATTGTAACCCCTCTGTATGGCATTTTCACTATATATAAGAAAACATCTCATAGATATTGCTTTGAGTCTTAGTGATTCATCAATAATTAGTTAAATGAAGATTTGAACACAGTCATTTATCATTTTTGTGAAATGATTTAATTTTTTTTACTAAGATTTTATTGTGAAAATACTGTATATAGGTTACAGTTACATGTTTAAGGTAATGAGGGCATTTCTTATCATGCTTTGTTGCCTCCTCCTTTGTTTTTCCCCTACCACCCTTTCCCTTCCACCTCCACAGCTACACTCTCCATCCCCCACAGCCCTCCCCCGCCTAAATTGTAAAGTTCTTTTTTTCAACATAGTGTCTTGTACATCTCATTGTTGTAATGGGTCACCCTGTATCCCTATTTAAACATGTAATTTATTTGAAATTGCTAGGCGCTAGTGGTTCATGCCCATAATCCTACCTACTCGAGAGTCTGATACCTGAGGATGGAGGATCGAAGCCAGCCCAGAAAGAAAAGTCCTTGTGAGAATCTTATCCCAATTAACTACTCAAAACCTGGAAGTGGTGCTGTGGCTCAAATTTGTAGAGTGCTAGCCTTGGGCCAAAGAGCTCAGGGACAATGTCCAGGTTCTGATTTCAAGTCCCATAGACTGACCAAAAACAAAACAAAACAAAACAAAACAAAACAAAAAACCACTTAATTTCTTTAAAATTACCTTTAACATATTTTACTTTTGAAATAAAAGTTATTTTAGACATTAAATTATTGCTTAATTTTTAAGTACAAATGCTTCTCATATTCATAGAGAAGAGCTCTTACTTTTTCAATCATATTTTATTTTTATTGTTATCATATGTATTCTATGAATGATTTTAAAACATAGGCTATTTTATAATTGCCTAAATATTTTTATTAATTTGTCTGATTAATTGCTACACAAAACACTTCTTTAATAACCTCATAGTAGTCTTCAATGTTCATCACCAAAAGTGTTAAAAAGAACTATTCGTAATTCTTTCAAAGGGACAATAATCCAAGAGAAAAATAGAAAGCTTTACCAGTGACTCTCATTGTCAATTCTTAAGAATTTCTTACATTTTTGATTGTAGTGGTGTTTAAATATATTTGTGTGTGTGTGTGTATTTCTAATGAGATAGAATTTGCAGTTGATTAATTAAAGATTTAGTCTATCATTACTTACTTAAAAGATGCTAGAATATTTGGAGTTAAAATATTCTCTATTAAAAAGTTCTCTTTTTAAAATACGTTTAGGAGTTCTTGCAGACCTATGTCTAGAAAAATCTTACTAATATTTTCTCTATTATTTTCATAAAGAAATAATTTATAGTCAGCATTAATATTTTAGACTAACATTCAACCATTTTTCTATAGGATCACTGTTTTCAAGTTTTCAGTATTTCATTTATAAAAATTTTGAAACTATCTTTCATATTGAAATAATGAATGTAGAGTACAGGAATTGCTACTTTTTACATAGTTATGAATCTATATATATGCAATATTTTTCCATGGCATTAAGTAAAAATGTAGGCAATCTTAAAAACCTGAGATGTTTAAAATTATAAATTACCAGTGAAAATATTATTGCCACCTTTCCAATTTAAGCAGCACTATGCTGAAAACAGGAAGAGAAATAAATCAATGTTTCATCAGACAATTACATTGGAAACTTAATACAAAGGTAACTGATGATGGAACAGACAACCCTTAAAAGTAAAAAAAAAAAAAAAAAAAGATTCCGAACAGAAATAAAAGTGGTGAAAATTTTACTTCTGATAAAAGCTGTATATTGGATAGCTATGGATAAAAAACTGTATTAGAATGAGAACCAAAGACTAGATAATAGACTAATTATAAATTTCAACAATAAATAAAAATCGTATCACCATGATACTTCAGAGTATGCTCCTGCTTAATATATCAGTATTTTTTGTATATTAACTAATTCTGCATAGTCTTGATATGTGAGCCCATATTCAAGGTCACGTTGTTTTCCTATACAAGCTTCTAAAGTTCAATACTATTTTTTTGGAAGTCATGTACTGCATATTATGTGTGTATTTTTCAAAATGATTAAATCTAACCTATTGATTATGATAAAATGAAACATATTTATAATAAGCTAATAAACCCATGATCTAATAAAAATGATGACTTGAGGGGCTGGGAAGGTGGCTCAGTAGTAGAGCTCTTGCCTTGCATGCCTGAGGCCCTGGGTTCGATTCCTCAGCACCACATAAGCAAAAAGAAAAAAGCCGGAAGTGGCACTGTGGCTCAAGTGGTAGAGTGCTAGCCTTGAGCTGAAGAGCTGAGGACAGTGCCCAGACTCAGAGTTCAGGCCCCACTACCGGACCCCCCCCAAAAAAATGATGACTTGAAATGATTAAATATCAGTATTTTGTATAATTATTTTAGTCCCTGATGAAAAATTATAAACAATTATTTTACAGTAAATAATAAGTTGACACAAACAAAATAAAAGTTATTTGGGATATTTTTAACTTGCATACAATCAAGAAAAATATTACATATAACAAAGTTGTGTAAAGTCAGTATATATTCTACTATTCTAATGAGCATGTTTATTTTATCATTTCTTGTTTGACATATTTAAGAGTTACAAACAAAGCTTTACCTTTCTTATTTATCTATCCTTTTATGTAACATTTAGGTTTTTTTTTAAAACATATGAGGAAAGACAGGTATAGTTTAACATATAGAAAATAAAATGAGTCCATGGACTATGAACATGACCTTAATCAAGAGGCTATACCACCCTATTCTCTGAAGAAGTTTGGATAGTGAGGGTAACACTCTGGGTTCAATCTGCTCACCATCTCAAAAAGATGGGAGTTGGCATTTAGCCGTATGTGGAGCAAGAAAAGACAGACTGCTATGCTGCTGTTCTGTTCAACAGCCTCATCACAAAGGACAGGTTCAACTTGGTGCAGGGTTTTGTGCTTGTCAGAATAGAAATCTACAAAAACATAGACAAATGTCATCATGAAAGCAGATATAGAATCTGTAACCTTCACAGACAGGGCTTTAGAAAAAAGAAGTCACAGGTTACTGCCATTTGACATCTTTGCACAAACTGGTCATGAAAATTGTTTCCATGGAGATTTTACATTGAGCCATGACCTCTAATTCTCAGAGCTTTCCAGATTCATCATTCCATTATACATAACCTTCTAGATAACATGCTATTATTCATAATGTGAAATTTAGTTGACAGGGTTTCATTAAACTTATTTTGAGTATCCTAGTTAAAATGATGGGGGCTAGAAATAGCTTGGTCAATTTCAGTGTTGAAAAACATAAGAACCAAAAAAAAATGTCCAAGGGTCTCATGCTTGTCTTATTCAAAACTACTGTAAGACCTTGAGAATGTTAAATCACCTATCTGGAACCAGATCCCTGTTTCATTAACAGTTTGTTTCTGTGTCTCTGACATCTTAGTAGTACATTTTCTATATGAAAAATTACAAAAATAGCTTTACTATAGTGAGTCAGCATATAACTGTTGGTTTGAATTTCCTTAATAACAACAATTTGCATGCTGAAATATTTGATACTAACACACTCATCAAATTAATACCAATTTTGACACAAATTTGAACTAAGAAAGAAACCATAACAGAGAAACAGAACATTAATTTAAACCCCATCATCATGTGTATCTGTGAAACTTGAAAGCTAATCAAGTGCTGTTTTAGTATGAAGGGATATGTCTGAGGCCAAAAATAAAGTAATAGTTGAGTGAATAAAATAATTAAAATGGAAATAAAACAACATTTAAGTAACCAAAACAGTACATTTCCACCAGTGTGGAAAAAAAAGATGAGTCAGTTTAATCACTGTATTAAAACCATTTTATAGGTTTATGGAGAGTAGAACTTTGCATATTATACTTGAAATTGAAGAACAGAATTGAATTGTATGAGTTCATTTACTTGCTTGTGCTTTTTTAAATACAAGCTTCCTGTTCAAGCCACTTCACACCATTAATTGCACATTTTCTGCAGTAAAATCTAAGGTCCTTGTCCAATTTGCTCAATAGAAAGTGAAAAACATCCAGTGAAACAATGACTCGGAGTTGTTTATATGATGTTCCTTATGGAGGACGAGAATTGGACAGTGAATATGGTGGATATTCTGCCTTGCATTGGAAGATGTTTTGTCACTTTAATTATTATTAGTAGTATTAGTATTAGTATTATGTTGTGCTCCTAATAAAACTGAGTCCTGAACAGGCTAAACACCTACTCTATTACAAATATACACCCTCAACCCTAGATTGCAGTAACCAGGTCAGGAAGTTTTTTCCTGTCAATGTCCGTGATTCTAATACTCTAGCAACTATATTATTTTATAGGAAAGTATATTTTTCCCATCAGAATTTAGTCCTGTTATTCACATACAGCTATTATACAACACAGTTTAGTTCCCTAGGAAGCTATAGCATTTTGAAAATGTGACTGGTGGGTGCTATGACTCACAAAAGAGAAAATGGCTGATTGGAAAATAAATCTCTTTTGCATTGCCCTTCCTTGACCTTTACTTGGGACCCTTAAAGGATTCCAAGTGGGTTAAGATTTACTTTTGGCTGTTCTGTTTCAATTTTGTGAAGTGGGATAGAATGAAAATGTAATCTGTATATCAGCCTTCTTTAGATTCTCTTTAACAACAGATGACTTGGACTCAATAGAATTATGGCATGCATCCAAGCTTCAGTATTTTCTTCAAGTTCCTAGGTGATGGCATCTGCTGATCTGTGGACCGTATTTAAATAGAAAAGATTGAAACATGGGACATTAGGAACAACTCTTGATATTCCACTCCCATTTACTTGGATAAAGTTAAAGAAAGATTGTGTCACTTTTTATTAGAGGACACAGGCTTGGGAGATTTTTTTTTTAACATTTTAGAATGTAGTTGTGTTGTTGGTTTTTAATCCAGGAGAGGTATTCAATGGGGAAAAAGTTAGTGAATTCCTTGTCTTGCAGAAAAGTAAGGATGAAATGAATTTCAAAGTAAAATATCAACCAAAAGAGTAATAGTAATAACAATAATGGAATACTCTGAACAAACACAGTACAAAGGTATTTATGACACTGCAGTTGCTTTTCTTCCAGCCTCTGTCTGCTGGGGTTCAATGCAGATGTCTCCACCTAGCCATAACCTGCACAAAGTAAGCAATCAGGAAAAAATGATGAAGGTTGTGAAATCTCATTGTAATTTCTCATTAGTTAAAATTTTTAGCTGTTTGTAATGCTTCTTCAAAGTCTCTGCAGAGAAATGCATTTCAGATAAAAAGGCAAAAACTGGAAAGGAATGATATTTTCTGATCTCCTGAGTACTTTGTTGGACAAATATATAGGACAACATTCTTCCGTGCTTTATCAGTTGCTCTTTGACCACAACATTGACCTGGAAGAATCTCAACAAGAAAGCACTAGAGGATAGTAATGTTGTCCACAGGAAGTCTGAGTTGCTCATTTTTAGAAATCCATCAATGCTACTCTCAAACTCATTCAGTTTGGAAAAAATTAAGATAAATACTGAATGTTGCAGCTGTCCAGGGGCCCATTTAATGTGGCAGAATTTAACTTTTTAAAGAACTTTTTAAAGATAAAGATTTTGTTGTTGTTGTTGCTGTTGTAGGTCGTGAGACTTGAATTCTGGGCCTGGGTGGTATCTCTGAAATCTTCAGCTCAAGGCAAGCACTCTACCACTTAAACCAATTAACCACTGTGGTTAATTGTTGGTTAATTGGAGATAAGCGTTTAACAGAACAGACTTTCCTTCCCTGGATGGCTTTGAACCAAGATCCTCAGATAGCAGCCTCTTGAATAGCTAGGATTAGAGGAATGAGCCACCAACACCCGGCCTTTTCTAAACATTTTAAATAAGTTCTAGTACAAAAGCTCTTGATAGATGTGATTGGTGCTTTTCCACAGATTTTTTTTTGTAATGCTGCTAGAATATGTGCCCTGTGATATACTATATTATATCAGAAGTACAACACAAACACCAAATAATGTCTTTTCTCAAACCACTCTCTGTGTAGCCACTGGGTGAGTGAATTACCAGTAAGCATGTACAGATTCCATCCAGACTGTTAAAAATTTTTCTCAAGAAAACATGTATTTTATGTTAAATTTGAAGGATTTATAGCTTCCATATAGGTTAAGGTTATAATGTATTTTTTTGTAAATTCTCATAGCATTTTTTTTTTAATCCTTTGGATTGAAGTGAACTTGTGCTCAAATTTTGGAAATTGCAGTGGATGAATTCTAAAAATATAAGAACAAATTATTGGAATGATAAGAAAGCTGATTTCAGTTTTAAAGTTCTTAAATGACTAAGAGATGATTTTACATGTGGAAATACAATGTTAATTATCCCATGCATTCCGTTTTGCACAAACATCAAAACTATTATCAGAAGATTCACATTCCAAAACAAAAAGCATATTGTACTGAGTACACAATGGTATGATGCAAGGCTGCCATCTACTGACAAAGTAAGTCACAGAAAACTCAAGAACAATACTGAAATCTGAATGCCTGACAGTTTATGTTTAGATTAAATAATGGGTTTTTGCCCAGATTTCAGTTCAGAAATACTTTTCAGTTCAACTCAATTGTATAAGCAGTAGATTGATATTCTAGCAAATAGTTTCCCAAAGACAATTTATGCAGAATAGCCAAAGTGAGTTTAATCAGATTTTAATCATTAGTAATGCAGATTCATTCTTGAGACTGTATGAAAGATGTTTCTTACCTGCTTATTAGTATGCACTGGAAAACATGTTATATGTGTTTTAAGCTTTTATAAGGTCAATTATTATATGATAAAAATTCCGAAAAGCAAAACAAAATATTTTAAAAATATGTCAGTTGCTAGGTTTTGTGACAATAAATATATATTAAAGGAATACAAGCAAGATTTATTGGAAAAAATCCAGAATCTTGGACTTAGTGTCATTCTGTTTTTGTAAAATAGTCTTAATGATAGGTTTTGCTATTCTCCATCTGTGCATACATAAAATACACAAAATTTGTATCTTGTTATACATACACCAAATTCCAAACATTGATGCAAAAATTAGGCATATTTTTCATCATGCATATATTTAAGAATAAAAATATTTAAATGCATTAAAAATCATAAGGTAAGCCATGATATGCTTTATTTTTATTATTTATTGTCATTATTTTATGAAACTCAATAATCATTTGTTTTATTATTAGATGTTTTTCATGATTCAAAATAGACTTCTAACAACCGGTGGAAGGCACATGATCTTTTTTACATAATATAGTTTTTACATATATAAATATAGATTTTACATACATATAGTTTGACAAAAAGGCCAATTTCCTACCTTTTTCTCCCTCCCTCCCTCTCTTCTTCCTGCCTTCCTGCCTGCCTGCCTTCCTTTCTTCTATCCCTTCTTCCCTTCCTCCTTCCCTCCCTCACTCCCTCCATTCCTCCCTCCCTCCCTCCCTTCCTCCCTCCCTCCCTCCCTTCCTTCCTGTCTTGTCCCTTCTTTCTGTTTCTTTGTCTTTATTTCTTTCTCTGTCCCTCTTTCTCTTTCTTTATCTCTCATTCTTTCTTTCTTGTGATTTCAGGGTTTGAAAACAGGGTCTCATTCTTAATTGAATCCCAACTGGCAATCTACCAGTTGGTCCATTGCGCCACCCCTGAATTTTTGCTAATTATTTCAGAGATAGGTTCTAATGACTTCACTACTCTAACTGATTACAGATTGATGTCTTCCTCTTGAGTAGCAAGGATTACAGACATAAAACATCAGACTGAATACTTTGTTACTGATTCAAATAAGTAGTAAGCTAATACCATTAAATATGTGCAACAATTAAATTACTATTCAAAAGAATCAGAATAAAATAACAGATACATTTACAAGAAAAAGAACAAACACTATTTGTCTTCAAAATTGTTTAGTTTCTACTAAAATAAAATTTTCACTCTATAATTTTATAGAGAGTATATCAACCCTTAGGAGAACAAGAAGGGGCAGAAAAATATAGAATAAAATATTTTGGTATAAACACCATGGCAGTATATAATTCACAGAACTTTCATAGTATACTCAGTTTTAAAGAGATAACAATTGTACCTTGTGGAATTAATTAGGCATTGATTTACAGAAACAATAAATGTATACTTGCTGTTATGATTCTGAAGTGTATTCTTTAGGGACAGAGTATAAAATGTAAGTTAAAAGATCCTTCTAAAACCAGCTAACTTGATTGTTTTTAGCTTCCAGCTTGAAACTCTTAATGATTGCATATTAAGTAAACAATAGGAAAATACCTAAAATAAAATATAACCTAATGCTTTGTGAGTTAATTAAGTGCGATATAATATATCGCACTTAGGTGTGATATAATATATGTTGTAATACAGATATGGAAAAGAATGGGAAAGATGACAAGTTTAACTAATGGAAGGAACTAAAGAAAATCAGTAGAAGAAATGAATGGATACCAAAGCATGTTGGATGGAAGACATAGTATATATTTTATTTTCAGTTGAGTTATAAAAATAAAGACAACACTGAACAAGGTAAAGCCATATGGATGAGATTTAATTTTCCTATCAAATACATTCAAGTCTTTATTGTCCAGTTTATCAACCAAAACTGAAGACAGCAATTTTCTGCAGGTTGGATTGAATGGAGACAGAAAAAGTATATTTCCATTTTCAAACATAGTTTAGCAAACTGATAACCAGCAAATTCATGAGACAAGGTGACTATCACAGATATTTTAAATATACATTTAGTGCATACAAAAACATTTTGTGCAAACTTAATGTCAATTACAATAAAGTGAAACCAACCATGATAAATATTTCCTTATATATTTTATGTTTTTAAACTCTTTTGTCTTAGTTGATGATAAAGACAGCACTTCTCTAATGATAATTTGATATAAGACCTCTTATATCAAATGTGTGTATCATAGTGCTGAATAAATACATTACAACAAATTAAACAGATTTTTTTTTAGCTGAGATAATTGTGAATGTAGGAATGGATTACCTATTTCTCAGTCCATAAATAATATAAGGTACATAAGTATTTTGGAAAAAGCATTGATTATATAAAGACCAGATATGTTATTAGTAATAGATTTATAGATTTAAGATGACCCTAATTTTGCATTGCATGACAGCTCATAGTTTGGTAAGGATCATATGATTTTGTAAAATGAGGATGTACTTTTTTTCTGTCTCTTTGTATCTGATTCTGTTTCAGTATCTGTCTCTCTCTCCCTCACCATTGATTTTTCTTACTATTCATCAAACCCAGAGCTTCACACATACAAGGTAAGCATTTTATTAATGAGTTATATCCATAACTTTAAACCTTATAGACTAATTCTATTAGCATAATTACTCTGCTCATGAAACCCTGTAATACAATAACAATATTGTTAAATTGCAAATAAAATCATTATTAATTTTAAAAACATGCTGGCTGATAATCTAATGTCAGCAAATTGATATATGATGTCTTAGGAAATTATCTTCCTAATTATTTTGACCATTATAATATCAAATATCACAATGGCATTTTATATGCATGCTTTTGGTAGCATTTATTTTATTTAGGCAATGGAAACAAAATGCTGGGATTAGTGTTTATTACAAGCATAATTGTGAGCATTTTGCTAATTGTTTTTGATACAACTGAAATATTGATCAATTAAGTATACTCATTAATTATAATCTTTCATTAATAATTTAACAAACATGTATTTTGTTAATAATTCTACACTAGAAACTATGAGCAATAAAACAGCCAGGAAACAAAAAACAAAATTATTAATTTCTAAATGCATTAAATTTAGTTAATTTAGGTAATTTTACAATGAAATGTCAACATTCCTTATTTCCTCAAGAAGCACAAATAAAATGTGTATAATAATTTGTGTTTGATAAATATTCAGAAAACATTAAGATCTCAAATTGTATCACAATGATAAATAAGCAATAAGTATTTAAAGATGATAAAAATTACAGAGATAGAAACCTTATTTTTTAAGAACACTAACAGTTTTGCACAAAAGTAGTTGTGTTTTTTTCTTATATCTACCATGAAAATAAATAAAACAAATATTACAAGGATATTTAGTTAAATCAGGGTATAAAATTTAAAGCTATGACACAAGAGCTGGGCACAACTGGCTCATGACTGTAATCCTAGATACTCAGGAGGCTGAAACCTGAGGATGATGGTTCAAAGACAGCCAGGGCAGGAAAGGCCATAAACTCTTATCTCCAATAAACCACCAGAAAACCGCAAGTGTTGCCATGGCTCAAGTGGTAGAGCGCCAGACTTGAGCAGAAGAGCTAAGGAGCAGCACTCAGGCCCAGAGTAAAAGCTCTATGACCAACAAAAACAAACAAACAAACAAAAGAACTCTTCCCCCACGGTATAACCCCTGTTTTCACTGTATCTGTGTCCTGCTGCTTGTATACACATTTTTATAATTTGGGGAGTGGAGGTGATACAACAAAATGCTTAAATATGCATACTAGTTGACCCATTGCAATAATGAGATGTACAAGACACTATGTTGAAGATGAACTTTACAATTTCCAGGCAGGGGGTGAGGGGAGTGGGGTTGTAGTTGGGGAGGTGGGGAGGGTAGGGGAAAAACAAAGGAGAAGGTAAGAATGTTCGGTAGGAAATGTACTCATTACCCTACTCATGTAATCGTAACCCCTCTGTACAGTATTTTTACAATAAAAATTATATATGGAAAAAATCTATGACACAAGCGATCACAAACATTACTATGAATAAAGAAGACACTTATCACTGTTACTTAATAGGAATTTGGGTATCTACAACAAAAACATTCAGAAGAATGACTATGGAGTGAAGTGCCATCTTTTAGATTTCATCTTCCTGCCTTCAAGACTGTCATTTCCTAAAACTGGAAGAAATCATTAAAAGTTTTTTCATTACAAGACATTATTTTAATCTAGCAGAATAAAGTATTTACAATTTGATCCCAAAACAATTTTTGTATGATGTATCTACCTGAAAAATGATGAGACAAAATATTCAACTTCATACTTCGCAGAAGTAAAAAGAAAGGTAGAAGATAGTTTGAGTTGGAGAAGTAGAGTTTATTTCATGAAGAATGTGATCACATTTGAATAAGAAAAAACAGTGATATTTACTTTGAAAATAGTTATAAAGCTTTTTTATATTTAGTTTAAAAATATATTTTACACAGGACCTGGCGGCTTATGTCTGCAATCCTAACTACTCAGGATGCTGAGATCTGAGGGTTGCTGTTCAAAGATAGCCTTGGCAAGAAAGTCTTTGAAACCCTTATCTAATAACCTAATCAGAAAAGGCTAGAAATGGCACTGTAGCTCGAGTGGTAGAGCAAAAGAGTCTCAGGGACAGTGTCTAGACCGTTAGTAAAAGGCCCAGGACTTGCATAAAAAAATCCTACTAAATAATCTCTAAAATAGATATGAAATTTTCTTATATTTTACTTAGAAATATTTATTTATATTTTATTTAAAAATAGTAAATGTTAATATTCTGTTATATGTATTCCACATATGTTTTATTTATTTTTATTATTGCTAATTTTCATTCACTGACTTCTTTCTCCTGGTCATTTTCAGAGGGAAATATCAATATAATTAATAACAACTTCAAATTACTTGAAATCTTTTAGACTATACATTTTAATAAAAGATAACATTTATAAAGTTATTGAAAAGGGAAACGCAAAAGTTTTGGTGAGTGGGTACAAAATTATTGAAATCTTGATTTCCTTTCTCTTTTTAATGTCATGCTGGTCATCCAATTGATGACATTTGCCATACTAGGTAAGCTACTCATGACTGATCCACTTCTCTTGCCAAAATATATTTAAATTTTATTTAAAGGGGATGCTTGATTCTGGCCAAATACACACATCACTTCATAAACTCATTTAATCCTCACAATGATTCTGTGAAATCATAATCTTTTTTTTTTTTTTCTATTAGTCATGGAGCTTAAACTCTGGGCCTGGGTGCTGTCCCTGTGCTCTTCAGCTGAAGGCTAGTGCTCTACCTCTTGAGCCACAGCACCGCTTCCAGTTTTCTAGTGGTTTATTGGAGATCAGAGTCTCAAGGACTTTTCTGCTGGGGATGGCTTTGAACCATGATCCTCACATCTCAGCTTCCTAATTAGCTAGGATTACAGGTGTGAGCCATCAGT
This sequence comes from Dipodomys merriami, assembly GCF_024711535.1. Classification (NCBI taxonomy): domain Eukaryota; kingdom Metazoa; phylum Chordata; class Mammalia; order Rodentia; family Heteromyidae; genus Dipodomys; species Dipodomys merriami. The sequence continues at coordinate 47,572,056 of NW_027206179.1, forward strand.
GCCTGGCAATCATAATCTTTATTTCCACCACTTTATAGAAGATAAGACATTTGGAAGTTAAGTAAATTACCTAAAGCAACATAATTATTAGAAGCTAAGTCTTATTATGAGGAACTTTGCTCCAAAATTAATGTTATTGGGCAGTCTACATGTATATTTATTGATAAAATGTTCTGCTTTTACCAAACAAAACCTACTTTTGTTACCGTATTATGAATCATTTTTTATTAAAAACAAATTTATTTAGGTATTATCCTAGACTACCTGTGGTACCTGCTGTACCACCAATTATTAGAGTATAAAGAAATGTGCATTTAACACTTTTGGATATTGGGATGTCCAAGATTCCTCTTCCACAGATTCAGTGTTTTGTGAAGACCCTCTTATCCATCAGTCTTAGGACTTAGGACTGAAAGCGTTCTCTTGGGGCCTATTGTTTATAAGAGCACCAATCTCATTGGTTTTCCACTTTCATGAGTTAACCATTACCTAAATCCTCCATCCGTTTGGGTTTCAATGAATTTCAAGATGTCAAATACTGTGGATTGTTTGTTTGTTTTTGTTTTGCTTCTGAAACATACACAGGAGATGCATATCCTAATTGTAGAAGATTTTATAAGCTTTTGTCAAATAAAATTTAGAATTTAGGAAACTGCTTTACTCAGCTTCCTTTCTTAGATATTTATTGCTTACATGCATTGTCAATATTTATGATATTTTAAATTTATGAGTAGATAAGTGATTTGTTTTCAGTAGAAACAAGAGTAAGCAAATTGTATGTCTTGTTATTTCACTGCTAATCTCTTTGTGAAACTTTAATAAACTACAATAGAACCAGTATATGGTGAATTTAATACAGTGAAAGAGAGTAAAACAACATCTGCCACGAAAATATCCATCACTAGTTCCATATTCTCAATGGCTCCTGCAAGCTGGTAATAAGGAAATATAAATGATTTGACTCTGCCAATTTTTAGTTGTGCAGCCACTGTAAAATACTGGGATATTATAAAACGTTCTTCTGTCACATATTTTGGTGGTGATTGGAGTATCTAGTGAAATATGGGATTTTATTCTTAGCACTTTAAGTTAATAACAATAACTGTAAAACTAATATTGTTCTTTCCAGTAATTGCCCTCATCCATCATACTGCCGAATAATGCAAGAACAAATATGTACTGCTTTCTCTCAGTGCTGGCTCCCGGGTAAAACTACAATATTATTACTGAGTCTTTTCTACTTAAAACATTATTCAAATAAATTATATAGTAATGAAATCATATATTTAAAGGGAAGCACAAAACTAAAAGTGTAATAATGGTTTTATGTTTTACACCAATCTTACCACCTACATCCTGACCTGAAATTCTGAGTATGTCAACTTCTTAGAAATATAGTCAAACCCTTTACAAAATACTAGGAAATGATAAGGTTTATCTAAATTATATATTCTCACCAGATATAGAATTGTGGAAAGGAAAAATGCAGACAAGTGAATAGGCTGTTTCTCCTAACACTCTTGTTCCCAAAGCAAGAAATGTTGTAAACTTTAATGAAATCATTTGATTTTATTACAATTCCAAACTACTATGGCATTTTTCTGCTGCTTTCTAATAGACTAGTAGAATCACAAGTAAAAAGTGGGAATTAAATAAGCAAAAGTCGCCTTCATTCCCCTGTGTTAGTATTTGTATTGATAATATGTTTCTAAGTGGGGCTTTTACTTTACTGGAGTGGCATTTCCCTTCCTCCAGGGCACCATGCTAGTAATAGGTGAGTCATTTGTACTGGGCACGTTAAATAGAGCTCACTATTTGTATCAAATGCCAACTCTAATATTTATTTGAATTTTTCAAAGTGTCCTGGGTGTTAAGCCTCATTTCAAAATTACTTTAAGGTGAAGGGGCAAGTCACTAGAGGAAAGCAGTTCAATTTTGTCAGAAAACACCACTTGAGTAAGTATGAGCGTGAGAAAAATTCATTTAAGCAGTGAGCTAATGAAACTCACGGACAATGACGTTTTTATTAGGAAACAGATGGACCAAGGATCTGAATGTATGGAGCACAACATTTTTTTCTCCATCTCAATGCATCTGCATTTTTCTTACATCAGAAATTAATCTGTGACTCTCAGTTCCTTATTTTAATAGTTTTGATCTGAGTACCTATGAATTACACTTGTAATACTATCTACTAAGGAGTGTATGAGTAGAGGATCCCAGTTCAAAGAAAGTCCAAATACCAAAATCCATAATATTGCATCTCAATTTACCAACCAAAGGTGGACTGGAAGTGTGGTTCAAGTGCTACTCCACCATGAGCAAACCAGCTCAAGTGGGAGAGAACTCAAACAGTGTAGTTTTTTAGAAAAGCTAACCCAAAGGTCCAGAAAAGGATACTTGAAAGATGCTGGGTAAGATCAATGAATGAAGAGAAAAATGAAGAGAGAATGTAGTCTAAAATTCAATGTGTATCTTACAAATTTAATAAAAAGGAGCGAAAGGCTCGATTGAGAGGAAGGGTGAGTGTATTGAAAAGTGTGGCATTGATTAAGATGGATCATATTTGTTGCATTGATTAAGATAGATCACATTTGTTGAAGGGCAACTCTGTTTAACAACTGCTTACAGATTATATATATATATATATATATTCAATTTTATATGTTAGATTTTATATATTGTGTGTTTGTGTATGTATGATTTAAAAAAAATCAAGGCACCTCTCAAGGGAAGATCTTGGGTCCTGCTATAACTCAGGCTGGCCCTCCTACAGGCCATTGTTCTGTCATTTCCACCCAGGGGAAGTTCTTGCTTGTTTGAAACAAAAGAATCACCATGTGACAAATTGCTAAAAGTGAGGAGAGAAAGGTGGAGAGAGACAATGGTCAGGGACTTAGTAAGCCTGCCCCTGACTAAGTGGTGGATAACCATTTCTGCTCATTCTCCTGAGCCTTTATTTTATCTGTTCAATGAACTCTTTACTGTAAAAGAAGAGAATGGAAGTGTGGGAGAGAAGGATGGAGGAAGGGAGAAAAAGAGAGAGAGAGAAAGAGAAAGAAAGAAAGAAAGAGAAAGAAAGAGAGAAAGAAAGAGAGAGAGAAAGGGAGAGAGAGAGAGAGAGAGAGAGAGAGAGAGAGAGAGAGAGAGAGAGAGAGAGAGAGAGAGAGAGAGAGAGAGAGAGAGAAATGCTAGTCATGATACCAGCATAACACAACACTGCCTATTCTAAAGCCCCAAGGAAGAAACTGATACGCCCAACATGAGATGTGGTCTCACTGGAGATGTAGTCAGTTTGTCAAAGTAGTTTTAGTGAAGAACTTGATCTCTATCTCTAAGATTTTACTTCTGAACGAAAATACCCAGTTGTGAGCTCTCCCTGTAATTTCAAGTTCTGTTGTGGACCTCAGTCTCATGGATCTGTCTCATGAAAGAAAGTGTCACATCAAATTTTAAACTCTAGTTACTCTAGTGAGTTTCTGCTCCCATATCAAGAGACCAATCAAAAGGAGAATGAGTCTCCATCCTAAGAGAAAGGATCATGTGATCAAGGTAGGATGTTTTTAACACTAAGATAATTACTGTGATATATTTGAAATGCTTTTGCACTAGTTGCAAAGCAATACTGCAACCACAGTTAAAGACAGCCAGCATAACCAGGAGTCCAGATGTCACAGGCATGCTTCTCTTGATCACTCAGCAACTAAATCACCTACATTAACAGAAATGATGATTAGAGGTGAGGGGAATAAAACATGGGTTGTAGAGACTAGAGAAGGCAAGAGAAGTTACTGAGACACCCACAGCCGTAGGACACATAGTTTTCCCATTAGTCTTTTTCTAATACAAGATTACAACTGGAAAAGATACTCAAAAGAAAAAAAAAATCCTAGTAGAACTGTTTCCAGATGGGATAAAATTACATTCAAAATCAAATGGTGCAAATATAAACTCTAATGAATGTTCTGGGTACACCATTCAGATCTTGTCTTTTCAGGACCAAAGCACTAATGCTCCAGCTGCCCTGAGAATGGCTTCTAGATGGAGCAGAGCTAATTGCCTCGCAGGAAATGTTCCGGTCATCAGGAGCAATGTTGATCAAGGTCACTTGCCCTTTATTGGACATCTAACTAATGATTTGTGTATGAGGAAAGTATAGCATATGTCCTGTTGCCTTTCATTCATTTCTGAAAGACGACATAAAGGATTAGCTGGTGACAATTGAGAAAAACTATTTGAACCAACTTCTTCTTTGCTTTAACCTAATGCTTCACAACTTACTACAGGTTTGTTCCAGAGAATATTCTCCATGAAATGTTGTACACAATTCTTCATTTTGGCATTTTTTTCTTGAAACTCGGATTATTTTGCAACTCTGATTATAAAGCAGTACAAGACATCTTAAATGTTACAAGTCAAACTATACACATTAAAACACCAATTCTTATACATATATGTGTAATTTGTTAAAATATGTAATTTTTCTCTTCATTTGTCTCTAAAATATTGATGAATTCCAGTAAAATACATAAATAATTGACATATATGTCAATTATAGAGTAACTACAAAAAAGCAAGAACTAAGAATTTTTTTAAAAGACTGAAGTTTTGTTATTAGTACAGTAACAAATTATAACTTGAGGGAACGCTGAACTGAAAATAGTTAGGTGAAAGAAATTGTACTTGTCAAGAATGGATGGTGAATACAAATGATTTATGCCTATAATCTTACCCAGTCTGAAGGCTGATGTCTGAGGACATTGGGGTGTAGGCAACTGAGTTAGACTAATCAGAGACTCTTATTTCCTAGCTCAAGTCGTAGAGCACCAGCCTAGAGCAAAAATAATCAAACAGAACAAAGGCTTAAGGTCAAGAGGAAGTACTTTCAAAAAAGAAACAGAAATAATTAGTAAGAGCCAATAAATTCTATAGTAATCATACAAATATTTTTCTGCTTTAAGTCTTATATTTACAAAATCCACTGCATATTAATTAATAAAATTCCCATTATATTTATAAATATCTTGTTTTTTCTCCCTTAATCTAGCTCAATCACATTTCTCACAGATACAAGAAACAGTTAGGGCTGGGAAGTTGGCTCAGTGGTAGGGTGTTTGTCTTGCATGCATGAGGCCCTGGGTTCGATTCCTCAGTACCACATACACAGAAAAAGCCAAAAGTGGTGCTATGGCTCAACTGGTAGAGCACTAGCCTTGAGCAGAAGAGCTGAGGGACAGTGCCCAGGCCCAGAAAGTTCAGGCCCCATGACCGACAAAAAAAAAAAAAAAATATATATATATATATATATATATATATATATATATGGGTGGGGGGCGGGGGGAGGATGGGAAGGGATGGGAAGGGGAACCAAAGGAGGAGGCTACAATGCTTGATAAGAAATGTACTCATTATCTTGCCCATGTAATTGTAACCCCTCTATACAGTATTTTCACAATAAAAAAATAATTTGAAAAAGAAAAAGAAACAGTTAAGTAATATGGTGAAAAATGTATATATGTATATGTCATAAAGTGGGCATGCATATATATTAAAAGATGAAAGTATTAATTGCATTGCTTGAAAGTTCATGTACCTCCTTAACATTTTTATGTCATTACTTATTTCTCTTTAAAGATTAGTAGCAATAAAAGGGAAAAAATCCTATTACTAACACAGATTCATTCTTCACAAAACCTGACATGTTGAGTTGATTGCATGAACACAGAGTAGGACATTAGGAATAGCAGTGTGTTCCAACTCATCTTCCTGACTTATAGGAGTGGATACAATCTGTACAAATCTGCATTCAGTGACCTCATGCAATTTGTCTGGAATCAGCCATGACACTAACTAAATCCAAAATTTAAAAAGTTATAAATCAGGGCTCCTCCAGCCAAACTTTGATTGAAGGAGTTAAGAACAGACATTCATAGAGACAAACTATACTAACCAAACAGAAATGAATGCTTTTTTTCATAAAAATAGACAGACATTCTGGTAGTTTGTCTAATGGAAAGACCTGGAGATTCTTCATTTGGTTTTCATTGCTGTGGCTATTTATTGTTAATGTCATTGGTATGTGTTTTACTCTAAGATGTTTTTCTCAAATTATGTTAGGATAAACTATATAAAAGGGCACAATTCTGAAGGTATTAGAGCTTCAAAAGGTATTATTTATCATAAAATTTCTGAATGTCTATACCACACTTACCTAACCACAATGCAACATACCCTCTCAGAGACTACTTTAGGTTAAATGCTTCGCTATGGTCAAATGCTTTTTCTATACAATCATGGGAGACCATCATCTCTTTTTTTTTAATTTAATTTATTTTATTTGTGAACATACTGTACAGAGGAGTTACAATTACATGGGCAGGATAATGCGTACATTTCTTACCAAGCATTGCAGCCTCCCCTTTGTTTACCCTTCACATCCCTTCCCAGCCTCCCCCCCTCCCCCCCATCCCAATCCTTCTCCTTCCCCCCTTTCCCCCCCACCCTGCACCGATGTTCTAAAGCTCATTTTGGACATGACAACTTGTACTTCTCATTGTTGCAACAGGTCCACCTGTATCCTTAAACAACTGGTTTTGCCCCATCTCCTCCACAAGTTATACTGACATCAAATATAGTGAAAGCAGGGGTTATACTGTGGGGGAGGGACATACAAAGCAACAAAGAGATAATCTTATAAATGCATTAGAAACACATGCATGAAAGAAAAAAAAACATTAAAATACACATCTAAGGGTTCATTTTCCTGACATCACATTATCTGACCTTTTCCACTTGACTCATACATATACTAGATATTACAAATAAGGGAAACCATGGAACCTATGTTTCTTTGGGCCTGGCTTACTTCACTTATTATAATTTTTTCCAAGTTTTTCCATTTCCTAACAAATGGGGCAATGTCATTCTTTCTGATGGAGGCATAGAGTTCCATTGTGTATATATACCATATTTCCTTGATCCATTCATCTACTGAGGGGCATCTGGGTTGGTTCCATATCTTAGCTATGGTAAATAATGCTGCAATAAACATAGTTGTGCTGGTAGCTTTAGTGTGGTCTTGTTTGTAACCATTTGGGTAAATGCCCAAAAGTGGGATTGCTGGGTCATAGAGGAGTTCTATGTGAAGTCTTTTGAGGAACCTCCATACTGCTTTCCAAAGTGGTTGAACAAGTTTACATTCCCACCAACAATGAAGTAAGGTTCCTTTCTGTCCACATACCCTCCAGCATCTGTTGTTGTTAGAGTTCTTGATTTTTGCCGTTCTAACTGGAGTGAGGTAATATCTCAATGTTGTTTTGATTTGCATTTCTTTTATGGCTAGGGATGCTGAACATTTCTTCATGTGTCTATTGGACATCCTTCTTTCTTCTTCAGAGAAGCTTCTCTTTAAGTCTTTCGCCCACTTATTTATTGGGCAGTTGTTTCTTTGAGGATTTGTTGTTGGGGGGTTTAATTTTTTGAGTTCAAAGTATATTTTAGATATGAGACCCTTGTCTGTTGTATGGCTAGTAAAGATCTTCTCCCAATCCGTGGGTTTTCTATTGATCTTGCTAGCTATGTCATTTGCCCTGCAGAAGCTCTGCAACTTTATGCAATCCCATTTGTCCAACCTTTCTTTGATTTGTTGTTTTTCCGGGTCTCTATTCAGAAAATTTCGGCCTGAGCCAAGGAGACCTAGGGTTTCTCCTATTACATCCTGTAATGTTTTCAGAGTGTCTGCTTTGAGTTCAAGGTGTTTGATCCATTTGGAGTTGATTCTGGTGCAGGGTGATATATAAGGATCTAGCTTAAGTTTTCTACATGTAGTTAACCAATTTTGCCAGCACCATTTACTGAAGAGGTTGTCTTTCTTCCATTCTATTGTTTTAGCTCCCTCATCGAAGATTAGATGGCTATAGGTCTGTAGGTTCATTTCTGGGCTTTCAATTCTATTCCATTGGTCCTGAGGTCTGTTCTTATGCCAATACCAAGCTGTTGTGATTACTATGGCTTTATAGTAGAATTTGAAGTTTGGTATTGATATTCCTCCAGCAGTGTTCTTTCCATTGAGGAGCGTTTTTGCTATTCGGGGTCTTTTATTGTTCCATATGAATTTTTGGATTGCCTCTTCTATTTCCTTGAAGAATGAGGTTGGAATTTTGATAGGTATTGCGTTGAATTTGTAGATAGCCTTGGGAAGAATTGCCATTTTCACGATGTTAATCTTTCCAATCCAGGAGCATGGGAGGTTTTGCCATTTTTTAAGTTCTGTGTTGATTTCTTTTAAGATTTTAAAGTTTTCATCATAGAGGTCCTTCACTTCTTTAGTTAAGTTAATTCCTAGGTATTTTATTTTTTGTGGGGCTATTACAAATGGAGTTGCTTTCCTAATTTCAGCCACACTTTTCTCATTGTTGGCATACAGAAAAGCCATTGATTTTGGGGGGTTAATTTTATAACCTGCTACTTTACCAAAGTTTTGAATCAGCTTGAGTAATTTGGGAGTGGAGTCTATGGGATTCTTTAAATACAAGATCATGTCATCTGCAAAGAGGGAGAGTTTTATTTCTTCTTTCCCTATTTGGATCCTCTTTATGTCTGCATCTTGTCTTATTGCTGTAGCTAGGCATTCTAATACTAGATTGAAGAGAAGTGGAGAGAGTGGACATCCTTGTCTTGTTCCTGAGTTAAGAGGAAATGGCTTTAGTTTTTCACCATTGAGTATAATGCTGGCTGTAGGTTTGTCATATACAGCCTTTATTGTATTGAGGAATGTTCCATGGATTCCTAATTTTTCCAAAACCTTCATCATGAAGGGGTGTTGGATCTTGTTGAATGCTTTTTCTGCATCTATTGAGATAAGCATGTGAGACCATCATTTCTTAAAAATTTATACTTTAGTAATGAAACAAATATCAAATATATTAATAAATGAATAAATGTGAGGCTAGAGATGAAGAAATGTGTCATTAATATCATAAATCTGCATCATGGTAGAAAAATGACAAGGGAAGACCTAATTAGAAAAGTTGTTTAGAGAAGATTATTGTGAGATGTTGATATTTAAACTGAGATTTAGAGAATGTGCTGAAGCATGCCTTGTGAAGTTCCACAGAAATTTCAAAGCTGGCAGACTGACCACACAAAAGGGCACGAGGCAAGATTGCTTCAGTTTTTAAGAACTGAAAGCAAGGCATTTGGATTGGAGCAGAGAGGTTCGATAAATGATTTATGTAGGATAGAGTCACTGTAGTTAGTTGCATTTATACCCAGATATATTTCATTTGCATATTAATAGAATCTTAATTGTGTTCTTCCCACAGGGATACTGTCTGATTGCATATTAAACACATAGGAATATTTTTTTTTCACTTATGGAAGGAAATGTTTTATCCTTTTTTTAATGATGCACACTAGTCCTTTGGTAATTCTTTTATTTTTCACTTCTCAACTTTGCAATACAGAGCACAACAGGACAAGCTCAGTAATAAAAAACAAAAACTGATATCAGAATATCAGTATCAGAGTAAAAATATGGCAATTGTCCTCTGTAATATTTTAAATGCACATTTTGATAAAGGTCAGAGTCACTTATTAACCTAAGTAATTGTGCCCTTAATGAAGGTAAACCAGATGAGTAGAACTTATAATTTTCAAAGAGAATGTTAGATCCAAATATTTAGATCTTCACCTTTCAATATAACCAACTAATTCTTATAAATAAATCACCATAATAATTACTATAGAAAATAAAAATATTCCCTTTCATCTCTAAGAACTTTGTAGAGACTGAATTTTTTAACCCTACTTGTAATTTAACAAGTTACTTGCCAGAAAACAAAGGCTCATGTCTGCAATCATAGCTATTCAGAGGATGAAATATGAGGATAGTGATTCTAAGCCAGCCAAGCAGATAAATCTGAGAGACTCATAGCTCCCATTAACCCTCAAAAATATGTGGCTCAAATAGTAGAGTACTAGCTATGAGCAAAAATCTAAGTGATAATACCAAGCTCTAAATTCATACCTCAGCAATGGCACCAGAGGAAGGAAGGAAGAAAGGAAGGGAGGGGGGAGGGAGAGAGGGAGGGAAAGTTATTCTTCAACAGTTTCATCGATGCTGGAAAAATATTTGACACATTTCAGAGACGACAAGAAATAGCAATACCCAGACATTCAGCGTAGGCATTAATTCTCTACATCTCATTCTTCACTGGTAAATGTACAAAAGGCCAGCTGCCACTTCCAGATACAGTGTATTGGATTATAGGAGATTAAATCTCAGCTCAGAAGACCTAAATTTCTGTCTGTCTCTGTCTGTATGTCTCTGTCTCTCTTTCTCTCTTTCTTTCTGTGTGTGTGTATGTGTGTTTGCCAATAGTAGCCTTGCTTTATTAATAAGACTTTGCTTACATTGGTACATTATCACTTGAGCCATACATTTACTCACCTTTTTTGCAGCTTCTTTGTGGTCTACAGTATCTATCTGTCCTTTGAGGGAATTCTCCCTTGATCACCGGAGAAAAGAAGACAGTGCATTCAAACATCCATTAACAATTGTTAGTAAAGAAATATATAAGACAGAGTACTAAGTGGGTTGAGTTTGATCTACAAATATATATGCCTGCATTTAATCTATGCTAATTAAAATACAACAAAATGAGCAATTATGTTAAGTAACTCAGTTAAAAAACATGAAGGAATTTTTACCTTTTGACTTTAATTTCTTCAAAAAACAAAAGTTAAAATCTCTGCAGATTGCCAACTATAGCAGGTTTACTGGAGAGAACAAAGTGGAAAACCTTAGTTTGGAAAACAAGCACATGACCTTTGTTAAGTGTTCACATAAAGAAATATTCAGAAATCTATTGCATCATTCTCCTTCCAGGATTTAATTTTTTTATGTACACAATTAAATGAAAACCAATAAAAATCTTATCAGAAACTATTTTCAAGCTAGTCAACATGTACCATTCACTTAGCATGCTATTTGTTTGCTAAATGTATGACATCATTCTTTTATTAAAATATGATGATAGTTTATGATAGTTTAGGTGATTTAGGTGAGGATAACAACTAAAATGTGTAAGAAAAATTATTGATGGAAAAAATCTCTTAAAATATTTTACAAATGAATTATTATAGAAAATTCAGGTGGTAATTATCATTCATGGAGAAGTTGCAGAGGGAAAAAGAAACAAGATCATTCTAAAGCATTGTAATACAGCCCTTTAAGGCCAATTACATCCTATGTTCAGTATTCAGGTTTAAGCCACAGAACATTTGGAATTGATAAAGCCTGGCCTTTTAAAAGTATTTCACTTCACAATGAGAACATTGTGGTTAGATTTCTAAGAGAAGACACATTAAGTTGAATTAAATTGTTGAAAGTACATTTCCCCTTTACAATATGGAACAGAATATATATTATAAATGTGAATAAAATGGGAACCTAGCTTAGCTCTCTACATTTAAATTGTGGCTTTTTATAAGCTTTTTGTCCTCTTGATTCTAACTTCTGCTCTTGTACCTTTAAATCAGGTGATTTATTGTCTTACTTCTTGACAGTACCTGAATTGACAAGTTGTCCCAAGTGTGTGAAAAGCAAATTCCTTATTTGTTCAATTGCTTTCTTTTTTCCCTAAGTACAAAAGACAATATAGAATCCTTCAACCTCATGATTGATAGATTGGTTAAAATGTATGTTTTCCTGTGTGGAAGAAGGATTATCATTTATTTCTACAAAGGTAAGCATGCCATTTAACTAGGTCAGTAAATGGGGATTTGTGGTGTGTGTGTGTGTGTGTGTGTGTGTGTGTGTGTGTGTGGTGTGTGTTTGAGAGAGACGGGGGGGGGGAAGAGAGAGAGAGAGAGAGAGAGAGAGAGAGAGAGAGAGAGAGAGAGAGAGAGAGAGAGAGAGAGAGAGAGAGAGAATCAGTCATCTGAACAGTCTAACTTAAGTAGCTTAAAAAATAAAATAAAAACATCTCAGCTTTAATGGGCCAGATCTTGTGGGTACATGTTGAGACCAGTTGAAGGAATGAATTTGCCAGCTGTGATTTTGCTTCAGAAAGAGAAATTGGGTCGATTCTTGTAGAGATTGACATTTTCTTATATATACATATATATATATACATATATATATATATATATATATATATATATATATATATATATTCATTAAGCTTTCACTTTGAACACTAAGGCCTTCAGATCCAAAAATGAAGGGACACTGGATCAAACACTTAATGAACATGAACAATTAAACCCATCAGTGAGATATTATGAACTACTTTAAATGGGAATAAAGGGAGTTGTACTAGCTTTCAAATACTTTCACAGTCAAAAATTGCTACACAGATCTCATTTCTCAGCCATTAGGGGCAACAATGCATATCTTTTTTAACTTAATGAATATAGCCTTAAAATTATTAAATTAAACCAATTAAATAGTGAGGGGTTACACAGACATAGGAAAGAAATAGTTTCCACTTTTTTCCCCCTTCCCCTCCACTTATTTTTAAAGCTGGTATATGACTAAAGATTTTATTTTTATCTTCTTCAAATATTTATGAAGGTCAAATGATTAAGCAGGAGTAGTATTCATTTTAAACCTGTTGTAAAATAATAGTCTTTATAAAAATAAATATATATTCATATCAATGAGTACTATTAGCTTTCTATCTCTGTCTCTCTGAATCTTTGTCTCTGTTTCTGTATTTGTGTTTGTTTGTCTTTTTTGTACTGTCTCTGTGTCTCTATATCTGTGTCTCTCTCTGTGTCTCTTTCTGTCTCTGACTCTCTGTCTTTCTGTCTGTATCTCTCTCTGTCTCTCTCTGTCTCTGTCTGTCTGTCTCTCTCTCTCTTTTTCTCAGTTGAGGGGATTAAACTCAGGATTTCACAATATCCAAACCTGAGATGTGATCCAGACCTTCAGTATTTGTCTTTAACATGGGGTGCATGAAAATTGTTTTTCTATGTTTCATGAGCCCAAACACACAAGTTAAAAGGAACATCAAGTTTGCTTTGCACGGTTGCCCTTCTTTTAGACATGGTTGCATTCTGGTCAACTCTAAGTACATTATTCTGTGGAGGGATTAATTTAATATCTTTGGGTCAATAGAAAGCTTTCTGGTTCAAATGTTTGTTACACAGTGACTTTCTTCATGACAGGCAATACATTCTGTTATATACACATTGATGGAGGTTGGTGTATATTCTTGAGAAAAAATTTATATCCTCGTATGGAAGAAATGAGGGAGGGGGCAACACTGATCAAAAAGAAAGGTACTTATTACCTTACTTATGTTACTCCAACTGCTCTGTACATCACCTTTATAATAAAATTTAAATTTTAAAAAATTATGAAAGCTAATGTGGCCTATCTCTAAACTAAATGATGATATAAGTATTTTACAGATTAATACTAATGTCTTAATTTAGGAGATGGGTTTACATATATATGTATATATATATACATATATCAAAAAGGTTTTATGCGAAAATCAGCAAGGAGGCTGAGCATGGTGGCTCATTCCTCTAATCTCAGCTATTTGAGAGGTAGAAATCAGAAAGACTGTGGTTTAGGGCAACAAGGCTATAACATTAGTGAACTGCACTCATCTCAATTCATATAATCTACAGTATCAAAGCTGAGTTTGATGTTACTTTATTTCATTTTAGCTATGTAGAAATAGCAGAAAGGAGAATCAAGGTCCAAGGCTAGCCAAAGGCAAAAACCTGGAAACCATATCAAGAATAAAATGATAAAAACAAAATGGACTGAAGGCATGACTCAGGTAATAGCCACCTTTACAAAAAGTGCAAGATCCTGAGATCTAACCTGAGTATCTGTAAAAATTAAAATAAGTAAATAAAAGATTAAACCAATGATGGTTTATGAAGAGCAGTAACTTACTATAAATGTCATTCTTAACCTTGTGTCCACATATTAAATATTTAACATTCTAGATTTGAATCTCTGAAGGAATTAATTCACAATCGTTTTCCCTATGACTCATCATAGAGAAAGCTTAAAACACATACTTAGTGTCTATTTGTTTAGTGTATAGATTGTATATTCAACAATTAGTTTATATATTAGACATTACTCTTCTTGAAATTATATAACCTATAGTATGGTTTGGTATGAAAAACAACAATATATAATAAGGATTGGAAGAAAATTGAATTTTTAATGAATCATAAAAATTAGTCATGTATGCCAACACAGACAAGCGTGTTAAATAAAGTGCTGAAAAGATTACTAGTTACTGATTGTATACAGCATCACCTACCATTTGGGTAAATTTCTTCTCATTAATTATTAGTGCATCCAATTCCAAAATGAGACTAATATAGATTGTGTGCATTTGGCAAAAACAAGCTATTAACAAATCTTCTAATTACTCTTCCAAGAAGAGAATTATATCCTGCAATATTTTCCTTGATTGTAGCTTACCATATTCTCATGAAAGGTGGTTTATATTTATCTCACTCATCATTGTTTTACCCATGTGTTAATTAGGCCCATATGCACTATAAACTTTCTGGTATGAAAGTCTTTAACTGAGGGCCTTGAGTTATGGCTTAGATCAGTCCAGTGTTCTGTCAGTTAAGCCACAAATCTACTTCAGATTTTTGGCTGGTTACCTGAAATAAGAATCTCTCATGTTTGTTTATGCGGGCTGGCTTTCATCCTCAGGTTTCAGCTCCTGAGTAATAGAAATACCATGATGAGTCCCCAGCATCCATCAAGGATTGCTTCTCTTTTTTGTTATTCTTATTTGTTTAATTAGTTATATGTATTTACATGTATGTATCTCCATGTCACGCATAATCTTTTTCAGGGAGAGGAAGCCAGATTGTTTCACAAAAACTCAAAATTAGTTGTAATTTCTTAATTTCTCCAAAATTTCTCAGCTAGAGAATCAGTTTGTTTTCCCCCAAATCAACTTATGAGTTTCCTTTCATTTTCAGTTCCAAGATCTACTTAAAAGATAGAAATAGATACTGGATACTGAAGTGGAGCATATAACTGAATTAATTAAACATACCTGGATGAATTGATTCTGTATAATAAATGTTCAAGCTTTGCTAGATTTTTCATAATTTAGAAGTAATTTAAATATAGTAAGACATTTAATACATTGCATGTAATAATAAAAATGTTTTTCTTCCATGTAAAGAGAGAAATTGAAAAGATGATTTGCAAATGCTGGGAGCAGCTAACTCAAGGAAATTTTTACAAGTGAAATTCTTGATTGCATTTTTTAATTTATTGTACTGGAGTTAATTAATTATTGTAAGAATACTTAGCCAGCATTGGTGATTCACCTCTGTAATCCTACCTACTCTGGAAACTGAGATCTGAGGATTGTGGCTCAAAGCCAACCTGGGCAGAAAAAGTGAGATTTATTTCTCCAATTTCCCACCAGAAAACTGGAAGTAGTGTTGTGGCTCAAGTCATAGAGTGCTCCCCTTGAGCTGAAGAGCTCAGGGACAGTACCCAGGCCCAGAGTTCAAGGTCCATGACCAGAAAAATAAAAAATTCTTAATTCTCCTTCAATATTTTAATTCTGACTAGCCTTTCTAAATTAAAGTGCTAAATAAATAATAAAACGTAGGTGCAGTGAATTGCTTTTAATCTCAGGAAGCTGTTTCAGTGCAGATTGAGGTGCATAAGGTTAGAAACATCGTACAATCCTGTTTCCAATCACCACAAAAGAAAAATGCAGTACAATATTAAAATATCTTGTAATTTCTTCATTTAAGTGCATGTTTTTTTCTTGATGTTGGTAGCCTTGTTTTCATTAAATGAAGCATGCGATTATAGTAGTTATCAGAAATAAGCACTGATTTGATCAAATATTCCCACAAATTTTTTAATCTGTGTTTTCCTGCAATTGAGAATAAAAATACATCTCCCTTAGAATGGCATAGACTGAGTGACTCATATTGAATACTATTAATTCCTGGGAATATGCAAGTTATTTACTGTGTTCATTAAATTACTGCAAAAAAATCATTATGCATCTTTTTGCATCTACATTCCTATATACCCAGGCTTAACTAGGACTTCAGCACTATTTTCCAGCTACTGAAGAGTAAGGTACCTAATGGGAACAGTTGAATAGGTTGATATATATAAGCTGTTGTCATCACCTTGAATTACTTTTCAAAGAATTAATGTGTAGAAATTTTGATCAATAAAAGTAGATGAGCTATGCTGCAGCGCAGCTCCATGCCATTCTGCCAAAGCAGCCTGGGCCATGGCGGCAGGGGACCCCAGAACCACAGCGGTCTTGTCTGTAGAAGGCCAACTCAAAAAACACCCATGGCACCCATGGCACCAACCCAGACAGCATAAACAGAGACAGACACTGTGAAACACAGACTCAGACCACACCACTACCTAGAACAGTCCAAAATCATCTCAAAGAATGCAAAATGCAGTGACAACCAGTAATCTACTGCACACAAACAGTGATCTGCCATAGCACTGTTGTACAACTCCCAATCAGCCCCAGGATAAGTGAGTAACCCACAGGGGTCACTTCCCCCCACCCTACCCCCACCACTGGAGACCAGTACTGGTAGTAATCCCCCAGAACTTCACTTGGTCCCTTGCCCTTAACACCTGGGCTACAGGGCCTATGGAAACTGGGAACTGTGCAAGCACACCAGCAACCAGCAAGCACATCAAACCCACCAGGCTTGACCAAGAGCCCCTGAGAGGGAGTGTAAGCACTCTAGGCTGCTGGTCTTTGACTGAAGATAGGAACCGCCTGTAATATCCAGCAGGCAGCTTAAGGAGTTCTACCTGTGTCCCAGGCAGGAGCCTGAGCTGTCTTATTCACTTGTCCCTTCCTGGTCAGGATCTGAGCGCACACCACAGCAGATATTAGAGTGTGTCTGCCCATCATAATCTAACAAGAGTGAGACCTACATGGATCAGACCAGAGGCTGGAAAATGGCCCCTCGCCCAACAGAACTGAGACCAGGCAAAGTTTTCTCAGCAAGAGCACGCTTCATAAATTAAACCAGGATCCAATCAAGAATCAAGCAAAGGCAGCCACCTAATGATCAAAACAGTGGGAGTCTGGAATTGGTCTCCAATAATCCCTGAATCCACATCTGAAAATCACAGTGAAAAATTACAAGATTCATCAATGGCCAAGAATGAAAACCAGAACCAAAGGCCAGAAGTCACCCAGGGAAAATCTCCAGTGGAAGAGAAAAAGAAACGGAAGACAAACACTACATCCAAGTGATGATAGATGCAATGACTCAAGAATTAAAGTGAGAAACCGGTCAGAAATTTAAAGAACAAAGAAATAAATTATCAAAAGAGATCCGGGAATTCAAACAAATGCATTCAAAAATAGATACATTATACACCTCGCTAAAAGATGAGATTAATACTCTGAGAACCATCATAGAAATAATAAATGGCTCAATTTCCTCCATGCAAAATTCAATTTCCTCCATGCAAACCACAATGGAAGCCACAGTTAACAGAATGAATGAAATGGAAAACAGAATGTCAGATACTGAAGACAAAATGCAGGAACTGGAAAAAAAAAGTTACAGATATGGAAAAAACACTCAAAATATGCAAAAGGGAAGTCCAAGAACACGCACACAGTGCCAAGAAACTTAACCTCCATAGAGTGGGGGTGGACAAAGGTGAGGAATACCAGAATAAAGGAATGCAACATTTAATCAATAAGATCATCACCGAAAATTTCCCTAGTCTTAAAAGAGAAAATCTTACCTACATAACAGAGGCTTACCAAACACCTAACAAGCAGGATACTAGAAGGAACACTGCTAGGCACAGTACAGTAGAAATAAAAATTTCATCAATAAACAATCTTGCAGCAAAAACAAAGAAGGAGCTATACTACAAGAGTAAAAAAATTGAACCACTGCAGATCTCTCCATACAGACACTGAATGCAAGGAAAGACTGGGAGAGTAACATTCAAGCTCTGAGAACAAATACCTGCCACCCCAGACTGGTATACCAGTGAAGCTAGCATTCACATTTGATGGTGAAACTAAAAATTTGAATAGTAAAGAAAAACTAAATGAATTCATAAACAATAAGCCAGCATTACCAAGAATATTAATAGGGGGATCACAATCTGAAGAAAACAATCAAGATCAGAGATCCATCCAGATGGATATCACTAGGAAAACAACTTAGTAAACACAGGAGGAAAGCAAAGAAGAAAACCTTAGGAAAGCAGGAAAATGACAGGAAACACAATGCACCTCTCTATAATAGCCATAAATATTAATGGGCTCAATTTGCCAATCAAAAGAAAAAGAACTGCAGATTGGATCAAAAAACAAGATTGGTCAAAGTGTTGTCTTCAAGAGACCCATCTCACAGCCAAAGATAAAAACAAACTGCGAACCTTTCCATTTCCTAACAAATGGGGAAATGTAAGTGAAGTAAGCCAGGCCCAAAGAAACATAGGTCCCATGGTTTCCCTTATTTACAATATCTAGTATAGGTATGAGTCAAGCGGAAAAGGTCAGATAATGTGATGTTAGGAAAATGAACCCTTAAATATGTATTTTAATGTTTTCGTTTCTTTCATGCATGTGTTTCTAATGCATTTATAAGATTATTTCTTTGTTGCTTTGTATGTCCCTCCCCCACAGTGTAACCCCCGCTTTCACTATATTTGATGTCAGTACAACATGTAGAGGAGATGGGGACAAACAAGTCGTTTAAGGATTCAGGTGGACCTGTTGCAACAATGAGAAGTACAAAATGTCATGTCAAAACCAGCTTTACAATGTCGGTGTGTGGGGGGGAGGGGGGTATGATTGGGTGGGGGGGAGGGGAGAGGCTGGGAAGGGAGGTGAAGGGTAAACAAAGGAGGAGGCTGCAATGCTTGGTAAGAAATGTATGCATTATCCTGCCCATGTAATTGTAACCCCTCTGTACAGTATGTTCTCAAATAAAATAAAATAAAATTAAAAAAAAACTGCGAGTGAAAGGATAGAGAAAGATCTACCAAGCAAATACTCCCAGCAAGAAGTCAGGAGTTGCAATCCTGGTATCTCATAAAATAAACTTTACATCATTAAAGTTTTAATCATTACAAAATGATAAAGAAGGTCACTACATATTAATACAGGGAACAATCCAAGGAGGGGATATCAAGAAGAGGATATCATCATTGTCAATCTATACTCTTCAAATATCAGTGCACCCAAATATGTTAAGCAAATACTCTCTGACTTATAGGAAAAGATAGATCCAAGTACAATAATATTAGGAGAGTTTAATTCTCCACTCTCACCAAAGGACAGGTCTACCAACCAGAGAATTGGCAAAGACATCTCTGAATTAAGAGATGCCATATCTCCAGCAGACTTAACTGACATATATTGAGTTTTCCACTCAACAACAACCCAATACACATTCTTCTCAGCAGCCAATGGAACTTCCTCCAAAATACATCATATCTTAGTTCATACAAGGAACTTAAGCATATACAAGGTGATCAACACAATCCCCTGTATCCTACCTGAGTTTAGTGGAATCAACCTAGTTTTCAATTACAAAGCATACTTTAGAAATTACTCAAACACATGGAAATTAAACAGCACACTTTTGAGCAACACCTGGATCACAGAAGAAATTACAGAAGAAATTTTAAAGTTCCTACATTTCAATGAAAATGAATAAACATCACAAAGAAACCTGTGGGACCCAGCGAAAGCATTCCTGAGGGGCAAAGTTATTGCTCCCAGCACACACATCAAAAAAATGAAGACAGACCAAGTAAATAATCTCATGGTTCAACTAAAAATGCTAGAGAAACAAGAAAATATTGAACCTAAATGTACTAGACAGAGTGAGATAACCAAAATAAGAGCTAAAATTAATGAAATTAAGAAAACTATAAATTAAATTAATAAAAACAGAAGGCTATTTTTTTGAAAAAAATTAATAAAATTCAAGGACCTCTGGCAAGACTAACTAACAAAAGAAGAAAGGAGATCCAAGTCAATAAGATCAGGGATGCCACAGGAAAAATTACAATAAAAACCCAACACATCCAAACAATTATAAAGAACTATTTCCAGACTTTATACTCACTAAAGAAGGAAAAACCTAGCAGAAATGGATGAAATTCTAGAGAAATACAAATTGCCCAAATTGAGGCAACAAGAAATAATTCAAATAAATAAGCCAAAAATTTACAATGAGATAGAGGATGCAATCAGAATTCTTCCAACAAGGAAAAGCCCAGGACCAGATGGATTCACTATGGAATTCTATAAGACCTTTAAAGAAGAACTAATACCCATCCTCCTCAAGCTCTTATAAGAAATAGAAACAGAGGGAGCAATCCAAACAAATCCTGTGCAGCCAATATCACACTCATGACCAAACCAGGAAAAGACCCAATTAAAAAACAAAAGAACTACAGACCAATCTCTTTGATGAACAAAGCTCCTCAACAAAATTGATGATGCAAAGCTCCTCAATAAAATTGTAGCCAACAGATTCCAGAAACATATAAAAATATCATACATTACTATGAAGTAGGTTTCATCCTAGAGATGCAGGGATGATTTAACATATGTAAATCATTAAAAAATGTAATCCATCACATCAATAGATCCAAGGTCAAGAACCACATGATTATCTCCATTGACATGGAAAAGGCTTTTGATAAAATACAAGAGTCATCATGTTTAAAGCTCTGGAGAAAATAGAAATAGAAGGATCAGTCCTTAATATAATAAAAGCCTTATATCACAGACCAATAGCCAATATTATACTTACTGGGGGGAAAACTACAACCAATTCCCCTAAAAACAGGAACAAGGCAAGAATGACTACTCTCTCCACTCCTCTTCAATATAGTTCTGGAATCCTTAGCCAGAGCAATAAGGCAATAAAAAGACATTAAAGGGATCCACATAGGGGAGGAAGAACTTAAACTGTCCCTTTTTGCAAATGACATGATTTAGTATCATAATGATCTCAAAATCTCCACCCTCAAACTCTTAGAGCTCATAAACCTCTTTAGCAAAGTATCAGGATACAAAATTAACCCACAAAAATCAGTTGCCTTTTTGTACACCAACAATATACAAGCAGAAAGGGAAATCAAGGAAACAACCACACTTACAATAACCTTAAAAAAATATAGGAATTAACCTAACCAAAGATGTAAAGGATCTATTTAATGAAAAGTATAAAAGCCTAAAAAACAAAATCATACAGAACACCAGGAAATGGAAACCCTTTCTACGTTCTTGGATAGCAGAATTAATATAGTGCAAATGGCCATACTGCCAAAAATGATACATAAATGCAATGCAATTCCCATTAAAATCCCAATGATTTTCATTACTGAAATAGAGAAAACAGTCCAAAATTTCATATGGAATAACAAAAGACCTAGATTAGCCAAAGCAATTCTAGACAAAAGAAAGAATAAGGGAGGGATCTTTCAAGCTCTACTATAGAGCCATAATAACAAAGACAGCTTGCTATTGACATGAAAACAGACCCAAAGACCAATGGAACAGATTAGAAGACCCAGAAATAAAAGCACATAATTACAGTCAGTTGATATTTGACAAAGGAGCCAGACATTCACTGGAAGAAGTATAGCTTCTTCAACTATTGCTGCTGGGAAAACTGGAGGCCACATGCAGAAAAATAAAAGTGGACCCTAGCTTGTCACCATGAACTAATATCAACTCACAATAGAGTAAAGACCTTAACATCAGAACTGGTACTCTGAAACTACTGCAGGACAGAGAAGGAGAGACACTCGAACCTACAGGCACAGGTCGGAACTTCCTGAACAGAGTCCAAGGGTTACAACAAATTGGAGAGAGACTCCATACCTTAAAATAAAAAGTTTCTTAGTATGTCTCTACCCCATGGTCTAATCCCTGGTACAATTTGGACAAGAGAAGGGAAAAATTGTTTAAAAAAGGCTACAAATGGACCCTTTGCAACAATGAGATGTACAAGACATTATGTCAAAAAACGAACTTTACAACTTTGGCGCAGGGGTGTGTGGGGGAGGGTGGGGTTGGCTGGGGTGGGAGATGGGAAGGGATGGGAAGGGGAAACAAAGGAGGAGGCAATAATATTTAATAAGAAATGTACTCATTACTTTGTTCATGTAATTGTAACCCTTCCATATGGTATTTTCACACAAAAAAAGTTTCTGCACAGCTAAAGAAATAGCAACCAAACTAGAAAGACAGCCAACTAATTTGGAAAAAAGTATTTACCAGCAATATATCAGACAAAGTGCTAATATACATTATATAAAGGGAAATCAAGAAACTAGCTTATACCAAATCTAACAAATGAATCATTAAATTGGCAAGGGAACTGAAGAGAGACTTCGCAAAGAAGAGATTAAAAAAAGTGAAGAAATACATAAGAAAATGTTCATCATCCCTGGCTGTAAAGGAAAGCAAATAAAACAACACTGAGATACCATCTTACCCCAGTCAGAATGGCCCATATCCTAAATTCAGTCAATGACAATTGTAAGGGATGCAGAGAAAAGAGGAAGCCTCCTGAATTGCTAATACAACCACTCTGAAAATAGTCTGGAGGTACCTCAGAAAGCTAAATATAGACCTCCCCTATGACCCAGCTATACCACTCCTAGGCATCTACCCTGAGCAATAGGAGCCAAGATCAAAGGACACATGCACTTCCATGTTCATTGCAGCACTGTTCACAGTATCCAAGATATGGAAATAACCAGATGGCCTACTACAGATGAGTGGATCCAAAAATTGGGGTACCTATATACAACGGACTAGTATGCAGCCATTAGGAAGGAGAAAATAATGGCATTTGCAGAGAAATGGATGGAACTAGAGCAAATCATTTTGAGTGAAGTAAGACAAGAGGAAAGAGACAAATGACACATGGTCTCCCTGATATGTGGATGCTAAAGCCAAATTACAAGGAGATATGACAAAGTAAACAGGACTTGAGAAACAAAGGACTTCCACACATTTTGTCATATCATTACTAAATGACTCGGTGTTCTTGACCACATATACCATATATATATGCACACATCTGAGGGAAGCTAAGAGGGGGACACAGAATCAGAAGGAAACAGGAAAACATACACCAGAGGGGCCCATCAGCTGCACTGGACTTTGATGAAAATGAATTAAGCAGCTCAAAGGCAGCAATGGGAGGAAGGGAATGAGAGGGAAAGAGAGATCAGCTTACACTCAGAAAAAGGAAAGAAACATAAATGTCACCAGATGTGGAAGAAATAATTGTATTGCCAAAGCTCATAGAATTCACAAATTTTATAGACCATGATAATAGCAATTTGCCTTGTGAAGGCTAAAGTGTGTTGTGACTTCAGGCATCACCATTCCACAATACTGTGAAAAATGTGAAATTTATGTAATCACCTAATCTCAATGAAAAATTATTTACAAAATGTAGGTGAGATAAGCATAGCTGTAGGAAAAATCCGTTATCTTAAAGAGAAAAATTATATTACTGAAATGAATGATGTTTAGAATGAAGCAATGTTGTGTGTGTGTGTGTGTGTGTGTGTGTGCGCGCGCGCGCGCGTGTGTTGTGTGTGTAAGACTTAGGGTCTCACACTCATGCTTGCCTTTTTGAATCAAGGCTGGGACCACGCCACTTGAGCCATGCTTCCAGTTCTTATATTCTGTTGGTTATTTTTTTTTTTATTTTTTTTTTTTTTTACTTATCAGCTCTTTTTTTTTTTTTTTTAAATTGTATTTTATTTTATTTGAGAACATACTGTACAGAGGGGCTACAATTACATGGGCAGGATAATGCATACATTTCTTACCAAGCATTGCAGCCTCCTCCTTTGTTTACCCTTCACTTCCCTTCCCCGCCTTCCCCCTCCCCCCGCCCAATTATACCCCCCTCCCCCCCCACACCGACATTGTAAAGCTGGTTTTGACATGACATTTTGTACTTCTCATTGTTGCAACAGGTCCACCTGAATCCTTAAACGACTTGTTTGTCCCCATCTCCTCTACATGTTATACTGACATCAAATATAGTGAAAGCGGGGGTTACACTGTGGGGGAGGGACATACAAAGCAACAAAGAAATAATCTTATAAATGCATTAGAAACACATGCATGAAAGAAACGAAAACATTAAAATACATATTTAAGGGTTCATTTTCCTAACATCACATTATCTGGCCTTTTCCGCTTGACTCATACCTATACTAGATATTGCAAATAAGGGAAACCATGGGACCTATGCTTCTTTGGGCCTGGCTTACTTCACTTAATATAATTTTTTCCAAACCTTTCCATTTCCTAACAAATGGGGAAATGTCATTCTTTCTAATGGAGGCATAGAATTCCATTGTGTATATATACCACATTTTCTTGATCCATTCATCTACTGAGGGGCATCTGGGTTGGTTCCATATCTTAGCTATGGTAAATAATGCTGCAATAAACATAGTTGTGCTGGTAGCTTTAGTGTGGTCTTGTTTGTAAACATTTGGGTAAATGCCCAAAAGTGGGATTGCTGGATCATAGGGGAGATCTATGTGAAGTCTTTTGAGGAACCTCCATACTGCTTTCCAAAGTGGTTGAACAAGTTTACATTCCCACCAACAATGAAGTAAGGTTCCTTTCTGTCCACATCCCCTCTAGCATCTGTTGTTATTAGAGTTCTTGATTTTTGCTGTTCTAACTGGAGTGAGGTGATATCTCAATGTTGTTTTGATTTGCATTTCTTTTATGGCTAGGGATGTTGAACATTTCTTCATGTGTCTATTGGCCATCCTTCTTTCTTCTTCAGAGAAGCTTCTCTTTAAGTCTTTCGCCCACTTATTTATTGGGCAGTTGGTTTGAAAACATAATTCTTCCAAATTGGTCTGCAAGGTTAGCCTTCAAATATTATTCTTCAGATTTCAGCCTCCCAAATACCTAGGATTACAGACATGAACCACTTGTCCCTCTGACAATTTTATCTTTTACAGCTCATTTTCATAGAGATGCATAAAACAGTCATTGGTGTATCCGTAAGATTAACAAAACATACAAAAATATCAGGTAGTGTTTCCTGATACTTTACCACACCTACCCCTGTCACTTCAACCACCATTATCATCTATGTCCTGTGTGTAAGACAAAACCTGTAAGGCTAATCCATAGAAACCACATTTGTAGTTCAGTATATGTTCTCTGCTATTTTCTCTGTTTATTTTCACATATTATCAAAATATGTCCTTTAGTTTCAATATGCTGTGATAGATTATGAACATTTTAATTAATCAGAAAGTGAGCTAAATTTCTATACTCAAGAATTAAATTTTGCTAAATGAGAATAGTAATCAGCACAAAGTGCATGTGACCATATAACATGCTTCTTCTCATTATGTTCAAGCAAAATATTGGGTAAAGTATCTATAACTCACAGAATATTAAAAATTTGATTTTTCTTTTACAAAATACTATTTTGCTCTATATTTTGATATTCATATCACTACTGTTTATTTTAAATTACAGTATAACATTGTATATTCCAAGTACCAGGTAAAGCAAATAATTAAAGGAATATTCTTTGTTGTTTCCAAAAAGTGTTTAAAATCATGGTGAATGTCAGAATTGATTTGATCACAATACCTCAAAGTCAGGGCTAAATATATTATTTTGAATTGAATTAAACTTTAGCATTGAGTCAAATAAGAATAATTCACTGACAATATCTATTCTTCTCTCTCTCCATTATGTTAAAGTGAAATATTCTAATTTTCATGAAATAAGAGTATCTCTAAGTCAATTCTTTAGGCCATTGTTGAGGAAATATTAAAATGTGAAATAAAGGTTATTTCTGTGACAAAGATGAGCACTGAACACTGATAGCCACTTGGGCTTAATATTGTTAAATGAGGCCACATTACTGCTTTAACAGTTGGCTGTCTAATAAGCTGGAATATTTCATCAGGAATATTGCAGCAAGATGTGCTCTGAAGAGTCTGTTGGAAAACAATAGCTTGATATAGCTCATTTAAGGTTCAGTATGATCACTCTCATTTGCCTCCTTTCTAATGTCGATTCTTGCACAGCTAGCCATGAATACTAAGTATCAGACCCTTATCAGACTCAGGCACCCTGACTTGGTCAGGGTTTGCATTACTATACAAAGAAAGTATGTTTTACTGAGAAATATCATGATTATCAAAATGAAACAGGATGGAGAATGACATTGGGAGAAATTGCTCAAATACAAAATGCAAATATAAAACATATTAATTCAGTGACATTTCAGAGTCTGTTAAGCATTTGCCATCAAATTTCTGGGAACCTTGTTATTATTTCAAAGTTCCATCCCAAAGTCTATGCAAATCTAAATTCTACAGAATTTATTGTATCATTGTTGTTTCAAAACTATATAATCTCTTTTAAATATAAAAACATATAATTGAGCTTCAGGAAGATGATTATTTCTATTCTTATTTTTATAACAAGTAATATGTGTCTTCCTAGATATAGTCTCTGAATTTTATATAGATTTTACAGAATGAAAGAATACTCACTTCATAAAATATTTTACATAAAGATTTGTATGTAGGAACATACAATTCCCCAAATCATTTTTAGAATGTTACAGATGATTTCAGAATCTTGTGTAATATTAATTATGAAAAATATAAAAATCTTAGTAGTATTTATAAGAATGCCAAAGATACAAAATAATCTCTTATTGAAAAGTTATACATAATTTTAGTGAGTCATAGCACATCTCTTTTAAGACTTATATGCCAATACCTAGCGCAGGTTATTCTACATAAAATCTTGCATATTATAGTCGTGTGCAAATTAAAGTTCCCAGAAATCTAATACATAGTGGAGTTCAACTTTCAAGGATGAACAAAACCTAAAGCCTATGCATTAAAAATGCATGCTACTCCACTGAAATTTTAAGAGGTTTTTCTTTTTTAGTGTGTTTTATCATTCCCCTAAGTGCAGTGAAGATGCTTGGTTTGAGATTAATAATACCCTTTGCATTTGTAAGCCTGCTTTAAAGCCTACCATTGTTCAAACCTTCATGTGTTGTTGATTCAAATCTGGAAGAAAGCCAGATACACATCAAAGGCCCAAATTCATTATTTCTCCCTCAGAGAAACAACTTGAAACCATTAAAAAATATTTGGTAAGTACCTACTATGTGTCAGAACTACCTAATATTGGAGATTCTGAGCTAAGGAAAAAGACACAGTCTCTGATTTGTATGGATGTCACAGCTATTAAGAAAACAAAGAAACACACTGATGCATCTGAAACTTCATAATGAAGAAAATCTTGTATACAAGCAGTATAATTTTTAAGTTTCTGAAGAACTGATTCTTAAGCCGATAGCCAAAGAATGAACAGCATTCAACTGGAGAGACTTGCCAGAATTTTAAAAATGTGTGGGTCAAAGGGCCAACACGTTTCTATTTGTACTGAGGTCTCTCTCCATGGACTTTCAGCCTTGACAGCTATGAGAAAATAATTTTTTGTTGTTTGAAAAATATGTGGAGGGAGTATCATAGAGGAACACACAGTAGTGAGTCTCAGTAAAGGACAAAACTCCTGTGTCAGGAGGGAGCACGGAGCAGTTTGAGCTACTGAAAGCAGTCCTGTGTAGCCTGTAATAAGAGAATGCATTGGAAAAGCTTTCAGGCAACTCTTTCAAGAAGTGTGAGTCTGAAATTTGACTAAGAAGAAGGTGACTCATACATACAACTTGTGATCCTATGTTTGATTCTATGCTGTACTTTGGCTCTCCTCATACCATTGAATATCCATGAGCATATTTGGAGGTTAATGTGACACGCCGCTTAGAGACACTGAGGGAAAGCTTGGAAAAGGCAAATATAATTGATAGGTTTTCTAGAGAACAAGTCAAGAACAGGATCCAAAGAACAGATGGAGGACCAAAACTCAGACTGGGGGAAGGCTCAACCCTTCTTCCTTTATAGCAGCAGGGATGGGAGCATAGTGGTTCTACTGTTTTCTTTCCTTTTTCTTTCTTTCTTTTCTTTCTTTCTTTTCTTTCTTTCTTTCCTTTCTTTCTTTCTTTTTCTTTCTTTCTTTCTTTCTTTCTTTCTTTCTTTCCTTCTTTCTTTCCTTCCTTCTTTCTTTCTTTCTTTCTTTCTTTCTTTCTTTCTTTCTTTCTTTCTTTCTTTCTTTCTTTCTTTCTTTCTTCTTGCTTGCTTGCTTGCTTGCTTGCTTGCTTGCTTGCTTGCTTGCTTGCTTGCTTCCTTTCTTCCTTTCTTTCTATTTTGTTCATAATAGTGGGCACCAGGCCTAATATGGATTGCAGACCTAGCTTATCATTTTGAGTGACATCAGTTCAATCAGTGAAACTTCTGCTAACCTGAACTGGGAGCTTGTAAACAAGAAGATTGCTATTTTATGACTTGTTTTTATATTGCCTAAGATGTAGGCCATACCTTTGTCGTGTAAGTTATAATTATGTCCTGCTGTTCCTGGAAGAAAATTTCTAAGAAATTGAGTGTTAAAATCTAAAAGAATATACTCAATATTTAACCAGGAAATATACTCAATATTTAACCAGGAAGAATCTGTTAAAAAAAAAGAGGCTGTCTCCCTTGAACTAAAAATTACAGTCACATCTCTTTCCTCCTGGAGTTATTAAATATATGAAAGAACAACTTTAGTGACACTTTTGATTTATACACAGGTATTAAAAATCATATTCCTACAGTATGTTCTCAAATAAAATAAAATACAATTTAAAAAAAAATAAATAAAAATCATATTCCTTTAGAAAATGTCACTGAAATAGAGTACTGCTTGAAGTTTATATGTAAAAAGAGATTTAATTATATATACTTTTGTTGAACAGTCAGGATGCAATTAGAAATTAGAATTAAGAATGACACAAACATTATTAGGATTAATTTAAAGACAGTATTATTTAATGTTTTAAAAGTTAGTCTCTGAATTTTAGATTCTTAAAAATGTTGATCACTTTGTAAGTGAAACTGACAATAAGTATATAAGATACATAACCGAATTTAAAAGTATTTATTTTTCAGTAGATTAAGTTTTAGTTCTAAACTAAATTTATATCAAAGGCTCTAAGTGTCCTTTATCTTTTAAACTTTCTCTGGGAAGCTGAGAATCGGAAGATCAAAGTTCAAGGCTAGTCTGGGCAGAAGATTCTCAAGATCCTGTCTTACATAGCTAAGGGCAGTTGTGCATGCCTGTCATAACAAGTTGAAAAAGGAAGCTGGGATTGGAAAGAGGTCAGTTTCAGGCCATCCTGGACAGAAAAGTTCTAAAAAAATCCTCTAAAAAAAGCAAGAAATTAAACCCTTATGATCTCAGAAACTATGAGAACCATAAAGTCAGTAGATTGCAGTATGTGCATGTCTTGGACAAGAAGCAAGACTTTCTCTAAAGTAACCAGTGGAAAAACAGGGCTGGGGACAAAGCTCAGTGGT
The DNA here is from genome assembly GCF_024711535.1 of Dipodomys merriami. NCBI lineage: Eukaryota > Metazoa > Chordata > Mammalia > Rodentia > Heteromyidae > Dipodomys > Dipodomys merriami. The sequence goes on from NW_027206179.1 coordinate 47,601,559, forward strand.
AAAGTGTCAGCCTAACAAGCACATGGTCCTGATTTCAAAGTAAGAAGGAATTTAAAAGGTTTTCAATATAAAATAAAAATTATTTCATTTTCTTCGAGGCTTCACAGGACCCATCACCTCATTTTTGAAATATTCTTGCAGTTCATTTTGAAAACTAATTAAATGTATTAACAACTCAAGCACAGATTCCAACACTGGCATTTGGAATATATAGTTATGACTAGTTAAATAGTTTATTAATTGACATTTTAAAAATATATTCAAGTTCATTTTTCCCAATGTAACTTATAAACTGTAGCATGGCCTCTCAGAAAAAAAATGGGATATGTGCAATGTTCTTGGGAACTTCTTGCCAATGTTTTTGATAATTAGTCCTGGCAAACTCAATATTTGGAGGTAGATTCTTGATATTAAAAGAAGGATGGTTGTTTTTTCAGCAATGAAAACTAACATGGTATACTGTCTCCTGACTTAATGAATGTTAGATCTACAATATTGGGTTAAATGAGGCACAGGTTCTGCCTCTACCACACCACCAAAGCTGGCTGTGAGTTTTAGTAAGACATACTACTGTATAGAGTATCACAATACAGGGCTTCCATAATCAGCTGAAAAGACCCCAAGAGTTTACTGCTCTTATCTCTTCCTTATATATATAATGTCCTTCATCCTAGAAATTAAACATTATTGAACTAAGCAGGAGATTTAGAGCCATGTAATCTAATCATACAGTTCAGGACAAAATACAGCAAGTTATTCCCAAGCCTGGTCTCTGTAGATGTTTGGAAATACTGTTGCTTATTTTCATTATCATTTTTTGTAATTGGTTGTGTACTAAAAAAGAGTTGTTAGCCAGGCACTGGTGGCTCACACTTGTAATCCTAGCTACTCAGGAGGTTGAAATCTGAGGATCACAGTTCAAAGCAAGCCGGGGTAGGAAAGTCCATGAAACTCTTATCTCCAATAAACCAGAAGAAAACTGAAAGTGACGCGTACCTCAAATGGTAGAGTGTTAGCTTTGAGCTGAAGAGCTGAAGGACAGCACTCAGGCCCAGAATTCAAGCTCCAGTACTAACAAACAAACAAATAAATAAATAAAAGTTTTCCTCATGAAAGATATCAGCCCATCTGTGGATTTGGCTTTCTCAGATAGAGAAACATGTGTCTTGGCTACATTCGAATCACTTTGTATGTCCTGGAGATGGGTGTGTTGTCTGTGGTATGACATGATCATGTTATCAAGAAAACAAACAAACAAAAGTGGAAAACATTTGATCTGGATTTTGTTGATTTGGAGAAATGATTCAAGAATTCACCTGTCTTTGAAGTTCTTTCCAGGAAATCTTTTTGTTGCTGTTAAAATATAACCTGGTTGGCTAAATCATCAATACTAAAATTAGTATACATTTTGGTTATGCCATTTGAAAGAAAATTCAAATGGAAAATTTCATGTTTATCCTCAACAATTAATTTATTTATTCACTTTTTTTGTTGATTTTTTTTCCTTAGCAGAAACTTCCTTTAATATTGAATTATGAGAATGTCCAAAATCTTTCAATTGCTTTATAAAATTAGCTCTGTAATGTATGCAGTGTCATGCATAGACATATCTGTAGACATATGTATAGACATAGTGAGTAGAGAGATAGATGTGTAAAATGAAATTTTTTTTCATTTTGAAACCAAAACAATGAAAGACTATTAAGTCCTTTGACAGAAAATAATTTGTGTTTTAAAAGTGGTCAGAAATCTAATGGAAACTGCTTTGTTCCCACTTGTTAGAGCTTTCATACCTACTACATCCCATTAGGGCAAAGTAGCTACATGAACAAGATTTACAAAGTGTTCTTTTATATATGAACTCATTAAAACTCAAATCACTGGAAATGTCTTGGGCAATCACCAATTCTCCAAAGTCCATTTCTCTATTAAGTATAAGTTTACAAAAAATGTATATGTCAAAATTTTTAGACTTTTCTTGGAATTAATATTGGGCACTGTCTAACAGCAATTCAAATAGGGCTAAAATGGAATTGTCATTTGAGTTATAAGACATTTGATATTTGTTAAAGGACTATATATATGTTAAATATAAATAGTAAGTAACACTTTCTTTCCTCTTTTATATAAAAGCAAACAGAAACCTTTTGAAACATTCAAGATATGATTCTGAATGAACAGATTTTTTCTTAAAGAAAGACTGAAAGTCTTGTAAGTTCCAAAGTACAAATATTTCATAACCCAAACTCATTATTGATTCAACAGATATTTATTGAGCTCCAATCATACCAAAGACCGTGCCTGGAAGTTCCTATTTTGTGTTGAAAAACAAAAGAGATATGTCATTGCACTGTAATTGGTGGTGTAGAGGAAACAGAGTACCAGAACATCACGTAGAGAATCACTGCACTCAATTGCGGAAGTTGAGAGTTGTTGAAGATAAGATTCAAGACATAGCCTCTACTAGAAAAGATGATATTGCACCATTTGAAAAGAGATGGAAAGATCTGGAAAAAGTATAGGAAGTGGAGTAAATCAGACCCAGAGAGACAAAGGGTGAATGTGTTGTCTTGCATGTGGAATCTAGATTTAGCTTCTAAACCCAATAAGTAAATATGCTGGATGGTATGCAAGTTTATACGAAGGTATTAACTGAAGTATGGCAGCTTCAAAGACAAATGTAAATAGTGTAATTCCCTAGAAAGGCAAAGTCACAGTTGAACAAAATAAAAATGAGGAAGTGGGTATCTGAAAGGAGTGAGATGGAGTCAAAGGCAAAGAGGTAAAGAAATAAGGAGAACTGGGAGAATGATGTCTGGAATTAAATATGTATCCTACTAAAATAAGAAGAGTGAGGGAAAGTGGGAATGTTGAAAGGGCTGATACTGATCAAGATGCATTGTATTCCTAAACTGCTTTGTTAAATGGAAACTCCTTTGTACAACTACTTAGAGATGAAAAAAAGTCAAGGCCATATAAATGGAGAAAAATGTGATGAATAGGCACTGGAAGGGGGAGAAAAAAGATGTAACACTAGATAGCACCCACACCCACATATATTTAGCTGAATAGATTACAAAAGGAAAGGAAATATAATAATAGATGAAAGAAAGCTAAAGATGTATAATATAGATTGTATATTTTGCTAAAGGACTACAATGGATCTGTCATTCAATGGAATTACAGGCTTATGAGTGGGAATGAAATTATAAGGTTTGTATTTTAAAATATTCACCTGGTCACAGTGAAAAGATCATATTTTAGTAAGAAGGGATCTGTACACATTCAACTGGAGGCAGCATCGCCAGATGCAAACTGTTCTATCAGTTCCATTGATAGGCAGGGGATGCCCAAACTAAAGTGTCAAAATACAAGATACTTGAGATTTGAATTCAAAGCCAGTCTGGGCAGGAAAGTCTGTGAGACTCAAGTGGTACTGTGGCTCAAGTGGTAGAGCACTAGCTTTGAGCTGAAGTGCTGAGGGACAGAGCCCAGGCCCAGAGTTCAAGAGCCACAAGTGACAAAAGCAACACAAAACAACAACAAAAACAGCAACAACAAAATCTACAAGTTAGAGAGCAAGAAGAGTACAATAAGGCTTATCTTCTTCAAGATGTAGAAATTACAAGTTAAAGGGAATTAATGAGAAGATAGGCACTGGTGGCTCACACTTATAATCCTAATTACTAAGGAGGCTGACATCTGAGGATCATGCTTTGAAGCCAACCTGGACAGAAAAGTCCTCATGAGACTCCAATTACCTCAATTAACTCAATTAATACTCAAAAAACAGAAGTGGTGATGTGGTTCAAATGGTAGAGGTAAGACTTGAGCACGAAAAAGCTCAAGGACAGCTCAGACTCTGAATTCAAGCCCCCAACTGACAAAAAAAAAAATGTTTTTTTAAGTATTGGGAAGCCAGGTGCTGGTGGCTCATGTCTGTAATCCTACCAATGGAGTGACAGTTTGAAGCCATCCCATGCAGGGAAGTCTGTGAGATGTGAGACTCTTATTTCCAATGAATACTCAGAAAAAGCCTGAAGTGGTGCTATGGCGTAAGTGGTAGAGTGCTAGCCTTAAAAGAAGTTCAGGGCCAGTACTTAGGCTCAGAATTCAAGGCTAGCAAGGAAAGAAGAAAGAAAGAAAGAAAGAAAGAAAGAAAGAAAGAAAGAAAGAAAGAAAGAAAGAAAGAAAGAAAGAAAGAAAGAAAGAAAGAAAGAAAGAAAGAAAGAAAGAAAGAGAAAGAAAGAGAAAGAGAGAAAGAAAGAGAGAAAGAAAGAGAGAAAGAAAGAGAGAGAGTGAGAGAGAGAGGGAGGGAGGAAGGGAGGGAGGGAGGGAGGGAGGGAGGGAGGAAGGAAGGAAAGAAGGAAGGAAGGAAGGAAGGGAGGGAGGAAGGGAGGAAGGGAAGGAAGGAAGGAAAGAAAGAAAGAAAGAAAGAAAGAAAGAAAGAAAGAAAGAAAGAAAGAAAGAAAGAAAGAAAGAAAGAAAGAAAGAAAGAAAAAAGAAAGGAAGAAAGAAAGAAAGAAAGAAAGAAAGAAAGAAAGAAAGAAAGAAAGAAAGAGAAAGAAAGAAAGAGAGGGAGGGAGGGAGGGAGGGAGGGAGGGAGGGAGGGAGGGAGGGAGGAAGGAAGGAAGGAAGGGAGGGAGGAAGGGAGGAAGGGAAGGAAGGAAAGAAAGAAAGAAAGAAAGGAAAGAAAGAAAGAAAGAAAGAAAGAAAGAAAGAAAGAAAGAAAGAAAGAAAGAAAGAGGAGTGTGAGGGGGGAGAGGGAGGGAGGGAGGAAGGATGAAAAGAAAAGGAAATGGGAGGTGTATGTGGATGAAAAGGGCTGAAAATAGGTATGTGACAGTATGGAAAGAGAAATGAAGAGGCTGAGAGTTGTAATCCAAAACGTGATAATTTTTTAAACAAGGGAATTTCAAGCACCGTTTTTTTTTCTTCTAAATACTAAGATGTCCTTGTTTTGCTTGTTCTTATTTTATTGTAAATACATTCATGAAGAAGATAGGTCACATGGCAGGCATTCAGGTTTTCGTGTAAATTTTCTCATTTAATCCTGCTAAGAACTGTATCCTTTCAGAATTATTTTTCAATTAAATTGCAACAGAGGCTTTTCCTAATGTGAATATTTAAAAAATATATCAGAGAAAGGAACACATACAATTTTCTTGTTTTCAATTTCTTGTACTTATAAAATCTTGTGTTAGTAAAAGTTGTCTTTTGTGATTGTGCATATGACCAAATGACAGCTATTTGATAAGAACAAATAATGATAAAGAACATTTCTAGGCATATGAAGAGCATGGTGAGGTTTTTATTAGTCATGCTTAGGACTAGGAGAGGGTATTTAAACACAAATGAACAAAACCTGAACAAAAGATGCATTTCTTATTATCAACACAGTAACCATTGGGAACATTATACTAGCAATAAGGTCTATTAACATTAATTAACCCCCTGACATGCCAAGCAGTAAGCTAAAATTTTAACTCTTGTCCTATCATTGTCACAGAATGTTAGAGGTGGAAGGGGTAACAAGTGTGTGGAAAATGTCATAAAAAGGGAATAGATGTATAGAAAAAGTTGTTCCCTATTCCAAAGTCCAATTCTCTGTTCCACAATAGTAGTTGAAGACTTCCTTCTTGTTTGTCTTGCTACTGTATTTTGTAGAGTTAAGATAAGTAACTACTGCAGTAGACTCTAAACATCATATGTTTTCCCTTTCACTATCATTTAAACTGTTACACTACAAAGAAAATTTTCTATAGCTTGAGATTGTTGTCTTGTGCTGATGTGTAGCCAGTATAGCTGACAAAACATGATGTTAAAAAAAATGTGAAGTTGGTGTACTCTTCTCAGATGCTGTGATTTTAGGCCATACTGGCAAAAGCATTTTCCTTTCCAAGAACAACATTTTACATTTATGTTCCTTGTAAAACATTCAGAGGAAACTCAGATTTCATATGAATGAACCACATTGCAATGTACATGAAAATTCTATAAAAATTTTTGAAATACTCTTACCTGCCATGTGAATAAATGTAGCCAAGAATATAAAAAATGATTCTCTCATTCAATTTTCCTAACAAACAGAAATATCCTGGTACAAAGTAATATTTTTTCTTGAATTTCAAAAGTTTGTATTATGCTCTATATTAGTCAAATGTATGTTAACTTTAAGAGAGATATAAAGAAGATAATATATTGGAAATGATCAGTAAAACTTGGCGGTAGAGAGTGTTGGGAGGGAAAGTAGGAGAAAAATGAGGGAAAGGGTAACAAGTTTGAAATGTACTTATTACCTTACTTATGTAACTGTAACATCTCTGTAAATCACCTTGACAATAAAAAAAATAAAAAAAAAAAACCCAAACATGGTGACATCTAATTTTTTTCATTCTCCATGGAATACAAGAAAATAATTCAACTTTACCAGAGAAGGCCTCATTCAGCTACATTAAAAAGTATTAGTAATTGTATTCATAAATCAAAACTACTTACAATTTCAAAATAAGAGGAAGTATAATTTAGTGTATATGAGCCATAGAATTTGAAATATATCAGAATTATGAAAATGACCAGATTTTAATACTATTTTTGATGTTTATTAGTTGTGATATTAGGAATGACTTAAAAATGAAATATCTATTTAAATCATTAGCCCATTTTATAATTGGGTGGTTGATTCTTTGAGGATTCACTTTTTTTTGGTAAGTATACTTCAGATATTAGGCCTTTGTCTGGTGGATAGCTGGTAAAAATCTCTCATTCTGTGATCTTTCTGTTTAGCTTGTTAGTTTATTGAAGTTTTATTTGCCATAGCTAAGATATGGAAAGAGCTCAAATGCCCCACAATAGATGAGCGGATCCAAAAACTGTGGTATCTATACACAATGGAATTTTACACAGCCATTAGAAAGAATAAAATAATGTAATTTGCAGGGAAATGGATGGAACTAGAACAAATCATATTAAGTGAGGTAAGCCAAGCTCACAGAGATGAACAGTTCATATTCATTTTTAATATATTTTTATTGTAAAGATAGTGTATAGAGGAGTTACAGTTACATGAGTGAGGTAATGAGTACATTTCCTATCAAGCATTTTACCCCTCCTTTGTTTTTCCCATGCCATTCCTTCCATCCCCACCTCCCCAATTGCACCCCACCCCCTCAAGTTATAAAATTCATTTTCAATGTAGTGTCTTGTACATCTCATTGTTACAATGGGTCAACCTGTATCCTTGTTTCCACATTTTGTTATTTCCCTTTGCCTCCTCAAGTTAGAAAAAATGTGTGTACATGATGCGGGGCACAGGAATCAAATACAGTGACAAAAGGTGTTACATCATGTGGAAAGAACATACAAAAGAAAGAAACAAAAAATAAACTCAAATAGTACATTAAAAACAACAGCAACAAAATAAAACCTCTTGTGTACCTATCTTGGGGTTCATTTCACTTGGCATCATCTTATATGGTGATATGTACATAGCTTTTGACCTTTTCTGCTTGTCTAGTAAGATTATCCTAGAAGTATACTAGTTATTAAAAATAAGGGAAACAATGGGACCTATGTTTCCTTGGTTCTGGCTTATTTTATTTAAGATAATTTTTTCCAAGTCTTTCCATTTCCTAACAAATGGGGTGGTGTCATTTTTTCTGATGGAATAGATTTCGGTTGTGAGTGTATGTGTGTGTGTGTGTGTGTGTGTGTGTGTGTGTGTGTGTGTGTGTGTGTGTGTGCGCACACACATATATATGTGCCACATTTTCTTGATCGATTCATCTACTGAGGGGCATTTGTGTTGGTTCCATATCTTAGCTATGGTGAATAATGTTGTAGTTTTAGTATGGCCTTGTTTGTGATCGTTTGTGATCATTTGGTAAAGGCCTAAAAGTGGGATTGCTCTATGTGTAGGGGAACTCTAGGTGTAGTCTTTTGAGTAACCTCTATACTGCTTTCTAATGTGGTTGAACAAATTTGCACTAACACCAACAATGCAGTAGGGCTCCCTTTGGGCCATATCCCCTCCAGCATCTGGTGTTGTTAGAATTCTCTTTTTTAAAATTTATTATCATTTTTTAAATTGTGAAAATGCCGTACAGAGGGGTTACAATTACATGGGCAAGGTAATGAGTACATTTCTTATCAAGCATTGTTGCCTCCTCCTTTGTTTCCCCTTCCCATCCCTTTCATTTCTTTTATGGCTAGAGAAGTTGAGCATTTCTTCATGTGTCTATTTGCTATTCTCATTTCCTCTTCAGATAAGTCTCTCTTTAAGTCTTTAGCCCACTTATTAATCTGGTGGTTGTTTCTTTGAGCATTTTTATTGGGGAATTTAATTTTTTGAGTTGTAAGTATATTTTAGATATGAGGCTGTTGTCTGTTGTATGGATAGTTAAAGTCTTCTCCAAATCTATGAGCTTTCTATTGATCTTGCTAGCTATGTCCTTTGTCATGCAGAAGCTCTGCAGCTTCATGCAATCCAATTTGTCCAACCTTTGTTTGATTTGTTGTGTTTCTGGGTCTTTATTAAGAAAATTTTGGCCTGTGCCAAGGAGCCCTAAAGTTTCTTCTATTCCTTCTTGTAATGTTTTCAGGGTATCTACTTTAGCTTTGTTGTTGTTGTTTGTTTTTCTTTCAAATTCTTTGTGATTAAGTGATTACATCATTTCCCAAATTTCACAGTATTGTGGGATAGTGATGCTTAGTTAAAGTCACAAACACATTCTAACTTTTATGGGGCAAATTGTCTATTTATGAGTTCTATGAACTTTGACAATAGGGTTATTTCTTTCACATCAGGTAATAGGTACATTTCTTTTGTTTTGAATAGCATCATCTGTTCCCTCTTTCTCAATCATTCCCTCCCTCCCATCACTGCAGTTGAGTTGCTTAGTTCTTTTTGATCAATGTCCAGTGCAGCTTATTGGTCCCACTGTTGTATGTTTTTCTTGATTCCCTCTAGTTTTGTGTCCTCCTCCTGGCTTCCCTCTGGTGTGCACATATATGCCATATATGTAATCAGCAACTTGTGGGTATTTAGTAGTGATTCAACCAGATGAATGGAAGTCCTTTGTTTCTTAAGCCTAGTTAATTTTATTGTATCACCTTACATTTTGGATTTAGCATCCGCTTATCAGAGAGACCATGTACCATTTGTCTCTTTGCTCTTGAATTACCTCAACATGATTTCTTCTAGCTCCATCCATTTCCCTGCAAATGCCATTATTTTGTCCTTTCTAATGGCTGCAATTTTTGGATCCATTCATCTGTGATGGGACATCTGGGTTGTTTCCATACCCTAGCTATTATGAACAGTGCTACAATAAACATGGGGTGGGCCACATTAAGGCGGGCTGCTGGCCCGGGGAGGGGGGGGTCCTCTGTGCAGGTTCTGAGTGCTTAGGTTTGTCTCTGTTTGCAATCTGGATCAGCACCTGTACCTTGGAGGTCTTCTGCACTGGCTCTCTATGGGTGTCCCTTGTAGTTCTGGGGTTCCCGTTGTGGGGCCTAGTGGCTTTGGTGGGATGGGGCCCCTCTGCTTGGGAGAGTGAGGGGTTAGGGGAGGGGGTCTTTATGCAGGCTCCTGGCTCCAAGGTTTCTCTATTTGCTGCAATCAGCGGGTCCAACACTGGTACCTCAGGCCTCTTCTGCACCGGTGGTCTGCAGATGACCCCTTGTGTCTCTGGGGACTCCAGCAGCCCCCACTGGGCCGGGCTGGCTGGCGCTTGGAGTGTTGCTGCGCAGCCAGTAAAGTTTGGGGGAGGGGTCTTCTGAAATTCTTCCTTTTCTTTCTTTCTTTTTTGATTTTTTCCACCTCCTGTTTTTCTCTGGGTATTCGTCTTTCTGTTGTTTTCGGTCTCTTGGGAAATTAAGCATTGGAACTCAAACTCTCTTTGGTGGGAGAGAGTTGTGGTGTTTCCCTACTGTCCCATTGCCATGTTGGTCCAGGGTATCTACTTTGACTTCAAGGTCTTTGATCCATTTGGAGTTGATTCTGGTGAAGGGGAATATATAAGATTCTACCTTTAGTTTTCTACAGGTTTTTAACCAATTTTGCCAGCACCATTTACTGAAGAGTCTTTTTTCCATTCTAACTTTTTAGCTTCCCTATTGAGGATTAAGTAGCTATAGGTCTGTGGGTTCATTTCTGGGTCTTCAGTCCTATTCCACTGGTCCTCAGGTCTGTTCCTGTGCCAGTACCAAGCTGCTTTCATTATTATGGCTTTGTAGTAGAGTTTGAAATTTGCTATTGATATTGCTCCAGCACTGTTCTTTCTGCTAAGGATTGAGTTTGCTGTTTAGGTCTTTTATTGTTCCATATGAATTTTTGGATTGCCTCTTCTATTTCACTGAAGAATGATGTTGGGATATATAGGTATCACATTGAATTTGTAGATAGCCTGTGGCAGTATTGCCATTTTCATGATGTCAATCTTCCCAATCCAGGAGCATGGAGGTTTTTCCAATTCCTTAGTTCTGCTTTAATTTCCTTTTTCAGGTTTTAAAGTTTTCATCATAGAGGTCCTTCACTTCTTTAGTTAACTCCTATGTATTTTATTTTCTGTGGGGCTATTACAAAAGGAGTTGCTTTCTTAATTTCAGACACTCTTCTCATTATTGGCATATGGAAAAGCCATTGATTTTGGGAAATTAATTTTATTTATTTATTTGTTTATTTGTTTGTTTATTGTCGGTCGTGGGTCTTGAACTCTGAGCTTGGGCACTGTTCCTGTGCTCTTCAGCTGAAGGGGAGCACCCTACCACTTGACCCACAGCACCACTATGGTTTTCTAGTGGTTCATTGGAAATAAGAGTCTCACAGACTTTCCTTCCCGGGCTGGCTTTGAACCACAATCCTGAGATCTCAGCTGCCCACTAGCTAGGATTACAGGAGTGGGCCACTGCCGACCAGAGAGGAGTAATTTTATACCCTGCTACTTTGACAAAGTTTTGTATCAACTCAAGTAACTTGGGAGTGGAGTCCATGAAGTTCTTTAAATCCAAGGTCATATGTAAGGGAAAACAAAGGAGAGGGTAAGGATGCTAGATAGGAAATGGACTCATTACCTTACTCATGTAAGTGTAACTCCTCTGTACAGTATCTTTACAATGAAAAATATATTTTAAAAAAGAAAAGAAAAAAAATACAAGATCATGTCATCTGCAAAGTGGGAGAGTTTTACTTCATCTTTCCCTATTTGGATCCCCTTTATGTTTGCATTTTAGTCTTATTGCTCTAGCAAGGCATTCTAATACTAAATTGTAGAGGAGTGGAGAGAGAGACATCCTTGTTTCATTCCTGAAGAAATGTCTTTAGATTTTCACCATTAAGTATAATGTTGGCTGTAGGTTTGTCATACACAACCTTTATTATATTCAGGAATATTCAATGGAGTTCTAGTTTTTTTTTTCCAGAGCTTTCATCATAAAGGGGTGCTGTATCTTGGCAAATGCTTTTTTTCTGCATCTTTTGAGCTAATCATGTGTTCTTATCTTTGATTTTTTTGATGTGATGAGTTATGTTGATTTGCATTTATTGAACCAGCTTTGCATCCCTGAATTGAATCCTGTTTGATCATAGTGTATGACTTTTTGGATGAGTTGTTGAAGTCAATCAGCCAAAATTTTGTTGAGAAATTTTGCATCAATATTCATCAAATAACAGTTCATGTTCTTTTTGATATGTGGAAGTTAGATCTAAAATGCACTGTGATAAGACAACTTATACAGGATTCTAGATACTCACACACAGAGTGAGGGAACTAAAGACACTTTATGAAAGGAGATGTACTATCATCTGACTCATGTGCTTGTAATCCCTCTGTACATAACATCTATAATTACAATAAAGTAATTTAAAACATTTTATGCTAAGAATTATATTTCATCTATGGCTAGGTTTCAGTGCCTAAGTGACTTCATATCCTTGAAACCATGGTGATCTCTCATATTTCTGTTTACCAAACATGACATGACTAATCCAAATAGACAAAAGTTCAACTTGAAATTTACAAGTAAGAAAAACATATTTTGTACACCATGGTATATGCCTATAATCTCAGACCTCAGGATCTTGGGGGAGGGGGATTGTTAGTTGACAGCCAGACTGGTATATAGTAAGACCCACTTTATAAACAAACAAAATCTATACATATATTTTTTAAGAATTAGTAAATGAGAACCATTTATGAAACAGACCAATTAATCTATGTATACATTATTTAGTGAGTGCTTATTTTAAATATATAAAGGTAAATTCATCTTTCTGTGTAATAATACTCAATGCACTTTAAAGTATTTAAATAGTTAGGGAATTGATATATCTTGGAATCCATCCCTCTGATTTTCTATTATCCCTTAAATAATCCTAGCAGTTTTCACAAGAAAACAAACAAAAATAAAACATAAATCTTCTTACGTTTTATGAGATTACTTGTAAAGCTCTTCAACCTGTGAATAGTCGTTCATACCTAGAATCCTAGCATGCCAGTAATATTAGAACTTGGGAGGCTAAGGTAGAAAAATTATGAATCTGAGAATCAACTGCAATATACTGCAAATTCCAGGTGATTTTTGTAAACACAGATTGTCTCTCTCTCTTTCTCTCTCATGCATACACACATACATACAGACAAACACAATCAAATATTATTTGACATGGTGAAAATTGCATTGTCATAAATAACATAGCATAGCTTGTATGATAAATGTTGGGACATATAAAATTATTTTTGAAAATTCTCTTCTAGTTTGAGAAGGTTAAAACATTATCAACTGGTTATAAACATGAACATGTTATTACAATTGTCATAATTATGAATGTTTAAATATCTGTTGGAGAGGGTTAATACATTATACCAAGTTCAGGTTACATGCACACAAATATACACACATACAAATTCAGTCTGTAAAGGAATAGTTATTTTTGCCTTTCGATTGCTGTTTTTATTTGTTCCTTTTTACTATTGCAATAGATTTCCTCACTAAATCAACACTTTTTAAAAACTAGAACATTGATTTCTTAGTTTCAATACCACTATTTTTCTTTGTAACACACAGAATACTTGATTTTTTAAGACTTTCAAGCCTTGCTTTTTTTTTCCTCATCACTATGATTTCCTATTCTACTTCGTTTTCTGTGTTAATAGATAGAGTATATGCTCTGTTTGTTTATTGATATAGGACCATACTGAAACTGGCCTCTAACCTTTATTTTATTCTCTTTGCTTGTCAAGAAGCTTATAAAAAGTTAACTTTTTATAATTGTGAAAATACCATGCAGAGGGGTTACAATTAAATGGGCAAGATAATGAGTACATTTCTTATCAAGCATTGTAGCCTCCTCCTTTGTTTCCCCTTCCCACCGCCTCCCCCCATTGGATCCCCTCCCCCCCAAAGTTGTAAAGTTCGTTTTTCAACATAACGTCTTATACATCTCATTGTTGCATCCATATTTAAACAATTTGTTTTTTCCCTTCCCCTGCACAAATTATACCAACATCAAATACAGTGAAAGCAGGGGTTATAACGTGGGGGAGGGACATACAAAGCAACAAAGAGATCATCTCATAAATATGTTAGAAATAATTGCATAAAAGCAAAAAAAATTGAATACTTACCTTGGGGTTCATTTCACCTAACATCAACTTATCTGACCGTTTCTGCTTGTCTCAGACATATACTAGTTATTGCAAATAAGGGAAACCATGGGACCTATGTTTCTTTGGGCGTGGCTTACTTCACTTAATATAGCTAAGATATGGAACCAACCCAGATGCCCCCTCAGCAGATGAATGGATCAAGAAAATGTGGTATATATACACAATGGAATTCTATGCTTCCATCAGAAAGAATGACATTGTCCCATTTGTTAGGAAATGGAAAGACTTGGAAAAAGTTAACTTTTTGAGGAACCTTCACACTGCTTTCCAGAGTGGTTGAGGCCATTTATCAACTGGGTATTGGTGTTCCCTTTTGACCACATACTTGCCACCATCTTTGATCATTTGTTCTCTTGATAATTGACATTCTAACTGGAGAGAGGTAGACTTTCACTGTTGTATGGTTTGCATTTTCTTTATGGCCAGAGATATTGAGCATTTCATCATGTGTCTATGATCTAGGAATTCCACTTCTGTGTATTTACCCAAAAGATTACAAACCAGGAGGCAGAAAAGCCACCAGCACTACCATGTTTATGGCAGCATTATTCACTACAGCCAAGACATAGAATTACTTTTGATGCCCTTTAGTGGACCAATGGGCTAAGGAAATATATATAGTTAGTATACACAAACACAATTTTACTCATTCATTAAAATGAATATTTTGAAGAGGGGAAAACTTGGAAAAATTATCTTAATTGAAATAAATCAGGCCCAGAGAGAGAAAGGGTACATACTTTCCTTTATTGGAAGCTATAATATTTAGCCTATACATTTGTAAGTAAATATTCTAGGTGTTATGTAAGTTATAGAAATGTATTTAGTGAAAAATGGTAGATTCAAAGGAAATCTCAAATAGTATAATTCCTTAGAAAGAGAAAAAAATCATTGTTCAATAAACCAAAACATTGGGAAGTACTTGAAAGTGGGGGGGTAAGGTCAAGGGGAAAAGTGTAGACTACTGAAGTAGAGAAGCGTGGAAGATCTCAATCAAGAATTCAATGTATATTGTGCAAAAAGTGAAAGAATGAGTGGGTAGGGGAGACATTGGTGAGAATACTGAAAGGGATGACATTGTTCTATTATTTTGATTGACTATTATTTGAAGCTTCTATTTCCACTCTTCAGCCACATGGAAGTCCTGAATCTAAATCAAAACTATTCACAATACTGTGTTTTTACCTTGCACTATTTATAATGTTTAAACTTCTGAACTGAAAATGTACATCACGAGGTATGATTTCTTTTTGTAAAGACTTGAAATGCTTTTGATTTATACTTTCAGGGAAGAAATTTAAATATTTTCCCCATTAATTTATTGACATTTCACTGATAATATTCTTTAAAAAATTCCCTTTCTTTCAAATTATTTTTAAATAAAATACTCCCCACTTGGCTGCATTTCTGAAATGATTCTCCAATGTATTAGCATTAGGGTAAAGATGTCACCACAACCTGACCCTTCAACATCTTTACAAATACCCAAAGCTTTCGCTTACAAGTATTCACTAATATTTCAATAAAATTCAAATTTAAACATTTTTTCCTATAAGCATTAGATAGTTTTAATGTTTGAATCTATAGTTATAAGCTAGTGGTGAGTGATTTTAACAGAAAAAGCAATTAAAATATTTATTTAAAGAAAACTTATTAGAAAGTATTAACCTACTAGAAAATACTTATTTTACATTGAAAGGTAAATATATATGTGTATATATATATATATATATAATATTGTTAGTCTTATTTTAGATTTTCCAAGAAATATTTTAATCCATCAAATTTGAATGTTAGTTTCTCATGCTGTCATTCTGATGACTATGTCTTAAATTTACATAGTGTTTCCAGTTATAAGAAAATATTGTTGTTCTGATACTCAGCAGAACACAAGAAAAGTCCAGAGGCATTCAGTATTTTAAATTTCCCTTGTGGAGTCAGTCAGCAGAAAACACACTAAGCAAAAGAAAGTATCAAAATTAAACAATAACCACTAAAACTGAAAACATATTAACAAAATATTTAAAAGAGACCACATAAGAAAACTAGGAATCTAATTTCAAAAATACTAACCTTTCTGCTTATACAAGACTTTTAACAGTTGTGGAAATTACTTGGGAAGCAGCAGCCTGAATCCTCTGGGTCTAATGGGAAATGGAATAGTTGTCTAGTTTGGTAGGTCATAGAGAAAAGATCCAATTATACAGACAGCTTTTGGGACTAGTGAAAGGTGATTGAATACGATAACAACATTTTAAACACAATTATAAAAGAATATTTTAGTTTGGCTTAAAGTTACTTTTTTATTTTATTTTATTTTTTTATTTTTACATTGGCCTAATTCACTAAAAAGGAAATTTGGAAGACAAACAAAGAAATTGAGAAGTGCAAAAGTAATTCACTAGGCTGTAATAATATTTTGGCAGGCTAAATGTAATTCCCTATGGTGATTTGAATGTGTAGGTCCAAGAGATATTGTCTGGGTGCAAAGCAACCCCAAACACATTTTGTGAGTGTATCAGTCAGGCAACATAAATGCAAAATGAAATTGACAAATTCAATCTGACCCTATTCCCCAAGCATATTGGAAGTACATTTTGTGGGTTAGATTAAAATGACTTATGAAACAGGAATCCCATCTATATATTTTCTAAATTTTCTTTTCTATGAAATATTTTAAAGCAATTTCACAAATGTCATGGAAATATATAGTGCCTTTTCTCAGTGTATGAACTTTTTTATTGTTTTGTTTATTCCTACATAAAATTTTGCCTCTATTGCTCTGGAGAACTTCACAACAGTTTCTTTATAAAACATCATTTAAACATGTTCATAAAGAGTATTGTAAAGTGGGTTCAGCATTTTGTAATCTGTAATCTATGGAGGGGAGATTATTAGAATCTCTTTGTCTCTTACAGAACAGCTGTTTTTCTTCTCAGAAGACCAAACTTTAATCAGTCTTAAACTTTCTCCGAGGTTCCTCCATCTTCCTACTTTTCTGATCACTCCCCTCACTGAAGTATTTCTCCTTTATTAACCTCCCCCAAGGAATAGGTGACAACCCTTGTTTATTCTCTTGCTGATCTTCACTGTAGGTGAGACAGGCTCTAGATTGTTCTTTAAAGTCACATTATCAAATCTATTTCCCTATTCTAATTTAGTGATTTATTCATTAGTAATGCCAAAGTATTCTCAATATAATATAATGATATAATATAATATAATAATAGTATAATAATATAGTATAATAATAATATAATACATTGTTATTTTTCCTTTATACTGTTCTGTAACTAGAATAGAATGTTTTAAGGGAATTTTCTTGTAAATTACTTGTATGTGTAAGGCTCCACATAGAGTTCCCCTATGGCCCAGCAATCCCTCTTTTGTGCATTTACCCAACAATCACAAACAAGGTCATACCAAAGCTACCAGCATGGCCATGTTTATCACAGCATTATTCACCATACCTAAGATATGGAATCAACCCAGATGCCCCTCACTAGATGAATGAATCAAGAAAAAACAATATATATAATATTATATATATATGTATATATATATGTATATATATATACATATATATATATATATATATATAAACATAATGGAATTCTATGACATTGCCCCATTTGTTAGGAAATGGAAAGACTTGGAAAAATTATACTAAGTTAAGTAAGCCAGGCCTAAAGAAACAAAGGTCCCATGGTTTCCCTTATTTGCAATAACTAGTACCTGTCTAGGACAAGCAAAAAAGGTCAAAATTGCTGCTTAAACCAAGGAATAAGATAGGTCCTGAATAAGGTGAACTTAAACTTGATTTCAAACCATCATCTGGTTTCTATAAACCCACAATATGGTGAAGTATGTGACATAAATCTCTTGATATTAGTGTGGTCACACAATTTACAGCATAGGGGACAAAAACATCAGAGATGTGTAAAATGAGTACTATAAAGCTTTCTACGATGGCTTTGCTAGACTTACTGAAATGTGGAGAAAACAACATACTTCAGTTGATAATTGAATTTCTTTTTTATTTTGAGGTATTTATCTCACCAATTATTTCATTTATATACCTATTATTGTAACATTTACTTTTATTGAATATCTCTACCATGTAAACCATAAAGAATATGAGTACATTCCACAAAGAACAAAGGTAGTACAAAGGCATTCATGCTTTGGGAAACCAAACAATCTAGAGGAAATCTAAATCAATGGTTAAGGGTGCCTTAGAAGAAATGATGAAAAGTTAGAATTGTGAAATATAAATCTTAAAACAGGAGATGGGTCATACTGTTAGTTGTGCTTTTTTTTGGGGGGGGATGATAGTTTGAGCTTTAAACTCAGGATCTGATCACTGTCCCTGAACTTTTGTGCTTAACACTAACACCATTTGAGTGACAGTTCCACTCCCAGTCCATTTGGTGGTTAATTGTAGATAAGAATCTCATGGACTTTTCTGTCTGGATTGACTTTAAACCATGATCCTTCAGGCCCCTTAGTATCTAGGATTATAGTCCTGAACTTATTTTTAACGTTGTGGTTATGTCATTAGGTTGACTCTTTTAGTTGTGTGTTTTTTTTAATAGTAATATATATATACTATCTTCCAATGTACACATTTTATCAAGACCTTCATAATAATTGTATTTATATAGAGTAAACATATTTATTTTAAAATACAGCATATTGTTTAACCTTTTTTAGAAAATTTTCAAGCCAAAATAATACACTTAAATTACATTTCTTATTTATATTGATGGTCAGTATATATTCAGAAAGCTTTCATATAGTCTTCTCTTTCATATAGTCTCCCTTTCATACAGTCTTCATATAGTTTTATAAGTTGTGCCAAACTTACACAAATATGAAAAATCCATGGAACTATAGGTCTGAAGGAAATTCTGGGACATAGTAGGAAAAAGTTTGAGGGGAAAGGTTTTTAAATGGAAAAAAAGTGAAGAATTAGGGAACATATAGTGCCATCCTAACCAAAAATCTTGATCAGCACTATGATCATAGTAATAGGGATTAGACAAGTTTCTTCTGAACAAAGTTTGATTCTTTCAGGGCTATAATAATAATAATATATTATATATAATATTATTATTATTGTCGGTCATTGGGCCTGGGTGCTATCCCTCAGCTCTTCAGCTCAAGGCTAGCACTCTACCACTAAGCCACACCATCACTTTTAGCTTTGTCTGTTTATGTGGTATTCAGGAATCAAACTCAGAGCTTTCATGCATGTTAGGCAAGCACTGTACCCTAAACCACATCTCTAGCACTATCACTGGCAATTATGAAGGGAGTTGGGGCCAGGCACTAGTGGCTCATACCTGTAATCCCAGTTATTCTGGAGGCTGAGATCTGAGGATCATTTTTCAAAGTCAGTCCAGGCAGAATGTGCCCATGAGACTCTTATCTCCAATTAACTTCCAGAAAAATTGTAAGTGCCTCTGAAGCTCAAAGTGCTAGAGCACTAGCCTTGACACAAAGACATTTAGGGACAATGCCAAAGCACTTAGTTCAAGCCCACAACCGATTAAAAAAAAATAAGAGTTTGGGATGGAAGTGATTTTTTGTTTGTTTTTGTTTTCCACTTTTCTTCCATTCAATTCTTTTTTTTTTCTCCATTTAATTTTGTCAACTATTCATTTAGAACAAAAATCACAGTTCTTAAAAGTTTTTGGAGATGAGACTTCCTGCAACATACATCTTTTTGTTCCTCTTTCCCTTTGCTTATTATTAATGAATAAAATTTATTTGAAAATGTAAATTTTATTGGATATGATAAAAAACTCATTTAAGTTTTTAGTACTTCACTTTTAACTAATGACAAATTAAAATAATTCTTCCCCTTTCTTTGTATAAAAGTTGAGTAGATGTCACATCTTTTCTGAAAGATTTGGTTGATCAGAATTCTTTTTGTCACCACAAAGTGACAGAATATATTGACTTCAATAGTGTAAACATTTTCCTGATGTCTCTAATCAGTCCTTTGTTATTCAGTCAACAAGACTTAATTGTGGGAAGTAGTTTTGATAGAAGGTGTGATATTACTTCCCTGTTTCACTCATTGCTTCCAATATATTTTCAGTGCTGTCATCAACTCCTCCAAGGGAAAGAAATTTTAGAGAAGGATGAGAAATAGGAGAGTGGAGATGTTTGTACCTGTGTGGGGGGCTAGGCTTGATATTAACTCTTTCTGGAGTAATTATGTCCACATCCTTTCCTGACGATTTTGCTTCCTTGGAAGGTTTCCTCCAACTTCTCCACATTTTAAAGTTCTGACTTGCAAATATTTCCTTCCATACAGAATTTTCTACTATGGTATACTAGAAAAGAGTGAATATATTAGATTGCTTTTAAAGACTTCCTTGTTAAAATCACATAATATTAACATATTCTTACGTGCATAGAAAAACTCCTGTGTACACATGCTAATGGGCATGCACACATGCTTACATTGTTCTCTTAATATGGGATCTGATCTGAGTGGCCTGGATTCAGATACATAAATTTGCAGAGAGATTAACAAAATTTTCAATATTTTATGAATGTCAACTGCTACTGATTTATATGAGGCCTTAAGATTGTAACCCAAACTGTATATTCACCATATCACAACCTTCTTTTCTGTCCATGCCTTTAAGCATTCTTCATAATGCAACCACTTAAGTAGAGGACACGACTCAAGTAACAGATCATCTGCCTAAGAAGCACCAGGCTCTTAGCTCAAACCCCAGTATCACTAAATTCTCACACAGAGACACACAGACACATAGACACACAAACACACACACACACACACACACACACACACACAGCCATTAGTGATCTGTCTGAAATAACAGTGTAATAATGGCATCTCCATTTAAAACCCAGTCATATATTACTATTTGTCTTAGAAAATTATTTCTAATAAAAGTAGTAACTCCTTTTGTATAACTACTTAAAGAAAATATTTTTTAAAGCCTGTATAACGATTTTGTTTGGATGTTTTATATTCTGTACTCCTTAATTTTCCCTAGATTTTCTTTGTATAACTCACTGTTTGCTTTGTTTTAAAATTTAAACCTATTTATTAATAAACAATGAAATGTTACAGAATGCCAGGTACTCTTGTTTATGACTATAATTAAGTCAATATATCCACACTGGAGTAAACTATTCTGTGCATAAATCAATTTTTATATATTTTTAATTATTAGAGAGCTTTAGGTTTATATGTTTATCTTCATTTACAGATTACCAATTCCTCTGTGATTCTATATGTTTATTTGTCAAAGAAAGGTTGAGCTCAGTTTTATAGGTCTGTGTTCAGTCAATAAAAACATAGATAATGGCCCCTAATAGGTAATAAAAGCCTCAGATGATTACCTACAAACTTTAATTAAATTTTATTTTAAGGATGTATGACCTTTATGGAGGATTGCTGAAAAGGATATGAGGGTTATTTTTATTAGGCCTAACTGCTCTGTGGCAAAGATCACAAGTGCATTTTGCACATTATGCAAACTTTCTGAAACCAGATGAAAAGTAAAGCATGCATTGCACTTGGGTATGTGCTTTTGGTGAAAAAAAAAACACCTCATTTTTCTTCAGTTGTCTAATTGATTGTTCACAAAATTAAACTAACTCTAGTTTATCTACTTTTAAACTTCCATTGTTCTATCAATTCAGCTTAGTGGTAGCTTTGATGTAAATCCCATTATCTTCAGTTTGTTTCAAGTATATCAGATTTTTGTCCTCTATTACAATGGAATTACTCACTTTAAAATACCTAACCAAACACAACAAAGTATTTAGGCAACAGAAGACTATTTTGACTTTGGTAAATGAAAATGGTTGTGCTGGTAGCATTAGTGTGGCCTTTTGTATGGTACCAAATAAATGTCCAGGAATCAATCACTTGGAAGCTCTGTTTAGTCTTTTCAAGAACCTTCATACTGCTTTCCAGAACAGTTGAACAAGTTTGTTCAATAAACTTGTCCCTTTGATCACATGCCAGCCAGCATCTGTTATTGTTAGTATTCTTGATTATGTCCATTTGGACATAATAATATGGAGTGAGGTAGAATCTCAAGGTTATTTTTATTTCATTCCTTTTATGGCCAGAGATATTGAACATTTCTTCATCTGTCCATTGGCCATTCTAAATTTTTCTGAAGTCTCCCAGTGTCCCTTAGTATAAGAATGGATTCAAACAACATGGCCTGAGTGAACAAAATAGAATTCTACTCATCTATCACAAAGAATGATATTGTAATGTTCGTAAGGAAATTGAAAGACTGAAAAAATTATAATAAGCAAAGTAAGCCAGACAAAGGAAAACACAGATTGCACTGTTTCTGTGGTAACTAGACTATGCCTATAAATCTACAAGTAAATACATTGGATGGTTAAAAAAAAAAGAGGAAGAAAGTAAAAACTACATTGTGACATGAAAAACTTATACCAGTCCCCAGGCATTGACACACAGTGAATCCAAAGGAGGATATATTTTAGCAGACAAATACAACGATGAATTATCTAAGTGCATCTGATTATACAAAATATTATTTATCAAAATAAATTCCAGGAAATGGAAACTTTTTGTTTGTTTTTGCTTTGAGGCTGTTTTGTTTTATTTTCCTATTGTCTATTCCTCTACCTGCCTTTGGTAGTGTAAGAGGGAGATCACAGAAATGGTGGGACCAAAGGAGAACAAATGCAGCAGTGCTACCCAATTACACGGTGTTGAAAATGAACTATATAAGCTGTGGGTGGTGATGGGAGGGAAAAACTGTGAGAGAGATAGAGGGAAGGGTGGCATTGTTGTAAAACAAATATCCTCTTCATCTGACTTATGAAACTATAACCCTTCTGCATATTTCCTTTACAAAAAATGTTAAAATGGACAAAAAAGAAAAATTTTGAAATCTCTTCTTCTCCTGAGATTTTTGAGAGAACAGTGATCAAATCAATATTGATGTCCTGTAATCCTTCCTACATGACAAATAACACATACAGGTTCATCTAGCTGATAAGATATTATACATTTGTTCATTTATTTTTTTACAGATGAAGAACATATCTCTCAGAAATGCATTGGTAATTTAGGATGTCTTTTAATTTAGTATGTCTTTTCTCTTAACCACCAAAATTCTAATGGAAGAATTTTACAAAAACAATATGTAAAAGAAATATATACAAATATTTACCAAAGGTAGAAATAGAACCTAGGTGATGTTTATTGGCATTGAGGATAATGTTTTTAATGAGTAAAATTTAACCTGAATCCTATAGCATAGGAAGGAAGCAGATACACATAAATTAGAGAATGGCCATTAAAAGTTTTTAGCATAGTCATTTTAAACAGAAGAAGCTTGCTATATCTAGAAGTAAGTAAGAGACTCAATGGTGTATAGCTTTGTTTGAAAAGATGCAAAAGATAAGTTCTTTTAGGTCAAGTGAGAGATGATTAAGCTTGATATTGTTAACTTTGATAGCATTTTGAAATTATTCCAGATAGAATGGGAAATCAAAAGAGAATTTCCAGTAGAGGCAATAAACAATATTTGACATGCACTTTTAATAAAAATTTATTGATTTTCCTGTGAATAATGTATTTTGTACAAGCATAAGCAGGAAAGAATACCTTATGGTTCTTTTAAAAACTTAATAATCTTAAAGCTGTTATGTCCACAGAAAATTTAGCACTAGGATTTGCATTATGTTTTCTCCATTTTCTCAATGCATTCATTTACTACAAGAAATTTTGGTTAATTTCAAGTTTAACAGCTTAGGAGAAGAATAAAGGCTACGAAAAGCACCTAGATGAAAGTATTTACATAAAAATTAGTTTTCATTTTCATTTAGGAACGTATTGATAAGGAATATCTTTTTTTTTTTTTTTGTCGGCCGTGGGGCTTGAACTCTGGGCCTGAGCACACTATCCCTCAGTATTTCAGCTCAAGACAAGCATTCTACCTCTTGATCATAGCATCACTTCCGCTTTTCTAATGGTTTATTGGAGATAAGAGTCTCACGGACTTTCCTGCCCAGGCTGGCTTGACAAGAAGAAATAAGTTGATGGTCAGATAAGTTGATGGTAAGCGAAATGAACCCCAAGCTAGCCTTTTCTTCTTATTCTTACAAATGCTGTAAAACTTTGGAGCTGGTTTTATGCAACACATAGCTTATAGAGTTAATTCTACTGTGTTTTCTACAATTTATATGAGAATGAAGAAAAACAAGCATCCTTTTGACAATGACAAAAACTAACACCTAACAGAGGCCTTATGGATGACCTATGAATTTGGCAAACTCCTCATAGCACAAACGTAAATGTGAAATTCCACCTGAGAGATGAAAATGATCTCAGAAAGAGTTGTTCTTAGAAAATCCATGAATGTTTGTTCTGAAATATAAAAGTAATGTAATTTTCTTGATTGCATTTTCTACTTTTAACA
This sequence comes from Dipodomys merriami, assembly GCF_024711535.1. Taxonomy (NCBI): domain Eukaryota; kingdom Metazoa; phylum Chordata; class Mammalia; order Rodentia; family Heteromyidae; genus Dipodomys; species Dipodomys merriami. The sequence goes on from NW_027206179.1 coordinate 47,625,689, forward strand.
AGAAGACTTAAGAATTCAACATTTATTTTTATAGTTCATGGAAAGAAAAAATATTTCCCCTAAGAACAGGCATAATGTTCCTCATTAACAATGAGAAGTTCCAGTTTTTTGCTATGGTAAAACAATGGTGCAATGAACATTGTTAAATATGGAACCAAACACAGATGCCCCTGAATGGAAAATATGGTGTGTCTATTTGTGTGTGTGTATGTGTGTGTGTGTGTGTGTGTGTGTGTGTTTGTTTGTTTGTTTATAATGCAATTCCATGCTTCCATTAGAAAGAATGACATTGCCCCATTCATAAGAAATTGGAAAGAATTGGGGAAAAATCATATTAAGTGAAGTAACGCAGACCCAAAGAAACATACATAGGCTATGGAGCCTCATTTGTAATTATTCATACTCTTCTAGGATAGTCTTAGCAGAGGATCACAATAGTTCAATAGCTATGTATGTCTAACTACATAAAATGATGCTAATCAAAATAAACTTCAACATATAGAAACAAGAGGTTTTTGTTTTTGTTTTTTAATGAATTGTGTGAAGCTATTTCTTTTCATTTTTGTTTTTCTTTTGTTCCTTTGGTTTATCCCCTGTTGTCGCTGATTTTTTATTTTTATTTTTAGTACCTTTGTCTTCTATATATGTTTATCTTATTTGGAACGGAAAGGGGAATAATAAAATGGTGAGTCAAAGGACAAAGATTGAACCCATGCAACAGTGATACTCACTATGTTGGAAAGGAACTTTACAACTTGGGTGGGAGGGGAATAGAGAAGAGGGAAAGTGGGAGAATTCAAGGGAGGGGTTTCATCAGAAATGGACTCATTACATTACTTATGTATCTGTAACCCTTCTGACATCACCTAGACCATAAAATTAAATTAAAAAGAAAAACAAACAATGAGAGGTACATAAAACCAAGGCTGCTTTTCTTTTTTTATTAAGATAAAAAGAATCATCAAAGTTTAATTTGAACTGCATATGCAGCAATTGCAAATATTTACCATATGAATTTAACATGTTGAAAGATAGAAGCATAATCACTTCTTATGGATCCATATATAAATTCCAAAAGTATTGAATCATCTATGGTAGCTTCAGTGGCAGTTAACTTGTGTTCTGTAAGTCCACTAACATATTGGAGTAATCAGTTCTACTGTTATACTTCTATTTTTGCTAAAGGGGGTAAAAACAAAAATGATCTCCTTCTTACATATTTTCATATTTTTTTTCTATTTCCCATAATGTTTTTATTAGAACTTTTTTCTACTTTCTGAATTGTGAACTATTCTTAGCTAGTGAGAATTTAAAAATGTCTCATAATGGATTAAACTTTTTAACCTTCAATCAAGCAGCTTTATATTCACATAAGTTTTCTTAAAATATCAGAATTGCTCTGAACAAGTATTTTGATTGACTATTTTATAATGCATTTTCAACTCTTAAATAAGGATATAATTCTAACTCCTTTTTGCAGTGGTTTAGTTTCCCCACAAGTGGAGAAGACCTCTGGACTGCCAAATCAAACTGTGCTTGATGAAGAAGATGATGGAATACATTTCTTTGTAATGGCATGCTATTAAAAATTTACACATCTGCTTCAGGGAACCTGCAGGAGCTTCAAGACTTCCATCTAGAGATCTTGATTCTATAGATGAAAGAAAGTTAAAATATAGCACTTCCAATTCTTTTTTTTCTCATTTTGTATGAAAAAATCCAGGCCAGACTTTTATCCCCACCACAGAACTTCATTAAATCTATGCTACAATTAACTTCACTTTGCTTTAGCCAATGCTTAAATATTTGCTTGTCATTTTGTTTGTCAGCCATATTGGAACCACAGTTACAGGCTAAAATGTCCAGATCCTCAGTATAATTGAAAAATTCTAGTGGAAGTCTGATAAAAATATGAATTTAACATTTCTAAACCTTATTCACCCAAAATCCATATATCCTGCAAACTTTGTCAAATCAGGTCATGACAATCTTATTCTTTTAATTCTTCATGCACAATTTTTTAGGAGAATTTAATATTTTACTATGCTTGCCCTTAGAAACCTGTCAAAAATTTTTGTTCATGCTATTTAAAAAATAATTCAAATTTCATCACTATTTGCCTCTCCAAGGATAGTTTCAGGCCTGAATTACCAAGATTCCACTCTCCTAAAGAGTAATAAGGAATTTAAAAAAATCTCTTACTCTGTTATAATCAAATTTTGTATGATTTGCTATTTACTTCCTTCAGTTTATAATAAAAGTTTATCACACTAGTGACAAAATTTCTTGAAAATTTAACCCATCTACTTAAAAAAACACATACACAGAGAAATAGATATACGAACATAGTATTGTTATCTTCTATGTTGCACTAACTACTGTCAGTAGATAGAGGATAGATACTTGCTATTTAACTACTAACATGTAAGACTTTACATTTCATACTCGTTATACAAAATAAACTCTTGTAAATTTGGGCAGAAAGTAACATATAACTTTAAAACGTGTTTATATGTGGAAAAACTCTGTATAGATTCCTCCACAGTAATTGTATTTAACTGATAACTACCTGGCCTTGAGAATGAACTTTAATTTTAGAACGTTCACAGATCATTAGAGCTTGAGAAAGGTCAGATTTATTTCATATGTGGGAAGTTTATAAATAACTTCTCACCTGAACGTTAACTGTGTTGAATTACAAATGTCTAGAAATAATTTGCTCCTTTCAAATTGAAATATGAAAAATAATATCTCTCTTCTTGGTTCTATCCTAATCCAGTGAGACATTGAATCATAATATAAGCAAAAGTAGCCATGTTTATATTATTAGTCAAGGCCTTGGAGTTCTGTAGCTTCTGTCTCTGTGCCTCATGAAATGTGGAAGCTATTAGGAGGTCCAAAAACATTCAAAACAAAAATTTTACAAATAAGAACAGGTTACTCATCATTGGTCCATCTGAATTCTTAGCGGGCTCTCAATTTCAAGTAGGAGTCATGTTAATGAGGACATTTTGGAAGACTGACTCATTTCAATGCTTTTTAGCTAACACCACATTACACAAAATGATTCAATCATAGAAAATAAGAGTTTGGTTTTGGGCTATTTTATTTTGGATTAATAGTTTTATACAGAAATGTGTAACAACGCCACATTACTTAAAGGAACCAGCTCTCACTTCTTTTTTTTTCAATGTTATATTCTAATAACATTCCATACTTTGTAAGAGTTTCTACCATCAGGTTAGAAATGAGGGAAATGAAAAAAGGAAAGTATATCTTTTATGAATTGCATTCTTGATGCAACACTATGTATCGTTTCCCCAATTCCCACTATCAGAAAATGCTCAATAAAGTACCATGCAAGTATAAACTCTGGAACTGAGGTTAGAGAACAAATCAAGAGGGGATGATGCAACAACATCTTCCACAATGGGGTGAAAGCACAAACAACTCTATTACCTTCTTTTTCACAGAAAATTAAGCAAGAGCATTCATAAAATCTGATGGTTTACATTTTAAAGAAGTAATCTTGAGAAAAAGTTCAATGTTAAATTTAGAATTGATGTGAATGTGTATGTTTCTGAATCCAAATATGATGGTAGAATCTAATATTTTATGGAATTGAAATGAATAGTTCCCTTTCAGTAAGGTTCTATTTAAGTCATGGACAATTTGTGAAAAAAAATGAAATTCTTCCATTGTGCTACTATTTAGTTCCTGCAAAAAGATATGTGTGTATTGAAGAAATTAATGAAAAGACTGCATAGTAGAGGGTGGGCTTATCACTTACCAGAAAAATAATGGAGACAAAGGGCATAGAAAATAGCAACATGAGGTAATCATGTAATGAACTTTTAGTAAGGTAAGAATAGTAAAGCAAAACATGTCAGAAGGAAAAATTAAGTGGAAGAAAATGAGACAAGTATACAATTGCTATTTATTTAAAAATTAAACTAAACAGTTTTAAATAAATTAAACTAGCTTTAAATAGACTATTGAAAAAATTAAAGTGCTTTATTAGTATATTTTGCAGTGTTTCATTTCCATATGTACCCAATGGATCTTCATCAAACTCACCCTCTCCATCACTTTTGATTATCCCCTCCTAAAAATTTTTGACAAGATTCATAGTGTTCTAATTTCAGACAATGAAGTAAAGTACTATGATCATATTCATTCTCATTCTCGCTCTTTGTCTTCTTCCCTTCTGTTCTCTTTCTTAACCTCCTCTCTGTCTGTCTGTCTGTCTGTCTGTCTGTCTCTCTTTAAGGCACACATACATTCCTGTTTGACTTTCATGCTCTTTAATATTTTAAGTGTATGCTTATTGTACCAAGGCATTACACCATTTTATTTCAGACATTACTGTTATATTTTTGTGATAATGTGCTAGCATCACAGAAAGTTCAGAGTACCTAAATTCCATTGTATCTATGAAGAAGGTTTTAGAACCAAAATTTATAAGGTATTTTCAAAAATTATTTTGGCAAAACTGTTTCATTTGAATTTCACTTAATCAGAATAGCAAATCACTCATCTTCCAGAAAGGGCATACATACAGATCTTCACTGAATGCTGAAGAATGTGGTCAAGTATTTTATGCACTGAAACCAGTAAGAAAATTCTGCACTCTGCTTAAAAATAAACAATGAACTGCATTTTGCTCAAAACAATTTGTAACTAATGTGTAGGGTCATTACAATGATTAATGATTCAATTTGTTGAGTGTCTTAGTACTATGTTAATCCAATGTCAGTGCAATACAAGAGTTTACCTTTGCTGAGTGAATACAATGATAATAATCTTTATATCTTACAAGAGATTCCCCGTAGACTTTATTTAATTCCCATCTGCGGCCTTCAAAAATAAAGGCTAATAGGTGACATATATGAAAGTGTGTGTTTTTACCTGTGCTTCTTTCTCTTTGATATTTCTGTACATTTTTCTGTATGGATTTCACCTGAATACCAAAGTATTATCTCATTCTTTAATACATCAAGGCATTCATCATTTTCTTAATTCTACCTGAAACCAATGGTCGTGAAGAATTATGACCTATGATAAAAAGTAGCATATTATATTTCCTGGAATTTTCTATCAATCTATGCTATATCTATTTGAAGCTTTTGTACTCATATTGTTTAAAAACTCATAGTAGTCACCAATACACTGATTTGTAAAGATATAGAGAAAAATATATGTTGAATATTTTGCATGCTCTATGTTAAATTAAGCCCAGGCATCAAAATTTTAACTTTAGCTCTCAGCATGGGCTGGGAAGGTGGCTCAGTGGTAGAATGCTCGCCTAAGAACAAATGGGAAAAATAATTTCATTAATAATCGATGACATATTGTACACATAGGTGCCTGGAATTCCGTTAGTATTTTATTCTATGCTAAGAAAGTGCATGTAATATATTCTTTCCACAAAATGATAAACTAGTTGATGAAAAGAACATGTTAAATAGATTTAATCATTTTCCAACATGTATTTCAGAAAATCATGTTTTACATAGTATATGAAGTTTTGTTAGTCACTTAAAATAATTACTTAGCTAAATTTAGTTAATGTTAATTAGAGGCTTAATATGAGTTGTTGATATAGGTAACATGATTCCTAGGAGGAAATAAGTCTTTAACATAGATGACAATAACAATCTTTGCATGTACTTCAAATGCAGTTGGTAAATTATTACTATACTTTAAAAAATTAATTTTATTTGTCAAGGTGATATATGGAAGGTTTACAGTTACATATGTAAGGTAGTGAGTACATTTCTTATAAGTACCGTGCGCTAACCGATTGCACCACTGGAGCTCCATAGTGAGTACATTTCTTGTCCAACATTGTTACCCCCTCTTTCATTCCCCCCCAGTTTTCCTCCTATTACTGTACTTAAGTTTTCCCCAACAGGGAATTTCTCTCTTCTAAATAAAACAGTATGAAATAACCTTGAATATCCTAATTTGAACAGTGAATTTCAGGAGAGGAATACAGGCCATATAGAAAAATTATTTCTTATCCTTACTCTCTAGCCACTTCCACATGAGTGCTATATTATTTTCCTTTCACTCTGTAATAAGTTATCACATATTTAAGAATTTAAAAAATGCATAATTGTCTTGAGTTGGAGTCTGTTATGCTAATTGTAATGTGAGTAGAGTTGTCTTATTCATCAAATAAAATATAGAATGTTTATTCAAATATATATGTATATGCCAGAAAATAAAATACTGGATGATGCTATTTTCTAGACATATTAGAGGAGACATAGGTCAATAATTCAAGGAGCTATTTGATTTGATTAGATTAAAAATTTGCTGTTTATTTTTCTGTTTTTTAAAAAACCATAACCAATTCTTTATTGTATACAAAGCTTTTCATTATGATAACTTTTGGAATTTAATCAACAAAATTCAAAACAATTTCCTGAAGTCAAACATTTTTTAATGTTAATTCCTTTTTCTTTTCAGTCGTGGGGCCTGCTGTCCCTCAGCTCTTCTGTACAAGGGTAGTGCTTTACCATTCGAACCATAGCACCACTGGAGGCTTTTTCTGCTTTTATGGTGCTGAGGTATCGAACCCAGGGTCTTATGCAGGCAAGGCAAGCACTCTACCACTAAGCCACCTTCCCAGCCCCAATGTGAAGTATTTTCATAGAAGGAATAAAGATTAATGGTAAAAGGAAATTGTTTCCATTTTTAAATTAATAAATCGAATAACTAATGTAAATCTTATATGGATGTGTTTCCTAAAATACAAGATGTATGCACCTTGACTCTCCATGTATAAGCTTAAAAGATATATAGAAAATTCAATTTCTTTATTCTTTTTACTGAGAATAATTATATATAACCAAGAAAATCTTGGAAGTATGTATATTAAAAAGCAAAGGACCTAAATATATTACCATTTTTTAAAGAGCTCCAGGCATTCTAAGCAATTATAGAAAACAGCAAAGTTGGAAAATTGCTTATTCTTATAGTTATGCAATTTTTGTTTGAGCATGCCCATGGCTCTCAATTTCTAGAAAAGCTGCAGTTTTATCTCATGCAAGAGGGATCAAGAATTTATCTTCACAATAGGATTTAAGCATTTTTCCAGGGAAGCTATGAACTTTAAAAATGTTTCACACTACATAAACTGCTGAGGAATGGCTGTAAGTTATTTGAGCACCCACGTGTGGAGAGTAAACATGAAACATTTGGTCTCAAATATTGTGATTTCAATTGATTTTTAGCTTCACATAATCATTGCATAGACAGTCCATTAAGCACCATCAAAATTATTACAGATTGGATGAGATTGGTGACTTTTAACCGATGCCTCCTGAACACATACACCTAACACATATAGACACATGTTTTGATAAAATACAAAAGACTGTTGTTCAAATAATTTTACACTATAGGAGAAGGAAACTTTGATCTAGCCAACTCTTGAATTTCACAAAAATGTTTTTCCAATAGCATAAAAATTCACAAAGTACAATTGTATCTTTTTTGTATGTTTTTCATTGTAAAAATGCTGTACAGAGGGGTTACAGCTACATGAGCAAGGTAATGAGTACATTTCCTAAGGAGCATTGTTGCCTCCTCCTTTGTTTTCCACCTACCATCAATTTTTATATTTATTTTACTAAAATTATTTGTATTTTTTGTAATTGTCTTCTTCATTCTGAATCACCTTTCCCAACCTTGTCTTTGTACTGTAGGCATTCCATTAAAGTCAGAGAGTATTCATTTACGTGTTTACTGGCTGCATTCTTCTTTGTTGAACTGCCAAATTAGGAATGCTGGAAGTCTTTCTAATGCTGAGTTTTGAATACAATGAACATGCTTCCACAAGAAACTTATTTTTTAAGTGGTCCATATCTCTGTGCTTTTATAACATGTCCATTATGTTTCTAAATATAATTATAAGCTTCATTGAAAATTTACTAATTTCATACTCTATGAAACCACTACATTAAATAATGATATTATTAATATATTAATAAACTAATAACATATACTTACATAGTTTATGGATTTTAAAGTCAATAACTTAGCAGAAAGTAACATAAGATAGTGAACATAATAATATATATAAAATCAAATATTTCTGATCTGAAAATAGATAAATTATGTAACTGTATATGATAAAGGAAAGTTATGTTGTCAGAGTATTATTGGAAATTAAAATATTTAATTGTTTCAAAAGAAAGTGAGAAGGTACAATTTAGTCAGTAAGCTAATTGGCTTCTGATCTCTAACATGAAGATACATTTAATAATCTTTCACATTTGTGTCCCTCAGCATGATACTAGATGTTATCTTCAAAATGTGTTCCATAGTCAAATATGTTTTATAAAAAGTGAAATAAAACATGTTAGACATATTTTCTTATTCATACTTTCTTTAATGTTAATTGCAAAGTGAGTAGGGTTGTCAATCATCAAATAAAACAGAGAATGTTCATTTAAATATAAATTTAAGGTAAACAAATAATTGTATGCACTGTAATGAGTATAAATTTTTCAATACTTTGAAGATATTGATACTAAGCATTTGTCCATTATTTATTTGACAATCAAGTTTCATTGGGGACATTTTATCTAAGAGTCTAATTTGAGAATGTCTCTATTTAACTTATCCTGTATTACCTGTCACCCCTACTTGTGAGTATCCAAGGAGGTACAATTTGTTTTGTTTTGTTTTCCAAGTTAGAGATTATTGACAAAACTTTGATTATCACTTTCAGAGAGCATCTCATTAAGAAGATAGTCTTAATACTAAATCTCTTGAATTTAAAAATTCAAAATTTCTAACTTGAGGTTGATTGAAGAAAACTGCAAATAATATTATTCAATTAGTATATATCCACTACATTCAGAGAGAAACAATACATGAATGCACTTACTAATTCTCAGTGATGAATGGTATAGCTCCTATTTTTCCAAGGTTGTAGTCAGTTTTGGAGAGCTAACTAAATCTTTCAGTTTTAGGTCAAAGAGTTCAGTTTTGAATACAAGTACATCTTTGCACATCTCTACCACTTTAAAATTACAATAAATATATACATTTATGTAAAATAGAATGTATTACTTTTTGCAAAATGTTTTTAACATTACTTTTGAGATGTTTACAATTATTTTATCAGTAGTGAATTTGTAAGAATCTGGTTACAAATATTTGTGTTTTGTTAGTGAAGTAATGTAAATTTGTTCTGAAAACCCTTAAGAAAAATCATCTTCCATTTATGTTTTCACTAATAATGTAAAATAAAACTTCAAGTCATTCAAAGATGGAGTTTCTTTTTAAAAATGAGCATTCTTTTACATTAGGGTACTTTTATGTAGATTTCTACTTAAAATTGTAAAGTATCAAGATAATAAGTTTCATTTTATGTAAAACTTATTTATGCTTGCATTTTGAGTAGTAAAATTGATGCTTAGATGAAAATTGGTATACTCAGATTTAGTATTAGAAAGTCTTTAATTCTAATTTATTCCCTATACTCTCACGGATATAGAGCTCTATAAACATAAGCATTTTCCTTTGAAAAGGTAAATTGTAAATACACTTTTTAAAGTTGTTGTAGGTCCATCATTTCAAAGTGCTGTATGGCAAGTTCTGAAATGGCTGTGTCCTGAATTCTGGGTGACTAGATGTGTAACATTGCTTACCAGATGCAATTGGAGTCTGAAAGGCATTACTGCAGACATTTCATAGGTGCAGAGATATAATGGCAGATGTGACAGCCATAATAAGAAAGTCTGCAGGCTAGTTCTTTAAATTACAAGAAATGAGAACCAGGAATAGGTAGCACTTCAGAAATAGGAGTTTTTATACCTGAATTGTCCTTTAGCCTGCACACACTATGCTTCCGTGTTCAAATTAACATTGCTAGCTAGACAGTGAAGAAGATTTCAATTCATATAAATTCAAAAATGATGGGAAAAAACTTAGTAGACTAGTTTTCTTCTTTAATAATATTCAGGAACTAAAGGGAGAAATAGACTATAATAATACTGGTGTTTATTTCTCATAAATATATTTTTATTACAGAATTTCTGCTAGAAATATCATTGGTGTTTTACTAAAAGAGGTAAATGTATAGAAATTGAATAATGTGACTGTTTAATGTGTATGTATTTATTTGGATTTGTAATTTTAGGAATAGATAGAAATAATAATTATATATTCATATCTAAAAATAAAGAATATAAAAATAAATGATATCACTTATTATAATTTTGTTATTCTACCAAGACACTAAAAATCCAAGAGGACAATATTCCAGAAATCAAAATAAGTATAAATATATATGCACATATTTGTCATACTTATATGTCTCCAAATATCTGAATATCTAAAATTCAATTAGTAATCTTGTATAATTGATGTAATCTTATTGAAATGTCCGTACACTTTGTGCTTACCTCACGAGATTAAAAACATGTTTTTTATTGCTGTACCTGTTTTTTTGTTGTTGTTGTTGTTTCTCTGTTTTGTACCAATCTGAGTCTAGAACTCAGTATCTGGCAGTGATCTGTAACTTTTTCCCACAAGAGTAGTGCTCTTGCACTTGACCCATAGCTCCACTTCCAGAAATTCATTTGTTTGCTTAGGATGGCTTTGAACGAAGATCCTTAGATTATTGCCTCTTGAGGAGATAGGATTTCAGACATGAAGTACTGGCACTCAGAATGTAATTTAAAGTAAACATTTAAAGTAACATTTAAAGTAAATCATATAAATGATTATTTATAACTAATTGTAAATATGATGATAAAATGAATTGGGACATATTGATTCATGAATGCCATGTAACTAAGAGATTATGTCCTCCTAAATAGGTGGGTGTATAAAGTATATGGCCCAATGTATATCTTTTTTAATCTTTCCTGTAAATCTAGAACATATGTCCAAAAATGGCCTGTATTGTTTTTTTTTATAGTTAAATAACTTTATTAACATAGTCAAGCCATGATTAACAATTACATCTGTTACATCATCTAAATGTAAATACAAAATTATGACAGTACAATATATATTCTCTACATGATCCAAAATATTTGGTGGCCCCCCAAAAAACTATCTTTAAAATTCAACAGCTTATAAAAAATTAAAAGCTTATTCTATCTAAAATGAAGATTTATTAGCACAAAGTTAGACTTCAAGAAGTATCAATGTAGTACACTTTGAGAAACAATATCAGCAATTACATGTACTTGGGTTTTGTTTTGTTTTTGGTCCAAGTTAGACTTCAAGAAATATCAATGTAGTACACTTTGAGAAACAATATCAGCAATTACATGTACTTGGGTTTTGTTTTGTTTTGTTTTTGGTCAGTCGTGGGGCTTGAACTCTGGGCTTAGGTGCTGTTCCTGCACTCTTCAGCTCAAGGCGAGCGCTCTACCACTTGAGCCACAGGGCTACTTCCGGTTTTCAAGTGGTTTATTGGAGATAAGAGTCTCACAGATTTTCCTGCCCGGGCTCCTCAGATCTGTCTACTGAGTAGCAATGATTACAGGCGTGAGCCACCGGCGCCCTGATTGAGTTTATTTTTGAGGAGTATTCACTCCTCCAGACATGACAGGGTTTGGAAGAAGTTGAGAAGATGTGAAAAGATACAATATGGTATCAGGCTAGTAAAATGTGTTGAAAATGGTCATATAGAAAATTGACAAGGCCTAGTAATACATGTAGCACAGAAGAGCTGTCACCTTATTGGATTGGTCATGTATTAAGTTATAAAATGTAGAAAACTGGCAAGAAAGAATAGACTCTGGTTTGTTTAGAATTATGTCAAGATTGACTTGAAATAAGAAACAATGTTTCAATTTGCCAAAACCATTGTCTTTAGTGGTAAGCATACCACTGAATAATTTCCTTTCTAAAATAAGCACAAATCACCCTATAATAATTAAAATATGCTATGGGTTAAGAAATCTGAAGTTTTAATTGGTTTCTGGTCTTAAACAGTAAGAAGCTTAGCGATATGTTGCCCAAAGTACAAGGGTGTCATTAAAAATGTTACATTTATTTCCTGCTCCTCTCCCTTTATTTGAATTATTTCATAGTTTACAAAGCCTGGATGTTACATTCCTGGGTTATGTGAATGCTTGATAAGAAATAGTTATTCTATCTTTGCAAAAATGCATGCATTTACATTATAAATTCATCAGAATTATTTTAAAATGCCTTGATGGAACACATTTTTACTTTTTCTTGTCCAAATAGGTGCTTTTACATGGCTGTTTTGTGTTCAGTGATTGTGAGATCATACCTCTATTCTATATTTCTTAATGTTACAGAGAAAAAGAAAGTCGACAAAGTAATATGAATGGCTATCAAGTAACAAATCCAAATAGTGTTCCACAGGAATATTGTCAGGATCATAGTAAATGGGCTCATGCTTGTTACTACTGTTGTAAAGGTAAGCAATTAATATAGTTTTTCTATTTCCCAGCTTTAAAGGGAGTAATGACAGAGAATTTTAACATGGAATGTCTCTATGTTTTTCAGGTTCCACATTTCCACTGTTAACGTCAAAGAAAGACAATGAATACAGAGCAGCTGAAGGAAAATATGTATGTATTTAATGTGTGTATAGGATAGCACTCAAAATTACTTTTCCTGAAAAATGTGTAATTGATGAACATTGATTTTGGGATTCATTTTGCTACTGGGTGCTCATATGATTTATTCACATCATATTTGTTTCCAAATAAAAACATTTACATGTAGAATCCTGGATTTCCTTGAATAATATTAAAATTCTCATCATTCAAGTAAGTGTGATTTTTTCCCATTCAATTTCTTTACACAAGGAATCAAATAGTCCTTTTCAAGTAGCATGAATTTCTTGAACTTGGATTTATAATTTATAGATGAAAGAGAATTTTTTTGCCTATGCCTATATTTGATTTTGAGGGGGAAAATGTGTTTCCTTAATGACTCTGGGCTGCATTGAATCCTTAATGAAATCAATAGTTTAGAACTTAGATCAAGAGTAGGTGAAGGCTTTACCTACATAGTTAAGTTGCGAACATTTCATTTTTCTTCACAGACCTATGATCACTGCAGCTGCCTGGTATGTAAGAGATTTCCATGGAGGTTCTTAAACATGATCTTTTACATCATGCTGAGACATTTCCTGGATATTAGGAGAAATAATGTATTTGCTCACTTGTAAAAGAAATGTCAAGGTAAGTGTTGTGCTCCAAGAGAAAAAGTATGCTAAAAGCATTAAATGTCTTAGCCACAGTGAAACTGCCTTTCAATGTATAATTTGTAGGAAAAAAAGAAAATATCTGTATTATACTATACAGACTTAGTATTAATACATTAATGATTCACTGACAAATGAATAAATTAGAAATATCTGGACTCTTATTTTGCTTGTATTTATTCATATGTCCAAAGTGGTATGAGTAAATGCTTATAGTTGATAAGCCAAGGTGAAATTTGTTATTAATTTCAAAAATTACATGTTTAATGAACAATGAAGTACTTGGATAGGGATACAACTTTCAAAAGTGAAAAGAGGTATTTAATCGTAGTCCTCTGCATTTGGCCCTAAGGCTTATATGTGAAACTTTTAAACCATTATTTTTTAATTTTACAAGTCCAAGTAAAGCATTGATACCTGACTATTATGTCTTTGATTATACTTGAGATTTATTTTTAATGACTTCCCATTTTCTTTTCTTAGGTGATGAAGAAAATTCTATAGAAAAAATCATATTTGAAATGAATTTTTCTGTTTGCAGATAAACCCTCTTAAGTATGATATTTAGATCTGTTCCTTTGAGCCAAAAGGAAAATCTGCACATCTCTTCAACAAAGTGATTGTGATTTTCCTCAAGCTGGGTTTTACTGAGAACTGTGTTATATTTATATCAAACATGGTAAAGCAAATTCCTACAACTTTCTCTGGACAGTTCCTGTTAATCATTCCCAGGAACTGATTTAACTTGCAAAGCAATTTAAGTGTGATCTCTGTGAAGCAAGGTCTGACTAAATCAGCATTCATCTATTCTTTTCTTTGTGCTCTACTCTATAACAGTATTTATCACAAGATGTTACAATATTTACACTTTCTTAATAGACTAGGAATTAGGTAAGAGCAGAGAATGAGTCTTGCTGAAATATTAAATGTTCTGATTTAAGAAAGCACCTGTACAGGAAATCTTATAGACTGAGAAAAAAATCACCCTGCAGATACTTTGCTTTGTTATTGCTATTTTACCTCTTTTTTGTCAGTATTAAATGATAGTAATTAAACTTTTTTTTCATTGGTTGTAGGGTTTGCACACAGGGCCTGGCCACTGTCCCTAAGCCTCTTTGTGCTAAAGGCTAGTTCTCAACAACTTGAACCACAGCACCACTTGCAGTTTTTGAGTGGTTAATTGAAGATAAGAGTCTCAGGAGGACTTTTTGGACCAGAATAGCTTTGAACTGGGATCATCAGATTTCAGCCTCCTGAGTAGCTAGACTTACAGACATGATCCACCAGCCACCGACAAACATTTTTTTTTTAACAAAATAGTCAAATAGAATATTCATAACCACAAAGACACTGCAAGTACTTTACAAAAACTTACCATTTGCCAGGCCAAATATTAAGAAAAAATATATGTATGCACACATACATATATATACATGTATGCATATGTTAAAATTTTATATATTTTGACATATAATATGAAATAATATTAATATATTAAAATAAATACATTAAAGTTAATAAGTTTCATTAAAATTTAAACCATTTTTAAAAACAATCTGCCTATATGAAAAAATTTTCTGTTTTGCCTGAAATTTTATTGGAAAATCTTGATAACTAGAGATAGAATTAACCTGAAATTATTATAATTATTATAAAATGGTATTCTTTATTATCAAATGAATTAACAAGTAAAAAACATAAACCAAAATTATTAAGTTAGCCTAACTCTATAGCTCTTAATTTTATTGTAAAGATTCTGTACAGAGGAGTTACAGTTATATGAGTAAGGTAATGAGTACATTTCTTGTCTAGCATTGTTACCCTCTCCTTTGTTTTTCTCCTACTATCCCTTCGCTCTCCCCAGTTGTAAAGTTCATTTCCAACATAGTGTCTTGTGAGTTTCATTGTGGCAATGGGTCTTCTGGGTCCTCATTTCAGCATTTTGTTATTCCACTTCACCTCCCCAAATTAGATAAATATGTAGACAAGATTCAGGGTACCAAAATCAAATTCAGTGACAACAGGGATATATCAAAGGGGGGAAGAACATAAAAAAGAAACAAATGAAAATCATATAGTACATTAAAAACAACAATAACAAAGAAATATCCCTGTGTCCATACCTTTGGGTTCATTTGGTTTAGCATCATCTTATATAGACATGTACTTAGCTTTTGAGCTTTTCTGATCATCTGATAAAATTATACTAGTACTATACTAATTCTTGCATGGGGCCAATATTTCTTTGGATCTGGCTTACTTCACTTAATATTTTTCCAAGTCTTTCCATTTCCTATTAAATGGGGTGGTGTCATTCTTTCTGAAGCATAGAATTCATATATATATATATATATATATATATATATACATACATATACAGACATATACATATCTACATATAGCACATTATACTGATGCATTCATCTACTGAGAGGCACCTGGATGGTTCCATTTCTTAGCTATGGATAATAATGCAATGATAAACATAGGTGTTCTGGCAGCTTTAGTGTGGCCAGACCTGAGAATCAATGGAATAGAACTGAAGACCCAGAAATAAACCCATAGACCTATAACCACCTAATTCCATAAGGGAGTCAAAAGAAATAGAATGGAAGAAAGACAATCTCTTCAGTATTTGGTGCTGGCAAGGCCTGGAAATTGGTTAAACACCAGTAGAAAAACTAAAGATAGATCCTTATATATCCCCTGCACCAGAATCAACTTCAAATGATCAAAGACCTTGAAGTAAAAGCAGACACCTGAAAATATTACAAGAAGGAATTGTAGAAACTCTAGGGATCCTTGTCACAGGCCGAAATTTCATTAATAAGGACCAGAAACACAACCAATCAAAGAAAGATTGGACAAATGGGATTGAATGAAACTGCAGAGCTTCTGGATGGCAAAGGACATAGCTAGCAAGATCAATAGAAAGCCCAAGGATTGGGAGAAGATCTTCATTAGCCATACAACAGACAAGGGCCTCATATCTAAAATATAACTAGAACTCAAAAAATTAAATTCCCCAAAAGCAAATCCTCAAAGAATGAACCACCTGATTAATAAGTGGGCTAAAGTTTAAAGAGAGACTTCTCTCAGGAGGAAATAAGAATGGCCAAGAGACACATGAAGAAATGCTCAGTTTCTCTAGCCATAAAAGAAATTTGCAAATCAAAACAACATTGAGATTCCCCCTCACCCCAGTTAGAATGCCTATAATCAACAGATGCTTGAGGGGATGTGGCTAATAGGGAATTCTACTGCACTGTTGGTGGGAGTGTAAACTTGTTTAACCACTCGGGAAAGAAGTATGGAGGTTCCTCAAAAGACTCCTTCCCCACAGTTTAACCGCTGCTTTCACTGTATTTGATGTCGGTATAATTTGTGGAGGGGAAGGGGAAAAACAAATCGTTTAAATAGGGATACAGGTGGACCCATTGAAACAATGAGATGTACAAATCCTTATGTCGAAAACGAACTTTGCAACTTTGGTGGGGGGGGGGGGGCGGGGAGGATTAGGTGGGGGGACAGGGGAGGATGGGAAGGGATGGGAAGGGGAAACAAAGGAGGAGGCTACAATGTTTGATGGGAAATGTACTCATTATCTTGCCCATGTAATTGTAACCCCTCTGAACACTATTTTCACACACACACACAAAAAGACTCCACATAGAGCTCCCCTATGACCCATCAATCCCACTTTGGGGCATTTACTGAAATGATCACAAACATGACCCTACTAAAGCAACCAGCATAACTATGTTTATTGCAGCATTATTTATCATAGCTAAGATATGAAACCAACCCAGATGCTCCTCAGTAGATGAATGGATCAAGATAATGTGATATGATATATATATATATGTATATATATACATACATATATATATATATATATATATATATAAATGGAGTTTTGTGGCTCCATCAGAAAGAAAGACACTGTCCCATATAATAATATAATATTAGGGCTGGGAAGGTGGTTCAGTGGTAGAGTGCTTGCCTTGCATGCCTTAGGCCATGGGTTTGATTCCTCAGCACCACATAAGCAAAAAGAAAAAAGCTGGAAGTTGCTCTGTGGCTCAAGTGGTAGAACGCTAGCCTTGAGCTGAAGAGCCCCACAACTGTACCCAAAAAATAATAATAATATAATATTAGGAAATGGAAAGACTTGGAAAAAAATCATATTTTTAAGTGAAGTAAGCCAGATTCAAGGAAATAGAGGTCCCATGGATTCCCTCATTTGCAATAGTTAGTATACAACTAAGATAATTGTATCAGATGAGCAGAAGAGCCCAACAGCTATATACATCTGACCAAATAAGATGACACTAAGTGAAATGAACACCAACATAGGGACACAAGATGTCTTTCTTTGTTGTTATTGTTTTGTATGTACTATGTGATTTTATTTTTGTTTCTTTTGTATGTTCTTTCCCCTAGGTATATCCCCTGTTGACACTGTAATTGATTTTGGTACCCTGCATCTTGTATATACATTTGTCTAATCTGGGGAGAGGAAGGGGAACAAGAAAATGATGAAATATAAGGACACAGGATGACCCATTGAAAAAATGATACTCACAAGACACTTTATTGGAAATGAATTTTACAACTTCGAGGCAGGGGGAAGATGAGGAAGGTAGGGAAGGGAAGGGATAGTGGGAGAACTATAAGAGACAGGGTAACAATGATCAACAAGAAATGTACTCATTGCCTTACTCATGTTAACTGTAACCCTTTTGTACAATAAAATTATTTAAAAACGAACACAAAAATAACAAAATGAAAGACTAGTTGTGTTATTAGTAGAATTTACACCATGTGTAGATAAGTTATTTGCTATGACTTAATGGCATTGTTGTTGCAATACTAAGTTTGATACTATTTTGCCAAAAATAAAAAATGTAAAGTGTTCAGTTTATACATACAAATACATATATATATAAATAAACCTCATGATAAACTCAACTTTTACAAGCTTTGTTCTTTATATATTTTTAATATTTGTCTTGCAATAAAATCTTCATGCATTTTAAATAGTACAGGCAAACTCAGCTACAATTTATGTAACCATAAAACATGTTTTCTCTGATAGAATTAATATTTACCCACAGGATCAAATTAATCATGAACCACTGCTGACTTTAAAAAACCAGCAATGTTTGAGTCTGTTATAAAATGAATCAACTCAATTCTGTTATGAAACTGAAGATTTTTCCAAGTTAGTTATTGTTTCATAAATACATCTGTTAAAATATTGATGTTAAATTGCTTAATTCATTTAGTTGACAAATCACAACCCCTCATTTAATTTCATCTAAGAATTTCAGTTAAATACGTTTATCCATTTTGTGGGTTTAGTGTACTTTCCATGATATCTCAGTTAT
Source organism: Dipodomys merriami (assembly GCF_024711535.1). Classification (NCBI taxonomy): domain Eukaryota; kingdom Metazoa; phylum Chordata; class Mammalia; order Rodentia; family Heteromyidae; genus Dipodomys; species Dipodomys merriami. Next base: position 47,644,298 of record NW_027206179.1, read on the forward strand.
AAAGTAATTGGAAAGAAGGTAAATTCCAAGGAAAATGTTGGACATGAAGTAATAGAACATTAAAGGAAAATTTCCACTGACTCAAATGTAAACTCTGAGATTGCATTCTTCATTAGAATGAAGTCCTGTTAATCAAAGCATATCCTATAGAAATTCTTCACATTAATTTTCACTTTTCCCCAAGATTCTCGTATTCATGCCCCTAACTTTTCTGATTCTGGTTTTCTCTGTAGTAACAGCTTTTTTCCCTTCTGATTTCCTCAATCTTATGGCCCTCAGTTTAAAGATCTTAACCAGTCAGTTAAGGGAATATGATTCAGTTTAACCTGGATTATGCTTGACCATGTTCTAGTTATGATATTAGAAACTTAGACTAAACATCATTAAAAGATGATCACAATTCCTACCCACCGACAGCAATTCATTAACTAGTTAAATATATTTAGCTGTTATTAGTGCTGTTTGACACTGCAGATTTAAATATTCTAATTACTATCAGAAAGAAAGCTGGTATTTAAAAATGTTAAAATGAAGAGAAATCTTGCTTTAAATATTTAAATATGAGATAAAGAGCTAAGAATATGAATAAATGAATAAGAATGAATAATTGTTTTATTAGTATATGTTAGTTGTTTAAAGGAATCTTTTTCACTAACATTTTCACACATGTGTAGGTTGTACTATTGAGACACATGCCCCCTTCACTTTCCCTTACTCATAGCTTAAATTCATTTTAGTAGGTTTCATTTTTCTACTCCACACAAGCAAACTGACTGATTTAACCATATTTATTCCCATTCACCCTCTTCCTTGGGCCTTTTCCTACCCACTGGTATGTACCTTTCTCCAAAACAATTATCTATAATTCTAAAATTTGAGAAATAGGAATAGAAGAGTAGTGTTATTTGTAGTTAAAATAACATGAAAACAGGTGCTTAATTTCTAATGACAAGAATTAAGTTTTAATAATCTAGGAGTGTTATTCATATATATAATACATAATTTTTGTGTTATACAAAAATTACACAGGTATACTAAACATTGTTATGAAAGGTTTATACAACATTCAGATTGAATGATCAACTATTAATGATTTTAATAACTTCAACGTGTAGTTCATTTACATGAAAACACAGGAATGCATTCTAAAACTGTATCGTGAAAATTAATATAACCTAATGCTAATGCACTCATCATATTTCTTAATTCAATCACATCTTTAGACCAAGAATGTTTAGGGTAATCATTATCTGAGTTGGGAACTTATTTTTATACATGCTTCTATCTTATACCACCAATGGTATACAAACCATGACTACCTCTACCATATCGTATTTCCTTGATTTTCCTTTGCAGTTCATGGGAAAATGCAGAAACTTCTGACCTGAATCTAATAAAAGTACAGAGTACAGAGAAGAGAAAGAGAGAGAGAGAGAGAAAAACAGAGAGAAACAGAGAAAGAAACAGAGAGAAACAGAGAGAGAGATCCCTAAAGAAATTAGCAGTCTTCTTATTGCTAATTAAAAGCTCTTTGCTTTCTACCCACATGGACAGCACAGCTGTTTCACATCCTATCACTGCAAAGGAAACACATAAATACTCAGAGCAGCACCTGGTTCTGAGTGTACCTGCCGTGATGAGAGTATATATCACACTGTCAGTAAATTAACATTTCCAGAGGCCCCCAAAGATGCGATTTTTTCCCTAATTCCACTTTTTCCATTGTTCCCCAGTGGAAAAGAATCAGGAGTTTTGCTTCCATTTTCCATACTAAATATATCATATTGTTTGTTTCTCTGGTGCAGACACCTGCTTCCTGCTCTAAGAGTAGTGTTCCAGCCCTGAAAGATTTCCCCAGAGCTTCCCACTCAAGTATTGGCTTGTAACTATGGCTTAATATCATGTCAAAATCTCTTAAGGAAGATGCAAGCTGTCACATCAATTCAGGATTGAACCTTCATCTACTGAGATTCTGAAAATGTCCTTTGAGTGTGTGAAGCATGAACAGACAAATAAAAGGCTAACAAGTCATTTGTAAAGATAATAGCTAACAGCATGCATCCTCTTTTCCCTTCCCCACTTTCTATTATGTGTGATAAGAAGAAAGAGAGCAAACTGAAGGGCCCAGTCTTTGTTATTTATAAACGGGTCAAAGAAAGCTTAAATCTCTAGCATTTTAAACATGATGGTGGGGGGATATTTGAGGGTTCAAGAATCATTGAATCATTGGTACATTGTCAGCTTCAGAGAAAAAAATTTACAGGTTTTAGATGGAGGTGCCTATGCTAAAATATATTTAAGATGAAAATATTGACTAATAAGTGAAAATGTACTATATATACTTTTATCACATAAATGACTTTAATATCTGGCCTGACGTATATAAGAAAATGATTTTTACATTTGGAATTTTTGGGAATTTTGACCACTTAGATAGTTAGAATGGTTAGTGTTGCATTACCTTACTTTACACAAATAAATATTGGTAAAATGGGAAAAATTTAATCAGATTCTTCTGTTCTTTTTTTGTTATCAATTTTGTTTTTGTTTTTGTTTTTATTCAAGTGGGCCCAGAGAACAAGCTTAGCCTACTAAACTCAGGTCATTAATAGAGCAAGGATTTTTCTTCAAATTTGGTCACTGATACCTGAAGTTCTTTGCACACAGAAAACAGTGGTCTCTATCCAACACTGCTTTCAAGGCAGGTATCTCTCTATCTATCTATCTATCTATCTATCTATCTATCTATCTATCTATCTATCTACCTATCTCTGTTCTCAGTAAATAGATTTGGTTTCAAAGGAGTCATTTTCCCGATGAATCTCCGATGTGTGAAAGAGATCAATTTACTTAATATAAAAGAATGAGCATTTTCACTATATATTATATGTAAACATAAAAACAAGAATTTCCTAATGTATCATGGAAGCACTTTTCAAGGGTCAGATTCTGGGTTTAACTATCTGATTCTTTGGGAATGATTGAAGATATAAGTTTTCATAAATACTTTCTGTCCTTGATAAAGAAAGCTAACTGAGCTTTTTAGATGTGATTCCACCTATATCCTTATTTATACAACTTGTTTCTTCAATTTCTTCCATTCATTTCCCTCCCTTTTTTCTTCCCTTTTATTCTAGGAAACTTTAAAATTAACTATTAAAAATAAAATCCTATCTATCATACAATTTCAAAATCATACATTTTAATGTGCTAAGACTATCTTAATATTGACTCATCCTGAAATCTGTTCAGGGTAATTCATACCAATATGAAGCTATGATTAATTCACACTATAGTCTGTGAATATAATACATTTCATTACTGCATTTGCACATATTTCCTTTTGTGATTTGCATAATTCTTTTTGGAGGTGATTATAAAATGGACTACCAAGAGCAGGAATCACTAGTGTGTCTCACCTTGCATTTACTCAAAACTGTGTGTTTGCTTTCTAACTTGATTGACCTTAGAAACATTATCTGAGAATCCATAATAATAATTTTAAAAGGCTGCGTTCAGAGCAAGGCCCTGGGGTGGCCTTCAAGATTGGCATTAATGTCACAGAAGAAATATCTGTCAGCTACAACTTAAAAACAGATCAGTTTCCTTACATTGCAAAAGTGATGCTTGTCATGAGAATCGTCTCTGATAAAACCAAGGGCAAATTTAGAACAATCAATTTCCTTTCACAGGAAATGAGATTTTTTTAAAAGTAAAAATCCAAGAAAGGAAAAAAAAAAGAGCCTCACTTGGAAGCTCCTTTTGTATAATAGGAATGTGACACATAAAATCAATTAAGTTTCCAGAGATCAAAGAGCCTGTTGCTATAGAGTGAGTTCCTTGCAAGTAAATGTCATTGGTCCATCAATATCTTCAGTAAAGTTTCTGAAACTTCAGCCCTCTTCTTTAAGCTTCAGTTTGTTCTTTTCCCGGAGAGTCTTTCCAATTTCAGTTCTTATTTTTTAACTTGCTTAAGTGTTTCTTGGTTGAATGGTCACTGAGCAAGAAGAGAACATGCAAGATTTCAAATCCTTAACAAGGTATTAGTTCTTAAACACAATGTAATACCTATAAAGTTCTTTTTCTTTTTTTTAATCCTTGAATTAAAAAGATTTTATAATAGATTCTATTGCAATGTTTGTTTTGGTGAGCATGCACAAATACAACTGTATCTGTATGTTTTTTAAAAAAATGTACAGTAACTTTCATTCTTAATGAAATTATAAGATTTCATTAAGATCATATGGATATCATAAAGATCTAATCTCCCACTAATTGAGGTTTGTAGATCTGGATGATAAAGTATGGCCTGTGAGTGGGAGCAATGTTAGCAAGATTCTATCTCAACAACACAACAAAAAATTAAAAAATTCAATCAGTTCATGGTCATGTACACTTATCATTCTAGCTATGGAATAAATAGAAGTATGAGGTTCTGAAATCTGGCCTGGACAGAAAACACAAGACATAACCTGAAAGATAACTGAAGTAAAAATAACTAAATTAATAGATGAACAATTGAATCATTGACTAAATAAATAAATGTATAAATTAATTTATAAATTAATAAATGGACTGAGGGTATTGTGCTTGCTAGGCAAGCACAAAGTTATGAGTCAAAAACACAGTACCAACCACCTAAAAGGAAATGTTAAACCAGTAGCTTAATTAAGTTTTAAAAAAAATAATTTTATAATAAAACTCTAACAATACATCCACTCCTATTTTCTGTGGTTAGTAAGAAAATCATCCACAAATATTATACTATCTGGCTATACTTGGAGAGTAACTTTTGAAAATTTTTGTAGAATAAAAATCCCTTATTACTGTTTTTCTATAAATAGCCTGGATTCTAGTCTAGCTTTCTCTTGTTAAGTTTGACAATTTGTTTTATTTGTGCTCCTGTTATGTTGTAAAGCTGTATCTTTAAGTTTTATAATGGTCAAATCATCTTGGCTCTAAAATATTATTACTGTGTGATTAAATTGTGCATGTATAATGAAAACTAGAAACTAATACGTATGTTAACTTCACTAATGCTATACATTCATGTATGATGTTATGTTTGCATTTCATTTAGGTATGTGTTTTGCATTCAAAAGTGAATACTAAGCCAAACTCCAGTGCCTTACACCTGTAATCCTAGGTATTCAGGATAATGAGATCTGAGGATTGTGGTTCAATGCTAGCCCAAGCAGGAAAGTCCATGAGACTCTTATTTCCAATTAATCACCAGAAAACCAGAATGGTGCTGTGGCTTAAGTGATAGAGCACTTGCCTTGAGCTGAAGAGCTCAGATACAGCATCCAGGTACAGAGTTCAAGCTCCACTACAACAGATACCCAAAAAGGAAGAAAGAAAACAACAAAAACAACAACAAAATACTGAATACTAAACTTTAATCCAAGTGAAACTTCACTAATTTCTAACTAATTTTAACTATTTTTAAAAATTTACTACTAAATTTCAACTATTATTTGACATTATTTAGACAAAAGCTATTTACCTATTCATCCATGAATCTGTCAAACCCACTATCATTAGCAAATAGTTGTCTTTACTAAAACTTTACATTCTACTTATAATGGAAGAGATGGGTAATATACCTTTGTTCAGATTGAAAATATATCATGTAAGTTTTTGGTTCATTCTTTTACTATTTGCATTATTTTAAAGCATTTTGTTACTCTTTTCCTTTCTAAACATTAGTTTTAAGTGTCTGTTGTGAACATGTGGGTGGAATAGCTTTTTCTTCTCGCTAAGCTTGGTAATTCTCCTTTTTTGAAAAGTAGCCACTGAAAATGAGATTTTTCTAAGTAATTGCCTAATGGTGATTGTGCCATAAAAGCTGAAAATGTTATGATAACTTTAAAAGAAAAGTCAGGGAGCTTATACAACAGTCATTTAACCATCCTTTTAGTGGATGTATTTTATGGTTGAATTGCTTTATTGCAAACATCTATTCTAAATCCCTAGAGTAAAGGCCAAATTGCCTGTTATATCTCTGAGGCAAAAACACAATGGAATCTCTCAGTAGACATAGAGTATAAAAGTGATTTTTTTGTTTAAAGATAAGGTACTTCATAAAGGCATGAACAAATTATTTTTAACTTTTTAAAGTATTTTCTCATTATTTACCCATATGATTAAAATGTAGTATATTTATAGATAAGCAAATATTCATTACCCTACATATCCTTTCAAATAGACTTACTTGTCATGTTTAACACTCAATAATTGGATCCTACAAGCCATGGGAATTAAAGTTGTGTAAACTATTCAAATAGGTTTTCAGAAACAAAATGTAAAACACTTTCTTGTTGCTTACATTAAAAGTAACCCTTCTCACCTACTTTTCTAGAAAGCCCATAGTCACTCTATTTTCTGCTTTTATAATATCATATTTCCCTTTAGCACTGCAACTCAGAACAATAATGTACCAAGATCCTTTAACATATATAAGCTTATATTGTATCTCTTCTGTGCAATATCAATATTTCTGCTGCTGTATAATTTGAAACATAATGCTACATTCAGTCCAAAGAAAAACATATAAGGAAGAATATCATAGGCAATGCCAATATCCAGGAAGAAAAATATGTCAGTGATATGATAGACAATTAAATGTAGGACTTCATTGGCAGTATTCTTTTTATGTTTTGATGCTGAATGTTCTTCAGGAGAAATGTTCTAATTTGAATGATTTCAAGAATTTTTTTTCTCAGTACCTGAAAAAGGAGCTTTCTAGAGTTAAAAAAGAAGAATAATTTCATTTCTTCAGTGAAAAATGTAAACCTCATGTGGTTAAGTTTTAGGACTTATGGATAATGCTGTAGGATATAAAATCACAAATGTATCAGAGGCTAAATTGTGTAAATCCTTCTGATGTCTGGCAAAGAGTGTAGTTTTACTCTAAGAAGAAAAGAAGATTAGTGAAGAGTTATAATATGAGTGACATAATCTTACTTATGATTTTATAAAGATTAGTATAAGAAGAAAAGAGTAGATTTAAAAAGAAATGGATATAAGTAGGGAAAGAAGTTAAAATTTATTACAGTTTCCAAGTCATAGATAATTATGACTGGAATCAAATAATAGCAAGTTTGTGGAGTGAGTATTACAGAGGTACATAGAGTCAAAAGAATATGCTGCAAAAGAATTACTGGTAAGTAACAGAGTAGTGACAGAATTGAAGATCAGATTTTTTACTTGAAATATTAAATCAACTGTTTTGAAAGTCTAGACATTCATTGACATGAAAAGAGCTACAGAAGACTTATAAATGTTTAACTAGTCCTTGGATATCAAAAAGGTAAAGACACTGTTGAAAATAATTCCTAAAATCTACATGAATCATATTTATATTTATAGCCATTTTAAAATGATCTTAGGAGAGGATTATAGCTGAATGCCACAAGCTAAAATAGTAAATGATTGAGGCCAATGAACATTGCATTGGGTAGAAGAAGCTAGCAGGAGATAGGAAGTTAGGAATGAAGACAAATTAAAAGAGACCAATTTATAAGCCATTTAAGAATAGTATGATAAACTCTATCAATATTGCCATAAGAGCCTGTTTGCATATATAAAACATATACATGAAAGAAGATGAGATTTATTATGATAAGGAATTGACTCCCATAATTATGGAGGCTATCCATCCCATTATCAACTCCTTCAATATAGAAACATAGGGAAGTCATTATAGTCTGAAGATTTGAGAAATAAAAGAGTGAATGGTATATATTCCAATTTCAGTACAGAAAACATATATTCTGGCTCTTACAGGTCAGTAAGAAGAAAACTATGTAAATTATTCCCTCAGAGTCTTTTAGTTCCACTTGCTACTTCAGAAGATTGGAAAAGGCTTATCTGGAAGACAAAAATGGGGGAGTAAACCCTACTTTACCTAATCTACCTATCCAAATGCCAGTCTCCACTAGGAACATTTTCACAGAAACATCTAGAAGTGATGTTTACTGTTGACATCCTGTGTACAGTCAAACTGACTGCACACAGATATAATTGAATCTACACTGCCTATATTAAACAGCTCAGCATAATGAAAGAAAAACATATTGAAACTTGTTGAAGAACATACCACATTAACATAAATTAATTAAGGAAACATTTTTTCTCAGTTTTGAAATGAATAATCAATTTTATTTTGATAAAAACATGCAAAGAAAAAGTCAAGGTAAAGATTCTCAATGTTTCCATATGAAATACGAGTTTGGACATTAATTTAAGATTTAGTTCTATAATAAACAATTAACAGGGTCTTAAATGGTAAGTTAATTATCACTTTATAGTAGTTTGTTTATTGGAACTTTAGTAATTAATTGAATTGCCTACAACAAACATTCTCAAAAATTGAACTTCTATTAACAATTACATTGTGAGTAAATTCAATTACCATTAACACTACATAGAGGAAGTTTTTCAGTAGTTTGTGCCTCAAGGCTCAGATTACATTTCATAGATGACAAAGGCAAAACTTTCATAGTTTATGAAAGAAAAAAACCCACAACTTTAGCAATGTTGTTTGAATACTATGTTAAAAAACATTCCCAAAGGACACACTAAGAACTGCATAAAATAATTTTAAATGTAGTTAAGATTCAAAGGAATTTGAAAACACTTCTACAGAAGGAGTTGAGGAAGGAAAATTAGAGTTGCTAGATTATTCATATGGTGAGGCCATTCTAGAAGAGTTTGTAGATTTTAATGGCAAAATATTAGATATGAAGTTTTTACCTAAAACAATGGTATGGTTCTTCAGATACCCTACATTTCAGAAAAATCATACAAATTAAAATTAACCTCTAAGTGGTAAATGATTTGAATGATTACATTCCCACAAAAAGTATATTAATATTAGCCTATAGTGAAATAGAATTCAGAGGAGTGGCTGTTTAGAAGTGTTAAGCCACGAGTACACCACTGTCTTAAATGGATCAGTGTCTTATTAAATGACTTAAAGGAGGTAAATTTACCCCCACCACCCCCACCCTGTACATTATCCCACAGGAAAGCACAGTTTTGGTTTTACTTTTAACCTTTTATTTATTTATTTTTTTGCCCAAAGACTGACAGATCTGTTTATTTTTGTAACCATTAACATTTTTTTTATTGTGAAAATACTGTACAGAGGGGTTACAATTACATGGGCAAGATAATGAGTACATTTCTTACCAAGCATTGTAGCCTCCTCCTTTGTTTCCCCTTCCCATCCCTTCCCATCGTCCCCCCACCCCCCCACCCAATCCTCCCCCTCCCTCCCCCCCCCAAACCAAAGTTGTAAAGTTCCTTTTCAACAAAACGCCTTGTACATCTCATTGTTGCAATGGGTCCACCTGTATCCCTATTTAAACGATTTGTTTTTCCCCTTCCCCTCCACAAATTATACCGACATCAAATACAGTGAAAGCAGGGGTTATACTGTGGGGGAGGGACATACAAAGCAACAAAGAAATATCTTATAAATATGTTAGAAACAATTGCATGAAAGAAAAAAACATTTGAATACATATCTTAGGGTTCATTTCCCTAACATCACCTTACCTGACCTTTTCTGCTTGACTCAAACATATACTAGTTATTGCAAATAAGGGAAACCATGGGACCTATGTTTCTTTGGGCCTGGCTTCCTTCACTTAATATAATTTTTTCCAAGTCTTTCCATTTCCTAACAAATAAATAGGGCAATGTCATTCTTTCTGATGGATGCATAGAATTCCATTGTGTGTATATATCACAATTTCTTGATCCATTCATCTACTGAAGGGCATCTGGGTTGGTTCCATATCTTAGCTATAGTAAATAATGCTGCAATAAACATAGTTGTGCTGGTAGCTTTAGTGTGGTCTTGTTTGTAAATATTTGGGTAAATGCCCAAAAGTGGGATTGCTGGATCATAGGGGAGCTCTATGTGGAGTCTTTTGAGGAACCTCCATACTGCTTTCCAAAGTGGCTGAACAAGTTTATACTCCCACCAACAATGCAGTAAGGTTCCCTTCTGTCCACATCCCCTCCAGCATCTGTTGTTATTAGAGTTCTTGATTTTAGCCATTCTAACTGGAAGTGAGGTGGTATCTCAATGTTGTTTTGATTTGCATTTCTTTTATGGCTAGGGATGTTGAGCATTTCTTCATGTGTCTATTGGCCATCCTTCTTTCCTCTTCAGAGAAGTTTCTCTGTAAGACTTTAGCCCACTTATTTATTGGGCAGTTGTTTCTTTGAAGGTTTATTTTGGGGGGATTTATTTTTTTAAGTTCCAGGTATACTTTAGATATGAGATCCTTGTCTGTTGTATGGCTAGTGAAGATCTTCTCCCAATCAGTGGGCTTTATATTGATCTTGGGAGTTAGTCCTTTGTCATGCAGAAGCTCTGCAATTTCATGCAATCCCATTTGTCCAACCTTTCTTTGATTTGCTAGAAACTACTACAAGAAGACATTTGAGAAGACAGCAGTTCCAAGATCTCCTCTCTGAGGAAGTTTTGTAGCATGACACCAGGACCTGAAATCATATCATAAAAAAGATGATTTGCAAAAGCACTGATGGAATAAGGATTCAATCTACCTCAAAGTGAAGATAAATATCTCTGAGTATCAAATTTAAATCACCAACAGTAGCTTTTTGTAACTGGCAGAGTCAAAGGAATCTTTAGCTTAGAGGGCAGTTTCCCCAGTAGAAGCCTAAATGTGACAGATTTCAATAAGTATTGAATTTTTCTCTCATCAAAAGATGGGACAAATACTTGAATTGACAAAAATCAACAATAAATTCTTCAAATATTCAATAATATACAGAAGAGATATAAAAAATAGTTGTTAGGACTATTAAAAAGAAATGTGGAAATAGTGAGAAAACATAAATGAAATATAGTAGTTTCAACAGACATCTCAGTATAATTCCTTAGAAAGAAGAAATCCAAGTTCAGCAAAATAAAACAAGAATCAGGTACTTGAAAGGGATGGGGTGGGGTCAGGGGAAAAGGGTAGACAAATGAAGACAAGGAGCCACAAATCCAATATATGTCCTACAAAAGTAAGAAGAATGAGTGAAGAAGAATAAGGGAAGATTGGGTGAGGATATTGAAAGGGGCAACATTTAACCAAGGTATATTCTATTCATAAACTCATTTGTTAAATGGCAATTCCTTATTCAACTACTCAAAGCTAATTAAAAGTGAGAAATAATAAAACCACTTCCTATGAAGTAATCTGTAAAAATATCTAAACAGAAACTTTATAACTGAAGAATTATTTTGTTAAAATTTATACCTCAATATATTCAGCATTCATATATTTGGAAGATGACCTACACCAGTTGCTGGTGGCTCATTCCTACAATCCTGGCTATTTGGAAACTGAGAATGGGAAAAGTCATGGTCTGAGGCCAGCTTTAATAGAAATATTCTTGTAGCCATTATTCTAAATTCAAATCGGCACAGTGGCATGTACTTTATATTGTAAACAACAAAGGAAATTTAGAATGGGTAAATCATAGTAGTAGGCCTGGCTTGGGAATAAAGTCCATGTTACCCAACCTCCATGGAAGGAACACAGATGAGACCACATTGTCCTATGATCCCAGCAAGAACAAGAGGCCTATGGTAGGTACACTGTGGCTCAGACACTTGTCCAGTAAGGAAAGAATCTGAATTAACAGTACTGCAGGCATGGGCCAGTACTATCATAAGAGTCAAGCAAGTATAAAGCCTTGAGATCAAACCTCCAGTACCACCCAAAAGAAATGAAGTAATAGAGATAAAATCAATATACTAAAGACAGATGAACTGATAGTAGGAAACTGGGAAGTATATTTGAAGAAATTACTACACAAGAAAATATAGTGAAAAGCCTGGTGGAGTTAAGTTTGCATAGTCATTCACTATATTTAATGCTTTCTATAAAGCTTTTTAACTCACTTAGAGTTTAAACCCTATCTGGTATATAGATTTACCTTATATGCTAGATATTAGTACCATGTCCATTTTATGGTAAAGATTACAATGTTCATAATCACCTATTAAATTCAACTTTCCTATGTATTAGTGAAATCTACAAAATGCTTCTGCAACTTTTACAAAAGCCAAACATGTTACAACAAGAGTCTATATTCTAACTGTTCAAGTTTTATTTTTCATATCTATAGCAACTTCATAATTATTATTTTTTAGGGGGTGTTTTCATGGGGCCTGATGTGCTGTCTCGGCCTGGGTGCTGTCCCTCAGCACTTCAGCTCAAGGCTAGCGCTCTACCATTTGAGCCACAGCACCACTTCTGGCTTTTTTCTTTTTGCTTATGTGGTGCTATGGAATTGAACCCAGGGCCTCATGCATGCAAGGCAAATGCTCTACCACTGAGCCACCTTCCCAGCATAACTTCATTATTATTTTAATCAGAGATCATGTAAGTATTTTTCTTTGAAGAAGCCACTTATTATTATGCTGCAGTTAACACAGCACTGGATTGTTTGTGGGTTTTTGCTATGCTGAGCTTCAAACCCAGGGCCTGACCTATGAAAGACATTATGTCAGTGAGCTCTATCACTACGGCAACATTGGGTTTGAAATTCATTTGTTAATGTCATCAAAGTTACATTATCTTTCTTTGGGTATGATTTATGTGATTAATAATTTTGATCCGCTTCCTGACACTCTTTGTACCCCATATGAGTCTCTGGGGATTTGTGTATGAGTATGTGTATATGTATGTATTCCTTTAGATATTACATATTGCATAAAATGACTTCATGATATCATTCAGAAGGCAAAAGTCAAAGATAAACATAAATATGTAAAACCTAAGGAATATTTTATGGAAAAATCTTAAAGTATAAGCAAATACAAAAAGATTGTTATAAATTTTTCATGACTTTCTATGTTAGAAAAAAATGATATTGAAAATTTAGTTATTTTTCTATAAAAAGTATTACACGCTTTGAAATTTTCCATTGAATAACACAATAGAAATGTCTAACTTGAACTGAGGGCCTTGACTAAGTGATAGCATGCCAGCTGAGCTAATGTTCAGTCAACCTTAAATTCAGCTCCAGAACCAAGTGATAAATCCAAATAATCCAAACAATAAACGGAGCAAATCAAATCAAATCAAAACAAAATCATCAATTTATTTCTTAGTGATAAGTTTTTCTTATCTGATGGTTTTTATTTTTCTCTTTTCGTGTGTTTAGCAGTTTATAAAACCTTAGTATCTTAAGGAAAAGAGATATTTCCATTTTGATAAGTGTTAAATAAATGAGAGGTTCAGCATTTACAATAATATCAATTTAGTTTTTTTAACCTATTAAAATAATTGCTTTATTGGGCCTGGGAAGGTGGTTTAGGGGTAGAGTGCTTGCCTTGCATACACAAGGGCCTGGGTTCTATTCCTTTCCCATGGTTTGTCTGGTTTTAGAGTGATATCCTTCTATTCCTGTCTCCTGAGTAGGTGGGATTTCAGGTGTATTTGACAATAACCAACTTGTTTTTGAGGGCCTCCTCTTTCCCAGGCTATCAGCTCTGGAGTGGCTGAGCCAATAAGAATGCACCAATTTGTACGCTAAATATGCTTGATATCTGTCTACTTCTTATTATTAAATTACTACTCTTATTTCTGCTGTTCTTCTTAAATATTTGAATACTATTTAGAAAATACTGACTTTTGTTTAAATGTCTACTTATGAGAACAAAATAGTATAAACTGAAGTAGATTTCTACTTTGGTTTTTTATTTATTTTAAAGTTAGATAACAAGTGTTCTAGATACATATTTAGGGACAGTTTTCATACTGCATACTCAACTCATTGTTAAAATGAATTGAATTGTAGTTCATCTAGGGACCCACTAAATAAAGGAAACCAGTTTGTAAGTTTTAAGAAATCCCTGAATCCCAAATATATTTCGTTATTATTTTGGTCTATGTTTAAGTCTCTTTGCAGCAAAGAAAAACAGCAAAGTTTGCTTTGCTGAGCAACTGTCCTCATTTGAAAATAGGTATTTGTGAACTTGAAAATTTTAAAGGAAAGAAAGGAGAGTACATATTTAAAAATAACTAGGTATTTGCATAATATTTTGAAAAATAAAATTGAGATATATAGTATCTGTCAAAGCATCACACAATGGTACTAAAAGTAGGAAAATTTCATTAATTTAAATAACATGATTCGCTGTGATACTCTGATCATTCTATCTGCAAATTTCACTAAAGATCCTGAGTAGAGGATAAAGATTTATTTTTCTTCATCAGAAAATAATTTCTTCTTATTTACTGAGGAAAAAAGATCGCTTAATAACCTGGAAATTCATTCAGAATGTATAGATTAAAATGAAAGGTGGAGAGTAGTTCAAAACTGAAATAGTCTGATAGATTGTTTATTGATAGATTATTCTTGTGTTTCTACTTCTTTTGTTTATGTTGAAACTATATTGACTCCTCCAAGTGGCAAGAAGAATATCATATTTAAAGTAAGGGAAGTATTGGAAAAAAATAAAAGAAATACCACATATGTTCTCTGTTTCATTTGCTGTTGTTACTGTTGTTAGTGTTTTATTTCTTATGACACAAGATTTTTCTATTTAGCCAGCTTGGCCTCGATTATGATCTTCCTGCCTCTCTCTTCCAAGCCATGAGATTATATTTGTGTATTTTCATAACCAGCCTAGCATGTCACATGTTCTTTTTTATTATTGTGAAAATACTGTACAGAGGGGTTACAATTACATGGGCAAGATAATGAGTACATTTCTTATCAAGCATTGCTGCCTCCTCCTTTGTTTCCCTTTCCTATCCCTTCCCATCTCCCCCCCTTCCTTACCCCCCAGGGAAAGTTGTAAAGTTTGTTTCAACATAACAACTTATACATCTCATTGTTGCAAACGGGCCCACCTGTATCCCTATTTAAACGATTTGTTTTTTTTTTTTTCCCTTCCCCTCCACAAATTATACCAACATCAAGTACAGTGAAAGCAGGGGTTATATCATGGGGGAAGGACATACAAAGCAACAACAAAAGTATTGTTTGAGTCACTATGATACAGTAGTCAAAACATAAAATGTATTTTATAAAAATTTGACTAATGAATCTGAAATCTCACCGAACAGGCGATTTCAAATAGTTCAAATATTAGAACATGAACGGAGGTTTACTGAGAGAAAAATTTCCATGAGTAACTCAATTTTACAGACTTATGTGTACCAATATTTTAAACTATTAACTAGAGATTCCCTAGAGTCGCAAAGATAAATGTGTTCCCAAGAATTTAGGCAATTTTGATGGCAACATGGAGCAGCTAAGAGCAGAGTTGATTTTACTTTCAGCTTTGGTTGTAGGCCATAAAACAACGGACAGTTGCTGCCATATTAGAAAGTGGACACAAAGTCATTGGATAGAACAGACTAGAAGAGAATCAGAAAACCAGTGAGAGAGAGTCCATGTGAAATGTGCTACTAAAAAAATGACAACAAAAAAAGATGCATGTGCAGGAGAAATCAATAAGCGGTTATGAATATTAGAGAACCCCACAAATAAGAATCATCCTTAAATATGTATATCTCATATTCAGATCTTTTAGAACCTTACTGCCAGGCTCTCCATTTTTTGAACAAGGATTTAATCAAATTAAAAAAAAAACTTCTGCACATCAAAGGAAACAATTAAGAATGAGGATTTAGTAGACAGAATAGGAGACACTCTGCAAGCCACTCATGAAACGATTGAAATCCAGAACAAAAAAAGTTGCTAAAAAAATCAGCAAAGTTAAGCACCAATGACCAAATGATCCAATTAATAAATCAATAAATGAGTTGAACGGTCTCGAAACAAGTAAAACTGGTCAACAAATGGGTTAAGAAATATCCAATTTATCCTTAGCCATAACCGGAAACACAAATCAAAATGATACTGACATGCCATTACCTTACCCTGGTCAGAATGGCTATCATTCAATGGTCATACAAAGAACCATGGCAAATGCTGGTAAAGAAGTGGGGAAAGGACTCCTTGCAAGTTGTTGGTGGGAATGCAAAATAGTGCAACCACTATAAAAATGTATGGTAGCTCCTCAAAAAGACTTAAAAATTGCACCATTCTATGATCCTGTTTTACCACTCTTATGTAGAGAGCCAGAGAAATGTTATACCAACATGCAATAAAGATATGTACCCACACAGATTTATTGCAGCACTATTCACGGTAGCCAATCTACGGAATGAGCCTAAAGTGCCCAATAAGCACAGTCTATATATACACAATGGAGTACTATTCAGAGATAAAGTAGAATGAATAAGAAAATTAAGTTATTTGTAGGAAAATTGATAAAAGCAGATATCAGAATATTGAGTGATGTAAACTAAGTGTAGGAAAATAGGTAAATATTGTATATTTTCACTCATAAGTAGAGTCGAAACCTAAAGAAAATTAACAATATGACTTGACTGTGAAAGGAAAATATTTAGTGGAAGGAGTGGAAGGACTCATGAGGGGAATGGGTTAATAAGAGTGAAGACAGAGGAAAAAGTTGATTGCGAGTTTTTCTTGGTAGTAGAGACCCACAAGTGGTTATATTGTAATTAAGAGAAACAGTGTCATTAACAGAAGTAAAAACAATAATAGAAAGAACTCAAAAGTCTCCTTTAAACGAGAATTTGAGTTTCACTTGTTCTATAAAGTTGCCATACAAATATAACTAGGCAAGAATGAGCAGAAAATGTGGGATTCTCTTAATCTGAAGCCAGCAATATTTCCTACTGAAGTTACATTTCAAAGAATTATAATAGAGAAATAATGTATGGAATGGTTTGCTTCTATTCTCTGATTCTTGCTTGTTTTCAAAGTACAAATTTATGCATTTATGAATATCTGTACATACAAATACAGAAATCATTCATGATTTGGGAAAATCAACAGAGGACTTCAAAGATGCCTTATATTTTCTCTGACACTGATTACCAACCCTACTTTTCTATAAATCTCATACCTAATACACAGCTAATACCAGAAATCCTGAACCTCTGATTATCAGATAGCATCCCTTGACATAAAAATAGTAATGCCATTTTGGGTAGTCATTGGCTCCAAATCTTATGGCTAGAAAATAAAACTACTTTACAATAAAACTCCTTTATTCCTTTAATGCATTAATTTCTAATGTTGGAAATGAATCATTCATAGATATATTTTAGTCTCCCAGAAAATAAAATAGGGGTCACATTTTGAAAACTTTTTTGTCTCTCTATCCCTGTCTCTGTCTCTTTGTGTCTATCTATCTGTCTCTCTGTCCTTTTCTCTCACTCTCAATTTCAAATGTACAAAAGTAACCATTATATAATGCTGACATCTGATTAAACTATACCATAAATAATCGGCATGTGTATATGTGTGTAAAATAAACCAATAGGGAATATTTAAATTTTCTATTCATATTTTCCACATCTTTTTAAATACTATCTAAAATCAAAATCCATAAATAGGAAGAAATATATTGCTTATTGTTTTTTACAAAATTTATAATTATCTACTAGGTATAACAACAATTTATCATGATACAAGTATTAGAGTGGATTGAGTAAATAAAATTAGATTAACCATACATGGACCTTTTCCAAAATTCCAGTCCTCTTGTAGTTTCTTAAACATGACATCCCTGACCAATATGTGTGTGTGTGTGTGTGTGTATGGACTTTGCACTGACTTACCTATGCCTGGAATATTTTCCTACTCACAGTTTTCATTTGCCGAGGGTTTCTGTTTTTAGATTTTTGTCCAAATGTCTCTTCTGAGTTCGTCTTCCCTTAATAAAACTATTTTTAAAAAATCTCTGTTCTTATCTAACCCCTGCTGTTTCTTGCATTAGTTACTTCATTTTGAAGATTTGTCATATTTCCCACCCTTCTTTTGCCATCTTAGTTTTCCAGTTACCATGTGATGAACAGTTTTCCTCTGCCATGCCTGTTTGCTATCATGTGCTACATGGCCTCTGGCCCCAGAATTAGAAGCCCTGTAAGCATTTCAGAAACCACCAAATCCAACTGAGTCCAAAAAAATCTCTCTTCCATGTGGTGGTTTCTTCAAATATGTACCAATGCAATAAAAAGTCACTAACACTGTACTAACACTGTACACAGGACCCTAGATGGTACACTTACTTCTCAAAAAGTGCTAACTAAGCTGGTCCCTAGAGGCTCATGCCTAGCTCCTCAGTAGGCTGAGATTTGAGCATCATGGTTCAAAGCCATTTAGAGCAGAAAAGTCTAAGAAACACCTATCTCCAGTTAACCACCAAAAGGCAGAAGTGGAGCTGTAGCTCAAGTGGTAGAGCACTATCCTTGAGCATGAACACTCAGAGACAGCACCCAGGCTCAGCGTTCAAGCCCCAGGACCAACATAGAAAAACAACAACAAATAAAGCCCTAAATAAATATCACACTAACTTTCTTTTTATAAAAGTTACTCTTCTTTGCCTACTACCCATCAAGTTATATCTTTCTTATAACTCTGAAGCCTTGCATAAAACCATAAACAATTCCAAATGCCTAGGAAAGTAGTTTTATATCAGAAATTCAGTGTAATATAGTCAGAGTTGTGAGCTAAACTGATTATGGAAAATAGCTTTCTTTCTTCTACGGAAGTAAATCTGCATCTAGATGTTGTCACCATGGTTAAAATTACTGCCTCCCAATTTGTCTTACTAGGAGGTTGGCATTCAGAAATGATCTTCACTTCTCTTGGGAAAAACAAATTCTCAAGTACATTTTTTTTCCAGAAAGGTCCTACTGGTCAAAATTTCTTAAAACATATTCAATTACCTTTACTTTTATTTTTATTTTTTGTCTGTTGTGGGGCCTGAACTCTGGGTCTGAGCACTGTCACTCAGCTCTTCAGCTCAAGGCTAGCACTCTACCATTTGAGCCAAACACCACTTTTGGCTTTTTCTGCTTATGTAGTGCTGAAGAATTTAACCCAGGGCCTCATGCATGAAAGGCAAGCACTCTACCACTGAGCCACCTTCCCAGGCCTAAACATTTTAAATGCTGTAGAGTTATAGATACTGTATGATAAATAAAACAATGATTTGATCTTATAAGTAATAAGCCAATTTTATAGGAACTACCAGTTTTACAGTTAGAAGACAGCACATTCTTTTAAAAAATGGAAAGATAAATTGATGAAGGCACAATATAATTGTTCTAGGTAACAAATACTTCCTTTCAAGTTAGAGCCTTTATAAAGGTTGAAAGCATCTTGCAAATTTGACACAGAAGTGCCTTTCATTTGGCCATGGATAAATGGCACCTAGCAGCTGTACCTTGTATCCTTAAGAAAATGTTCCTGCTGTTCTTATGTTCCTTTAAATACAATGAACATTCTTTCCTTTGAGTTACAAGCAAGTGAACAAATGATGAATAAGTAATTTTACATATTTTTGGCAATGTTATAGCTCAAGTACAAAGCAGTGTGGTATAGAAGGTATCTGCCTTGAAGTCAGGCAGACTGAGATGTGAATAATGGTTCCATCTCCAATTGACTTTTCATTTTAGGGTTGATTAATGTTGAAGTCTGTGTATTGTTCATAACAGCCATTCAATGGAGGGAAATTATTATTTTCCCTAGCAGCTATAAATGTATAGATCAGATTGTTAGACTGGTGTATGATTTTTTTTAGATAGATAGACAGACAGACTGACTGACTGGCTGACAGACAGACAGACAGATAGATAGATAGCTTCTCTATGTACTCTATGTATATATCCTCATGTTTTCTATATATAGAGAGACAGAATCTAGAGATTTTATGTGTACATATAGATTCTATCGATATATTTTTGGATATGTGTGTGTAAAAACAGTTGTAAAGTATGAATCATAATGAATTGTTCAGATAAAAGTAGTAGAGTAACATTTAATACAGTTAGAAAGTAAAACAATTCATAGAATTTTTAGAGTAAGGTATGTCATTCTAAAGAGAATCATAATTCTTTGTTAAGGTTTTGTGCATTCTCATTTACATGACCTGAATTTGCAACAAACTAATATCGACAAAAGTGTCTGGATTACTGAAAATCCAATAAAATTGGAGATGGGGTTCAAATGAAACCTAATATATTCTTAATTATTACTAAGAGTTAGCACAAGTAGATAACTTATTACATTATATGCAATAAATGTATATGTAAAATATGGTGCTAAATGAGTAAGAGAGGGAAGGCTATTTGTGTGTTTGGCCTGGGTGTCAATAGACTCTATAGAAAATACAGTAAGAAATAAAGGATGATGAAAGATGGGTGGACAAAAGAAGAGTTGGTTGAGCAGAGAATTGAAACTTTCCCTTAGCAGCTAGTAAAAGTCTTATTAATAGGTTTTCCAATCTTTAATTTTACCAGTGTGCCATTATATACTCAATTCTATAGTTCTGTTGGTATGTTAGGTCCAACAGCTCATTTCTCATGTCCCATACCATACAAGATGCTATGTTGAAATACGAACTTTACAATTTAGGCAGGGGGGCAGTATTGAGGAGGTGGGAAGGACAGGATAGTAGGGGAAACAAAGAAAGAGGCAACAATGCTGTATAAGAAATGTACTCATTACCTTGCTCATGTAACTATAACCCCTCTGTACAGTATTTCACAATAAAAAACTTATTTAAAAAAGAGTAAACAGTTTACTATCATTTCTCAATGAACTATACAAAGGGGTATCAGAAATAATAAACACAATTTATTTTATTATTTATTTTATTTTGTTTGGTCATGGGGCTTGAACTCTGGGCCTGGGTGCTGTCCCTGAACTCTTCAGCTCAAAGTGAATGCTTTAACACTTGAGCCACAGCACCACTTCTGGTTTTCTGGTGGTTAATTAGAGCTTAGTGTTGCATGGACTTTCCTGCCCAGGCTGGCTTTGAACCACCATCCTCAGATCTCAGCCTTCTGAATAACTATGATTACAGGCATGAGCCACCTGTGCCTGACAAACACAATTTAAATGTTCTGGAAAGACTAAGGAAAGAACTTGCCATTCTTCTTAGATGAATCTGTAAGTTACTGGCACCCATGAGGTCCCAGTGAAACAGGTATGTCTTTATATCCTGGTTCTGTTTTAAATTATGGAATCTATATTTATCTCAAACTAAATATATGGCATTGAACTGAAGCATTACACAGGAAATATTTTTAGATGCTCTATCTGTCTATCTATCTAATATCAAGCTGTCTTTTTAAAAAATCCTTTAAATGCAAAGAAATGTGGGTATACATAAATATCAACAAAATAGTTAAAATAATACAATCTAGAAGCAGATTAAACAGAACATTTCTGAACATTGAAAAATCTCATCAAACTGATAAAAGACATGTTCACAGTAGCAAGCCTTTTTGTGATAAGATTAAGATTATTACCCATTACTAGAATAACAGAAACAGAAAGATAATATACTAATAACTTTAAGTGAGGTATTATTTTAGCTTTTTAAATAAAGTGATTGTAAGCTACATCTATTTGTAATGTAAACAAATAAATTTTGTTTCACAAGTCTTAAACTCCGCTCAGAACTAACTTTAGATAAACCTAATCTGAAATTTCATTATCCTCTTAGACTATTCTGTGCAATTTACTTACAGCAGCATGATTATGTTTTTATTTCTCAAACCTTCTAATTTTATTTTTTCATTTTAGTTTCACTGTTGGATATATTAGTACACATATTTTCCTCTCTTTATGCTCATTACCATCAATCTGTTCTCTAAGATCACATTTTCATCTGGCCATTGATGACTCATGCTTTTAATCATAGCTATTCAGGAGGCTGAGATCTGTGTATCCCTGTTCAAAGACAGGTCTGAGGGATTCTGAGCTCAAAGTAACCACTAAAAAGATATAAGTATAGCTGTGGCTTAAGTGATAGTCAGCCTTGAGCAGAAAAGACAATGGAGAGTGCCCAGGCCCTGAATTCAAGTCCTACTCTGCCAGCACACACACAGACACAAGACACACAGACACACAGACACACAGACACACACAGAAACACACACACACACACACACACACACACACACACACACACACACACACATACACCAATTACTTTTCAGGATGGTTGTTATTGCCTGTCTAAAATATTGTAACATTTCTCCATGCACTTTCATATTATTCTACTTCATTTTTTATTAATATGTACAGAATAACAGTTTGTCACTAACTTCTGTTTATATTTTACGGTATTTCTGAAGTAAAACACAATCAGAGGAGAAAGTTCACTTTGTGTCTGTGGGCTAGCACTTGGACTAGTGTGACTACCAGAAAGTTTACTTGCTCTATAACTAAAGCAATTAATTAAAAATGTTTAATGACTACTAACTAATATATGATGGTTAAGGAAAATATGGACAGTTGATGAAGTAAAGCCACCGGAATTAGAAAAGAAAAGAGAAAAATTGCTCAAAAGGAATGGATGCTTCTGTAAAAGACAAGGGGCAAGGATAGAGATAGAGAATACTAAAAATTTGCTAAAACGTCTGGCCTCCTTACAGAGGAAGATAGAACCACTATAAAAGTGACAACATATATTCTGAACAAATTAGAAAATGTATACATGGGATGGAGAGCAAAATGTGATATTAAAGCAAGATACAAAAGGTGGTTGAGAAATTGGATTCTCACCCATAATTTGAAATATAAGAAAAATCACTGTAGAACTAACCATTAAAAAATCAGGAAATAATTTAGTGTATCATACAAACAAAATTATGTATACAAGATATCCAATGATATTATATCAAAAAGTATCAGAAAACTTGGATACAGATTTTTAAAGAAGTAAAATTCTTTAGAAATAAAAAAAATTGAGGGACTTAAGAGAAATTTGGCCCCTGTATAGTAGCTACTGCAATGTGAAATAGGAATAATTTAATAGGTTTCTTCATGAAATAGATGGAATATCTCCTGGGAGAACGAGCTTCTCTATTCTTTCATTCCATGGTACTCAAGTAACCTTTTGATCAATAATTAATGTTCTTATATATCTCAGATACTATGAGATGAGCTGCCCTAGCTAGAAAATGTAATCACTAGAGTAAATTAATATTTGGAAAATATGATTTATTTATCATTCCCTTGTGAATTTCATTAGGATCAAGCCAATTTTGGTTTGGGAGCTTGAAAAATCCAAATAATGGAAAACCCAATTTCTGAACTTTCAATTCAAGGTGAATACTTTATCTTCACTATTATGAGATTTTCACTGAGTTAACTTCGCTAATATCTAAATAGTTTTTCTTCCTAATTGAACAGATTTTCTCAAAACCAACATATTTTAGTCATATAGTAATTTAGGATATCAATAGATTCTTAGAACAGCTATTTATGTAGAACAAAAAAGGAGATAGGATTCTAGGATACAGTAATAGTTTAGAAAAGAGTGCTTATAAAACCTGAAACACTGCAATGTACAACTAAAACTACAATTATCTAGATAGATGATTTTAATCTCTAATGACTTTTTGCTTTTACTTTTTCAATTTAAAAGACACTTTTATGTCATTTTTATGGAAAAAGGGAAAGTTACATCATTGATTATTAGTATTCATAAACTTTTCTTTCTGAACTCTAAATTAGGAATTCTATTTCTAAATATACTTTTTTTAAAATTTAATTTAATTTTATTTGTGAACATACTGTACAGAGGAGTTATAATTACATGGGCAGAATAATGCGTACATTTCTTACCAAGCATTGCAGCCTCCCCTTTGTTTACCCTTCACATCCCTTCCCAGCCTCCCCCCTCCCCCCCAATCCCAATCCTTCTCGTTCCCCCCCTTCCCCCCCCTCCACCCCCCCTCCCCCCCCCCCCCCCCCCCCGCACCAAGATATGGAACCAACCCAGATGCCCCTCAGTAGATGAATGGATCAAGAAAATGTGGTATATATACACAAAATGGAATTCTATGCCTCCATCAGAAAGAATGACATTGCCCCATTTGTTAGGAAATGGAAAAACTTGGAAAAAATTATATTAAGTGAAGTAAGCCAGGCCCAAAGAAACATAGGTCCCATGGTTTCCCTTATTTGTAATATCTAGTATATGTATGAGTCAATCGGAAAAGGTCAGATAATGTGATGTCAGGAAAATGAAACCTTAGATGTGTATTTTAATGTTTTTTTCTTTCATGCATGTGTTTCTAATGCATTTATAAGATTATCTCTTTGTTGCTTTGTATGTCCCTCCCCCACAGTATAACCCCTGCTTTCACTATGTTTGATGTCAGTAAATATACTTTTTTAAAGTTCTGTCTAAAACATTTAGATATTTTAGATACTATAAATATGTATATATATAATGTAATAGTGAAGATCATTGCCACATTTAAATTCCTTAAAATATTAATTCTGTTTATTTTGAACACTACTTAGAAACTACCAAAATGTCCAGCACATAATTGGTAAAAGGCTGAATAATTTGTTGATTTCTGGAAACATTGTTACTTGTTTGGAATCAATGGAATCTAAACTTGGCTAATTTCAACAAATTATAAAGAAGAGGACAGCTTGATGATTCAAAAGGAAAAGTTTCAACAAAAGTAGAAACATAAGAGCCACTTAAACATAAATGTTTATGAAAGCAGATAAGAAGATATACCAGATTGATTTTACTTATAACACATTAGAACAGTTTACTTTCACAAATTTGCTTCTGTTTTTGAAAAATTAGATCTTTTCTTAATATTGTTTATATTTTCAGTCAATTTATATGAGATGAGATCTTGTCATGTCAAAAGTGCAACCTACATGTTCCCTCATACAGTGTGATTGTGATTTTAGCTTTTGTATCTGACAGAAAGAAATAAATGAAGATTAAATTGCTTTGCTATAGAAACAGTGATGCAGCTGTGATAAATGTAGGTTGGAGATAGTAGCAATCAATAGTTTAAAGAAATCATTTATTAGTATTCAGCAGAAGAAAAATATTGGATGAGGAAATTAAAAACAATAATTCTCCACTTCCCAAATGTAGTATAGTAAAATAAATCATCAAAAAGCAATACCCCAAACATCACTACTCCTCACATTAGAGTTTGCAAAGGCACACATATGGAATAACAATGATTGAAAATTATTTGCATAAAGAATATTTGTTTTAAAATGCCAAGGGTACCTACGAATTTTCAAATATATTGTAATGAACAATATTTAACACAGGTAAAAACATAAAACTTGAGGACTGAACCATACCTATTTAAGTTATTCTAAATGTTACTATAGCAATAATATATGTCAACAATTGATGTCAACAAAACCACTGCTGTTTGATATTAAAAGCTACACACAGTGTTCGCTTCGGCAGCACATATACTAAAATTGGAACGATACAGAGAAGATTAGCATGGCCCCTGTGCAAGGATGACACGCAAATTCGTGAAGCGTTCCATATTTTTAAAAAATTATATTAAGTGAAGTAAGCCAGGCCCAAAGAAACATAAGTCCCATGGTTTCCCTTATTTGTAATATCTAGTATATGTATGAGTCAAGCGAAAAAGGTCAGATAATGTGATGTCAGGAAAATGAACCCTTAGATGTGTATTTTAATGTTTTTTCTTTCATGCATGTGTTTCTAACACATTTATAAGATTATCTCTTTGTTGCTTTGTATGTCCCTCCCCCACAGTATAACCCCTGCTTTCACTATATTTGATGTCAGTATAAGTTGTGGAGGAGATGGGGGAAAAACCAGTTGTTTAAGGATACAGGTGGACCTGTTGCAACAATGAGAAGTACAAGTTGTCATGTCCAAAATGAGCTTTACAACGTCGGTGCGGGGGGTGGGGGGTGCGGGGGGGGGGGAGGGGGGGAAGGAGAAGGATTGGGATGGGGGGAGGGGGGAGGCTGGGAAGGGATGTGAAGGGTAAACAAAGGAGGAGGCTGCAATGCTTGGTAAGAAATGTACGCATTATCCTGCCCATGTAATTGTAACTCCTCTGTACAGTATGTTCACAAATAAAATTAAATTAAATTAAAAAAATTTTTAAAAAAGCTACACACAAATAGATATTTGGTATATGACATTGGTACAATTTCTGTGTCTTTTAAATTTTACTTTATTATTCTCTTTATAGATTACATTTTCATCTTTTTCTTGGATAGCGAGTTTCATTAAACAGCAGACATATTCAGTTTTTCCTTTTGAAGGATGTGAGTTTCTATGTCCTATGCAACTTATTATGTATTGCTTTGGAAAACAATCCGGTTACTTGTAGACTTTCACTTATATTTTTAACTACTGATCCCATGCATGCTACACACTGTCAAGTGAAGTTCATCCTTATTATTCCTATTAAGGTGTGCTAATTTATTCAGATTAAAAATGCAGTCCATCTGGACACTGGTAGCTCAAGATTGTAATTATAGCTCATTCAGGAGGATGAGATCTAAGGATTGCCGAGTAAAGTGAGCCCCTGCAAGTAATTTTATGAGGCTCTTATATCCAATCAACCACCAGAAAAAACAAGTGGAGATCTTGCTGAAATTGGTAAAGCACTAGCCTTGAGCAAAAGAGCTCAGGGATAGTGTCCAGGCCCTCAGTACAAGCCCAATTTGATACAAATAAAAATCCAGTCTAATAGAAAGAAATTGTTATCAGAAGGATTGACCTTCCCTAAACTTATTGACTTTCTTTTTTTTTATTGTGAAAATACCGTATAGAGGGGTTACAATTACATGGACAAGATAATGAGTACATTTCTTATCAAGCATTGTTGCCTCCTCCTTTTTTTCCCTTTCCCATTCCTTCCCATGTCCCAACCCCCACCCTCTCACGACCCCCTTCCCAAGGCCAAAGTTGTAAAGTTCATTTTTCAACATAACAACTTGTACATCTCATTGTTGTAATGGGTCAACCTGTATCCCTATTTAAACGATTTGTTTTTTTCCCTTCCCCTCCACAAATTATACCAACATCGAATACAGTGAAACCAGGGGTTATACC
This sequence comes from Dipodomys merriami, assembly GCF_024711535.1. NCBI lineage: Eukaryota > Metazoa > Chordata > Mammalia > Rodentia > Heteromyidae > Dipodomys > Dipodomys merriami. The sequence goes on from NW_027206179.1 coordinate 47,671,281, forward strand.
ATGGGGGAGGGACATACAAAGCAACAAAGAAATTATCTTATAAATATGTTATAAACAATCGCATGAAAGAAAAAGCATTTGAATACTTATTTTGGGCTTCATTTCACCTAACATCAACTTATCTGACCGTTTCTGCTTGACTCAGACATATACTAGTTATTGCAATTAAGGGAAAACATGGAACCTTTGTTTCTTTGGGCCTGGCTTACTTCGCTTAATATAATTTTTTCCAAGTCTTTCCATTTCCTAACAAATGGGGCAATGACATTCTTTCTGATGGAGGCATAGAATTCCATTGTGTATATTTATCACATTTTCTTTTTTTAAATTTTATTTATTTTTTATTGTGAAAATACTGTACAGAGGGGCTACAATTAGATGGGCAAGATAATGAGTACATTTCTTAACAAGCATTGTATCCTCCTCCTTTGTTCCCCCTTCCCATCCCTTCCCAGCCTCCCCCTGCCCTCCATATACCACATTTTCTTGATCCATTCATCTACTGAGGGGCATCTGGGTTGGTTCCATATCTTAGCTATGGTAAATAACGCTGCAATAAACATAGTTGTGCTGGGTGCTTTAATAGGGTCTTGTTTGTGATCATTTGGGTAAATGCCCAAAAGTGGGATTGCTGCGTCATAGGGGAGCTCTATATAAAGTCTTTTGAGGAACCTCCATACTACGTTCCAAAGTGGTTGAACAAGTTTACACTCCTACCAACAATGCAGTTTATCAGAATAGTTAATATTGAGCTCCCCGTGACACACACATGGAATTACAGATTACAGATTTTTCAAGTATTGCCATCCATAAAAATAATCAGGGTTTAATTCCAATTTCAGTTTTTAGTATGGTATGTCTGGGGTGAGATATAATGACAAATGTTGCTAAATTCTCTCTGATACTGATGCACATGCCTATGAATTACCCTGCAAGGAACTTTGGTCCAATAATTGTAATACATTATTGTAGAACTAGTTAAAATTCTGTAGAAACAAATGAAAGAACCTCTAATCCAAAGTCAGGTACAAGGAAGCTTCAAAGAGGTGTTAATTTGAAGGACATTTAAGAAATGGAGAGACAGACAGACAGATAGATAGATAAGTAGATATAGATAGATAGATAGATAGATAGATAGATAGATAGATAGATAGATAGATAGATAGATGTATATTCCTTTTCCCTACATATATGCATATATGAGGAAACAAAATGATAAGGAGACTAAAAAGAAAGATAAAACATAATTTACTCAAAATAATTCATAATTATGACTTGAAAATTTAAAAATGACAGTATATTCTAAACAAAGAGACTGCCAACAGGCAAAGTATTGAGGAAATAGGTATTTTGGTGGCACAGCACTCTGCACCCATCCATCGAGAAATGCAATACTAAAATTCAGTAAATGTTCATCTTCATATTAAAGACAATTCTAATTTAAACTTTTTATGCTTATTTTTTTCTTTAAGATGTAGTAGCCTCACCAGTAGAACAATACATGGACTACATCATTCCCATGTAAGGTTTCAATAAAGGAAATGGATCCACGAACAGTTTTAGGGAACTGCAGAATATATGATACAGTTTCAGAAGAAAAACAAAAGATTGAATGCTTACCAACTCTGTGACACTGAGGAATGAAAAGAACATTCTACAGATCTGCTTAGATATCTACTCAAAAACGCTGCATTCCTGAAAGGAAACAACGACACTTAACACACAGTGCTAAAATTACACAACGTCCAAACAAATGTTGATGTCCCCTATTTTGGAATATCCTGTCGAGATAACCCAGAAGGGCACTGGAAGGTGCCAGAGCTCTGATATTGTAGCCTACTACTAAACTGAGCCTGCAGAAGGGCAAAAATAAATAATATGAAACAGACGAGAACTCCCATATTTTTGTAGTACATGCAAATAATATGTAGTACTTTTGAAACAAGTCTAAACAAATGGCAAACCCCATAAACCTTTCTCTTATGTTTCTGTTGTTGTTACCCCTGGCACTTTATAAACCATTATAACTTTTGATTAATATTTTGTGATACACAGGTTAGTTCATGTCCTAAACCAAACTGGTTCGCAGCTCACATACCTGTATTTTTATGCACCAAGGCTCTAAATTTCTGTGGCTGTACAAACATTTGCTCGGATGTGGGCTTTTATTGTTTCTTCTGGTATCTCATTTTACAATGTCTGGTATTTCTCTGTTTAATACAAATGAGTTCTAATTCAAGAGATCATAAAAATCAATACTTCATTGGCCATCAGAGTAAATATGGTGACAAATGTTTTATTGTTATTTACTTTTATTCACTGCCACTATTTCAGAGTTTCCCCCCCCCAAAAAAAATCTTTTATCTTAACTGTAGTAATCATCAATATGTCCTGTGAATGCATTATGTTTTGTGGTCCTATTTCCTTAAATTTTAACCTATTGGACTTAATATTTTGTAGAAATTTATGTGAGTTATAAGGAAATAAGTAGAAATGCATTTAGAGAAAAATACATTAGCAGAGACAGATAAAAGCATCCACTGAATGGCATATGTAATCTGCACTGACTCTTGCTAACTGCATTTTTAGCCTGTGTTTTAAGCATTTTAGTGTAATGCACCAGTTTGAGTATAATTGAAAGTTGGAAAAGGCAAAGAGAAAAAAAAATTGAAATACTTAAAAAAAGTTTCTTCCCTGTAGAGAAGAAAATAAACTTTAGGCAGTTAATGAATCAAGAATCTACCCTTGATCATGGTGTACATTTAGAAAGTTAGCTTAAAAGCACATTATGAAAGTGTATTTCATCCAAATGGAAACACTTGTAATGTCTAGAAATTTTCTATTGATGTTATTTTTGAAACTTTCTTCTTTTTTTCTAAAAGTGGTTTGGCTATTGTAGGATCTTTGGCTTTGCATATACATTTTTAATCTTCTTTTGTCTTTAAGTTTCTCATAAAATTCTGCTAGAAATTTTGCTTAGGGCTTATAAATATCTAGGTAAATTTGAAAATTGACAAATTGTCCATATGAAGATTTTTGAGCAAAGAAAATGTTTACTGCATTAATTTGAATATTTAATTTCTTTTTTCAATATATAGATCTTTTTATGTGATTATGGATATAATTAGAGAATAGTACATTACTTGCTTTTACATTCAATATGCCCAGTCATTTGCTTCCTTTTTATTCATCCCTGCCTTACTTTAGATTAACTGATACTTGAATTCCCATTTATATTTGGAAATTAATTGGTTTTATATTTTTTCTACTACTTGAGTCACAGTATCACTTTCAGCTTTTCCTGAGTAGTTTTTTGGAGATAAAGGACGCATAGACTTTCCTGCCTGGTCTGTCTTCAAATCATGACCCTAATCTCAGATTCCTGAGTGGCTAGGATTACAGTCCTGAGCCACTGGTACCCCGCTGACATTTTTAATGTGTTACTACTTGTTTTAGTGTTCACTGTGCATCCTATTTTATTTTTTTGAATTTGCTTTTATTTTATTGTAATGGAGGTGTGCAGAGGGCTTACACTTACATATTTCTAGTCCAACAGTATTACCTCCTCCCTTGATTTCTTCCACTTTCCCTCCTTTCCACTCCCTTCCTTCCCCATTGTTTCAAAACAACATATTAAACCCATCCAAAACATTATAGGAAATCTTCAAGATTTTACTTCAGTTACTCTTCTCTTAAATATCACTTTGCTTTTTTTTTTACACAATAATTATTTAATTATGCTGCCTTGATATGTTTGCCTTTGAAACACAATATACTCAGTATAAAAGATATGCTTGACTAATCACTAATTATCACATAAATAATTTTCACTTAAAATAATTCTCACTAAAAGCAGTATTACCATACTTTTTTAAATTAATTGACCTAAGGAGGTATTTAATATATATCAAATAGATTTGCTTGTGTGATTACTCTTCCAATAGTCTCCTACACTTAAAGTAAAATGAATGCCCATCTAGTACTATTTTCCTTCTGTGAGCTCTATAATAACTACCAAATCATAGGGCTGGAGGTATATCTCAGGTGGAAGGGCACTAACTTAGTAAAATCAAGGTCTGAGTTGAAAATTACAGTACTGCCAAAAATTAAACAACTAAATATGTGAAGGAGGTTATCTGTAAACTAGGTACATAATACTAAAGTTATTTATAAATAATAAAATTACTACCTTATTTTTTCTTGCTTCTTATAAAAATGTTCAAACAAAACTAAGAGAAAAAATAATAGAAATGCCATTAAAATACACGACAGTTTATGAAACTTGTAGTTTATTCATGTGCCAAATGGAATTAATTAAAGGCTTTTGGGCACAGTCCACATCCAAGTTACCAAAATTAGAAAGTCATGGCATCTAAGGAGTGACTAAAAATATTGGTCAAATCTTAGAAACTTCAAATTTGTTGTCTTGGTATCTTGGAGTCCTATACATTTAGAAAAAAATCTAAATATTTTAAGGCTGGATTTTACATGTTTCCACTGAAGAACTCTATCAACTGATCTAAGCTAAGAAGAATAATCCAGAATTAGATCTTATTAGAAAAAAGACCTTCTGTATTCCAAGATAAAGGTTAATGACATGATATTGGTATGGGCCTTGAGAAAATGTTATTATATTTTGGAAATGAGGGGTAAATTATTCCCTGGCAGCTAAGAGGCAGAGGTTGCTACACTAGTCAGTGACTGATAATCACCCCAATAATTCCCCATATTCTTTATTCATATCTTAAAATTGTTTACGCTATTATAATTTCCTCAATATTGTTTAAATGATGTCTAAATTTATCGATGATTTATAGAAACTTTAGCAGAATGTGCTAGTCATGATCCTTATTAATGAGGGCACCAAGAGATGCTTTTTTTTCAAAGACAAGGCAATTATGTATGTATTTGATTGTTACAGTTTTTAGAGAAACATCAGAGGTAAAACATGGCACATATTAACAAGTATTGGCTCACAACACATCTGGAATGATTTTGTTTTCATATATGTTATATACTAGGATATTAATCAGCTTATCTAGGAAGGTTATGACTTGCAGGAGCAACCTGATGATTCTGAAGAGACATTGTAGAAGTGTTGGACAGAGCTAAATCACTCTGCATTTCTATTTATGATAGGAGATGAGACAACAAATGAGTGATAATGTTAAGCAAGCAGACATAGTGTGAATTGTAGTCACCAAGATGGTCCACCTATCACAGAGTTAAGTGACATAGTATATGCAACATAGTAAAAATTATTAAATAAACACATTGAAAGAAATTCATTCTTCTTTTTGATTATTCAGGAAATTTAAAATACTTCATAGTGTTCCCCATACATGTTTGCCAACTATTTTGTAGGAAACTAAAGCTGTTCATTGTAATCTGATGTTTGAAAAATGAATAATATCTATCCTTAAGAAGTATGCAATCATTATGGGTTGAAAATGACTATAATGCTTGGTAACCTGTTATAGGTGAAGCATAAAAATACTTTGTGAGCTCAAGAAGGGAACAATCCATGCTGACTGCTATGGGATAGAGTTTGTAAATTGCTTCTTTGCAGGTGACATGTTAGCTGAAGCTTGACAGATAAATAGGATTTCAATAGGTAGAAATGACAGGGTTTAGCTATAGCAGAAAAATGGTGTGAATAAATGAAGGCAATAAACTACAGGACAAGTTTTGGAGAAAATCAATGACTACATGAAACTAGATGTAGGTGCTGGAGTTAAATTGGGTCTGCACTGACTTTATATAAACACTGGAATTTTCTTCCTGAAGTCTCTATCATTTTAACAGGTCCTCTGTGTTTTTCTCATAAAATTTGAGGACAAATGAAAACACAATCCAGATATCTCAAAGTTCTACCAGTTTATGTCCAAGGAAAATGTTGCATTTACAGTGATTATCCTCCTTGAGTTTACTACATTTTTTCAGTATGCCAAACTTACTATATCATATTATATCAGCATAAACACTAAACTTATTCCATGCCATAAAATTCACATTGCCAAGAAAATGTTTAGTTATTAGTATTAAATATCTTAACATCATAGGCACTGAAATTTTGTAAAATGATTAATACATTATGACAAACAGATTAGTTTTGTTTCAAAATAGTAGTCAAGGTTGACTTAGAAATACACAGTTACCTTCTCAGTAAACATTCTGGGAGACTCTCAAAAAGTAAAACTCAGAAGGAAATAAAAAGAAAGAGCACTTGTGAAGCAAAGTCTGTTTTCAACCTTTTTCTGAAATCAAGATGTAAAGCATGTGCTCTGCAATATTCATTAGATACCCTGAATGTTAGGCGGTGTATTAGACAGTAGCTTAAAATCACTGCATTTTCCCAGGCACTGGTAGCTCATGCTTGTTAACCCAACTACTCAGGAGTCTGAGATCTGGAAGACCAAGATTTAATTCCAACCCATGTAGAAAAGCCAAGACATCATCTCCAAAATAACCAGCAAAAATCTCAGATGGAACTACAAGTTTCAAGTGCTAGACCACCAACTAAGCAAGCTGAACAATTGTGAGGTTCTGAGTTCAAACTACAGTACTAGCAAAAAAAATGCTTCTATTAAATTAATTTTCTATTACTCAATAGTAGCTTAAGAAAAGTAATATCAAGTTTCACTAAATCAGATGTATAACTGCATGAAATAATTTCCTTTAGATTTTTCTACAAATTTAAAAGAAAGTTTAAAGAAATTACCTACTATGTATATGGTAATTTAATCATAGTTCTGTCTTTGCTTCTATAGGATACTATTGAGAACTTGTGAGCATTGCTGGTCAAAGAAAAGATTTTATAAAGTTGCTTTTACTTTCCTGAGGTTTGTTTTTAGTGTTTTTTTTTTTTTTGGTCGGTCGTGGAGCTTGAACTCTAGGCCTGGGCCGATATCCCTTAGCTCTTCAGCTCAAGGTGAGTGTCCACCCTTGAGCCACAGTGACACTTCTGGTTTTCTGTCTTTTTTTATTGGAGATAAGAGTCTCACAGACTTTCTTGCACCGGCTGGCTTTGAACTGTGATCCTCAGATTTCAGCCCCTGAGTATCTAAGATTACAGGCATGAACGACCAACGCCAGCTTTCCTTGTGGTTCTTGGATTTCAAAATGAAAATAAAAAGTGTTCTCTATGTGTTGACAGCATCACATTTGTCTAGCTTAAGAATCATAATTACTCCTAAATTCCTGACATTTAGAATGAAATAATTCCAGACCATTTCAGACCTATAACTTCTGAAAACATAATTACAAAACACACAACTAGGTGTAACAAGTGAATAAACAGCCAAGAAATTGTCTTTCTGATTTTTTTGGGGGGGTGCAATTTAAGGACTTGACTGCAGTCTCATTTCTGCTAAGCAGCAGAATCACACTTCCAGTCATTTAGACACTGATTGTTTTGGAGATAGTCTTGTTTTTTGGACTGAGTCTCAATCTGGACCATGATCTTGCTATGTTATGCTCCCATACATACATATATATAACTTGCAGAAGCTGGGAGTGGTGGATTGTATCTGTAATCCCAGGATTACAGATACAATCCACCACTCCCAGCTTCTGCAAGTTGACTTTTAAACAACTAAGATGTACATTAGTATTTTTTACAAGATTACTATTTTGTTTGATACAGCACATAAGTTGTTTTTTGAAAATAAAATATTTGAATAAATGGAGCAAAATATAACATTGTATTTCTATTTAAAAATTTATTCAGTCATGGAAAGAATGCGAGTTTTAGATATATGTGCATATTAAATTAATATTTGTGTTATTTTGTATTTTGAGTATTATCTGTGCCTAGAATCAGCTACAATCCATGTTTTATGGGTTGTCTTTATTGACTTTACATTGTTTTATTTTTAATTGTGAAAATACCGTACAGAGAGGTTACAATTACATGGGCAAGGTAATGAGTACATTTCTTATCAAGCATTGTTGCCTCCTCCTTTATTTCCCATCCTTTCCCCCCCACACCACCCCCCTTTTCCCCCCTGCCAAAGTTGTAGAGTTTTTTTTTCAACCACAGTAAAAATGTGGGGTAACTGTGTGAAAAACAGAAACTGTAAAGGATATGAATCACCCTTGTTCAAATATGGAGAGCTGAGACAAGAATAATCATTCAAATATATAGCAATTTAGGTCATGTAACAGGGACTATATTTGTCTTCTTAACTTGAACACTAGCAAACAAAATCAAATAAATAAAAGAGAAGGTTTTTTTTTATATTGAAAACAGATACAAATAACCTGGACATTGAGGAAGAAAACCATTGGGTTGAGCTCTGAAATCACATCAGTTTCTAGGTCACCACACAAAGTAGCAAAATACCAAATGGAACCTACCTCCTTGCCACTTTGAGGATGCAGGGATCAGAGTTCATGGGGATGGAGGCAGTAAGGATGGCAATGTACTGAGGTATTAGGAGCTATACAAAAATAGAACAAAAATATAGCTCCACAAAGCTTCTGAGAGCTCCCTTTAGAGCCTGAGAAACTTTTTAATTTGTTCATGCATGAGAAGAAACTTATCGGAAAACAACCAGAAAAAAAAAGCATGTGTCTGAACAATTTCCTTTGTTTGGTAAGAGTAGATAATAGTCTGTGTCCCCATCTTGTCTTGTCCAGTGCAAAAGATCTCTAAATACAGAAAACATTAGAAGAATGTCTACATAAGAATTACCTCAACAGTGGCAACACACCAGACTTTTAAGTTAGCTCTATTGGCTTAAGTGTATTGGGGTTTAACAAAGTTAAAACTTGAATGTGGGAATGTTGATTTCAAGAAATTTAAATACATGTATGAATTCAATACAGCTCAATAAATCATCAATAAACACCAAATAAACCAAGCAACCTAAAAACAAATTAACATTTGACATCTAATAAACATATGGGTGTAATTTAAGAAATCAGGACAAAACAACTCATAGAGAAGAAAGAAAAAAAACAGACAAGAAGTTTATCCAGAAAGAAAGTAAAGCAAATGGAATTAAAAGAAATGGGAGCTTCAAGATCCCTTCTATTTCTGTATATTTTGTAAAAAAGAAAAAAATACACAATGACTCTCCTTTCTTTTGACTGTGTGTAACTATGATTTATGGGGAACAGTTCTGAAGATAAAAACATTTCATTTGGTCAGAATCAGCTAAGTGTATTCATGGATTCCAAACCAAGATGCATGTATCCCTCTAGAATAAAAATTTAGGCATTTCTAGTTCCTAGGATAATAAAGGCAATGTCTCCTCTGGGAACAAGGGACAGCAAAGCTTACTGTCAAATAGATTCAAATTTCTTGCCTCAGTGTATTCACTTTGACTATTTCACATTTTATGTTGGGAGGCAGTGTAGCTCACTTTTCCTTGTCTCTGAACACCTGACTAGAACCAAGGTGAAAAATGCTGATTTGGAGCATGTTATTTCTCTTTTAGCTATGTTTCCTTTTTAGTTGGCAATACTTGTGTGACTGTGAAACTCATCTTGGTCTCTGCACCACAAGTATCATTAAGTTCTGCAGTCATCCACAAGAACTGATTTCTTGAATTCATTTATTCTTTGCCTCCTCTGTCCTTCCCTCCAGGACTGCAACAGGATATATATTAGAATATTGGACTTTTTTTCTACAGATCATGGACATTTTGTTCATTTCCTAACAGAAATTTAAAACTCCTTTTTGCTTTGTTGTTGTTGTTGTTATCGTGTTAGAAGGAAAATTGAATAAATCAATACATTTTTCAATAATAAAGAATAAATAGAATATACATTCACATAGAACAATTATTAAAATCATTTATAGGGAGACAATGAGTAATATTCAACCAATTTTGTCTAATGTACTTCTACTATTACAATTTGAGATATGAACTCCATGTGTGTGCCCAGAAAGATGAAATGCTGTCTAATAGGCCTTGTCTTCAACTAAGGATTTGGGGGTTAAGATTCCTACGACATGGTGTAAGGCAGCCATTTTCATTCTTCCAGTTAATATCTGGGTCTCTATAATCTTTCTTCATAACAAGGACAGGAAGTATCTTCTACTGATGCTAGTATAACTGAGGTTCATTGGCAATGGTGAACAGACTAATTCTGATTCCTGTTATGGCAGAAAGGCTACTGTAAAAAGAAAAGAAGATGCTAAACTCTAGCAACTCTCAATCCTGTTTTTATCCAGGACCAGCTGTAGATATTAATGTAAGGATTTGAAGAAATTCAGTTAGAATAAAAGTGAAGGACTTGTTTGATTTTAACTGTCTTCAATAATGTGTTTTGAAATTTCGATCACATTTGCTCTATTGAAATAGTTCCATACATATACCCAAATTGGAAGGAAAAGATCACCAGACTAATTTTGACTCAGAAATAATTTGTTGTCATCCTTCAACCTTTTATTCCCGTGGATAAATATTCCAACATGCTTTATAATGTCATATATTGTGACTTTCTGAGTTCCTTAGTGATAAGTCTTTCTTTCTTCTGGGCCCACTGCTAATTCTCTTTAACATGCTCTTCTGTGATTGGATCAATTAATTGATTGAGAGCAGTATTTCAGGAACAGACTACAGAGACTATTTATTCTGTGTGGAAAACAAAGAAAGCAGTGGATTTTTAAAGAAAGGGCTTGTCTTGGTGTCTTAGGACCCACAAATAACCTTGAGGACTAGAAAGTTTATTTCTTCCTATTACAGCTTTTCAATTGCTGGGAAATTTTAAAGTCAAAATAACAGTGGGTAACCATTGCCATCCAGTGGTCAAATTGAGAAACTGTATAAATTGTACATCTGATAAAAATTTTTCTTTGTTTTAACCATCGAGTCCAAGGTGAAATCTTTAATCATTTATCTTCTGAAAGATATTGCTTTCTATCCATCTCTAATTCAAATGGTTGATTTATTTACTTCAGTTCATTCTGTTTTACAGAATTTCAATGACACTCAGTAGCAGAAATTTAACAACCTATTCAAAACATTTAGTTCTAAGTATATCACTGAAAACACGCATTTATGCATATGCCTAAGTGAACAATTATGTTAGTATAAAATTCTGTCATTTAATCTAAAAATAAAATAATTAAAAACCATATTTTAAATTGAAAATGGTAACATTATATTTCGGTTTATAGTTTATTACACCTTTTCACTCAGGAATTTTAGAACATGAATCAAAATGCATCCACACTTACTATCTATACATGTGAAGATATATGCAAACACATCAATAAACCTGAAATTTCTTTCACATGCCCTCCTAATAAAACCACTCAAGTTCAGAAAGATGCTAAAAATACACATGAAGTATGACAATTCCTCAATGAATTTATCTTGCCTGAAATTATATTCTAATTTTAAAGCTATTCTTTCATTACTTATATAAAGAATATACATGTTGAAGCTGAGCACAGTGGCTTATGCCTTTAATCCTAGCTACTCAGGAGGCTGAGATCAGAGGATCACAGTTTGAAGCCATCCTGGGCAGGAAAGTCCATGAAACTCTTATCTCCATAAACCACCAGAAAACTGGAAGTGGCACTGTGGCTCGAGTAGTAGAGTGCTCACCTTGAGCTGAAGAGCTCAAGGACAGTGCCCAGATCCAGAGTTCAAGCCCCATGGCTGACCAAAACCAAAACCAAAAACAACAAAAAGAATATATATGTTGAGCAGAGCTCATAAAGAGACTATTTTATTTTGAATTTTGAAAGATTGAGGAAGATGAGATAAGATTTCAGGAAGGACACATGGAAAATACATGAAAAAAAAACATTAAAAAAAACTATATACCAGAAAATCAAATTGGTTTATGAAACCCAAAGTTAGTCTAAATTGCAAAAGTCTCTTCCTTCATTCTGTTCCCTCCCTTCCTTCCTCCCTTCCTTCCTTCCTCCCTCCCTTCCTTCCTTCCTTCCTTTGCTTTTTCTTTTTTTCTTTTTCTTTTTCTTTTTTTATTGAGGCGGGTCTTGGGGCTTGAATTATGGGCCTAGGTCTGCATGAGTATTTTTCTTCAAGGCTATTACTGTGCTACTTGAGCCACAGCTCCACTTCTGGCTTTTGGATAGTTAATCAGAAATCAAGTCTTACAGACTTTCCTGCCCAGACTGAGTTTGAACTTTGATTCTCAGACCTCAGCCTCCTGAGTAGATAGGATTACAGATGTTAGCCACTGGTGTCCAGGTCAATTCACATCTTTTTAAAGAACAATGATGTTTCTGGATAGCTATACTTTTTTAGGAACACTTGGAAAAGAAGAAAAACTCATCCTGCTTCATTCTAATATATTTTTCCAAAAAAAATAAGTGTTATTTTTGTAACACAAAAGTTATGATCCGTTAAGAACACAAATTTAGGACCAAGACTGAATCAACAGCTTTGTACTAAACAAGACAGAGAAAATAAAATTCTTTTGTGATTTATGAGGGAAAGTGAGGGAACAGCAAATAAGAAGTAGATATATTGTCAATAATATCGTTTGAAAACAAAGACTATAATTAATTTACTTATATTGTTTTACTAGAGAGAAATAAAAAAGAACTCTTTTTCATTGTCACAGGGAGGCAGAAAATCAAGTGAATTCTGAACAGAGACCAACCACTGAATACCTTAAACAAACCTTAAACACTCATACACTTGGAAGTATTGTTCTCAATTCCAGAAAAATACACTTTAAAAATAGTTGCTTTAACTTGCTTTTGTTTCGTGTTTCATTCCAAATAAATGATTTGTCACTGAGCTTTAAATTAAAAATAGAAAAACCATATACATTACTTTTTATAGAGTATTATAAATGATGATCATGAAGATTGTTTTATATAAAATGACTTTTAAATATATACTTAACATACATATAAAGGATTAATTTAAGTATAGCTTTAAAACATCTCACAAAAAAAGAAATAAGTATTTGGAATGACTTAAGATAAATAAAAAAGTTTGTTATGATCACTGTACACTATGTTCAGATATTGAAATTTATGCCCATAAACATGTGCAATTGTATTTGTCCATTTAAATACTAAAATATAAAAGTAAACAAGGTGATATTTTTATCCTTTATCTGATTTTTTTATCTGTTTATTTTATTTCAGCTTGGCATATTCTGTCAAAGATAGAAAAAGGAAAGCAAAGAAGCCTCTATCATTATATTTAGAAAACAAATTTGTGCAGAGTAACATTGAAATACAGGGCTCAAAAGTATTTATTGTACTTATTGCTTTTTAATCAAAATTCATTTTTTACTTTAAAATTAACAACATAAAAGTCTCTCCACAATAAAAGTCATTATCTTCAATGAATATGTCTTTGTAATCTGCAAAAATGTACTGATTTACTCTCTTTAGATTAGAACAAAAGTTAATTCACAATAAACATAAAAACATGACTATCTAAATAAACTTCTAAAATCAGACTCATATTTATCAGGTAGAACATAACAATAAATAGAAGCATATAAATTTAATAGATATATTTGGAAATAGATAATTTGCAAAAGAAATAGATATATGTGAAACAAATGAGTATTTTCAACACTATTATTTTTGTTTCTTTCAATGTTGTTTTTACAATTATAAGTACATGAATATTGTATGAATTCAAATGATGATAAAAAGAAATCAATAATACAATTTTCTAGTTCATTCCATCATCCAGAAAATGCCTTCCCTCTATCTTTACATTTTGAACTAGATTTTTCACCCTACAACCAGATTGGGCTAGAAATGATTCTATTCCACAGCTATGTTATAGGGGGGGGAAAGTATTCACTCAAGAAAACAACCAAGTAATATTTAACCAAATACGAAGTTCCCAAACTGACTCCCATAGCACAAAGAATACTTATACCTTCAAATCAGGAAATCTTCTTATGCTATAATGTGTTTACTTATTGTTTATTCACTTTTATAATTCAAATATCCTTCATGTGCGGTCATAAGGGTTGACTGGTTGATTGCATAGAATTGACACATTTATTATAGAAGTAGAGATAAAGAATGAGAAGACATTGATATTAAGGTTCGGAGATAGTTTTGTTTTGTTTTGTTTTTGTTCTACTGTTACAGAAATGTAACAGTATCATGCAACCTATCATTTTCCTTTGAAGAATATTCATGGATTTCACTCTGTAAAATGGAAATTGAAAGAGTGAGACAATTTCACTCTTGCATGAGTTTTTTCTTCTTGCACATTAAAACAGAAGGGACCAAAGTGTTGAGCTATTTCTAGGTAAATATCAAAGAATGTTTCAGAAAAGCAACCTGAAAAATGAAAGACAGTTACCTTTACAATTTGCTCTTCTGACCTTTTGGAATGAACAAAATCAGAACTAGAAGAATGAGGTTTATCTTTCTAAAAATTAGCTTTGAGACATTTGATTTCATAAAATAAGAATGTGGTATGTTTTCTGTGGAAATAACTCATAATTTTGATTCCCTACATATCTTCATACTCACTTGAGACCATTCTGTTCTTCTAAACAAGTTTTTAAACATGGTAAGCTGTTTTCATTATTACCTAAACAGATATATAAATAAGGGCTCTTCAGAAAATGTGCCACTATATCAGTGTATAAGACAAATAGGGAAGTGCACTATGATCTTTCTATTGACGTTGACATCATACTCCAAATTATTTATTTTCTTTTGGAGATGTTCAACACTCAACACTAAAAAGAAATCATAGAAGTTAAGACGTCATGTTTTAGATATCACACAAATAGATGGCTTCGTGATAAAGAGGGGACTTAAGGTACATTCCATCTTAATCTTCCAATGGGTTGGAAATTATCATTTCACTGACTTTGTAATGGATCAATGTTAGTTGAATATTATACAAATTTTCCTTCCAGAAGGTTTGACTAGACAATCATTCCTGTAATATTTATTGGCTGTGAGAAAACTGCATACTTCTCTGCAGTGGAAACAATAACCCAACAAGCTAGAAAATAGCTACATGTTTATATTTAGTGAATGCAGATAACTCAGTCTTTAACATCATCAGTACACCAATTATTTCTGTCTCTATTCATATCTGAGAAATTCAAATATATCAATATATAGATTAGTAGATAGATATAATTAGGCTAAGCTAATGTTTCATTGTATTGTACTTTGAAAGTACAGTTTACATGTATGCAAATGAAGCAGTCAATTAAGATAAGATATAATTCTCTCAACTTAAGCAGCTCTTATTTATTGAAAGTGAGTATATGGGGTAGCCAGGTAATGTTTTGGAAGAAGAATCCCTACTAACACTGTGCAATGTAGAGTCAAATTTAACTTTTACTCTCTTTGATAAAATGATAAAAAAAAAAGGTTGCAAAGTAATTTAGCTTATATATAGTTTCATATTGCTTTCCCCAGAACAGCATCTCACGGAATTTTCTGTGTGCCATTAGATCTACAGGATATTGATATAAAGGTCATGTGAAAAGTTTTCCTGTGTTCAACTATACTTGTGAATAATTGGGTTAAAAAAGCTAAGTAGTAAGTATTCTTTATTGCAGAATTGTTCAAAGCACTTACTTTGTGGATTGTGACTTTCAATGTGTGAGATGTAAAAAGCCCCATTTCACAAACTAATACAATTCTGAGATCTTTTCTTTGTTGAAGTTATTCAGAGGTTGTAAGCTGTAAATATTTGAGATCAGCTACAGAATCATTGAAAGGAGGTCTCTATGTTTCCCTAATGCAGTAAAGTAGTACATTTGTGAGGCTATTACCAATGGAGTTGCTTTCCTGATTTCAGCTGCTCTCTTCTCATTATTAGCATACAGGAAAGCCATTGTTTTTTTTTGGTTTTTTTTTTTGTTTTTTTTTTTTAATTGTATTTTATTTTATTTGAGAAAATACTGTACAGAGGGGCTACAATTACATTGGCAGGATAATGAATACATTTCTTACCAAGCATTGCAGCCTCCTCCTTTGTTTACCCTTCACTTCCCTTCCCCGCCTCCCCCCTCCCCCCACCCAATTTTACCCCCCTCCCCCCCCCCACACCGACATTGTAAAGCTGGTTTTGACATGACATTTTGTACTTCTCATTGTTGCAACAGGTCCACCTGAATCCTTAAATGACTTGTTTGTCCCCATCTCCTCCACATGTTATACTGACATCAAATATAGTGAAAGCGGGGGTTACACTGTGGGGGAGGGACATACAAAGCAACAAAGAAATAATCTTATAAATGCGTTAGAAACACATGCATGAAAGAAACGAAAACATTAAAATACATATTTAAGGGTTCATTTTCCTAACATCACATTATCTGACCTTTTCCGCTTGACTCATACCTATACTAGATATTGCAAATAAGGGAAACCATGGGACCTATGCTTCTTTGGGCCTGGCTTACTTCACTTAATATAATTTTTTCCAAACCTTTCCATTTCCTAACAAATGGGGAAATGTCATTCTTTCTGATGGAGGCATAGAATTCCATTGTGTATATATACCACATTTTTTTGATCCATTCATCTACTGAGGGGCATCTGGGTTGGTTCCATATCTTAGCTATGGTAAATAATGCTGCAATAAACATAGTTGTGCTGGTAGCTTTAGTGTGGTCTTGTTTGTAAACATTTGGGTAAATGCCCAAAAGTGGGATTGCTGGATCATAGGGGAGATCTATGTGAAGTCTTTTGAGGAACCTCCATACTGCTTTCCAAAGTGGTTGAACAAGTTTACATTCCCACCAACAATGAAGTAAGGTTCCTTTCTGTCCACATCCCCTCCAGCATCTGTTGTTGTTAGAGTTCTTGATTTTTGCTGTTCTAACTGGAGTGAGGTGAAATCTCAATGTTGTTTTGATTTGCATTTCTTTTATGGCTAGGGATGTTGAACATTTCTTCATGTGTCTATTGGCCATCCTTCTTTCTTCTTCAGAGAAGCTTCTCTTTAAGTCTTTCGCCCACTTATTTATTGGGCAGTTGTTTCTTTGAGGATTTGTTGTTGGGTGGTTTAATTTTTTGAGTTCCAAGTATATTTTAGATATGAGACCCTTGTCCGTTATATGGCTAGTAAAGATCTTCTTCCAATCGGTGTAAAGCCATTGTTTTTGAGGGTTAATTTTATTCCTTGCTAGTTGCCAAAGTTTTGAATCATCTTAAGTAACTTGGGAGTAGAATCCATGGGGTGCTTTAAATATAAGCTCATGTCATCTGCAAAAAGGGAGAGTTTTACTTTATCTTTTCCTATTTGGGTCCCCTTTATGTTTGCATCTTGCTTATTTGCTCTAGCTAGGCATTCTAATACTAAATTGAAGAGGAGCAGAGAGAATGGACATCCTTGTCTTGTTGCTGAGTTTTGAGGAAATAGCTTTAGCTTTTTCACCACCCTGAAAACATCACAGAAAGGAATAGGAAAAACTCTAGATCTTCTTTGCATAGGCCAAAATTTTCTTAATAATGATCCAGAAACACAACAAATCAAAAAAGTTTGGACAAATGGTATTACATGAAACAAGAGCTTCTACATGGCAAAGGACATATCTAGCAAAATCAATAGAAAGCCCATGGATTGGCAGAAGATCTTCACTATCCATACAACAGATGAAGGCCTCATATCTAAAATATACTTAGAACTCAGAAAATTAAATCTTCCAAAAACAAATCCTCAAAGGAACAACCGCCCATCAAGAAGTAGGCTAAAGACTTAAATAGAGACTTCTCTGAAGAGGAAATAAGAATGGCCGATAGACACATGAAGAAATGATAATTTTTTCTGACCATAAAAGAAATGAAAATCAAAACAACATTGAGATTCCAACTCACCCCATTTAGAATGACTATAATCAAAAAATCTAATAATGAAAGAAGCTGGAGGGGATGTGGCCAAAAGGGAACCTTACTGTTGTACTGTTGGTAGGAATGTAAACTTGTCCAACCTCTCTGGAAAGCATTATGGAGGTTCCTCAAAAGACTATACATAGAATTCCTCATGACCCAAATGACCACAAACAAGGCCATACTAAAGCTACCTGAACAACTATGTTTATCACACCATTATTCACCATAGCTAAGATATGGAACCACCCAGATGCCCTCCATTGATGAGTGGATAAAAAATGCGGTATGTGTGTATATATAGATAGATATAGATATAGATAGATATAGATATAGATATATCTATAATATATAGATATACATATACATATACATATACCCATATATACACATATATGTATACACACATATTTTTATATATATGTATGCATATATACACACATATATGTATATGCATGCACAAACATATGTGTGTGTGTATATATATATATATATATATATAATGAATTTCTATGCTTCCATCAGAAAGAACAACACTGCCCCATTTGTTAGTAAATGGAAAGACTTGGAAAAAAATCATATTAAGTGAAGTAAACCAGTTTCAAAGTAATTTAGGTCCCTTATTTGCAATAATTAGTGTACATATAGGATAATCTTATTAGATGAGATGAAAAGTTCAAAAGCTATGTGCTTTTGATATGACCATATAAGATGATGCTAAGTGAGCCCCAATATATGAACACAAGAGGTCTGTCTTTATTGTTATTGTTTTACATGTACCACCTGATTTTACTTTTTGTTGTTGTTCTTGTTGTTTCCTTTTTATGTTCTTTCCCTTATGACATATCCCCTGTTGTCACTACTTGATTTTGGTGCCCTGCATTTTGTATATGCATTTGTCTAATTTGGGGAGGAGAAGGGGAACAACAAAATGCTGAAACAAGGACACTTGTTTCATTGCAACAAGGTTACCCACAGGACAATATATTGGAAACAAACTTTACAACTTCGGAGGAGGGGGCAGGGAGATGGGAGGGTTGGGATGTGCAGGTCGGGAATGGGATGGGGGTAGAGAAGAGTGTAGGAGGTGGGCGAGGGAAGGAATAGTGGTTCAACAAGGAAAGGATAACAATGATCAACAAAAAATGTACTCATTGCCTTACTCATCTAAATGTAACTCCTCTGTACAGCATCTTTGCAATTAAAAAACAAAACAAAACAAAACAAAAACAAAACACCAACCAGGCCCTAGTTCAAGACTCTGAACCAATCCACACATAGACACACACACTAGGGATTATTCCCTAAAAAAGAACTTTTAGCAAGCTTTAGTCATCTTTATCACCTACATTATGAAGGTAAATTCACTAAAGAGTAGGGAAATTAATCAGTATTGCTATATTCATTAATATGAAGGATAAAATAAGGCCCATTATACACTTGATTGGGTATAAATTTAGGGGAAGTAAGTTTTGTGTGGTTGGAATAACTTTCTAGTTATCCATTAAGCTATTCATAAGAAAAGGAAATGGAAAACTTCTGTTTAATCTGCAATATTTGGAAAAGACATTGAAGAGGAAGGAGGAGAATGCTCTTTAGACATCCTTATTACTAGAACAAAAAAGAGGAAGCAAGTGAATTTATATCTGCCAGATTATCTGGTCTGTTTTTATTAATGGCAAATCCTTTTGAGAACATCCCCTATATAAGTAATATATAATGGATTATTTTGGCAAATAAGCAGCATATAATATACAACAAATAATTTTCTCTGGATCAAATATTATACTGAGCTTTATGAATGTAAATTTAATAAACAGTTTAGGACTACAATATATAATGCTGACATAGGTAAAACTTAAAGTGTAGTGGGAAGATATATATTTGAAGAGACACATGTATCATAATATATGAATTTCTGGAGAAGAGATATATCTAAGAAATCTGGAATGGTTTCAGATAGGCTACATCTGGGTTTATTTTAGAAGGATGACTTCATCAGGATGTGAAGATAAGAAAAGCACTTCAGGAGAATGGAAGAGCACGGGAGCCTAAAATAAAGATTATGGAAAGGACATTTGCGTGAAAGTATCTACATACTTTACATCTCCAGTGAGAAATGATTTAAAAAATCAGCTGTATTATCATAGAAGTAACAATTTACGAAGCCTACACTTAGATGTATCAATTAAAAAGGCCAAAGGCAAAATAAAAATGTAAGTCAAAAAGCCAATAAGAAAGACCATTTAGGAACAAAACAGAAAACCTTAGGGTAAGGTAGGAGGTTGCTATATACTATTAATAAGAGTGTAGTAAAAAAAAAAAGAGAGAGAGAGAGAGAGAGATTTAGTAGGATTTGAGCTTGGTCAGACATAGAAGCAGATAAAAGGATTTTCTGAGGAAAATAATTTCAGAATGAAAATTAGTAACAAGCCTACATATAAGACTGAAAAGGTCAATTTGGCCTCTGTCAGTTTAACATGATATAGAGACACATTGGGGTTTGAAAATGAAAGTATAGGTTAACAAATGAACCATTTACGTATGGTTTCATATTCTACATTTCCCAAGCAATCACAGATAGTTAGGAATACAACATAACAGAAATTGAGTTATGTAATATGCTTCTTAATTTCTTAAAAAATAAATAAACCAAAATAAAAACCAAAGCAAAAAACCATTTTACAAACCCTAAAGCTCTTAGGTGAATGTGAATAATTGACCAGTTACAATTATTTATCTCTGAAGCCTGGAATCGTTTTCCATGGGGAAAAATATATGGTGTAGAAGGAAGACAAACAATGTATTTCATTGACTACACCAAAGATTCTGTTTTAAAATCAAGGTCTCTTTTTCTGAGCCATGCATATTTAGTGATAGCATTTTGGGAGGCCTGGGCTCACTCAGAGGAGAGGAATGAGATCGGAGAAGTGGAGCAGGGGAATGGTGGCGCCGTGCTGCTGGATGGGGAAGGCATTCATTGCTGACTTTGTTCTTTCATTCTCTCTTCTTGTATACGGACTTTCTCTGACATAAAAGATTTTCCAAAAAACAACAGATCATTCCACACTGTAATCCATTTTAGATTAATGGAAAGGACTCAGGAAATGTTTCTCTCTGCAGTATTTTACATATATTTTACAAAAGAACATCATATAAGTGACCACACTGGATATTGACTATAACCTAATGATTATTAAAAATGATTTTATGCTTCATTGTGATTGTGGTATAAATATACCTATTAACATATATTCTACACTCTATTGAACAGTCATCTCAAACAATAGACAAGAATGAAACTTTAGCACTCTTCTTTCTTAAAATATGAAAAAAGACAAACCTCTGAGTTTTCAAGAAAGGAAATTAGGTGTTCCCTGGGAACTCATTTCACTACCTAGTGTGGCATTTCATCACTGTTTAAATACTCAGTGTGTATTAGCAAAATTGTATCCCCATTGAAAACATTTTTGCAGTGTGTGTTCTGTTTCATTTTGTTTTTAATCCTGAGATCCCTAGGGTTGCATAGGCAAACCCTGTTTCATTTTCGGGTGTTATAATGACAAATAAAATAACTACAATCCACTCTTAACAGCAAATTTTAAAAATGCATCAATACTCCAAAGGGAAATTTATATTAAGAATTATAAGTTCCATTAGGCAGTGCCCCAGTTGCAGGGTGACGTTTATGTGCTTCTTACGTGGCATTATTCCTCATGAGACACCACGGATTGCCTGAGAGTCAGCAGTGACTCACCCACTAAAACTAGCACAGAGAAGCACTAATGTTACTTTCTAGAACTTCCTAAATTTTAAAGTTTGACCTTCAGAAGTAGCATTTTTTTTGTTTTGTTTTGTTTTTTTTTACTGTTCTGAAATCCAAAGGAGAAACATATGCGTTCAAAACATCTAGGAAACAGAAACAAGAAGTGTTTGTTGTTGTTGTTGTGTTTCCCCCTTTGTTGCTATTTTCATTTTCATTCTTTTTTGCCTTTTTTGTTGGTTAATCTGTATTTGGGGAGGGGAAGGTGAAGCACAGAAATGGAAGGTCATAGGGTAAACAAATGTATCAGTGGTACACACTAGACACTCTTGAAAATGAACTATACAATTGTGCACAGAGATGGAAGGGAAAAGGGGAGCGAGCAAGGGAAGGGATGGCAAAGCTTACAAAGAAATGTACTCATTACCTGATTAATATAACTGTAGCCCCTCTGTACATCACCTTTAGAATAACAATTAAAAAACTAACGACATTTAATCACTCAATAAATGAATTGTACTTACAAATTTATTTGTTGAATGATAACTCCTTTGTACAACTACTTAAACATAATAACAACTATAATTTAAAAATAACCAGAAGAAAAGACTAGATTGTTTTAATTTCCCTGAAGAAATCAGCAAAACGGTGTTTTTTTTTTAAAATTATGTTTACTTGGTCAATGTTGGTAAGATTGAATCTCTACAAGTAGTTAAAAAGCATGGCATTAGAGAAAGACTGGGTTTATTCATTTATTTAGTTTTTAGTCCTATTGCCACAGGTAGAAAAATGGGAGGTTAAGTAGATTAAATATACATCATTTACCAGTGTGTGAATCTATACAGTGAGTTCTTTCCACAATTGTCATATAGTCACCACACCACACTATTTTTTATTTAAGAAGTTTATTCTCTTCAGAGGAAGAGCTGGAAATCTCATCCAATAGGAAAGGCTTCGAAATGACAAAGATATTATGACTAAGACTTGAGGACTTATTTTTTAGTGCCCAGAGAGAGAAATTAGTCTCACATCTAGAAAGCCAAAATAGGTCTCATTAACTAATTGACTTGACACAGCTCATGTAATTTGCTGAAAGATTACACCCGGCTTCAGTACTTCAATGTTACCAAACTTGTCTAATCATGAGTTTCACCTCTGAGATTTTGGTTTAAAACTACTCCCAGACTTCCCTGGATTCAGTAGATGTGGAGTGGAATTCAGGAAACTCGATTATTAACAGCTACCCCAGGCGATTTTATTGATAGAGTAAATTTGAGTTGTACTGTTTAGTCAATGAATGTCATCACAACACTCCTCTTCCTAATGGAGCTGATTTTCTGACTCTAGTGTAAGTTCACTGACTTTGTGAAATTGTGGAGTTTTAGAAATGCTTGTCTCTGCTTATCACCATATTGCAGATTGATCCATATCTACTATGTAAGTTTCCCCCATTCCTCTGCCAGCCATATGAAGCAAATTCTAGAATCTATTTCTATACACTAAGAGAATTTTCTGGCAGCTCTGAATAGTTACATGCTCACTGCATCCTTTCACATTGAATTTGGTTTTAGTGGCTTCTATTGGTTCATGGGTATGCTTGGAAACAAACACATGTAATTTTCCTATGTGCATCTTCTTCAGGTTGCTCAACATTAGAGTCTTTTTATTTCCTTTACTTCAGGAAAAGAGGAATGTGGATCTGCAGTGTTATTTTAGAACTACACCTTCCATTGAAAGAACTATTCAATCTCCCTTCAATACTGAAAAATGTGATCCTATTATTTCTATGTAGCTGTGAAAAATAGACTAGTTTATGCAGAATATATAGCTTCTCTATTTCAAATTTGTTTTGTATATTGATTTTATCCATCAATCATTTTTAGTTATTGTGCATTAGTTTAAAGGAAAAAATATGTTAAAGATTTCAATTATATTTAAGACTCAAAAATGAAGGCACTTTAAACACCATGGAGTACATGGTATTTTCTTCTTTTTTTCTGAATAGGACATCTTTTCTAAATAGGACAACCTGTTTTATTTTGTTTTGTGGCAATGGGAATTTAACTTAGTGCCTTATATTTGCTCTATCTCTTTTTTTTATTGTAAAGATACTATACAGAGGTTTACAGTTACATGAGTAAGGTAATGAGTACACTTCCTCTTGAACATTGTTACCCCCTCCATTGTTTTCCCCCTATCTTCCCTTCCCTCCCTACCTTCCCTGAGGTTCTTTTTTTTTTTTTTTTGATTGTGATTAAGTGATTACATAATTTCCCGAATTTCACAGTATTGTGGAATAACGATGGTCATTTAAAGTCACAACTTCTAACTTTCCTGGAGCAAATTGTCTATCACAGTCTATAACATATAACAGTGTTCACATGTTATACACCATACATGTGATCAGCAGCATGGGGATATTTAGTAGTGGTTCGACCAGATGAGTGGGAGTTCTTTGATTCTTAAGTCCTGTTAGTTTTGTCATATCACTTAACATTTTGGATTTAGCATCCACTTATCAGGGAGACCATATACCATTTGTCTCTTCGCTCTTCGCTTACCTCGCTCAACATGATTCCTTCTAGCTCCATCCATTTCCCTGCAAATGCCATTATTTTGTCATTTCTAATGGCTGCAGAATATTCCACTGTGTATAGATACCACAATTTTTGGATCCATTCATCTGTGGTGCGGCATCTGGGTTGTTTCCATATCCTAGCTATTGTGAACAGTGCTGCAATAAACATGGAGGTGCACGTGTCCTTGTATATTGTTCCCTGTTGTTCAGGGTAGATGCCTAGAAGTGGTATGACTGGGTCGTAAGGGAGGTCAATCTTTAGCTTTCTAAGGACACTCCAGACTGCTTTCCAAAGTGGTTGTATAAGTGTACATTCCCACCAGCAGTGTAATAGGGTTCCTCTTTCTCCACATCCCCTCCAGCATTTGTCGTTGGCTGATTTGTGGATGTGGGACATTCTGACTGGGATAAGGTGATATTTCAGGGTTGTCTTTATTTGCATTTCCTTCAACACCAGGGATGATGAACATTTCCTCATGTGTTTCTTTGCCATTTTTATTTCTTCATTTGAGAAGTCCCTCTTTAGTTCCCTTGCCCATTTAGTAATTGGTTTGTTAGGTTTGGGAGGGATTAGTTTCTTGAGTTCCCTGTATATACAGGATGTTAACCCCTTGTCTGATATATTGCCGGTAAATATTTTTTCCCAATTAGTTGGTTGTCTTTCTAGCTTGGTTGCGATAGCTTTATCTGTGCAGAAGCTTTTTATTTTAAGGTAGTCCCATTTGTTGAGTCTCTCTCCAACTTGTTGTGACCCTGGGACTCTGTTCAGGAAGTTCCTTCCTGTGCCTATTAGTTCAAGTGTCTCTCCTACTCTGTCCTGCAGTAGTTTCAGAGATTCAGGTTTAATGTTAAGGTCTTTAATCCATTTTGAGTTGATGTTGGTGCATGGTGATAGGCTGGGGTCCATTTTTAGTTTTCTGCATGTGGCCGCCCAGTTTTCCCAGCACCAGCAGTTGAAGAGGCTGTATTTCTTCCATTGTATGTCTTTGGCTCCTTTGTCGAATATCAGCTGGCTGTAGGCCTGTGGATTTATTTCTGGATCTTCTATTCGGTTCCATTGGTCTTCGGGTCTGTTTTTGTGCCAGTACCATGCTGTCTTTGTTATTATAGCTCTGTAGTAGAGTTTGAAGTTCGGCATGGATAGCCCTCCCATATTGTCTTTATCCCCTAGAATTGTTTTGGCTATTCTAGGTCTTTTGTTGTTCCATATGAATTTTTGGACTGTTTGCTGTATTTCAGTGATGTACGTCATTGGGATTTTAATAGGAATTGTATTGAATTTGTATATTAGTTTTGGAAGTATTACCATCTTCACTATATTAAGTTGGCCTATCCAAGAGCATGGGAGGTCTTTCCATTTCCTAGTGTCTTCTGCAATTTCTTTCTTTAACTTTTTATAGTTTTCATTAAATAGTTCTTTTACATCTTTGGTTAGGTTAATTCCTAAATATTTTATTTTTTGGGAGGTTATTGTGAATGGGATTGCTCCCTTTATTTCCCTCTCTTCTTGTGCATTGTCAGTGTACAGGAAGGCAACTGATTTTTGTGGGTTTATTTTGTATCCTGCTATTTTGCTGAAGTGATTTATGATTTCTAAGAGTTTGGGATGGAGTTTTTGGGATCATGAAGGTATAGTATCATGTCGTCTGCAAAAAGGGATAGTTTAACTTCTTCTTTCCCTATGCGGATCCCTTTAATGTCTTTTTCTTGCCTTATTGCCCTGGCTAAGGGTACCAGGACTATATTTAAGAGGAGTGGAGACAGTGGGCATCCTTGCCTTGTTCCTGATTTTAGGAGAATTGGTTGTAGCTTTTCCCCATTAAGTATAGTATTGGCTATTGGTCTGTCATAAATGGCTTTTATTGTTTTTAGAAATGTTCCTTCTATTCCTATTTTCTCCAGAGCTTTTAGCATGAATGAATATTGAATTTTATCAAAGGCCTTTTCTGCATCTGTGGCGATAAGCATGTGATTCTTGACCTTGGCTCTGTTGATGTGTTGTATTACATTTATTGACTTATGTATGTTAAACCATCCCTGCGTCTCTGCAATGAAACCTACCTGGTCATAGTGTATAATTTTTTTATGTGTTTCTGGATTCTGTTAGCTAGAATCTTGTTAAGGATCTTTGCATCTGTGTTCATCGAGGAAATTAGCCTGTAATTCTCCTTTTTGGTTGGGTCTTTGCCTGGTTTGGGGATGAGTGTGATATTGGCTTCGTAGAATGAGTTTGGGATAGCTCCCTCCTTCTCTGTTTCTCTGAAGAGCTTGAGGAGTATGGGTATTAGTTCTTCTTTAAAGGTCTTACAGAATTCTGCTGTGAATCCATCTGGTCCTTGGCTTTTTTGTGTTGGAAGACTTTTGATAGTTTCCTGTATCTCTTATAGGATAATGGCTTATTTAATTGGTTTACTTCTTCTTTGTTCAGTTTGGGCAACTTGTATTTCTCTAAAAATGCATCCATTTCTGCCAGATTTTCATCCTTTAGAGAGTGTAACTTTTGAAAGTAGTCTGTTAGAATTGTTTGGATATCTTGGGTACCTGTTGTGATTTTTCCTGTGGCATCCCTAATCCTGTTAATATGGGTTTCCTCTCTTCTTTTTTTAATTAATCTTGCCAACGGGCCATCAATTTTGTTTATTTTTTCAAAGAACCAGCTTTTTGTTATGTTGATTTTGGTTATAATTTTCTGATTTTCTAATTGGTTAATCTCTGCTCTTAGTTTGGTTATCTGGCTTTGTCTAGTAACTTTAGGTTCCATTTTTTCTTGTTTTTCTAGCTGTTTTAATTGCAACATGAGATTATTTACTTGGTCTGTCTCCATTCTCTTGATGTGGGCACTGAGGGCAATAAATTTGCCCCTAGGACTGCTTTTGCTGTGTCCCACAAGTTTCTTTGTGAGGTGTTTTCATTTTCATTGAGTTGTAGGAAATGCTTTATTTCTTCTCTGATCTCTTCCATTACCCAGGCATTGCTAAGGAGTGTGCTCTTCAATTTCCATGTATTAGAGAAATTTCTGCGGTGTGCTTTGTTATGGAGAACTAGCTTGATTCCACTGTGGTCAGATAGGATACAGGGGATTATGTCGATCCCTTTGTATTTGCTTAAGTTCCTTGCATGAACTATGATATGGTCTATTTTGGAGAAAGTTCCATGAGCTGCTGAGAAGAATGTGTACTGTGTTGTTTTAGGGTGAAATACTCGGTAAATGTCAGTTAATTCCGCTTGAAGTATGGCCTCACTTAATTCGGTAGCTTCTTTGCCAATCCTCTGGTTGGCAGACCTGTCCTTTGGTGAGAGTGGTGTGTTAAAGTCTCCTAGTATTATCGTATTGATTTCTATTTTATTCTGTAAGTTTGAGAGCATTTGTTTAACATATCTGGGTGCACCAATATTTGAGGCATATAATATCCTCCTCTTGGATTGTTCCCTGTATTAATATGTAGTGTCTGTCCTTGTCTTTCTGTACTGATTTTAATGAAAAGTTTGCTCTATCTCTTGAGGTACATCCATAATGTTTTGAAAAGACTGGATTTAATTCTCAATTCCTGTCTGTGCCTCCCAAACAGCCCTGATCACAAATGTATATCACTACCCTTAAACTAATAGGAAAATTAGGGAGAGGTAACAATGTTCAACAATAATTATATTCATTTCCTTCATTCTATAACTGGAAGCCCTCCATACATCACCTTTACAATGATAATAATAATAATAATAATAATAATAATAATAATAATAATATAATTACAATTATAATAGAACAACTTGTGAAGAAATGTATTTTGTTTTATTTTAAAATTGTAAGCATTAATCTCTTAGCAACAAAAGGACACTATTGCTGGGTGTCAGTGGCTCACGCCTGAAATCCTAGCTACTCAGAGGGCTGAGATGTGAGGATCATGACTCAAAGCCAGCCCAGTCAGAAAAGTCCCTGTGAGACTCTTATCTTCAATTAACCATGCATAAACCCAAAGTGGTACTGTGGCTCAAGTGATAAAATGCTAGCCTTGAGCACAAAGAAGATCAAGAACAGCACCTCAGCCTTGATTTCAAGCCCCACAATGGAAAAAAATTTTTTTTTACTTAAAGGAAAGGGGAGCCAACTTCTGCATCACTATTAATATGCCATGTATACTCAGAGAGAAAACTGACACAGTAGTCTTCCTACAGCAACAATATTATGGTTTTCCTTAAGTTTTTTTACATAAACAATATGACTTAAATTTTCCTTTTTCACACTATCACACCAGGTTTACTCATTCAAGTCAGTGAATCCAAGGCAATTGTTTAATGTGTGTTTGTGCATATGTGTATGTGTGTGCTTTAATTCACGTAGGAATCACTGAAAAATTTTTTATAAGAAATAAAAAGAAGTAAATCAACAAAACAGATCAGTGGAAAAATATTCAAGAAAAACCTATAACAATGATTTATTTATATTTTCATAAGGTTCAAGAAACTTTGAAGGTAATCCACAAATCATAGACAACTTAGTCTTATATTCTAGCACTTGATTTAGATTAAACATTGGAACATAGAAACAATTTTCATATTTTATAGAATACAAACAAAGTGTAGACTAAATTTACATAAAAAGGTAAGTAAATGAATCAAGAGTTTAATCATAATCTATAGATTTCAATTAATATCATTTTCATTCCTCAAATAACTGAGTACTTTTTCCACATTTTGCTTTTAAGCAAACTAAATCTATATTTTTTGTGGGTCTTGGGATTACATAAAAGTTTCTCACCAATATCCATCTGTCTTCACAATTGTATGCTGGTATGTACAAATCTTTTAACAGAAAAAATATGACAAATTTTTCATTTTGCTACATGTGCCAGGTCTTGAACAATTTCAACAACCATTTTTTCAGTTAGCTTTAACTTTAATCAGTTTTGACATTCCTACTGCCCTGTTTTTGGAAAGGTTGATTACTTCATACTCTTTGACCTGGAAGTGATATCTTGTTGTTCTTATACGCTTCATTTCCCAGATTTCCTATTTTTTTCTTTATGCTACCTTATTATTTGGAGCAGTTCAGTAAATACCGTGTGTGTGTGTGTGTGTGTGTGTGTGTGTGTGTGTGTGTGTGTGTGTGTATAAAATTCACTATGTAACACAAGCTATCATTGAACTTATGATGTTTCTTAAATGGTTTGTATGAAATAAGCTCATAAATTGAATTAATAAGCTGCAAAATATTTATCCAAAGCCAGTCATTGTCCACCAAATCTGAACTTGTTTTCCATTTGTCTTGCTTACTGTTCTTTTGGTAAGTGGACCTGACATGTAAAAATAGCTCCAGCAGTAAACCTTCAGTCTCAAAGTGCCTACCATTCCCCATGAGTGCTTTTATAACTACGGCTTACTTTGTAGTGAAGTTGTAATGACAGCTGTCATCAAAAGGCTTTCATGAAGCATTTGCTGACCTTTAGATGCTGCATGTAACAAGTGCTGTTGTAGAATCTTCAGGGTCCTGCTTAAGAGTTTTCTAATTCAATCTAGTTTTCACACAGTTAACCCTCAAAATATTGAATAAAATTGGATATCCCATGTCTTTTATTTCTCTTCTGGTTGTCTCACACCATGAGTGTTCACTAAGTTCCTCAGCTATGCCTGGCATTATATTTAGACCTGGTTATAGTGATGAACAAGACAAACCTGCCCCTATTTACTTGGAAATCATTATATACACAGGTCTGAAGATCATGAAGAAACCATTACAAATATTAAGATGTTATTAAGATTTAGTGAATATCATGAAGGAAACTGTGAGAATGGGAACACAAATAAGGTCACATAAGGAGAGTTCTGAGCATGTGAAAGAAGCCACCACACTGATAGGGGCCCAAGCCCAGTTCTTCCATGTGGAGTTGGGGACAGAGAAAAATCACGCAAGAGAGGAAGAGAGGTTGGTATGAATTATCATACTGTTTTGAGAAAGTGTATACGTTTTCCCACAATTTTGTGGAGGTGCACCAGGCTGACATTAATGTCTTCAGGATACAGGACTAAGCTGTTTGTTCACATGCTATGTAATTCAATGTTACCTGCGCACTATTTATTTTTAGTTTGTCATAAAAAGACCACAAGAGGCAAGTAAAATCAACAAAAAATAGTTCCTGTTTTATGACAGACTGTGTGTTAGTTCTTCTACTCTGTATCAGTTAAGTAATGCCTTGGACTATATAATAGCATAATAGGTTAATTAAGGTAATCATTTCCAGATGTAATTAGAATGCATTTGTTTATTTCCCATAAGGATAAGATATAGTTAAGATGGATAATATCCCACAGGAAGTAATAATTTGTAGAAATCATTTATGCTATATTTCTTTAATGGATGGGACATTTCTAGTTCATGTAAGATTATTTTGGTTCTCTTTTTCCACCCAGGCTAACAAAAGTAAAAATGGTAAATGACTATAGCATTCTGAAGTGACAGACCATCTCTGCCCCTTGAAGATCAGCCAAACACTGACATTTTAAGAAAAGCAGATAAGAGATCCTAATACTGTGGTTTCCAAAATGCTGAGGGGTGACTTAGAAATCTTCCAGCTTTACAGGATAAATATTGTATTTTATAATTAATATTATGTTTTGCATAAAATTATTTCACTAAATTATTTGTCTTGATGCTTGATATTTGATACCTGATATTTATCTTGAAGGTCATGTCAGTATTGCTGGGAGCATCTCAAGGTGTATGTGTGTATAGTGATTACCATGTAAAGTGTTGGTGTTACCATGCCAAGCAATGCTTCTTAAACTGAAATTAAGTAGCATTTTATTGTTTCTAGAAACACTGATAGACTGTAATCCTTTCAGGTTCTTCAACACATTCCTTGTAGTTTTCTATGTCTTAAAGTAACCTTAAAAGGGATTACTGATTTTTATTCAATAAAGTATTTTTTCCCTTGAGAACAGATTCTATTTTACTTCACAATTATTTAAAAACAATTGTAGGACATAAAGCAATTAAGTCAGAAAAAAAGCCTTCAAAATTTTTGTCCAGGAAGTGGCGCTGTAGCTCAAGTGGTAGAGTGCTCGCCTTGAGCTGAAGAGCTGAGGGACAGCGCCCAGGCCCAGAGTTCAAGCCCCACGACCGACAAAAAAAAAAAAAAAAAAAAAAAAAAAAAATTGTCCATACTCAACGGAATGTAATTGAGGATAACAGTCGGGTCACCTCTCTAATGTATAGCTTTGCTTAGCCAGATATTTTTAGGCATGCCTGAAATAAATCCTGACACACAAGGGAAGTTATCTCCCCATAGTTTTAACCTAAAGTAAACTCTATATGGGCCTTTGTTCCTGAATTTTTCTAATTCTCTTCACTCTCCTTGATCTTAGAGTTTTCTACCCTATTTCAGACTTAATCAGTTCAGCATCATCTTCCAGACCTCATGTGAACAAATATGAAGGATCTGAAAACTGAAGCTGTTCAATACAATGGGGGCTCATTAACATTGCTTTAACAAGCCTCAACTTATGCAAGCCGTTGTCTAACATGCAACTCTAATTTGAATCCACACTTCTCTGCATGGTAATGAGGGCTCTGCTGAATGCCAGGGTTTGTGCATATACATGAGCACAATAGATTTAATTCAATCAAGAAAATATTAATTCATGCTCAAGCTTAATTTGATTTCAGATTAACAGTCCTGCAATAGAAAAGTTTTGTGTAAACTTACATACCTCCAACAAGATTTTAAATACACGCAATAACGAAGAGTAAGGTTGCCATTAACTTTATGAAGGATAGTCTTAGATTCCTCTTGGAGGGTAAACTGAGTTTCCTTGATCTCATTGCTAAAATAATAATATAATCTACACTCGTGCAGATTAAGAAAAAAGACAAAATACCTATCTATGTTTTGCAACTAAGACTTATATTGACTTAAGCAGTTGCTTATAAATTTTCATAATTCCATGGTAAGATAAAAAATAAAATCTACAGTGATTGCACATTAAGTGCCATCATTTAATTAAAGAGTCTAGGAAATAGCTTATCTATGATTTCATGATACTGACACCATATTTTAAAGATTATTGAAATATTTCTATAAAAATACTAGGAAAATGTATTCTACTACAAAACATCTATATATTAATTCTGAAAATCTGTAGTTTAATTTTTCACAAAAATTTTAGTATGTATATTTAACTTAAGCTTCAAATTCTAAAAGGATCTCTTTTGGTCGATTAGGAAAATATACTTTTTGAGATTCCACCTCACCCCAGTTAGAATGGCTATAATTAAAAAAAAATCTAACAACAGATGCTGGAGGGGATGTGTCCAAAAGAAAATCCTACTGCATTGTTGTTGGGAGTGTAAATTTGTTCAACCACTCTGGAAAGCAGTATGGAGATTCCTCAAAAGACTCCACATAGAGCTCTCCTCTGACCCAGCAATCTCACTTCTGGGCATTTACCCAAACAATCACACAATCACAAAAGAGGCCATACTAAAACTACCAGCACAACTATGCTTATCGCAGCATTATTCACCATAGCTAGGATATGAAACCAAACCAGATGCCCTTCAGCAGATCAACGGATCAAGAAAATGTGGCGTGTGTGTGTGTGTGTGTGTGTGTGTGTGTGTGTGTGTGTGTGTGTGTGTGTGTGTAATGGAATTCTGTGCCTCCATCAGAATGACACCACCTATTCGTTAGGAAATGGAAAGACTTGGAAAAAATTATATTAAGTGAAGTAAGCCAAACCAAAAGGAACATAGGTCCCATGGTTTCCCTTATTTGCAATAACTAGTATACATCTAGGAAATCTTACCAGACAAGCAGAAAATGTCAAAAGGTATGTACATATGACCATATGAGATGATGCTAAGCGAAATGAACCCCAAGATAGGGACATAAGAAGTTTTATTTTCTTTGTTGCTGTTCTTTTTAATGTACTATATGATTTTTTAGTTTCTTTTGCATGTTCTTCCCCCTATGGTATAACCCTTATTTTCACTTTTGATTCTGGTGCCCTGCATCTTGTATATACATTTTTCTACTTTGGGGAGGGGAAAGGAAATAACAAAATGTTAAACAGGATACAGGTTGACCCATTGTAACCATGAGATATACAAGACACTATTTGAAAATGAACTTTATAACTTTGGGGAGCAGGGAGTAGGGGTGGGAAGAGTTGTGGAATTGAGGAGGGAAGTGATAGTAGGGGGAAAAGCAAAAGTGGGGGTAATAATGCTAGATAGGAAATGTATTCATTACGTTACTCATTTAAATATAAGCCCTCTGTACAATATCTTTATAATAAAAATATTTAAATAAGCAAAACTGGTAACAATAAAAAATATTAAAGCAAAACACATGGGAAGATTTTCAATACTCATGTTAAAATTGCATATCCTCTATTATATTTAATATATTTAAAATGTTGGCTCTTTTTCCTTCACTCGCTATTGAAATGACAATTTTGGTCCCATATCCAAAGTCTTATTCAAGGAAGTTAAAAATAATTTTCATTCTGGTTTCCATACTTATACTTCCATGTTCTTAGGCTGCATCACAATTCTCATCGCTCCTGTTGACTCATACTGTTTATTTTGAAGCTTCTCCACCTCACAGAACACTGCGTGGATCATTTTCTAGTTATTCCCTTCACCAGTAACTCTGTTATCTCTTCTTTATTTTCTGGTCTTCTTCCTCTCAAAATGTAATACTGGCTCTTCTATTATTAGTTTCTTGAAAAAAATATTTTGTTTTATGAATTAATCTTAGTGTTAAGCATGTTTTTTTTCCCCAAGCTTCTTTTTAGATATCTGTCTCTGCCTATATTTGCCTAAGTTTAGAGCTATTTCTTGTGAATCTGCTTTTCTTTTCTTTTCTTTTTTTTTGTCAGTCATGGGACTTGAATTTTGGACCTGGAAACTGTCCCTGAGCTCTTCAGCTAAAAGTGAGTGCTCTACTACTTGAGACACAGTGCCACCATTTCCAGTTTTCCAGTGGTTAATTGGAGATAAGAGTCTCAAGGACTTTCCTTCCAGGACAGGTTTTTAACCATGAACCTCAGATCTCAGCCTCCTGAGTTGCTAGGATTACAGGCATGAGCCACTAGCATCTCGCTATTTATTAAAGAAGTTTATAAATACAATATATGTTAGTCAATTTCACATCTTTCAACCTTCTCACCCTTCCTTTTCCCACACACCACTTCCCTCAGTCTTTTTAATTTTGTAGGACATACATTGAATTTTTGACTATGTTTTCCCCCTTTTCTCTTCATTTGTCTACTCTTTTCCCCTTGACCCCAACCTAGCCTTTCAAGTAGTTGAACTTTAATTTGCCTTTCCAAGGAATTACACTGAGTTCTCCCTTAAGTGTACCATATGTCAGTTTATATATTTGTAACTGAAGTATAAAAACTGAAACAGGACCATTTCCTATCACCTTGCAATAGCATCAATTCAACATGAACCGAAGACTTCAATATAAGACCTGAAAACCTTAAACTTTATAGGAAGATGTGGGGGACATTAGGATATTTCGCCATAGAGATATTCCTTGGACAACATTTTGTAGCCCTACTCTCATTTAAAACAGTTTTGATCAATTATTTAGGGTTTCTTTTTTAAAATTGTGATTTGTTCAAGTCAGTTTTTCAAATAGATGGATAAAATTAATTGTTTAAACACTGTGCACAGACAATTGCATATGGCTTAGTTTTTCTGGTGTTTGAGTTCTTGGAAGCTGAAGCACATGCAAACACAATGACCTAAAGTATAAAAAGGAACACATTCCACATCCCTAAATTGTGAACATATTTTAAAATAAATTTTAAAGTTGTGTCCATTTAAAAATATTAATGCAAACTGTAATTTATTTATGGAAAATGTAACCAACACTCTCAACTTTACAATGTTTGTCATTTGACATGTTTCAAACTGAGGGAACCCATAAAGAATATGAGGTATATGTTAGAGTTTTAAAAATAATTATAAATAGAAGATTTGATTATGCATAGTTAAGAAGTTACTGTAAGGGCTGAACATTAAATCTTGATGAATATATGTCTATATTTTTATACTTTACATTATAAATTGTATATAACTGATGATACAGTTGTGAAAATTGCATTTGATTTGTTTCTTCTGGAATTCGGAGAATTTAAAATACCTTATTATTTTACATAATATAGGAGAATATATGATGTATTTGTTTACTCAGTGGTTTATTAAAGAAAATGTTAAACTGCACACGATATTGATTTTTGTTGTTTCCAGTCCTGGGGCTTTAACTCAGAACCTGAACACTGTCTTTGAGCTTCTTTGTCTCAAGGCTAGCACTCTACCACTTGTGCCACAGCACTACTACTGGCTTTTTCTGTTTATGTGGTACTGAGGAATCGAAACCAGCACTTTGTGCATGCTAGGGAAGTGTTCTACCACTAAGCCACATCCCTAGACCCGATTGATAATAAATTAAAGAGTAAACTTGAAACTGTAACTTACTCATTTAGTTTTCTTTCTTCCTTGTATGAATATATGGAATTAAATAATTCAAGAGACTATATCTCATCATGTGATGCTGTGGATTAATGATGTTTATTGCAAATTATACAAGACACAATTTCAGCAAAAAAATCCATTCTTAAAACACGAAAGTCTTTATCTCTTTAGATTGAACAAACATTATTATATAGAGCTGTAAAGTGCCCATTTTTTTAGCATGACACATTAACAATAGGTAGTTTTCCTACTCTAGCTTTGGGAAATAAACATGAGTAAACAAACTCTTAAAATTACATTAATTTAAAGATAGACAGTGATCAGGAAAACATGGATGAAGAAAATAATTCCTTCCCTTCCATGTGATTAACAAAAATGTTATTTTATTTTATTTTATTTTGGAGGAAAGACCTCCAAAGGCTTCTTTCTTGGTTCTTTATTTTCTTTCTCTTTTCTTTTTCTCCTTCTTTCCTCCTTCCTTCCTTCTTTCCTTCATTCCTTCCTTCCTTCTTTCCTCCCTCCCTCCCTTCCTTCCTTCCTTCCTCCTTCTTTTCTTTCTTCCTTTTTCTTTCTTTCTTTCCTTCTGTTCGCTCTATATCCTTTTTTCTTTTGTATTTGTCAGAGACCGGGCCTCGAGCCTTCTATTTGAGGATCGCTTTCTAGTTGGCGGCTGATTTAGCTCCGCAGGTAATCACCCAAGTTCACGTTCTGTCAGTCACATTGGCCTCTTGAGTCTTCATTGTCCTCCTAGCATGTGTTCCTGATGCCTTCCAAGGATCCTTCACCTGAGAGCTTCCTGCGTGGTTAGGAGTAACTAGGGCTCCAGTTCAAACCATTTCTCCACCATGTTTTGGGTACTCAAACCCTAAATCCTAGCTACACAGTGGCTCAGTTGGGTGGATGATAGTTGGAGAGCAGAATGAGCAAGTAGGGAAAAGAAAAGAAAGTCATCATGGTAAAACTTCAAGCAGCCCATAGGCCCTCTAGACTGCACATCTGATAGCATGGCCTGGATAACTCCAACCCTTTGTTTGGATGTCCCCTGGCTGATGACCCTGTCTTTAACTTCCCACCACCCTGCCCATGCCTCGAACCCTTTGAGGCTAGGCAAGCATGCTGTTGAGAATGACAGCTTTTGGAGCCAAGGGCAATGTTGAGGGAGCTGTGGACCCTTTGTCCTGAGGGGCTGTTAGCATCGACCTTAATGCCATCGCTGACAAGGGAACTCTGCTGCCACCTGGACATGGCACACATGCATTTTACAATTCGCCCATGAGCTATCATTTCAAGCCTCATGGCTGGGCTTTTGCTAAGCCAAAAGAAAACAGAAATTTTTAATACTCTACAGTTTTTACATTTACATTGTCATTAGTTTGTAGGTGCATGGATTTTAGGTTTTGACGTATCCATACATGTGTACAACGTCCGTTGATTCAACTTATCCCTCAGTTACTCTCCCCCATCTCCCCTTCCTGCTTTCCAAACCATTTTCTGCAAGCTTCATCCTTCCACGTTTCCCATTTGCATAGATCCTATTTCCTGTCCTTCACCTTCTCCATTCATCCTATACCTTCCACGAGCTCCCTAATCCCAGAAAAGACCTGTTTTCTATTCTTATCTGTCATCCTTTTTATGTATTCCAGAACTCAAAAGTATTTCACCTGGGTATTTCACATATTCATACACATACATAAATGCAGTAGTTCAGTCAGATTAACCCATGTTTACTTGCTAGTTTTCCATCCAATTACTTTCAATTATTCAACAGCTTTCGTTTTGCTACCTTTTTTCGGATACAGTCCATGTATTTCAGAGTTAACCTTCTAATATTCTCCAAGCCCAAGTCTTTTCTGCCCTTATCAAGGTTCTTTTGTACTTATTTCTGCCCTTTAACTAGGGTGGTTATTTTATGATCTGATGTTTCAAATATTCTAAAATTCCCGCATGTATCCCAGAAGTTTTACACATTCCAGTCACATTTCTTAATATTGTCTTGAAATTATCATTTGACTATTCTTAATTTCATCTACTAGAATAGATTTAATTCCTGAAGTTTGAATAGTATGAATATTAGAATAGCTTGAATATTTTCAAGAATAGTGTATCTTCTTGTTTTCTTCTTTTATAGGAAGCATTGTTTACTTTGTCTAGTTGTTTATTTCTGTCCTCTTTGTATTATTCGATGGCTTCAAATTGACCATTTCCTTCATCATTCATTATGTTTTTGAGTATTTTAGGCTTTCTTCTTTGCTATCCCTGGCATCTATTTATATGGGGTTGTTGACCTTTAGAGGTATCAAGGTGTCATGTATTTTCATGTTTGTGTTCTTGAGTTGAGATTTATGCATCTGAAGTTAATTCATTGTCTAGGCATTGTAATCAATTGCAGTCTTGAAATCAAAGTGTTTCCCAGTGCTCAGGCAGGACTGCATAATGGAGGAGCTGTAATGTACTTTCTCCCTACTGGAATGAATGATAGCTGAATGGCTGAGTTGAGGGTGGATCTGGTTAAAGACCAGTTTTCCACTTCTTTCCCTATTTTATAATATGGAGGTTTCCCTTCTCTGTTATGGGAAGCTAGTATTTATTTCACAATAGTTTTCAATCTATAGGCCACTCAAGCACCTGCTGGCTGCACAGTTTCCCCTCTCCTTCCTTCCCCCCCATCCCTGTTTTTGCTCCCTTGCGCTTCAGGTGTGTGTGGGGTACTCACCCAGTGTTCATCTACTACACCTAATTGTGGGGGAACTCACCAAGGTCTCTCCACCACTGATGGATGTATGCAAGACTCTATTACTTCACTTTTTTCACATTTCAGTCTTTTTAGACCCTACCTACAAGCAACATAGTAGGTCAGAGAGTTGGAGGGTGGGGGTGAGCTATTGTGGAAGCCCATATTCTTTGCTCAGATCTCTCAGTCCTTCATTATTGCAAGTCCCCCAACAATTTGATAGCTCTTAGGTGCTGCAGGCTGTAGTGATCTTCAGGCACTGGGGGTTGCAATATCCAGGGAATATGGAGCTTGTACCTAGGTCCTTCACTGGCTGAGTTTCTGTCACTGCTTAGAAATCTCAGCTTGACCTCTGCATAATCTGCTCCATCTCCATAACCACATTTCTAACATTCTCCTTATTTTTCTTGAAGTCCTTAGAGGGTGGCTTAGTCTGTCCATCTACTTGACTACATGCTGCTTGCAAAGAGATAACACAGACTGATTTCTCAGAAATCTGAGCTCTCCATCAAGTGAGTACCTGGATTTCCAAAGTCCTCTTGTCTGTGTCAGTGTGTGTGTGTGTGTGTGTGTGTGTGTGTGTGTGTGTGTGTGTGTGTGTGTGTGTGTGTGTGTGTGTGTCCTCATTCTCTGAGGACTGTCTTCTACCTAAATGTCATGACCTGGTGATTCAGATGTCTCTAAACTCTAGATATTTTCTGATACCCAAATTGCTATAGTTGTCTCTCAATCCCAAATCCTGTCTTGACATAGGATTTTTGTAGTGGTCAATGTAAGCTAATTACTCTACTCTGGAATTTCTACCAGCAGAGGATAAATCTTCTTATTTAATGGCTCCTGGGAATCAGGTCATTAGGTGAAGCTGCTGAGTGCCAAGACCAGCAAGACTTTCTGTGTCTGCCTCAGATAACAGCTTACTCATTAGACCCTGACTGCATACCAAAGACTGCCTTGATTACTGATTGTTTTCTTGTTATGTTTTGTTTTGCTTTCTAGTTGTTTGTTGTTGTTTATGTTATTTCTATTCTCTCCGTCTCAGGGGCTGCTGCAAGCAGTTTATAGAAAAGAATTATAATCTGGCATCTTGAGAACCCAAGCAGTAGACAGACCTTCCCACAAGATAGTGACTCACTGCCCTCCTCCAAGATAGAAGAACCAAAAGGGCTCTACACTTTAAGGATAAGATAAATGATGCCCATCAAAACACAGGTAACTTTAAGGATTTCTTTCTGCAGGACATGACTTTCATTCTTTTTTTGTAACCATCTATGAACAGTTTCCAGATTTTTATCATTTTCAAGGAGAAGGCAAATGGCCTAATATTTTAATGTAGTGTTACAAAGGAAGAATGCTGAAAGGGGAGTCTATCTGCATCTACTTTTTCAGTTAAGTTCTTGGTTTTAACTCTTTTGTGTCTGACCATTTGGATATTTGTGTATGTGTGTGTATGTATGTATACACATATATTATTAAATATATAGACATAATTTCCCTATATCCTCAATTTTGCTGCACATTTTTTACAAAGAAAATTTTTCAAATGTGTATGTTCAATTTAATTAAAAACAATTAAGAGGGGGGGAGGGGGGTATAATTGGGTGGGGGGAGGGGGGAGGCGGGGAAGGGAGGTGAAGGGTAAACAAAGGAGGAGGCTGCAATGCTTGGTAAGAAATGTATGCATTATCCTGCCCATGTAATTGTAGCCCCTCTGTACAGTATGTTCTCAAATAAAATAAAATAAAATTAAAAAAAAAACAATTAAGAGATTAGTTACACTATGAGACATTTGGAAATCTTTATTTTTTGCATGTTTACCCTCTGAGACAACCTAAAGCATTCCAGAGAACCAACCAAATTGTTTGGCATTTACCACCATTATTAGTCAAAGAGATAACAAGGAAAAAGAAGACTTGAGAAGGAATATTTTGTTAACCTCATTAAAAGTAAATAGGTAACTAGTGTTTAGTTAAAATGATTTTATCCTAACCCTTCTTCTTTGTAAATTTCTTGGAATATAATGTTACATTGAGAATGCAGTTAGGAGGTAATACTGATATAATAGCAAACAATAGGTCTATTGTAGCACCATGAGGTTCTAATTCAAATAATGAATTGATGAATTGATTTTTAGTCATAGTCAAAGAAACTCATAGCCAATTTCATCATAAAGCTACTATATTACAACTATGATTACCATATGACAAAATAATTTTTACCTGATGACCTTATTCTTGTTTTATTTTGTTGTTCAGGTTTTGGGATTTGAACAAAGGTACTCTTACTCTTACTCAGAATTTTTGTTCATAAAGGTCACTCTAGCCGGGCACCATTGGCTCAAGCCTGTGATCCTAGCTACTCAGGAGACTGAGATCTGAGGATCACAGTTCAAAAACAGCAGAAGCAGGAAAGTCCATGAAACTCTTATCTCCAATAAACTGCTAGAAAAACCAGAAGTGTTGCTTTGACTCAAGTGGTAGAGTACTAGTCTTGAGCTGAAGATCTGAGGGACAGCACTCAGGCCCAGAGTCCAAGCCCCATGATCCACCAAAAAATAAAAAGAAATAAAAAAGTCTCTCTACAACTTGAGCTAAACAAACCCATTCTAAATGTGACACAGCTATCAAAAAAGAAAGAACGAAAGAAATTATGGGACACTGAATTTAATATGGAAAACTTTTCACCAAGAACTTGGCTCCAAAGCACTTTGGGATGACAAGCAACAACCATATTTACAAACTAGCCCATCCATTCCCATTTTAACAAAATGTAATACCCAAGACAGTCGTCATATTTATTCATAAAATTCCTCAATTATTCCTGCCTCTGGCTTGAATGTATTTGGAGAGTGTAACTTTCATAACATCTAGAGTACTTCTCCTAACTTTTTGGCAAATCTACAGAATATGTATTTCATGTGAATTTTCAATAAGCTGTATGATTTTCAGACTCTAAGCTATGACACACCATTTTATAACATGGAACACCAGACACTTTCAGCTTGTGATGTTGCTGTCCATTGTACTTTCATGTTTTCCACATCAGTGAGTTCAGAAGTTTATATGCCAGAGTTGGAATGACTCATTATTGCTAAATACAATGACAGGGAGGGCACAGAGTAGAAAGTGGAGTTCATTTTCTTTCAATTGAAAACAACTGAAGCAAATTGTCTTTCTTACTGATTCTTTTGTATAATAAACAGCTTATTGAATTTCAGTGTATTTTGAATTCCAAACACAGTACTAAGGAAAACATGCTTTTAACTGTAGCCTAGTTACACTAGTTTTTCTAAACTTTATATGGTAGTAGGTTTAGCCAAGGAATAAAGTTAATAATATACAAATAATATACACTATACAATAGAAGTTTAGGCCTCTTTACAGAATATCTCGGAAATTCATCAGGATAGAAAAGTTTTTCTTTGACTATTGGTCAAGGAAGTATTTTCTGGTTCAAAGTGAATGACATAATATGCAAAAATAGAAATGAAATTCGATTATATATGTGACTAAATCACAGAAATGTTTTACTTGGTATACATAAGGTATATGGCAAAGACGAGCAGAATATGGCAAAGGCAAAAAGTGAATTTTTTTCAATTTTATAATCTATTAAATCATACTGGACACTATATTAATTTTTAAGTAGGTCAAACTTTTATTTTTGAATTATTGGCAAAGAGTTTCTAAAGTTTAGAGTCTGAAACTCCTAAAGAAGAATTGTCCTTGACAGAAAATAGCTGGGTGAAAAGAATCAGGAAAACTGCTTATCCCTCAGTAAGCATAGAAAAAATGAGGGATAGTTGATCTTTCGTGAATTGTAATGGGTAACACTTCTTTCCATTAATATTTCAATCAAAATTCTAACTACAGTGCACTTCTTGTTCTGATCACTGGCTCCAGACACATTGCTCTCTACACTCCATGCCTCCACCCAAGCCACTAGGAACACTAGTGGACTTTTACTCTTCTGCTTCCCTTGCAAAAGTCTATAACTGGACTTCTTCTCTTATACATTAATTAGTCATTACGTTAAAAAAAGAGTGGTTTGTACTCTAATCTTCAATGCCTTACTGTTTCTGTTCTTATCCTGTTTTACTAATTTCACTCACTCACTGAGGTTTTGTGAATTCTACCTAATTCACAATCTTCTTTGAAACTAACTCAAGCCACAAGGAAAGTTTGCACAATATGAACCACTTTTCTTTATATCTACCCCAAGTAAGTAACAAATTGAATTACCTCCGATACTATCACTGCCAAAATAATTATTTGCTGTCTAATTCCTGATATTGTGTGTGTGTGTGTGTGTGTGTGTGTGTGTGTGTGTGTGTGTGTGTGTGCATGTGTGTGTGTGTGAGTGCACACAGACGCTAAGATTTGAACTCAGGACTGGGCATGGTCCCTGAGGTTTTTCTTGCTCAAAGTTAGCACTCCACCAATGGAGCCAGAACTCCACTTCTGGCTAATTCTCAATATCTTTAATATCATACTTCTTTAATTTTATATATTTAAAACTCACGACTCTTGCACAATAGCTAACTAGGAGGAAGAGAGGAGGAAATTATAGACCTTCAGTCACCACTAAACTAACATTAATGTTTTCTTACATCTATTAGTACACATCTATTTTATGTTATATGCATAATAACTGAGTTTCCAGAATTTTTATTTCATTTTTATTGATAATTAAAAATAAATTATGTTATTTATATTTCCAAATAATTGCTCACTACTTTCAATCATTTTCCAAAGTATGAAACATAAGACAATTCCATTAAGCAACAGTGGCTGATATAGTAAAGATCCATACGTGATATAGAACAAGCACAGTTTAAATCTCATAATTATTTTCATACATGAACTAACTTCTAACTGCTTATGATATGAGCTTTTCTCTATGATTATTACATTTTCACCTTATTCTTCATCACTTTTATGAACTATGTATAATTGAGAGTATTTTCTTTATTTAACTTGAAGCCCAGTGAATGTATTTCCTTTTCAAATTACCTATATCATTAACTTGTTTCATTTACTGTTTCCACAGCTGGATGTGATAACATCATGTGACAAAATAATCAGGTTTGCTGTTGTCTCTCTATTATTCTTTAATAATAAGGCATTCACAGGCCAAAATAGAATCTCTATATTTCACTCACATAATACTTATAAATACATTTAGATTGTTTTTCTTAATTTACTTATATAATCCATAAAGTTGATAATCTCTATAATTCATTTTAGTCTCTGGCTGTCCTTAGGAAATGCATTATCTTGGATTCCTTTGCAATAAAAATGATTGTTTAGATTTTTTTTTACTTGAAAAGAAAGTTATGGTTCAGAGTCTAAAGTATTCCTGTTACAACAAGATTTTTTATGAGTCTAGCACAAAAAAAATGATAAATTACTACATATTTGTTGTATGTACTCATAACAAAGCCTACGCCAATCTCAAAATACCAAGTTTACTGAATTTTCTAGCAAGACAATCAGTTTATTTGATACAGTTTTTCTATTACTGAAAATGGAAAACTTTATAATTTCTGTGCCTTAGTTGTACTGGCAAAGGAGTCTGTCTCAAGGAGGACTAAGATGATCTTAAAATGTTGCATTTGTAAACATACTTTTTTCTGCCTGAGATACCACCTTATTGAGGGTCTAAATTAAATAGAA
This sequence comes from Dipodomys merriami, assembly GCF_024711535.1. Taxonomy (NCBI): domain Eukaryota; kingdom Metazoa; phylum Chordata; class Mammalia; order Rodentia; family Heteromyidae; genus Dipodomys; species Dipodomys merriami. The sequence goes on from NW_027206179.1 coordinate 47,715,286, forward strand.
GTACAAGTGCTTTTAGGAAATTCTATTATAGCACAAAATTGAAGTTCAATAAGAAAGCCCATCACAAGATACCACTAGATGTAATTCACCATGCTTACGTTTCAGGTTTTAGTCCTTTATGCAAAGGAAATCAATTATTATACAAATGACAATGTTCTATGTTAAGTTCTGCCAAGAACCATGTATTCAATCATTTAGATTTTGAATAAGCTGTGGTTTCCTCTTCAGCCCTCTTTATTGCTGAATTTCTCTGTACTTGCCGATTTATTTGTGCAGGCCAGAAAAATATGCAATTTATTTTTGAACTACTATTTTAAGTTATTTTCTTTTTTAAAAGAAAATTATCATATTGAGAAAGCTGATTAGAAACAATAAAATAATTTCTACAGTGCCAATTTTAAGCAAATATCAGGCGGGTTTTAAGTGCAGTAACAGGAAACTTATTGACATGTAATTGAAATAATGGATACTTCAATGAAAACTGGAAATGATGAGCTTATTTTGGGTAAAACATTTTTGGTCAAGGTATCTCTTCTTAGACTAGTGAATTTAGGCTTCTGGACTTCAGTTACCCTCTCAGATCTATCGTTTCTTTTTTGTGCTGGTAATGATTCTTGAATTCAGAGCTTCACAGTTTTGCTTACTTTTTGGCTCCATGCAAATTGAAAACCTGCTCTACCACTTAATACATTCCTCTACGACATATACCTCTTTTCTGGTGGGCCACTGGAGATATAAGAGTCTCATGGACTGCCTAGTCTGGCTTCTAGACTCACCCTCCAGAATCTCAAAGATTATAGGTATGAGCCAAAAACAGCTTCTCCAGTCACTAAGATTACAGGTGTGAACCACACATAACTGCTTTTACTGACTTAAAGTGAGGCAGAGATCATTGGTTAATAAGTCTTGAATATGAAATCTGTCATATCAGAGATTTTGCTCATAACACTGTCTCCAAAAAGTCCTTTAAAATTATCATTAGTTTTCTTTGTGGAATTTTGAGATAGCTTGCTTGGAAAAATGGTTTTTCAATGTACTCAGACTTGCACTGTTTGTTTAGGTAAAAAGGTTTTAAATAATACCCTTTATTGGAAAGTTCATATTGAGAGACTACATCATTCCTCAAGAGGCATAAAATCAAGGACAAAAAACAAACAAACAAACATGTTTTTCAATGATATCTGAGTTTCAGGAAGATCTTTGAGTCAGCATACTGAGGTCAAACAATGAAATTGATTGTGTTTCCATGCCTCTTATCTTCACTGAACAATGTATTAATAATCACTTCTTGTTAATTAGCTAATACTACATTTTAAATATTAACACTATGTTAGCTTAAGCATTAATGTTATAAAGAAACTTTCTCCACTATCCTGTTAATTTTCTAGATATTGAGAATATCTATGCATACTTAATATTTCAGAAGCTTAATAATTAACCTTAAAATAGAGTCAGGGTTTTAAAAGGTAATGAGGTATTTGCTGGATTAATTAGAGCTCAAGCAGGAAATGTTATAGATTATATAAATATAGCACATGAAAAATGGCATAGCACATATTCTTTTAATGCACTATTAAATTGCAACTGTCTCGGGTAAAAGAAATATACATAAAGACTGTCAGCAGAACTTGAAGAAATATATCATCTTCTCATAAATAATAGTTAACTGTCAACACAGAACTGCTTTGTGTGCAGTAATTCAAGTTAAAATGTAATGTTAGGATTTGCTGGAGTACCTGAATAGTTTCAGTATGTGTTTTTGAATACAGTTTCTGGAGTACTAATAGCTATTACTCATGACACTAATGACTAACAATAAACACACTAGCTCAGTAGACTTTTATTATTGAATTCAAAAAAAGAAGTACAGTACTTGTCTTGTTTCAATGAAATCTATTGATATGCTGTGTGATTTCTTGTCAGATAGTGTGAAATGCTGGAATGAACTAAAACTATTTTGTTTAATTTCCTCACACTCAGTGATACATACTTCCCAGCATGATCACGTTAATACATTTATTTTTGTGCTACGTGGATTGAACCCTAGATTTAGAGGTTGGTAAGCAGAGTCTTTAGATTTAAACCATGTCCTGAGTTCTATGCAATAGTACTAACTAGAAAAATCTTCATAGTGTCCTTTAGATTAAATATAGTTCTTGATATATTTTTGTCCATTTAAATATAGTTTTATGCTAGTAAAAAGGAAATTGTGTCTGAAATGTCTAAAGGAAGCATTATCTAATTGTGAGAGAATTGATAAGGTTATGACAATTCCATAAGGTCATGGATATTTTAAGAACCATAGAAAAATGACACATTTTGAGAAATAGCAAAGAAAAAGTATGTGAACAGGCTGGTGTATGCACATGAGTGTTTGTGTTTGTGTGTGTGTGTGTGTGTGTGTGTGTGTGTGTGTGTGTGTGTCTTAAATGGGAGCATGTGTTATTCCTAATATGTCATATACACAGGATTTTTAGGATTCTGAAAACATGGAAGTGGTAGGTCATATAAGGTCCTTGGACTCTGGGAATTTTGGGTAAATTATGGGTAAATCAATAATCCCCCTCGGAGAATGAAATGGGCTTCAAGCAGTTTTTAAATGTATATTTTAGTAAGCCCAGCACATGTTTTCCAAACTGGCTTTCATTTTTCAAATTTTTATAGATTTCTTAGATAAATAGCAATGCCTTTGGACTCGTAACATTTGAGGAAGAATTTTAAAGATATTACCAATGTGTTCAGATGTAGTTCCTGTCTCACTTAATTCTTCACAGCAATCTGTAATTTACAAGATTTTTAACTTGCCAGAACATGTCCAACTTACTTTTTAAATTTAAAAATTATTACATTTTGTATGCAATTTATATAACCATAGATTTAAATATTTATGCAAAATTATATATGCTTGGCTTTTGTCTTTATAATTTTAGTCTACAAATGTATTGGTAGCTATATAATTTTATTTTAACAATAGATCTCTAGTTATAAATATATTCCTGCTTCTATCATTTGATGTTTTGCAATACTAATTAATATGTAATTTGCCACATGGATAACTCTAGGCTATAAAACTTATATCAAGCACTAGGCGTTGGTGGCTCACACCTATAATACCATCTACTCAGGAGGCTGAGATCTGAGGATCATGGTTCAAAGCCAGCACAGGCAGAAAACTCCATGAGACTCTTATCTCCAATAAACCACTCAGAAAACTGGATGTGGCACTATGGCTCAAGTCATAGAGTGCTTGCCTTGAGCTGAAGAGCTGAGGGACAGTGTCCAGGCCCAGAGTTCAAGCCCCATGATTGACAAAACAAAACAAAAAACCCTTATATTCACATTTGTTGTATCTATACATCCCATTTGCTTTTTGTTGATTTAGTCAATTATCTGTTTTTATCTAGTTTGAATTATATAAAAATTTCAAAGTAAACTATTTATCACTCATTCTTTTACAACTATTTCCAGTATAAACCACTAGAAATTTTAAACTAAGGAGAAAATTGGTCTGTGATTTAATATAAATAATTTTAGGGGACAATATTCAACGAGAAATGTACTCATTACCTTATGTAACTGTAATACTTCTGTACAGAAAATTATTTTTTGGGGGGGGTGGTCCGGTCGGAGGGCCTGAACTCTGTGCCTGGGCGCTGTCACTCAGCTCTTCAGCTCAAGGCTAGCGCTGTACCACTTGAGCCATAGCGCCACTTCCGGCTATTTTTCTTTTTGCTTATGTGGTGCTGGGGAATCGAACCCAGGGCTTCATGCATGCAAGGCAAGCACACTACCACTGAGCCACATTCCCAGGCCCTTAAATTAAATTAAAAAAGAAAAAATCAGACAATTTAGAAAATAAATCAGTCATCATCCTCTTGTATTCTTACTATAAGATTACTAAACTCCTCTGTATATCAACTTTATAATAACCATAAAAAATTCAAAAAGTAGATTCTTATAAGAATTAGCTGTTTGCAAAATAGAAGAGGCAATCCAAAAATTCATATGGAACAATAAAAGACCTCGAATAGCAAAAATGCTCCTCAATGGAAAGAACACGGCTGGAGGAATATCAATACCAAATATCAAACTCTACTATAAAGCCATAGTAATCAAAACAGCTTGGTACTGGCACAAGAACAGACATCAGGACCAATGGAATAGAATTGAAAACCCAGAAATGAACCTACAGACCTATAGCCATCTAATTTTTGATTAGGGAGCTAAAAAAATAGAATGGAAGAAAGACAGCCTCTTCAGTAAATGGTGCTGGCAAAATTGGTTAACTACTTGTAGAAAACTAAAGCTAGATCCTTATATATCACCCTGTACCAGAATCAACTCCAAACGGATCAAAGACCTCAGAGTCAAAGCAGACACTGAAAACATTACAGGATGGAATAGGAGAAACCCTAGGTCTCCTTGGCACAGGCCGAAATTTTCTTAATAGATACCCGGAAACACAACAAATCATAGAAAGGTTGGACAAATGGGATTGCATGAAGTTGCAGAGCTTCTGCATGGCAAAGGACATAGATAGCAAGATCGATAGAAAGCCCACGGATTGAGATAAGATCTTCACTAGACATACAAAGGACAAGGTTCTCATATCTAAAATATACTTGGAACTCAAAAAATTAAATCACCCAACAACAAATCCTCAAAGAAACAACTGCCCAATAAATAAGTGGGCTAATGACTTAAAGAGAAACTTCTCTGAAGAAGAAAGAAGGATGGCCAATAGACACATGAAGAAATGCTCAACCTCTCTAGCCATAAAAGAAATGCAAATCAAAACAACATTGAGATACCACCTCACCCCAGTTAGAATGGCTAAAATCAAGAACTCTAATAACAACAGATGCTGGAGGGGATGTGGACAGAAGGGAACCTTACTTCATTGTTTGTGGGAGTGTAAACTTGTTCAAGCACTTTGGAAAGTAGTATGGAGGTTCCTCAAAAGACTCCACATAGAGCTCCCCTATGACCCAGCAATCCCACTTTTGGGCATTTACCGAAATGTTTACAAACAAGACCACACTAAAGCTACCACCACAACTATGTTTATTGCAGCATTATTTACCATAGCTAAGACTTGGAACCAACCCAGATACCCCTCAGTAGATGAATGGATCAAGAAAATGTGGAATATATACACAATGGAATTCTATGGCTCCATAAGAAAGAATGACATTGCCCCATTTGTTAGGAAATGGAAAGACTTGGAAAAAATTATGTTAAGTGAAGTAAGCCAAGCCCAAAGAAACATAGGTCCCATGATTTCCCTTATTTGCAATATTTAGTATATGTATGAGTTAAGCAGAAAAGGTCAGATAAGGTGATGTTAGGAAAATGAACCCTAAGATATGTATTTTAAATGTTTTTTTTTCTTTCATGCATTTGTTTCTAATGTAATTATAAGATTATTTCTTTGTTGCTTTGTATGTCCCTCCCGCACAGTATAAACCCTGCTTTTACTGTATTTGATGTCGGTATAATTTGTGGAGGAGAAGGGGAGAAACAAATCATTTAAATAAGGATACAGGAGGTGGACCTGTTGCAACAATGAGAAGTACAAGTTGTCATGTCGAAAACGAAAACGAACTTTACAACCTGGGGGGGGGGGAGGATTGGGTAGGGGGGTGGGAGGATGGGAAGGGATCGGAAGGGTAAACAAAGGAGGAGGCTACAATGCTTGTTAAGAAATGTACTCACTATCTTGCCCATGTAATTGTAACCCCTCTGTACAGTATTTTCACAACAAAAAAAATATAAAAATAAACAAAAGAATTAGCTGTTTGCATCAAATAGTCTATTAAAATTGTATAATGAGTAATAATCCTTTCTGGATATTCATTTTTTACCTTGAAGAAGATAGGAGAGATTTTGATAAAATAAATGAATTTAGATAAGGGTTCTATATTTGAGTGCACCAAAAGGCAGAATACCCAGCTTGGAGGTACAGAAACTGTTTCGTTAAAGACTCTGAGTTTGATATGAGAGGTTTAGCTGAGAATGGATGTTCAGTAGAAGATACTAGAATTAATGTTAAGTATTATATATGTGAGCCATACAAGCTAAAATTATAGTTATCATGCAATATATACACTAACATTTTATTGTACCTGAGTATGATATATGTCAATATCTTCTAAGTTTTTGAAAATTAAGATAAAACAGCAAACTTTTTTCAATTAAAACATTCTACTGGGGAAGATCAATGGTAATTAGAGTGACTGTGTGTCATAATTATATCTATGTGCTATGTCAGTGGTATTTACTAGATAGTGTAAAAATATGACAAATTAGATAAGGACCAGTTTTCTTACCCTGTGAATGATATATATGGTTTTATGTGTTTCACCAATATGAACTGAATACCCATTATGTAAGCCACTGGAACCACAGCTGCTCAAGAAAGCCAAACTGACCTTTATTAAAAATGGAGGACTAACATTATTCTACTTGCAAAAGATTGGTAAGTAATGGACAGTGTATCAGATGAACCAAATAAGAAGGCATCTCTTTACTCTTCTGTTAACTGGGATAATAACATATATTATATCAGGCAGTTACACCTAAAGGGGACCTAAACACAATGATCCTGATTCAGTCGCTATTAATAGCCATTGACAAAGAATGTTTTAGAGAATAGTGTGACAGCTCCATGCATATTATTCTGAGTCTTGTCCTCTGTGAAATAACAGCTTATTGCTTATGTGTTTGTGATCTTTGACTTCATAAGAATTCCCACTATAAATGTGATCTCTATCCTAAAAGATTCATCATGGATGTTTTTCCAACATATTAAGTCAAAATTATTAGGATTATTCCTGGTAACCTTCTTTAACAAGTCGTGCTGGATAGTGTTTGAAAAGTATTATGTAAAAGATGATGAAATAAGTATTTAGATATCACAAAGACCATTTCAAACCACGTTTTAAAATAGTTATACTTTCCTTGCCTTATTTAAACTGCTATTCAATCCTTAAGTTATGTGATGGCATGTCTTGTACATAAATATGTACTCTGTTTGCATCAAACCAGAAACCTCCTCTATCTTATGCTATGTCATCTGAAGATTTTTTTCTCCAAATAAGTCAAAGCAAACTTTGAAATGTAAGTAGAAAACAAAGATGTCCATTTAATACTCATGATATTAAGCTTTCCCTCAAATTTGAGTTTAATGCTTTACATAAATATATTTTAGATTATTGTAAGACTTTCTATCAAAATTTCTACATTAGCAGTTAAGTCAAATGACTACTTAATTATTTGATATATTTAAGTATTTGAAATATATATATTGAAAAGATTATAAAATGTATTTTATCTTTACTATCGTACAATGGATGATATGCACACAATGTTGTACATCTTGCTGTAATTTGTAATTTGTATATCTTGCAGTGCAGTGCAATATTTCTGTTTACAATATGGCATTACTATAATATCTACAGAGATGTGAACATCATGATATTCTATTTTTAATTACCCAAAGTATGACACAATATGAGTTACTTTGTGTGTTTACTTTTGGATGTGCTTATATTGGGAAAGGAATGAAAATTAATGCATCCTTTCCACAGTGTTAGGTTTTCAACTCCACATAGATGCCATGGAGCATAGGACACGGGATGATAAACCAGTAGGAAGAAATTGAATATTTTAGATTTAGGATGGATGCTACATTTCTGGTAGGAAACAAAAATCTGTCAACAACATTGTGTGCTCTCATTTCAGAATTCCCTGATTGTCAGGTTATGTGGTGACAGACAAATTAGAGTAAACCCAAAGTTTAAAAAAGTCATAATTTTTTATGAGACCCCAGGACAGATACTAAAATTTTGGTAATCACTGGTCATAAATGCTCATTCTTTTAAAATGAGCTACTCATTTTTAAAAAATATTTTTTATTTTAAAGATACTGTACAGAGGGGTTACAGTTACATGAACAATTTTATGGATATTAACAGGACAGCATTAACAAAAAGGAAGTGAAACTGGGTGTCACAGACCCATGCCTGCAATCCCAGCTACTCAAATCTGAGGAGAAAGAGGTTTGAAGCTAGCCTGACCAGACAAATATATGACCTTCTTTTCTATAATTATCCATCCAAAAGCCATAAGTGCAGGTGGGGATCAAGTTTTAGAGTGCTATCTGTGATTGATAAGGCCTATATTTCAAGTGTCAGTACTGGAACACACACACACACACACACACACACACACACACACACACACACACACACACACACCACATATATATAAACACAATGTAAATATAAAAATAATATTAAACATTAAATATTAAATAATCCCTGGTAAACCCCTCTGTACACCTTTACAATAAAATTAAGTTAAATTTAAAAATATCAATATAAGCAGAGGACCAAGAAAAAATAATAATCCAGGAATAATGAAGCACCCATATATTTACAACTACTCAGAAAGCATAAGTAGAAAATGCAGTCATGGTTCAGGCCATGTAACAGAAAAAATAATGATAGAAGATACCATATGTCAAAATTACCTGAAGCATAAACGCTTCTGGATGTGGAAAAAGTGGTAGCATGCTTGCCTAATAAGCATGTAACCATGAGTTCAAAATCTAACACCAGACCACTCAAAAAGTCTCAATGATCATGAATCATCTGATGGAGAAAAGGATCATAGACAAGTTTTATTAGAATGAGTATATATCTTTTTATCCCCTATAACCTATGTATTCTCTTAGTGTAAAAGGGAAATTATCATTGATGTAGCTTATAAACTGTATTTCAATTAACAGTTGGAACTTCATTAATCAAAATGTCATGAATTGTTATGGTTTCACTATTCTCATTTGGTTGCTCCAAAATAAAACAGACTTGTAAAAATTAAGATGTGCCTATGTAAGCCTAAGCAACCCCCCACAAACATTCTCTAAAGCCACATACATTTATATTTTTGTTTCTACTTTTTACAAGCATTCAAAATGCATTCTAAAATATTTGAAATAGTGTTTGACTTCTATCTCATTTTGTTACATGTTTAATTATTCCACAAAACAAGTTCATAGACATGTATTCATTTCCATATTATGAAATAGAAAGCTACAGGATTTATTTTCCATTATGATAAACAATTGTGGAAAATTAGCTATACAAATTTTAGGTAATATTTTCATTGAATTACACATGTATTTCAAATTAAACCCTAGTGTTTTGTCATTGGAAAATCACATAGACATAAAAGAGTGGCATTTTCCTTTAATATTAATAGCTTTAAAATTAATTATAGATGGACAAAGGAAACATGAAGATACCAACTGAACCAACACCATTTTATAAATATTGGACTGTCTTTACCATGGAAACATATTTTAGCCACATGTCATTCATCTCCTACCTGAAACACCTTTATTATTTTTTCTGTAGATTATTACTTTCTTCTTTGTTTAAATGGATTGGAAAATTGAAATGCTATTTTACATTTTCTGCTTCCAAGGAAAATATACAACTAATCTGAAATGAGTCATCCAGTAACCTATCAACTTTGTCCATCACTATTGACATAATATTCAATTCTATCTGTATGCTAATAACAATTTGTGTCTGGAAATGAAATTTTCAAATATAAGTCAACCAAGAACATGAAATATTGATGTAATTCAAGTGAACAAATATGGATAATTTTTAGCAATATGGTGTCATTGATTGTAGCTTGGAAAAGTTTACATGAAAAGCAAAAAAAAAATAACACTAGAATCCCCCCAGAATTTATTTCTATTCCTTTTGAGTAGTACAGCTATTCTTAAAGTCCAAATTATTACCTAATCAATGACTTCAGGTAAAAATTGTTTTACTCTTTTTCTTAATCTCCATAGTTAAGGTTTTATAATACTTTTTATTGCTTGTGCTGATGTAACAAAAGAGCATAAACTAGATTTCTTTATTTTAAGTGCAGAGGGTACAGTGTTTTATTTTTTAATATACATACATTTTTAGTAAGTATTTTATTGTGAAAATACTGTACAGAAGGGTTACAATTACATGGGCAAGGTAATGAGTGCATTTCTTGTCAAGCATTTTTGCCTCCTCCTTTGTTTCCCCATACCGTTCCTTCCCTCACCCCTCCCTGCTCCACAGATGTATAGTTCATTTTTGACATAACATCTTGTACATCTCATTGTTGCAATGCATCCACCTGTAGCCCTATTTAAACAATTCGTTTTTTCCCTTCCCCTCCACAAATTGTTTTAACTGTTTGATGTTGGTATAATATACATACATTTTTATCGTAAAGATACTATACAGAGGGGTTAGAGTTACATGTGTAAGGTAATGAGTTACCTCCTCCTTTGTTTTTCCCCTACCATCCCTTCCCTCCCCACCTCTCCAGCTCCTCCTTCTCCTGCACCTCCCAAGTTGTAAAGTTCGTTTTCAACATAGTGTCTTGTATATCTTATTGTTACAATGGGTCAACCTGTATCCTTGTTTCAGCATTTTGTTATTTCCCTTGCCCTCCCCAAATTAGAAAAATGTATATACAAGATGCAGGGCACCAGAATCAAATACAGTGACAACGGGCATTATACCACAGGGGAAGAACGTACAAAAGAAACAAAAAAACCCACATAGCATATTATAAACACATTAAAAACAATAGCAAGAAAGATAAAACCTCTTGTGTCCCTAAATTGGGGTTCATTTTGCTTAGCATAATCTTATATGATCATATGACCTTTTCTGCTTGTCCTAGACAATTTATACCATTATAATAGTTATACCACATTTTCTTCATCCATTCATGTACTGAGGGACATCTGGGTTGATTCCATAAATTAGCTATCGTGAATAATGCTACCATAAACATAGTTGTGCTGTTAGTTTTAGTAGAGTCTTGTTTGTGATCATTTGGGTAAATGCCCAAAAGTGGGATTGCTGGGTCATAGGGAAGTTCTATGTGGAGTCTATTGAGGAACCTCCACACTGCTTTCCAAGTGTTTGAACAAGTTTACATTCCTACCAACAATGCACTAGGGTTCCCTTTTGACCACATCCCCTCCATCATCTGTTGTTATTAGATTTCTTGATATGCTATATTTCTTATAAATAATAATTTATTTCTGATAGGTTGCAAGGCTAAGAAGTGTTAAGATTCATTGACAGTACATTTGTGAAGCCCCACCTTCAGATGACAAAGGTGTGTCCTCACAGTGAAGGTAGAGACTAGTGAGCTTCTTCCAGCCTAAAACCTGAAATATTAGGATATACATATATATATATATATATATATATATATATATATCACCTTTTGTATTCATTCATCTACAGAGGGGCATCTGGGCTGATTCTATGTACACAAAGTAATTCTATGCCCATCAGAAAGAATATCATTGATCACAAGGAAATGGAAAGACTTAGAAAAAAATCATATTAAGTGAAGTAGCCAGATCCAAAGAAACATAGGCTCCATGGTTTTCCCCAACTACATTAGTATATCTCTAGGATAGTTCTAGCAGAGAATCACAATAGCTCAATATCTATGTAAATATTACCATATAAAATGATGATGATTGAAATGAATTCCAATATAGGGAAACAAGAGGTTTTCTTATGTGTTTATTTACTTAATTTTAATGTAGGGTTTGTAGTTATTCCTTTATTTCTTTTATTTTCTTCCTATGGTTTACCCCCTGTTTTCACTGTTTTTGATTTTGGTACCCTTAGTCTTGTATATAAGTTCATGTGGTTTGGGGAAGGAAGGGAAATCACAAGACAAAGGATAAAGGGTGAACCAATGTAAACATGATACTCACAAAACACTATGTTGGAAATGAACCATACAACTTGAGGGGAGTGGAATTGGAGGAGGGAGGGAAAGACGAAAAAATGAGAAAGACTGTTCAACAGGATATGTACTAATTTCCTTACTTATGTAACTGTGACCCCTCTGTACCTCATCTTTACAATAATATAAAAAACTTGAAATATTGGGAAAAAGTGAACTAATACAGCAGTAATAATAACTAGACACTATATTGAAAATGAACTCTACAACTAGGGAGGAAAGAGAGGCGGGAGGGAAAATCATGAGAGAAAAGAAACAAAGAAGTGAAACTCTTCAAAAAGAAATGTACTCATTACCTGAATTATGTAACTGAAGCCACTCAGTACATCAACTTTACAATAATAATAAAAAAATTAAATCAAGATAATAAAAATTTTAAAAACCTGTTCAGGAGAGTATTGATCTCTTGAACAACCATTTCACAAAGTTTTATCTTGTAACAAATTGACTTTAGGAGTTGGGGTTTTAACATATAGAGTTGGAATGGGCAAATTTTTAAACCTTAGCACATAACAAAGTATTTTGCTTTGCATATCCAAAGCAAAGTACATACCTATACATGTTAGATAAATTTTCTTCAGGTAATTAAACACAATATGTATAATGCATCACAAGATTGTACTGTAATCCATCACTTGAATTTAGGTATGAAACTGATCCCTTAGAGAATTATGATGACTCTCAAAAACTTTTAGGTTTCAGAGCATTTGGGATTTCAAATGGTTATTTTAGGTGTATTGTGAAATAGGATCTGGCCAATGAAAAGAATAATAAAAATCTGATGGAAGGGTCTCTGCATCTTTTTGTACTGGTATTGGGATTCAACTCAAAGCCTTGGTCATCTCTTGTGCATGGCTGATACTGTAGCACTTGAACTCTCTACAGACTGATATCAGAGTAATGGCTGGATGGTTTACCAACATCTGAGAGACAGGAAGGGATGGCTTCTTGTTTCTCTTAACTGGCATAGGCAAGAACACTTTTTACCTTCCAACAGATCATTTCCGATATTGATGGCAAAATAAAAAAATTCAGAAGGCATATGCAGCTTTATATTTTAGTTACTGAGGTGGCATGATTTTGTAATTTCTACTTTATTAAGATTCCTACCTACTCGATCCACCTTTCAAATTAACCAGAGCCTCAAACTGATGGAACTTACTTCATTACATCAGGATGATATGAGATGGAAGTCTGGATGTGTCAAAAGTATGGGAAGTAGAAGTTCCCATCACCATTCCAGATTGCAGTTTGAGAAACAAAATCTAAGAGCACCAAGAAATTAAGTTCATCAGTGTTGGCTGATATTGTATACCACGTTGGGTTAAATATCTCTTCACAAATATTTTTTAAAAGTAAAATGGCACAATGTGCTCTTATGAAACATTGTGAATGACAGGAATCTACTCAGAGGAAGATAACAACTAAAGCAGCATGGCTCCAAAGAAGAGAATGAAATTTCAGGGCACATTCTGCCTAATATCACTAGATGGTTCTCCATGTGAACTTTTTGAACTGCCTGTGTTAAATGGGCTAAAATTGACTGACTCAAAAATAAAGTATGTGAATCTGGAACAAACTTCTAATTGTAGAAATTCAAGCTGTCCGAATGCATTTAAAATTCATATTTTAAAAAGTGAAGAAAACAACAATCTCACTTTAAAAGTTAAAATTCTTGTTACAAAGCAATATCAACTTTCACAGAGTTAAAGGGCACATAAATAAAAAGGTGAGAAAAGTAAAAGGATGTAAAAGTGGATGGCATTACATCATGTGGGTAGGATTTACTAAACAAATAAAGTCATGCCAGGTACCAATGTTACACCTGTAATCATAGCTAAAATAAGAAACATCTTAATCTAAAACCAGCCAGGGCAGAAGTGTCTGAGATTCCTTCTGCAATTAGCCAGTGACATGTTATACTGGAGGATCAAGTAGTGGAGCACCAGTCATGAGCATTCAAACTGCCAACAGAGGGCAAGATGACTTGATACCAAACCACATATGAAAATTCATACAGGATTCTAAAAAGTCTGTGGCAAGAATAAAAGGGCCAGGCTCAGCCTGGCCCTCGTGGCTCACGCCTGTAACCCTAGCTATTTTGGAGGTTGAGATCTGAGGATCCTGGTTCAAAGCCAGCCAGAGTAGGAAAGTCTGTAAGACTCTTGTTTCCAATTAACCAACAGAAAAGTGGAAGTGGCACTGTGGCTCAAGTGGTACAGCGCTAGCTTAAGCTGAAGAGCTCAAGAACAGTGCCAAGGCCCAGAGTTCAAGCTTCACGACTGAACAAAAATATAAAAATAAATAAAATGAACATGCTTAGCAAATCTGAAACCTTTAGTTCTACCACCAGTACCATCCAAATAAATAAATACTATAGACAATGAAAATATCTCATTAGATAACAAATAACACTAAGCAGTTACATTGTACATAATTCAGCATGTCTCTATCATCTAACTAGATGTTTTTTTAGCTTCTTCAAGAGAAAAAAATATTCCTTCCCCACTTCCCTGAAATATTGCTTTTGCCAAATCTCAAAGAAAAGTTAAACAAATTATGGTTAAAACTTTAGGCATATATTTTTATACTTAATGAATTAAAGGTTGTGAACACAGAATTTCTATTTTCAACAGAACTTGCTTGTGATATATGATGACACACAACTAAGATATGATATTTGGGAGAGTATTCATTGATTAAATAGAAGTTTTGTGGATTTATTGAGAACTATTGAGGTATTTGTTGGTTGTATGGACAGACATTAGTAAAGTGAATCAATAATACTATTTACAATTGTTTTCAACTGAGCAATCATCCTACGTATATTCACAAATATAAGCCTACCTTATAGCTAAATATATCTGGACCTTTTTATTAATAATAGTAGAAAAGACATGCTTTCAAATATTTTAGTGTACTTTTAAAAATAGAACTATAGATTTTTTGGCTTCATGCATTTATATGCTCATGCACTGTTTTGGCTTTCTATGTTGATTTGGATATGCGTGGAAATAAGTCTTGTGGAAAATTATTTCTCCTGGAATAATGCAGTTATTGCCAGGTTCTGAGCAGTCTCTTTAAAAGTATTGTCAAAACAAATACATCAGGTCGAACAGCAGGTGGTTTATCTCAGTGAGAGCCTGAGCATTAAAATAGAGAAGGCTGCAGACTAGTAATTAGGTATCGATTGGTTTATCTAACACATTCTGAACATTTCTAAACAAATGCAGCAATGTTTCTGATTCGTTTCTTCTAAACCTTGAAATTTGTCAGTGCATTCATTTCAGAGATTACAAAACACGAGCTACAGTTTTACAACTTATTTGCGGATCTTACTTGAGTCCAATCAATAGGCTTCACAAAATGATTCTATTCTTAGAAAATATTGCAAAGATCAACAGAAGCACATTTTTACATCTAATAAGTACATTAATTTAGATAATCTGAAAAATATATTTTAAACATTACCAAAAAAAGGATCAGTCTTATGGAAACATAAGTCTCCATCACAAAATTCTGCATCTCTAAAAAAAGAGAAAAGTCACAGACAAAATCTGTTAATTATTAATTACCATTACTTATGGCACCTAGATGAATAGAAATAAAAAGTAAATGAGAAGGCAAATATTGGAGAATTAAATGCAGAGCTAAGTACATAAAGTGCAGAAAACAATCAATGACTTACAAGACAATGGAAGATAATCGTGCCAAATAATGGTGGCTCAGAATTGCAACCCTAGCTATTCAGGAAGCTGAGATCTGGAAGATCACAGTTCAAAGCCGGCTCTGGATGAAAAGCTGATCAGACTCCATCTCCTTCTAGGAGAAACCAGACTGTCATCAAAGTTCAAGTTGCAACGTGCCAGTTCTGAGCAACCAAGCCAAATAAGAATGAGAGCCCCTGAGTTCAAGCACTGGTACCAGCACTAAATACATACCTACATACACATACACACATGCATGTATATATACACAAAACACATACATATATAAATATTAACTAAATGTGAGAATAAAAGATTACCCTGAATGGTAAAGTAATTTAAAACTAAAATTAAATACATGTACAAATCATGGTAAGATTCTCACAGATTTATATTATTTATACAAAACAGTGGACACTTTCTGAAAGATTACTAGTTTCAGATTAAGGTAAATACAAAGACTTATGTTTTAAAAAATAATTAAAGTACATGAATTTAACATTTTAAATAAAGAGATAAGAGAGAGAAAATCAAGATACAAATGACAAAAAGTAATAATTTATATAGTTTTTAATTATGGTATACTGTAGACTAAGGAAATTTAAAGCCCATGGATTTTCGTGTTATAGATAAATATTATTATATTGTCATAAATAATTTGATTTGATTTCATTAAGAGATCAATGGAAGGAAACAATAAGTTATTAGAATACTAGAAAATATTGCAATAATCAATAGTATGCCTTATCTATTATACAGAAAGCATGTGATTCTCTAAGTATGATATCTGAAAAAGGTGAGTTGCATTGAATTGCTGTTGTTTCTCAAAATATCTTTTCCAAAAGAAAGAAGTATTTTTCCTTTTATAAGACGTATGAAAAGATTGAAAATTCAACTTAGGGAAATGCCTTTTCAAAACCACACCTTCTATCACTATGTTTTAATTGTCAATTGGCTAAAGTTCAACAAAGAATATAATAACCAGGATGCTTACACCATTACCCATAGTCACTTTACATGGATGCTGTCTATTTGCCTACACATAATTGCAACCATAATGTTAAACAGAAAAGAAAACAATGAAAATATATTTCCATATTTAATTTTTGTTACAAAAGATATTTGACTCTCTTGTGTCTGTTTGTGTGTATGGAAGTACACACAATACACAATGGATATGCTCATATGTTACTTCTTTAGCATTTTTGAAAGGTACTGTGAAAAACAAATCAGTGTTTTCATTTTTTACTTTTCCTATATAACTATTTCATATATAGTCTACATATCATCCTTTCCAGTGGAATGTATGCAATTCATTTTAGAAAGCATCCATAGATAAACCCTGTAAAAATGTACCTAATACAGTAGCAACTCAGAAAATTACTTGCGCTCACTGGTTTCATCCAATATGATATCGTATTTTATTGTTTACCTGCATTTTGAGAACTCAGTGGATATGGATTATAAATATGTAAGAGGCTACCCAAACAGTCATACATTTTAATATAAGGGAAATATACTGGGAAAATGCATTTAAAAAACTCCTAAGTGTAACAAGCTTATCCAAGCCTATGTGAAAACATGTAATAGACAAATGCACATCTTCACCCTCCCTTTTGAATCCCTCACTTTGCCATGGCTGAAGGGACAAGCAAATAGCAGCTTCTACATATTGTCACCGTGTCTGTTCACTGCCTGATTCTTAGGTATCAGACAGATGATTCCTTTACTCTGCTTGACTTCCCAAAACAAATGAGATTTATATACATACATACAGTAGCTATTATGGGAAAAACTGAACATCTTTCTACTTTTCGGAGGTGAAACTTGCATAAGGGTCACTTGCTTAGAAATGGGAAAACATACAAAAATATCTGGTATATAAGATAAACCATACTACACATTAATTTGTAGATTTTAGAACTTAAAACCAAAGCAATATTTGGATTTTTACAAATCAAAATTTCTGGTAGCTATAATGATCCAATTACTTTTTGGAAAAAAAAAAATCACTAAACAACCATATCATACTTACCATAGTTCAGAACTTCTTTCAGTGCTGGAAGTACATCAACGATCAAGATGGAAGAAACTGTTCATTTTGCATAGCCTGCCCTCTAATATAGTAGAGGTAAACTACTATAATATCACATCTTGTATACAGATTTTTGAATTTATATTGAGTCAACAGCATACAGGAAAGGCATAAAACTTCATTCAATAATGAATGCAAGCTGGGCACCGGTGGCTCATGCCTGTAATCCTAGCTACTCAGGAAGCTGAGATCTGAGGATCGCGGTTCAAAGCCAGCCCGGGCATGAAAGTCCATGAGACTCTTATCTCCAATAAACCACTAAAAAACTGGAAGTGGCGCTGAGGATCAAGCGGTAGAGCGATGGCCTTGGGCTGAAGAGAGCAGGGACAGGGCCCAAGCCCAGAGTTCAAACCCCACAACCGATAAGAAAAAAAAAATAATGAATACAACATACCTTCTGAATTTTAAAGTAACTGATACGGAATAAGCACAGAAATGATTGCTCAATTTATGACTTTACACATTTGCTTTCTTAAAGTCAGTTACACTATACATTTAAAAATAGTTCCTATGGTCGCACTTTATGGCTCACATCTGTAATGCTAGCTACTCAAGATTGAGATCTGAGAACCATGGGTTTGAGCCAGCCTAGGCAGAAAGTCTGTGAGATTATTATCTCCAATAAACTTCTCGGAAAAAGCCAGAAGTGGTGCTGTGGCTCAAATGCTAAAGTGCTAGCTAGCCTTGACCAAAAAGAAAATCAACAGTGCCTAGGCCCAGAGTTCGAGCCCCAGGACCAGAAAAAAAAAAAAGGAAGAAAGAAATCAAGAACGGAAGGAAGGTAGGAAGGAAGGGAGGAAAGAAAGAAGGAAAGAAAGAAAGGAAGAAAGAAAAAGAAAGAAAAGAAGAAAGAAGGAAGGAAGGAAGGAAGGAAGGAAGGAAGGAAGGAAAGAAGGAAAGAAGGAAGGAAATAGAAAGTTACTATATAATTAACTTAGTCATTTTTAGCCATAATATATAAAATGTCAGGAAGAAATTTTAAGACGAAAACAGTGAATATTTCTTGATGATGTCATGAGTAAGACATATATAAGCTTCTTAATAAACTTATTTATAAAATTACTAGAATAAAGTTGTGACTGCTTGAGCCACAGCACCACTAACTTTACAACTTTATGGGGGGGGAGGGGAAGGGGAAAAAAAGAAGAGGCAAAAATGCTTGATAAGAAATGCACTCATTACCTTGCCCATATAATTGTAACCCCTCTGTACAGTATTTTCACAATAAAAAAAACTTTCAGGAAAAAGAAAAATAAGAAAAAAATGTTGTGCCTTCATATAAAAAGACAGATTTTAAGTGCATGGTTGACAGTTTGTTGTTGTTGTTTTTTTAATACAGTATAGATAGTATAAGACTTAGCTCCTGGAGTCAGATTGCTGGGTCATAGGGAAATCTTTTTTCTTTTCTTTTCTTTCATTTTCCACTTCTTTTCTCTTCATCTTCTCTTATTCTTTGATTATTCCCTTCTGTCCTTTTTTATTTCTATACCCTTTCTCTTGTATATAAATTTATCTGATTTGTGGAGGAAGGGGAACTACAGAAATGTCCCTTTTAAATGAAAATGCTTATGAAAGTGTAAATTATATTAAAGTACATTTAGATATTATGTCCATATTCTCATATCACTTTCATGAATACATCATCTGAATCTATTTTACAGACAGGTATATTTATTAAAATTCCATTCATCAATAAGTGCCAAATAATATTACAAACTCCAAAAAACCATGAAGACTTTATTTAGCTAACAATGCACTATTTTTCTTTTCATATTAGTGTAACATAATTGTATATAGAGGTATTAGTATAAGGATTATATTTTGGTGAAATATATCCCATTACTTTCTTAAACTTCATTCTTTCTATACCCTGTTATTTAACAGTATTTACTGGGTTCTATTATGTTACCTTCATACATTCATACAATGTACTTTGAATGGGTTTTCTCCCCTTGTCTCTTGTCCTTCAACATCACTACTAAGGCTAATTCTCCCCACCTCTTCCCCAAACAATCTCCCTTTGGAATCAAGTTGTACCTATTGTTACTATTATGTCCTGATTCCTCATATGAGAAGAAACATAGGACATTTTGGCTAGTTAGTTGAACCTAATACAATAGAGATGAATACTTTTTATTGCAAATAACATAAATTCATCTTTATTCTTGAATGTTAGTTCATTATATACATGTATCATATTTTTATTATTCTTTAATATATTTACATTGCTTTGACATATTGACTATAACTGAGAGAAATATGTGTACATTTTTGGTTGAACAAATGACAGAAAAAAATCTTACCTAAATAATACTGTAGGAAAATAAAAATGATTCCATGATATATTGACTGAAAGAGAAATATTAAACATTAAGTTAAAGTAAATGCATGTTTATTTGCATATCTTATAAAAGTTTAAATCTAGGTGAGGTATCAGTGGCTCATGTCTGTAATCCTATTCATGAGGCTGAGATTTGAGAATCACAAAGGTAGAAAGAGACAAGTGACTATCATATGTCCAATTTACCACCAGCATGCCAGAAGTGGAGCTGTTCCAGTGGTAGAGTTGTCTCTTTAAGGATTAAAAGCTCAGGACAATGCCTAGACCCTAAATTCAAGCCTAGACTGGATCACACACACACACACACACACACACATACACACACACACACACACACACTGTTAAATCCATCAAAACTTAAGAAAAATTTCTTTTTTCAAAATATTAAAACACTGGTGGAAGGTAATTATTGCTTTGAGATCAATTCACTATATAATACCTTCATAAATACATATAGGCCTTATGAATATGAATGTTTTCAGAGCAATGTCATTTATAGAATGACTAATTTAAGAAAAAATGAGATTACTATTACAGCTTTTAACAGACAATAAGAATTCAAGACATTCTTTATAATATTCTTTGTAAACCTACAGTTATTAAAATATGTCATGATATTAATGTTACATTTCTTAGTCATAGATCAAGTTATTGGGAAAATAAGCATAGTTTGTGGTAAGAATGGAATACTAATTTTCTTTCAAAATTTTAATAATTTCATGATATTCTTTAGAAATAGTTTGCAAATTACATTTATTTTCTTTAATATTTCAACTGAATAAGAAATTTTGATTCAAAGATAACTTTTTTTGGAAATCTCAAAGGAGTCTTAAGTTGTCTTCAACTGTGGTCATTTCAGTTGTCAATGACCTATACATGACATTTGCTTCTAATTAAATAGATATCTTATTTTGTAAGAAAGTGTACATCATCCATAATTACAAGAGACAACAAGGTTAAAGCCATTGGCTCATTAATCTAATGAAGCTGGTTTAAGGCATTTATATTTTCTCAGTAGTGGTGTTACATCATTTGCATTTGACAATGCTGTGCATGACTTTGTAATTCTTGATAAACAACAAAGAAATTTAGCACAGTGTAATTTTTAGTAGAAAATTCAAATTCAGTTCTTTAACATAAAGCCTAGTCATTTACTCCTGATACTGTATCATGTAATACTGTTTTAGAGCAGCCGATTTTTTATATCAAAGTGCACCCACTGCTTCACCACATAAATATCTGTTACAGAGGTCAACATATACCAAGTTATTGGTCCATGAGATAAGTATGTGATGAGATCTAAGACAATTTTATTATTCCTAGAAATCCTATATTGTTTTGATGCTAAATTAGATTCTTTCTTTTGGATCCCAGAACTGTAAGGGTATAAACATGGGGAATCAGACAGGTGTAAAACAAGCTAGGATGAGACTGTAAAGTCATCTAATACAACTCAGGAAAATACACTGTAGTCCTCATCTGAGTTAGCTTCTTGGGTTAAACACTTTTAAGACTAACATTTGCTTAAATTCAGATATATAATTTTCAGTTGGTCATGTTGGCTTAATTATTATAACTTCTTAACAGTGTAAATTCTAACGTTAAAGCCAAAACATTATCTTTGATGATGTATATGGAATTTACAAAAGATAAAATTAAAATATGCTCATGTTTGCAGACAAATTAACATCAGGATATGAGATTCATTTTACATTGGGACAAACTGTACTTATATGCATCAAAATCATATATTCTTAGCATAGTCAAGCAATATAACTATCATCAGTCTAGATTAAATGGACAGTTAACTATGTCATATTTTTTATTCTGTTTTAACTTGGATGACTTTAAGCAGAATAATTAAATTAAAGCATAACGTAAGACCTAAATATGTACATTTCAAATGTTTCCAAAAAGTATATATAAATAACATATTACTCTTTGATTAAGAAATATAATGTCATATCCAGGATTAATATGCTTCAAAGTAATTCTTATAAAACTTACACCAAATTATAGTGAAAATTCATAATTTCTCCTAGTCAATATTAAACAAAGCATTTAAACTCATGCAGGCGAAAATTTAAATATTGTATGAACACTATCAAGTTGCTTAACTACTGCAACACTCAGTTTATTATGAGACTTATAGAAGTAATTTTTTTAAAAATTTTAGGAAGATTACACTTGTCAATATGTTTATACATAGTTTTGATGTTCAATAAATTATTTACTAAATGTTTGTTCCTAATATCAGTTGTTGCATTAACATTTATATACATGAAGTTGTACAATATTTGAAAATTCACAGATTTCTTTTTAACTGAACAAGGATGCATGATAAAAATATAATGCATGATAATGATAGACTATGTAAAAATATATGAGTTGGAAGCCTGTGGCTTACACATTTAATCCTAGGAATTGCAGAAGGATAAGATGTGAGATTAAGATTCAAAACCAGTTTGGGAAGAATTGACAAGCAAAATACCAGAAGTAGAGGTGTGGCTCAAGTAGTAATGTGCCATTCTTCTGTGGAAAAATATAAGAGATAGTAGTACCCCTAGTCCCTGAGTTCATACTTCAGTACTGGCACACCTAAACACGTGTGTGGTGTGTGTTACTAATTCTAAATTTCAAATAAATGTCTATTTCCAGTAAAAAAAATAAGCCTAGTTTAAATTTTTTCAGGACATCAATTATGACAAAGTATTCTATAAGCATTAGTCATGATTGTCAAAGCAAAAATCTGGAAAAATTGAAAAGAATGATTCTGTGAAGAGAATCATGAGAGATCAGAGAATACTTTCAACTCACTGCTACTGAAGCAGTAGACAAGAGAGTTCTAAGAGGCAAGAAAGAGGAGATTATCGTTTCCATGTTTGTGAATTTCTCCCTAGAAAAGTAAATGTTCTAACAGCTCATGAGGAGAGTAACTTTTATTACTTAGTATAAGATACTGTTGAAATTTGGAGCCTGCTGTCATAGCAGCTCAACGAGTGGTGTGCCATTTGCCTTGATGACTGCAATTCAAAGCGATGGTTCTCAGGTCCTTGAGAAAGACATTTCTTGGTCATAAAACTTTCAAGAGGCTTTTAAAACAGATTTACACCCATTACAGAGGGGCAAAGAGAATCTACAATGATAAGTTCTCTAAAGTCAATACTTAAGAAAAAAGAGAGAAGAAGCCTCTGTGTCTACACCATCTGGATGCTGTAACAGCTGGGATAAGATGGAAGTCATAGGTCTAGAGGGAACAAAATGTCTGATTGCAGTTTAATCAATCTGAGGAAAATCTAAAAGTTGTCTTGAGCATGATTTTCTAGAATTAATTTAAAGTTCAAGCACATTCTAAGTTTAAATTTCCTGATATAATTTATAGTGGATAAGTGGAAAGAAGTGATCAACATACCAACCAATACAAAGTGTATCAAATATATCTAAGATTTTCAATGTTAAAATGATTATCTAAATGCTACCATTATCATATACATAAAGTATTTTTTGTTTAGCAATTATTTTTTTAATACCCATACTTTTTTCTGCACCTAATCATGGAGCTTTCTTAATTGGTTTCAATATTGTCATTTTCCCCAATAGTGAGATTTATTTTATTTTATTTTATTGCAATTGCATGCTAAGGCAATTAATATGGAATGTGAATCGTTTGAAAGTTAGTCCAATTATTGGGAGACAATACTAAACAGACAAGGCTACATAACTAATTTTACATTCTGGGACCCATAAGCCTCAACATAATTATCATAATTTTTGATATTTTCATGACCAGGATGATGAGGGAGAGGATGCAAATAAGTTCTTATTACAAAAAGCTGTATATCTCAATATTCGATTATTGTACTTTCTTGCCCCTTTGTGATATTTTCATCCTCCTATGTAATAATTATATAACTATGTGCATATGTGTATTCATGTACATAGGAATGTATGTGTATATGTGTGCGTGCCTGTGAATATCACTTTTGCAGTAAACTCACAATACTTTATGGGAATAGGTTTTAGCAGAACTCTGAACAAAATATATAACAATTTCTTTTCCCCAAGTGCTACATGTCTGCCAGTTTCTTAAGTTAATGTTTATTTCAGAATGCCTGGTTCCAATTTGAATACCTTTTCCATACCAGGGTCTGTGGCAAGTTTCTCAAGTTTCTCAGGATGATGAAAAGATATCTGGAGAGCACTATAGTAATTTATTAAATGACAAATGGGATGCTGCTTAGAACACTGCTCTGTTTTGCATGTCAGCCTACTTTTGTAATATTTACCACAAGCCTATGAAAGCATAATACCATTACTATCTTCTTTTTTGGTTTGTAACTGTCTAAACCTCAGAATTTAAGATAGAAAGTATGAATACATTGTAGCTAAGCATAAATTTGGAGTTTAAATTTTGCCTTCAGGATCTAATATGAATTCACATAAGCACAATCTACCTGGAAGTCACTTAACAATCCATGAAGAACTCTATTAATTAGGTTCAAAAGTCACTTTTTCTTCAGGCATAGAAAAAGATTGAAGTACTTAGAATGATTAAAGACAGAATTAGCAGACATTTGATATGAGAAGTCTGTATCATTCTTTTTTGAACCTGAATTGCACATTACATTGTACGATATTCAAATTATTAACACAGCTTCCATTATCTGAATTTAGTCAATGGAAACCAGATTTTGTCTTGCACCTTAACTCTATTTATTCCACATGTCATTGTATGCATCTTGTTTAAGTATCTGATTCATTTGTTATTTTAGTTAGATCTCTGTATTTAATTCTCATTCTCACTATCAAAAACATATTAAGTCATAGTTGCCTAACACAATTATGACACCTATTACAGAATTCACTATAAAGATACAGCTTTCTCTCCAATCTTAGTTATAATATTAGGTGAACAGTGTAATGATATTTTATTTAATGTGAGACTGCATAAATGGCAGCACACTAATGAAATTATATCATTGACTAGTGTTATAGCTATCTTAGCATGCCTAAGTGTATTTTAGGAAGTTTACACAATGACAGCATCACCTATGTGTCTCTCAGAGCACCGCCCTTATGAGATATCAATATATACCCACTTAGTTAAGTACAATTCAAAATGTAATACATAATTCCATAAATTTAAAATGAAAAAGACTGATTTACAATAGAATATTATGCATATGTATGAATAAATATAATACAAGTATATTAGACAGCTTACTAAATACCAAACTGTATCTGTGAATAACAAAATCATTCTGATTAAAAACAAAGAAAAAATTATATATTATCAAGATTTTTCTTATGCTTGACAGAAATTTAGTATACCAGTTTGTTTGGGCCCACTTTCTACTATTTAAAACAGGAGTGGAATCAACTATAATGAGAGTTAGACAAATGTTGTCACATTTCCCTAAAACCATTGACTTTTCAATAATTTACTTACAAAAACACTAAGGGCACCAAATCATTTAGCCAATAGAAGAAGTAGGAGATAGAAATGAATGTGTTTAAATTTCCAAGAAGCCATTTATATTATTTCATATAGTCATGTATGATAAACAAATATTTAAAAACAACAATTAATGCAACATGTAAATGTTAAATGTAATTGCAAATAATTCTGAGCTTGATTGAACTCAGTTGTCTTTAAACATATCTGAGTAGAATCTATATGAATTTTTTGAGAATTCATTTAAAAGACATAAGTATATCTGAATGCCAGTCCTTCACACCTGTAATACTATATACTGAGGAGGTTAAGATCTAAGGGCCATGGTTCAAAGCCAATCCCTGCAGGAAAGCCCCTAAGATTCTTCAATTAATTACCAAACACACACACACTCACACACTCACACACTCACACACACACACACACACACACACACACACACACACACACACACACACACACACACAGAAAACAAAGAAACAAAAAACCAAAAAGAAAAAAAACCATGGGAGTGGAACAGTTGCTCAAATGGTAGAGTGCTAACCTTCAGCTATAAAGCAGACAGTTTCCAGGCTCAGAGCTTAAGCTCTAAGATGGGCCCAATAAAACAAAATTAAACAAAAATAATAGCAGTGTAACTACTTTAAAATTATGAAAAGAATAAATAGTTCAGGTAAAATTACTCCTATAATAACTAAGTGTCAAAAGTACAATGTTTGATTCTAACACATATATAAATCAAGAGCAAACTTACTTCTCTATAGCAGTATCTCCCTTAAAGTATTTATGGAAATATGAATGAAATCATAGACTAAAATCTGTAATTAGTTTTATAAATCTAAGTCATTCATGTTTTAAATTTTTTCATCCACTGAGCTGAATAACTAGATACATTTTCAGCTCTATGAAGTCAATACCTTGGTATACTCAGTTATACTCCAAAAGTAAAGCCTAAAAGCAATTGTATTGAAACTTGATGAATGAACTATTGACCTGAGGATCTGATGATTTCTCTACAGAGAAACGAATATGCTTTTCTCTTATTTTCCAAGGACTTTCCTTTTTAGCTATATTTAGCATCAATACTTCTGTTTCTGTAGATAAAAGCACCCCTTTTATTGAACTATAAAAATAATAGTTCTTATAAGGCAAGCTACACATTTTCTTTCTTTTACTCTAGACAACAATGCACCTAAACTGAGCAAATGTATTTTCATCATAAGAGAAACTTTACATCACCGCCACTGCCACCAATATCTCCAGTTACATCTTTCTTACAAATAGGTGAAGTCTGCCCTGGCCAATGTTTGGTGACATCTCCCGGAGAGAGTAAACACAATCAGGCACAGTAATTGCTACTGAACTGTGGCTCAGGCATGCTGCTCTTCTCTACACTTCTGCAATTTTACTGCTGTTTGCAAAGTTCTAGGAAAGCTTTGTGGATTTTCTCTTCGCCTTTTGCCAGCATGAATTAAAACTTAAAAAGAATGCTTTTCCTCTTCTTAACATTGAGAAATCACAAGTTAACTTCATAGTCAATAGTATACCAGACGTGAATTCACTAGCTATTCACCTCAGTACTTCTGTGGCTTTTTAAATAGTTTTAAAAGCCATCAGAGGGTACAAAGGAAACATAGCAAAAAACAACATTTTCACTTAGAGATAAGCTAGGGATTATCTCAATTATTAAACTTCTAACCCACAAGTTCCACACCGATTATTCATTCTTACTGTTCAGAAGGATTATTAACTGTTATTTACAAGAAATGAAGACATACCACAATTGAATCTAACTATAGGAAAGATTATATTCATTCACAAATTTTTTACCAGAGAAATCTTAAATTTCAACATATCAAACATATTTTTGGTTTTCAATAGGTGTGACCATTTCTTTTTGAGAACTATAAATTATTACTAATAAACTCTATTTTAATAAATTGTATTAATACAATTATTCATTCTAATTACTAATTAGATTTTGAGGTAATCTCTCAAATGGATAGCTGGTATCTTTCAATCTGTAAAAAGAAGTACCTTGTGTATCAACCCAGTCTGTTTCTAATTTAATGGATTGGTTTACATGCTGGCTATAATTTGCTGACTATCTTTTCTTTCATGTCCCTTTTATAGTCTTAGCATTAGAGGAATGACTGGCACATGGGGGGGGGGAAATCAATACATTTTCTTATTAAATTGAGTCAAATGTATTGACTTTGGAATTGAGAACTGACCTTCAAGGGAAATGCAACTTTAACAGAAATCACTGCATCCAACAGGTATTAATTTATTCTTTAGAATCAATACTATTGCTACAAATAATCTAAAATTTGTTAAATAATGCATGATATTTGTTCAATAAGTTCGTTTTGTCGATGCTACATGTTCTTCTGTTTAGCTGGTTTACCAAAGATCATGTTAACTCTTGTTAAGGATGCTCAGACTCCTACAGTCAACAACTTAGGTTAGGTAGAGCAACATGGTGGACCTGTGCAGAGATGTACAAGATAGAAGATCACTTGTATGTAACTCATATTCCAGCTTTCCTGCATGAAGGTAGTATAAGTCATCCAAGGGTAAGTTATAAAGGGTCCTATGTTGACATTTAATGTTCAGCTTTGACTAGTGTTTTCATTACATCATCAATGTATGGAATATGTAAGTGTATACCTATTCACACATACTTCAACTACATCTTCACATTAGGATTTTCTGGGGTAGTGGTCTATTTTTTATTCATATAAAATAACATTCTAATTAGAATAGATTTTCAGCTTCTTAATAATCTTTCTGTTATTGTGGTAGTCATGGATTTCTGTCCCTATCCCCTACAGTGGCAGCAACAGCTGTCGGAGCAGCTTCCTCTTCTCTCTGCTGCTGGTATCACTTTCATCCACTCTGACCTAAACCCCACTGGCAATATGATCTTTCTAAAAATGTCCATCTGTTTATAACACAGATTCTATTTAAATCCTTTCTGTAATTCATTTTTCCATAGAACTAAATTGGAAATCTGAATACAGGGAAACATTTCATCCCATGTTCCAGCTCTTCTATAACTTTCCAGTTTCATATTTAAGACTTTAGTAATGTTCAAACACAAAATTCCATGCAGCATATTTTTTGAGTTATACAGCTTAGTGTAATGAGGTCCACTTCCTCTGATACCCAAATTCATCTTATGATCTCTGAATCATCCTTTGAATGGCATCCATGATCTTCAGTCTATAATTGTGTATCTGAAGGACTGAATTTTACACAAATCCTGTACAGACCTCTGTAAAGCAGTTTCCATTCTGAAATTTTTGTTGCACCTTTTAATAATATCATCACAAGTTACTTAAAAATATGACTCTATTTTCACTGTACTTGATTTTGGTACCCTGTATCTTGTATATATATTTGTCTAATTTGGAAAGTGGAAGGAAAATAACAGAACTTTGAAACAAGGACACAAGATAACAATGATACCCACAGGACAGTATGTTGCAAATGAACTTAACAACTTTAGGGTGAGGAGTGAGGTAGATGGGGAAGGGAAGGGATAGTGGGAGAACAACAAAGGAGGGGGTAATAATGCTTGATGAGAAATGTACTCATTACCTTACTCATGTAACTGTAACCCTTTTGTACAGCATTTTTACAATAAAATAAAATTTTAAAAAATTATTAAAAATATGATCCTTCCAATATAATATGGAATAACACAAACCAATGATGAATATAGAAATTTAGTGAATCAATTAATATAGATTTACAAAACATCACTGATTAAAGTATTACAAGGACTTATCAATGGAACTTCAGTCATGGCTGCTGCTCTGTCACTTAAGCCTTGCCTCTCCTTCTTCAGAAATGTAATTCATGCAAATTTAAGTTTATGCAATCCTTACTTGCAGACATTTTGTTTATTCATTTTATTTTTATTTATTGATTTTTCCTAGTACTAAAATCAGGTACCAATTCACCCTTGCCTAGAACTGCTGTTGAGTACTTTGTATACTTTTCTGTCTAGACTAACTTTGAAATGTGTTCCTCTAGCTTTCAAGCTCCTGCATGGATAGAATTACAAGTGTAGGTTACCAGCACCCCAGCTGTTGGCACAATTTTAGACTTTAAAAATCACATGCTCACAGGCAATTGAGTCCCCAAAACTCTACTCTTAAATATCACCCAGAGAGCAGAGGATGTACTTTAGAAGTATTTCAAAAGCAAAGGAGAGCTGTCTGTGATCAAAGTCAAGAAAAAAAGCAACCAGAAAGGAAGACATTGGCACTCTCCATTTGCATTTTATATCTTAGGCGTTTTCAGGACTCTAAAATAAAAATGACCACAATCAAAAAATAAATAAGAATCCCTTTACTGCAACAAAAAAGAGAAAAGAAAAGAAAAGAAAAATATTGATATTTAAACAATAGTGAAGTATAAAATATTATACAAATGGCCCTTGGGAAGTTGAGTAAAAGCTTACATTTTTAAATTATAATCCTTTTAGTATGCTTTTTTTTACTGGAACAGAGCTGTTTCAGCTAAATGACTCTAAAATGGTATAGGAAGATACTGTGAGAGAGAGACAGGCTATGCCTAACCAGATTATACATATGACCTCTTTCTCCTCTGGTCTCTGGAAACCTCATTCAGAATTCAAGATTCATCTCTAGCAAACATGTTTAACTTTATGAAGAAAAGCTTATCATTGAAATTAGAACACTTTCTTTAATGAGACATCAGGAGTAAGGGTAAAAGTCAGAGGGATGAAAGGTAGCTTACATCAGATGGGCAGAAATATGGAAAAGGAAAAAGAAAAACAATAACAACCCTCCTGCAACTCTCTGTTGGGCAGTTCGTGTCTAGGTCCAATATCATGCTAGCATGAAGAAGTATCCTTGTAAAAATTGGATTGTAAAAACTAAAATCTTAATCGTATACTTATTAGCCTGTTTTATCTATTTTTATTTTTAAAAATCACATTTTATTTTTTTAGTCTTATTGTTTTTAACTAGTTGTACAAAGTGTATTTGATGCTGGCATAATTTGTGGAGGGGAAGGGGAAAGAAACAAATAGGGATACAGGTGGACCCATTGCAACAAAAATGAGATGTACAAGACCGTTATGTCGAAAAGCCAACTTTACAACTTTGGCGCGCAGGGGGGGATGGGAGGAGCTAGGGGGAGGGAGGTCGGCTGGGGGGGACGGAAATGGGAAGGGATGGGAAGGGGAAACAAAGGAGGATGAGGCAACAATGCTTGATAAGAAATGTACTCATTACCTTGCTCATGTAATTGTAACCCCTCTGTACGGTATTTTCACAATTAAAAAAAAAGGAGTTGCCACTCAACAGAGCAGTTTATGAATAGAATGCCGCCTTTTGATGGATGTCACCTTTTTAAAATTCTCACCACCCCACTCCTGCTCTCACTTTTCTAGGCGATGTATTGGATTTTTGCCATTTACAAAGCAATTTATGTATACAATGTGTTTTGATCTGTGTCATCCCTTCAACACCCCACACACACATTTCTACCCACTCCTTCCCTTAAGTTTCTCAGTTATGTGGTATATACAATGCATCATTCCCTGTATTCTACTCATTTTTCCATTCATTATTCTATACGTATCCTCTTGAACCCTCTCCTTCCCCAAGTATTCATTTCTTATCACTCCTTTTGTTGGGTTTTGACTCAGTCTTTCTAAAGAATTAATTAACCTGTTTACATTCTCCATAGATTCTACTTTACTTCAATTAATAAATTCATAACTTTTTGTATACTACCCAATGTGCTTACTTCTAGATTTATAGGAACATTCTAGTTCCCATTAATGAGAGAAACTAAGCAAACTGTGTTTCTCTCGGTCAGGCTTACTTCATTTAACATAATCTCCAAGTCTTTCTATTTCTTTATGATGGTTCAGTATCATTCTTTCTGATGTATGAGTAGAAATCCATGGTGTACATATTTTCTTAATCCATTCTTGCATAGAGGGGAATTTAGGCTGATTCCACATCCTGGCTATGGTAAATAAAGCTGCAATAAACATGGTTGTGATAGTGGCATTAATGTATCCTTGTCTGTATTCTATTGTATAAGTGCCTGGAAGTAGAATTGCTGGGTCATATGTTAGTTGCATGTTTAGTTTTTGAGGACACACTGCTTTCCTGAGTAGCTGAACAATATTACATTCCCACTAACAGTATAATAGAGTTTCCTTTTCGACACATCCATGCCAGCAGCACTTGTTATTGTTAGTTCTCTTGATAATGGTCATTCTAACTAGGGTAGGGTAGAATCACAGTGTTGTTTTGTTTTGCATTTCTTTTATGGCCAGCAATGTTGGATAGGTCTTCCTATGTCTACTGGTCATTCTTCTTCTGGAATGTATCTCTTTAAGTCATTAGTCCATTTAATAACTGGTTTGTTGTTTCTTTGGGGTACAAATTTTTGAGCACTAAGTATATTTTGGGTATTAGGCACTTGTCTGATGGACAGCAAATGGATGGAAGGATCTACCATGCTCATTGATTTGAAGAATTAGCCTGTGAAAATGATAATACTGCCCAAATTGAATTTGCAAATTCAATACAATAACCATCAAAATCCCAATAGATAGAATTCAAACAGAATTCAGATAGAAAAAGCAATCTTAAAATTCATATGGAACAATAAAAGACCCCCAATAACAAGAGCAATACTTAGCAGTATTGGAGATATAACAATACCAAATTCCATACTCTATTACAGAGTCATAGGAACGAAAACAGCTCAGTACTGGCACAAAAATAGACCCAAGGACCAATGGAACAGAATAGAAGACCCAGAAATGAATCTACATTCCTATATCCATCTAATATTTGATAAAGGAGCCAAATATATAGTCTGGAAGAAACATAGCTTCTTCAACAAATGATGCTGGAAAAACTTAGGCATCCCATATATTACACTTTTACCATCATCAATTCAAACTGAATCAAAGACCATAATGTAAATGCAGAAACCATGAAACTTTCACAGGAAAGGGTAGGGGAAACACTAGGGCTCCTGGTCACTGGTCAAAACCTTCTAAGTAAAAATCCAGAAACAGCAAATCAAAACAAATGATACATGGGACTACATCAAATTTAAAAGATTCTGTACAGCCAAGAACATAGCTAACAAGCTAAATAGAAAGATGACAGAATGGGAGAATACTTCTACTAGATAAAGTTACATTTTCAAAATCTCATGGTCTTAAAATTACTAGACAAATTAGCACTTGACCCACCCTTAAATCCATTTTTGCTTTATTTTTCAGAAAGCATCTCAAACTTCATTATTTCTGATCAGTCTCCATTCCCAAAGTAGCTGGGATTAGAGGCATGAAACACTATGACTGGATATGTTTTCTTTTTAATGTATTGTTCTTATAGATCATTGAGAGGCTAATAAGAGACCTTGATTGCTTTGGATATCAAGGTTTTTTTTTTAATGTTCTAAAAATAAGGCACATAGAATCTAGTTTTGATGTTATTCTGATAGTTCTGCTTCCAGATAATCAACCAACTCAAGTTTCATATGATTGCACTATTAACCCAAAAATTAAATGAAGATTTGTAATAATGATTTTAATGAAATAAAGTAGAATTTTTCTTGTGACTCTATAACTTCCCCATAAGAGTAAGTTGTATATTGAATTCTAGTTAAATCTTTGGACCCATGAAAAACATCCTTATTCCATCAATATTATTAATTTTTGTTTAAGATATGAAGAAAGGAGAAAAACATGTAGCGTGGCACAGATATCAAAGTTATTGATATATCCTTTTGCAATATCTATTTTTCCTTATGAGATAAATTATAAAGGCAGGTTCTTACAAGAAGAGGCCAAAGATATAGATAAGTTTATCAAGCATATTTAGAACAAGGTTTAATGGCACACTATAATAAGTTTCACTTTTTTTATTTACTACTATGTGGTTGAGGAATGGAAAAGACAATAATGCATTCCAAAGTTTTGTTTCATGGTGTTGGTTTGAATTTATGTCACTGTGATTTGAAAAACCTGAAAATCTTAGAATAAAGATTTATTTTGCTCAATATATTAGATGTTTAAGTCCATCATCACAAGGAGAATATGGTACATCAGCATTTTTTATGACTGAAGCCAAAGGGAGTAAGAACTGAGAAAGATCAAGACCAGACAGAGTCCTAAGAACTTCTCCCAGTGGTCTACTGTGCCCACGAACTTCCAATTTCTACAGCTTATTGCGTCTCAAGAGCCTGGTTAAACAATGTTCAATCCATTGTTGTATTAAATCGCTCATGAGGTCAAATACTTCTTAATCAAATCCTCTCTGGAAATACCAGCAAAGCTACACCTATAGAAGAACCTTGCTAATACCCATCTAGTGAATTTCACAACCAAGCTAAACCATCCCATTCCTGCCTCTGACTATCCTGGAATGTTGTAGATAAAGAAAGGATTTTTCTTAATGAGGTGAAATGCTTTATCCATCTGGATTCCATCCACAGTGTTTCCATAACTATAGCATGATAAATCTCTCTTTGAAGTGAGACTCCATTGGGCAGCAGAAAGGATTAAAGCACAGGCTGCCAGAGAGATGGAAGAGCTTCACAGAGAAGCTGACCGTTTGTAACAGTTATGGGACAAGCTGTTGTCTGAGCCCTGCCTGTGACTTCCAAACCTGACTTGTGTGGAGCTTATGTTTGTATATAAAGGAGAGTTCAACCAGCTGCTTTGGTGAAATTATGAACAAAAACAAAACAACAAAATGTTATTGAAACTGCTCCAGGAACTAAGCTTTAAAAATGAATATTTTAGAAAAAAAGAATATATCTAAAATAAGAATGATCTGGACTACTGCAAACTTAAAGAACCTCAAACTTATTTTACAGGTGTAAGCATTCTGTCCTAAATGCCTATAGCTGTGGAATTCATGAGATCCTTTCTGAGAGCAGAAAACAGAGCCTGTGGGTCTTGGATCTTCTTTGTCAGGAAGTATTCTAACATTAAAGCCCTGCCTCATTGAAAAGTGGCGGATATATTCTGTTTGATTCTCCATGTGTTCATTTTTCCTGTGATTTCACCTTTATGCTGTGGTTTATTCTTTTCATTTCTCACTCTCTCTTTCTTTTCTTTCTTTCTTTCTTTCTTTCTTTCTTTCTTTCTTTCTTTCTTTCTTTCTTTCTCTCTTTCTATCTTTCGTTGTCTTTCTTTCTTTCTTCTTTCCTTCCTTTTCTCTTTCTCTCTTTTTCTCTCTCCTCCTCTTTCTTCCTTTCTAAATTTTTTTCTTCCTTAATTTTTCTTTCTTCCTTTTTGCCTAGAAAGTCTCTATAAGAATTATGTAAAATCTCTTCTTTTAGCTGAATCCACAGATCCATCTCTTTCCTATTAGATAGGTTTTTCTCACTTCCCATTTGTAATGAAATAGTCTTTAGATACATAATCCCCACAGGTCCTTTGTTCTTATCTTTCCATAACTATCTATCTATTAACTTCCCACTCTCTTCAGCAGCTCCTGGATTGTTTCTAATTCTCTCAGTATTTTAAACTCCACTAGAGAGATATTCCTACTTTGCAGAGATCCAAATTATATTATTCATACTGAATCCTTCCCCTGGAGAGGTTAAAATCGATCTACAGGAAATATGAAGCCTGGGTGTAGCATCTCAGATTGTGCCTTCTTCACTATCCTGGGGATGCGAATGGCTTCAAGGATTTCCTCTACTGAACATTTTGCTCATTTTGCTGTCATTAGTGATTGGGGAATTGAGTACAATGCTTATTTCTGGTTCAATCATATTTAGATTCTAGAGAAAATAAAAAAGGGCTTTTTTTATAGCAACAGAAATGTAGGCACACTCAAGAATAGGGTTTATAATGGAAACTTGCTTGTGTAACTGGATCGACTTTCTATAGCCTGTTTTTGTCCACATGTTTACTATAAACCTAAATTTTCACTTAATAAAATTTGAACCACTGCTACTTTCTAGGAGCTACTTATTAAGTAGTGTAACTTGTGTTAGGTAAACTGAGAAATACATAGAAATACACTAGATTGAAATGCAACTTAGTGTCATATGGCAAACTCTGATTTCTGGTTGACATTAGCCTTCCAGAGTACCCAGTTCTGTTTGTCTTTACTGTTCTCTGTTGTCAGTACATTTACCCATTTTTCTTTTAAAAGTTTCCTATCATCACGTATTTATTTAAAATTCCAGTCCTCCCAGGAGTATTGGAAATATAACTCAAGTAGTAGAGTGCCAGCTATGAGCAAGAATGCAAGACCCTCAATTTAAACCCTGATACAAGCCCTGTGCCCCCTGTGCACAGCTTAGATCAGGAATCTGATCTGAAGTGTTAATAACTAATGGTACTATTCTCTCAGTAAAATAATTTAAAAAAATAATAAGGAGGCTAGTAATGTGACAAAATTAAACAGCAGAGGAAACAATTTATCCTTTTTGTCCTTTTACTATAAAACCTTTGGAATCAGCCCAACAATAGAAATGGAACATTTTGGGGGATGAAGAATTGATTTCTGCCAATCCAGTTTTCATGCCTAATTAAGTTTTCCTCTCTTAGAATCTAAACCTAAATGTTAAAATACTAACATTAAAAATTTTAGTGCTTTGTAAAAGTATGCAGAACTTTTACAAAAGGGAAATAATTCAAAGTAAAATTAATTTATTAATCATGAAATACTAAGCTATATGAATGGGTATATAAATAGGAAAAGTTGGTTTCACATTTACTACATACAAAATGATCTAAATCTAATTTTTTATGCATTGGTAAGAAGAAAAAGCACAATACCAGCTGCCCAATATACTTTTGACTAGCTTCCAAAGAAAAGGAACAAGAATAGTATCTCCATTTTACTGCTTTGAAATAATCGGTCTACTCATGATAAAAGCTACAAACAAATTTGTTCAACCATTTTCTGTCTTAGAAAAATACTGTGACTTTCTAGGTTAAGACTTTAATTCTCTTGAAGGCTACCTTAAGAGCAGCAAAGCATAGAAATTTGGCACTAAGAAATGAAACTTGAAAATCATGACTCTGATGGTGCCAACATTTCATAGAGGCTAAAAGCAATGATGTTATTCAGAAGCTCTACTTGGTGGTGAGCAACCTGGGACTTTGAACACTAAATAGGAAGGCTCATCATAGGTAGACTCCTTTTCTTTACTACAGGATCCAAATAGGGTACTTGAAATATCTACAAGTAGTTCATCTAAACAGCAGTGTATCATTTCAAGAGCTAATTGCTCATTATTTTTGCAGGCCAGCTTAAAAGTACTTACATGAAAGATTTCGCAGAGGGTTCAGGTTTCAATGTTGAAACCTAGAGTGAAAGGACTTAGACTGTGATCCATTGTAAAAGCTGACTAGCAAATAGAGCCTGTTGCAAACCCCTACTGTGTCCCCTGTTCTAAAAGAATACAAGGCCCCAGTGTCAGCAGCTGTAGAAGGCACACATGAATGAACTTTGAGAATGATCGTTTTATTATGTGTATCTAAAAATGAGACAAACTTATATGCCTGGGGTTTGGATCTTCAGAAATGAGACTGCTGCATCAAGGCCTGTGGTTTGATTAAGCATTTTGCCTTATTTTAGAAGGACTAGTATTCGTGAGATCAAACTAAGATAGGTCTCTGCTTGTTCTCTATGAATCTGACATGCTTTCATACAGAGGTGTTACTAATGGGCTGCTGAGCTATTAATGAAATTCAATTTCAAACCATGTCTCATGGCCCACCATGCTGGTAGGATGCACAAGCAACAAGCACAACACTTTTAACAGATCCTTTCTGGTTAAAGAAAGATGATAGAAAAATCCCATATAGCAAATAAAAGGGCACTGGATAATGGAATCAAGTTCAATGCAGTTCATTGTCAACATCTTACAATCTCAGAATGTACATCTCTATTACATTTAGGATTTATATGATCTGGGAAACAGCAAACATTGGTGGGAAATGCTGGGTACTTGATAATTACATTTAATTCTTAGGAGTATCTGATAAAATGTAGATAGCAACTAAGATTGTGTGGTGATATTTGTCTAAATGTTGACCTACAATTTTGTATTTTGGATTTTTTCTATTAATAATCAAAAACACTTTTCTCCACAAAATAATCTGCTCTTTTACTATCACTTTAAATATAATATTTAAATCATCCTAAATTATAATACATCACTACTTTTATTGCTTTATTTGATATGATTAAATATCTGTTTATTTCTTCCACTACTACTACAAATTACCACATTGATTATATATGCATGATTATACAATTAACCATTTCAAAAATTTATTTCAAGATTTATACCATATATTTTTATATTTACTGTATATTATATATAAAAGTCCACTGTAACTTTAATACTGTGAACTGATAAGAGATATTCTTAACATCGTTTTCTTAATGAGGAATTATTTCTTCTCAATGCTAGTTTACCTAATATTTTGGGAGTAGGGGAGGAAAATAGGGTATTATGCGTGAATTTAAGACCTCCCACTCTTTAGGTTTTTTTTTTATGGCGAATACTCTATGACTTGTTGGTTAATTGAAGGTAGAAGTCATAGATTTGTCTGCCTAGTTTGGCTTTGGACTCAGATTATGGGAATGAACCACCTGTTTCCCTTTTTATTAGTGTTATTGCAAAGTTCTATCTCTATTGTGTTTAACTACACTAATGAACTCATAGAACTTCATATGAACTATGTCCTTGGAAATGACTCCCAAATCCTCATTTCATAAAAACAAAACTGAGCCCCAAATATACCTTGAGGCTACTCGTAGAAATTAACAGTATATTCTCTGTAATAGGAAGCAGATCTTCATTCTGACCCATTGCTGATTCTATAATATAAATCTTAATATTAACAATGAGAAGATTATGATGCAAAATGAATTTGTTTATTCTAAAGTAAGTGCTCCAGATTTTCAAACTACTCACTGCTTCTTGGATGAATATTCCTTTCAAACTGGTGCTGAAGAATTAGAATATATTAGAAGACAGCTCATAGAAACTTCTCCATGCAATCTGCCATGAAGCATTTTCTTTTATTAACCCAGGTTGATTGATTAGTTGATGGATATAACCCAGCACTGTTCATCCCGAAGCCTATCTGAATCAATTCTTGCTTCCCAGATCACTAATTGGCCTGTTTCCTGTCCCTAATTGCACTTTGTGAGGATGACTCTAGGCAACCATCTTTGTGAGCTCATTAACAGCTTTGTTCAACCTCAGGGAGGTTAAAACAGTCACTCAAGGTCACACACCTACTTAACAGGGAGTCTGGTTTCAAACCTACATCTGACTGAATCTGATTGCTTTCAGAGCTTTGAAGGCTCAGAAGACACACAGCTGTCAGAAAATTCTGAGTTAACTCCATGAATGCCAGTACAAAAAGCTAAAATATAGATGAGAAATCATGAATGGTTAGTTATTTTTCACTCTTGTTGTTGTGTGTTTCCTATTTTTCAGAGTAGGAAAGAACATGGAATATGAAGGTAAACAGACTTTCCATTACTATTTTTGTTTAATTCTTATGGCTTTGGTGTTTTCCAATTCTAGGTTCTGTATGCATAATGTGTTCATAAAATTTCCTAAATGGCTTCATACGTGAATGAAAATAAGTCCTTAGCTAACTCACTGGTCAGCTCAAAGAAACTGTTACAATCATTTGATAGCAATGCATTTCATAACAATGATCATCAACTTCAGTTTACTTTATTCACTCCCTCTTCCTTATTGCACTACAGTCCAAATGTTCAGAATTCAGAAAACAGATAGGGCCACTTTTATTATTAGGTCTATATAAAATAATATAATAGATGATGTCTTCTTATGTCTTCAGAAAAAAAGAGAAGATATAACTAAATGCTTAAATAGGGATACAGGTAGACCCATTGCAATAATGAGATGTACAACATACGAACTTCACAATTTCAGGGGGAGGGGGAGGAATTGGGGAGATAGGGAGGTAAAGTATGTTAGGGGAAAAACAAAGGAGAGGGTAACAATGCTAGATAGGAAATCTACTCATTAAATTACTAATATAACTGAAATATATATATTAAAAAAAAGAAAAAGAAATTCAGATACATTAGGCCAAACACCTATTCTTTCCTACAATGTTGTACATTTCCTTCTCATAACTTTCATAAGATCAGTTTCAAATGTGGCTTGTGGAGAGGATTTTAAGGAGCTTGTACCTACATCAAGACTTCTCTTCCCTTTATTTGATCCTATTTCCTGCATCAAGATTTCAAGAACAAGCATAACTGTCAAAAGCTCCTATGCTTTCCTTCTGATTTTTACTTTTGATTTACATCTAAACATATAACTTGAGAGTTGGCAGGTATGGACTGCAATTATATTTTTTGAGTTTGTCTTCTAAAAGCAATTTAGTTATCATAAGGCATATTGGAGTCATTTTTACCAATACAGTGGACAGTATGATTCTGAATATATATCTGCTTCCAATTTAGTATTAAACCTAAAAAATAATAATAATTTGTACTTGTTGCTTGGTTTTATTTTAAATATCTTTTCAGCAGCCACTATGATAGTCTCCATAATGATAAAATCTGTTCCCAGTCTTAATGCATTAAAAATATAACTTTTCGAGTTAGTTTCTCAAAAGAAATAGTGCTAATGAGTGCAATTAATCTGCATTTGGCCTCCTATTTTAATTTTTGGTGAGTGCTCACACAGTTCCTATTATCTCCTGCATTACACACACACACACACACACACACACACACACACACACACACACACACACACACACACACACACACATTCTTTTAAGTCAAAATTTTGAATTAATATAAGAATGTCCTAAATTTAACCTTCTAAGTGTGGTTTGGAAGCTATTCCTAATTCTGAAAGTAGAATTTGTAACATGAGGCCAGTAGTTTCTATGTTGTTCTTCTGTGCATCTTCTTAGAACACCAGTAGCTAAATATAATCTTTGGCATTCTACTTCAGCCAACTCTAATTTGCAGAGAAATATTAACTTTCCAATCGGACCTTTATTTAGATCTTATTCTTTCTCACAGTGTAGCAGTCCTTCCTGTCAGTTTGAAGGTCCTCTTCATTGGGAAGTATACCAACTATTATTGTTCTACATTGGCAGTGCACTATATTTGGACACATTTTTAATAGCACTAACTTTGCATTTATCATTTAAAGCAAGAGGGGAATATAAATCAATTAATACACCTTCTGTAAGAGTCTTGCTTACATTTTTTCCAAGATTTCATATGAATAATATAGACCTGCATGCCTTGTTTTTGTTCATCCACCAAATAAGTTATTGATGTTACAAATAATAATTATCCATATAAATGAAAATGGAAGAATTCCTATTTTTTCTGGGGTAACACTTCCTTCATACATGAAGCACAAGAAAATATGAATTTTTAAATGTCTGCTTGGTTTCTTGTTTGAAATAAG
Organism: Dipodomys merriami; assembly: GCF_024711535.1. Classification (NCBI taxonomy): domain Eukaryota; kingdom Metazoa; phylum Chordata; class Mammalia; order Rodentia; family Heteromyidae; genus Dipodomys; species Dipodomys merriami. The sequence continues at coordinate 47,756,193 of NW_027206179.1, forward strand.
GTTAGGCCTTAGGTCAATTTAAAACTCATATAGCCAGAGAAGTTGAACATTTCCTCATGTGTCTATTGGCCATTCTTATTTCCTATTTAGAGAAATCTCTCTTTAAGTCTTTAGCCCACTTATTAATGGGGTGATTGTTTCTTTGAGGATTTGTTTTGAGGGGGTCTTAATTTTTTGAGTTCTAAGTATATTTTAGATATGAGGCCCTTGCTGTTTATGGCTAGTGAAGATCTCTACCTCACCCCAGTTAGAATGGCTATAATCGAGAAATCTAATAACAACAGATGCTGGAGGGGATATGCCAAAAGGAATGCTACTGCACTAATGGTGGGAGTGTAAACTTGTTCAACTACTCTGGCAAGAAGTATGGAGGTTACTCAAAAGACTACCACATAGAGCTCCCCTATGACTCAGCAATCCCACTTCTGAGCATTTACCCAAATGATCACAAACAAGGCCATACTAAAGCTACCTGCACAACTATGTTTATCATAGCATTAATCACCATAGCTATGATATGGAACCAACCCAGATGACCCTCAGTAGATGAATGAATCAAGAAATATATATACATATATATGCATATATATATATATATATATATATATATATATATATATATATGGGAATTCTGTGACACTGGCCCATTTGTAAGGAAATGGTAAGACTTGGGAAAAAAATAATATTAAGTGAAGTAAGCCAGCCCCAAAGAAGCATAGGTCCCATGTTTTCCTTTACTTGCAATCATTAGTATATGTTCAGGATAATCTTAACAGATGAGTAGAATAGCTCAATAGCGTATTGATATATAAGATGGTAAGCTAAATGAACTCCGAGATGTGAATACAAGAGGTTTTTCTTTGTTTTTGTTTCTAATGCACCATGTGATTTCTTTTTGCTTTTGTATGTTCTTCCCATTATGGATTATCCCCTGTTGTCACTGTACTTGATTTTGGTGCCCTTGTATTGTACATATGTTTATTTGAATTAGCGACAAGAAGGGGAACAGAATAGTGGGACAAAGGACAAGGGGGGAACCAATGCAAGACAATATGTTGGAAATGATCTGTTCAACTTTGGGGAGGGTTGGGGGGAGGGAAAGTAAGAGAAAAATGAGGGAAGGGTTAACAAGTTTGACAAGAAATGTATTTATTACCTTACTTATGTAAATGTAACCCCTCTGAATATCACCTTTACAATAAAAAAATACTCCTACTTGTTTTACTTATGGGCTTCCAACAGAAGAATATGTGTCATTTATGTGGTGTTTTCTGATGGTGGAAAGTAAACACAAAAACACCAGTGGACACTTTTATAATGTCTTTTAAAGCAATGGTCCGAAAGATGTATATCACCAAGTTTTCTAACTTCTGTAATAATTCATTAATGAATGAGTCCGAGATAAATTTCCATCCTTCTCTAATGGTGGCTAAAGTATTGTTACATGATGTGAACTTTGTGTGTTTATTTTTTCAGAGGGCATGAAACAGATGATATGAGAAAAAGAGAGAAAGAGAAAAGAATTGTTGTAAATATTTAATCTAAATGCAACAAACTCACTTAAATAATATCCATTTCTATTGAAAGTTACTTCTTTCCTCACTTGAGTTTTCACTTAAAAGAGACATGTCATTTTACAATAATGATGAAAGTGAGCTTATTAAATAAAAGCTGTTGTCATTCTTTTTTTGTAAAATCATATCTGGACAGATTTCTATGGCTCCAAACACTTACATTCTCTATGTAATAAAAATAAAAAGGCAAAAAAAGAAGATTAAAGATGACATAATGCCTTCCTTTGCTTCATGTCACCTTGACTAAAAAAGTCTTCACAGATACAAATATGTTTCATTTGTCTTCTTTCCTACATCCCAGAGTATTTTATAATCAATGCAATTAATCATAGTCTAGATGGCTTAAACTCTAATTTTCTTTGGTTATATGTACAAAGGACACTTGTAAAAGGGCAATGTATGCATATTTTCAGATACAGCTATATTAGGAAAGAAAAGACTTGAAATTGAGAATGTTGAAATTGATTAAAATAAATTCAAGACTCTATTCTTCAGAAAGATTTGTACCTTTTAAACAATTTGATGTGTATCAGTGTGAAAACCAAATTAAATCTTTGGTATGAATTGAAATTTAAATAATTATGATCTTCACAAGTAAATATTTAAAAGTATTTGTTAAATGTCAACATACATTTTTGATTCAAAGAAATGTTGAAAACTAGAAGTAATATGTATTCAACATAAACAATAGCATATTCTAAAAATAAATACAATTTATACAGGAGCCAGCAGTTTACATCTATAATCCTGGCTACTGACCAAAATAGTAACTCTTACTTGGATTATTAGCTAAAAAGGCTGAAATCTAAGGACCAAGTTCAAAGCTAATTCCAGCAGAAATTTCCCTGAGGCTCTTTTTTTCTTTCTCTTTTTTTAATATATATTTTTGGGGGGTCCGGTCGTGGAGCCTGAACTCTGGGCCTGGGCTCTGTCACTCAGCTCTTCAGCTCAAGGCTAGCACTCTACCACTTGAGCCACAGCACCACTTCCGGCTTTTTTTCTGCTTATGTGGTGCTGAGGAATCAAACCTAGGGCCTCATGCATGCAAGGCAAGCACTCTACCACTGAGCCACCTTCCCAGCCCTAATATATGTTTTTTTTTTTTTATTGTGAAGATACTGTACAGAGGGATTACAGTTACATGAGCAAGGTAATGAGTCCATTTCTTATGGAGCATTGTTATACCCGCCTCTATTTTTCTGCTATCATCCCTTTCCTCCTGACTTCCCAACCCCCAACCCCAAAGTTGTAAAGTTCATTTTCAACATACTGTATTGTACATCTCATTGTTACAATGGGTTAAGTGGGCTAAAGACTTAAAGAGAAACTTCTCTGAAGAGGAAATAAGAATGGCCAATAGATACATGAAGAAATGTTCAACTTTTTTAGCCATAAAAGAAATGCAAATCAAAACAACCATGAGATTCCACCTCACCCCAGTTAGAATGGCTATAATCAAGAAATCTGTGAGATTTACCTGCAATTAATCATCAAAAGTCTGGAGGTGGACCAGTGATTCAAATGATAGAATGCTAACCTTGAGCAAATCTCTCAAGGACAGGGTCCAGGCCCTGTGTTTAAACCACAGGACTGTCCCTTCCCTCCACCCCCTCAAAAAAAAGAAACCCAAAGCAAACACAAATCTTTAGAAATCATAATTATAAACCTATTTCTCACAATGAAAATGAAGGACTGGAATATATGCATCATTTTAGCTAATAAAATAATTCAGTTAGTTGCCTTGTAAGTATCATAGCCATTTGTGGATGTAACTATTTTATTCTATCTGTAATAAAACAAAATATTATCAAGTAAAGAAATATACTTATAAATGTACATTATGTATATAAATTCTGAATTAAAACATTTCCCATTGGTTAATAACTTATAGTTGTCATGCAAATATTCTCTCCACAAGAACCTTATAGCATACTTTACTCAGCTTGTTTCTTTTATGCTATGTTGATATTCCTTTCTTCTCAATATAAATGAATGCATGTAGCACAGGCAAGTTTTCAGAGAAGATGTCATAGAATTCAAAACCCAATCTGTCTTCCAGAGTGCCCATTCCCTTAGAGTAGCTCATTTATGATTGCATAGCCCTTGCTTCTGATGCTTTTAAATTAGTCTACTGCAAAACAATTAACTATCTGTTTATTGCTGTAGCCCCACTTAGGAAATACATTAATAAGCACCAAAAAGTTTTGGGTACTCTTGTTAATAGCAACAAAAGCTTGAAAATATTCTACAACATAAATTTGTAATCTGAAATGCTAGCATAAAGTTTACAGATGAACTCAGCTAGAGCATTTCATTTATATTGCTTACATTATTTTACTTTTCTTTTATTATTTTCATTTCCAGTGTTTGACTGCTCGTTACAATATGTTTGAATATTGTCTTTGTAATATGATTGAATTCTTTACCATGACATTAGCCCAGTGTGACAGTCTAAATCACAGGTCTTTTGTGGAATTCTGCTTCCAAGAGTGTAGAGTAAAGTTAGTTCTCACAAGGTAACATAAACTCTGATTTAACTTAGAGTAACCTTCTGTGGAAAATAAATCATCCTTTGAGAATGGTATTTTTTTAAGATTGCTGTTTTTATATTGTGTATGACCACCAAATTATATGAAATTATTTAATACAATGGTTGTAATCGTGTTTTAAAGATTACAATTCCTATCCAGAATGGATCTCCTCCTTCCTATTCTAGTTTACTTTTCTTTACAAGATAATGCCATGTCTCACCTGTGAGACACAAAGGCCTATGTGACCAATGAAATCAATGCAGTTTGGGATCTACAATACATTAAGAAACTGTGGTCAAAAGATTTACTTAAAAATTAATGACCCAGGGCTGGGAAGGTGGCTCAGTGGTAGAGCGCTTGCCTTGCATGCTCAAGGCCCTGGGTTCGATTCCTCAGCACCACATAAGCAAAAAAAGAAAAAAGCCGGAAGTGGCACTCTGGCTCAAGTGGTAGAGCGCTAGCCTTGAGCTGAAGAGCTGAGGGACAGCGACCAGGCCCAGAGTTCAGGCCCCACGACTGGACCAAAAAAAAAAAAAATTAATGACCCATAGTTTTTCTGAGCACATTGCTCTGAAAATAATTAGAGGGTTTTTTAAAAAATAAAATGTATGTATTGCTTAACCCAGTAGAATGAGCCTCAGGTTACAACTTAGCTGTTCAAGAGTTAGTACGCCTTGGTGACATATTCTGAGCCTATGTTCTTTTTCCAGCACAAAAGAAGTAATTAAGACACTAGTTTTGTTTTTTAATCAGATTGTTGCACAGCCCAAGAAGAAATGTCAAGTTCATCAAAAATATTATAAGAGGAATACAACACCTGTTGAATCAAATGTAATATTCAATCCAAAAATTTCTCATTAAAGAAAGAAGCATCAAATTTCTAATCTAATACTTGACTTTATTTATTGTAAAATTTTGTATAAGATCAGATACTCCCATATTCTGTTTAGTGGTTAGGAGTAATTTCAACCACTTTACTTATGGGACATTTGTAGCCAGCATGTAAAGGAGTCACAAAGCAACCAGAGTTAGCCCTATCAGTAGTGAAACAGAGTAATTGGCCTTCAACTACACTTCTGATCATTGCCAGTTTGCATAGAAATGTTAAATGTTGGCTGATTTTCTTGGCTTTAGTACATATTATCAGCTTGAAGGCCAATGTGAAGTAAAAGATAAATAAAAGACTTTGCAGTTTAACCATTATTTATTGAGCAAAACCACATGAAAAGCTCTGTTCCAGACACTGAAAATAGAACAGAAAAGAGAAGAAACAATGTTGTTGTCCTTGAGATATATAGCATAGCTGGGAAACAGAAGATAAACATTTGACAAATAAATGTTTTGGCAGTTCCTTATTAATGGGTCACCCATCCCATTGACATGTCCACCATAAACAACATAGACTGACTCCCACTCTCTCAGTCATGATGGAAATAAATGATTGGATAGAGGCCAAAGAAAAGAACTGATATATACTACTCTTAGACCAAGTCATGGCAAGCAATATATCTTTCTTCATTCTTTGTCTCTTCATGCCAATCTGCTTCATTGTTACTGAAAAGACACAAATAATGAGAGTAGCATATTTGGGAATCCTCCATGACCTATGTCACTATCCATTGCAAAGTCTGTAATGAGTGAGAAAAAAGTGTATATAGCAATAATTTAGTTAGATTTTGCTTGCTGGATGTTACAGAACTGAAGTTAATTATATTGAAAACTTTGAAATTACTGATATATATGTACACACATGTAAAAATCTCATATATATGTATATATATATATAGAGAGAGAGAGAGAGAGAGAGAGAGAGACATCCATAAAGCAAATATATGTAGAGCAAGGACATGGTTAAAAAGAAAATATAATAAAAAATGACATTTTTGTTTTGTTGAACTCTAGTGTTGTAAGGTACATTATTCCAAAAGACAAATTTTGGAAGATGGGATATTGGAGTCTTTATTACTACACTAGCAGTATGCAGGCCGCCCATCATTACAAAGGACTGTAGCTCCCAAATGCACATAACACAGATAAGAAACAGGTGAGAAAGGAAAGAAAGAAGAAAACCAATGCCGACAAACCAATTGTTCTCCAATGTAGAGCTGAACTGGGACACTATGATGATGGGAGATGAACCAGGAGAAGAGGACAGGATCATGGAGACACACATTGGCATAGTGTCTTTGGCGGCTGGGATGGTGGGCCTAAATATGGTCCGCACAGGGGACAGGTCCTCAGGAAATTTCCAGTCCCAGGCACTGGACTGACAGTTTCAGTAACCTGTCACTCAAGTGCCGGCCCCTGCATCCAGGGTTCCAGGCACATCCATCACCTGCCTGATGGGTGGAATTTCCTTCCCCCAGCATGAAGACTAGATGCCAGGCCCTACCATCCATCATGTGGCCAATATAGCGCCAGCCAGACCTGACCTCCTTATTTCACTAGTAGAACAGACAGACAAAAAAGGAAGGAAAACTCTGAAAATATGAGGTAAGGACATTCTATTCGTACAAAACCTCTTAACAGCACAAGAGGAATTGTTCTTCCTTTTGGATTGTGACAGAGGACCCAGTTGGAACTGTTGGCGGAAGTGATCTATTGGGCTGGGACCACTGTGGATAGATTACCACAAAGGCTTGATGTGAAACAATATTAATCTAACTTCTCTTACTATAAAGTAATGAATTATATCATCAACTTTAAATTTTAAATTGACTTATTTTTCCCAGGTGCTAGTGGCTCATGCCTAGCTACTTAGGAGGAAGAGCCCTGTGTATCATGGTTCAAAGCCAGACTGGGCAAGAAAGATTTATCTCCAGTTAACTATCACACACAAAAAGCTGCTGGAAGTGGAGCCTTGTTTCAAAAAGCAGAGGTTAGATTGAGGCAGCAGCATAAATTTGATAAGTCAGTGGTCTTTTTTTTTTTTTTTTTTTTTTTATAGCTGACAGAATTCCTCTTGAAACTGTTTCCTCTGAATCAGGGTCAGGTTTAAAGATAAGAATATGTTATCCTTGAGACTGTAACTGTGGTTAGACTGTAATCTAGAACATAAAAATAGAAAAGAATATTTGAAACATTGACGAAAGCACTCCAGATAATGAAACTGTTAATATTACCTGCAACTCTGTTCCTCAGCCCCACTCAGACCTGAGCTCCTCCCTGCCCTAGAGTGCCCGCCATGTAGCTGGCCACTCCCTCTCTCTGCCCAGGCACCCAATTTCACCTCACTTCTTCCCACCCAGACCTGCCCTACACTTGGATAGGGGAAGACACCATGTGCTCCCTCTCCGGGTGAGATATGGCCCCTCTAATAAACCTTATAATAACCTTTTTGCTGTTCCTGCCTGCCTCTGTGTATAGTCCTCTGCTATGGTTGTGAAGGATTCTTACAGAAACAAAATGTATTACATTCAAAAAATTGAACATGAGAGCAAAAAATTTCAATAATAAATGTGTCTTTTCCAAAATAATTGAATAGAGGGATTGATCTATATTTCTCTCACATAAGCCAAAATTATGAGGCAATTTAATTTTAAACCCTGAAGTATCAAGACAGAACAAAATGCTTTCAGCAGTGTTTTATCTAACCAAATTTGTACAGAATCTTACAATTTTACTGTAGATTCAATATATAACTATTAATGAAATATTTTACATTTTAGTCTTTGAAATCTATTTTCTATTTAAAAGTTATATATGTTTAAGTTTAGACAGGTCACATTTTAGTTTCCCAATAGCCAAGTTTTACTATTCTGTGAGAAAATTTCATCTCAGAGAATTAAATTGATAAATCAAGTTGAAATCATTACTGTACTGGATTCCATTTTACTTGTAACAAATCCAGTGTTGTGCATTTCTCTAAAAAAATAAAGTGTTAAGAGTTATGTGATAGGGGCTGGGAAGGTGGCTCAGTGGTAGAGTGCTTGCCTTGCATGCTTGAGGCTCTGGGTTTGATTCCTCAGCATCACATAAGCAAAAAGAAAAAAAGCTAGAAGTGGTGCTGTGGCTCAAGTGGTAGGGCGCTAGCCTTGAGCTGAAGAGCAGAAGGACAGCGCCCAGGCCCAGAGTTCAGGCCCCACAACCAGACACAAAAAACAAACAAACAAAAAATGTTATGTTATAAATGAGGTAAGGACAAGCAATTTCCTCTGTAGAAATAGTTTTCATTTATTGTTGGATCTTTTAGGTTTTCCGTCTTTCATTTGTTTAAATTAACTAAGGAGAAAGACAAAGTCTATATGGAGTCCAACATGAATAGATTAGAATCTACGAAGTGTAAAGAATGACAGTGTAAAAAATGTATTACTCAGAGCCAGACATTGTGACATATGTTTATATTAGGAGAACTCAGGAAATTGAGGCAAGAGGACTGGGAGTTCATGGCCAGCCTGAACTACACAGAGAGACTAGGAGACTACTAGGTCAAACAAAACAACACACAATTACTGAGAAAGCTAAGCTACTCCCTAGTAGAGCTAACAGTAGTTAAAATTTAAAAGATTATAATAAAAGTTCACAATGCTTGCTTGCTAGATGGGCTTATGAACTTCCAACAACTTACTCTGAGTGGATTTTGCTAATGGACACACTGTGATATTTCTCTGTTTGTCCTGTTCAGGATGACAAATCATTGAGATCCATTCATATGAGTTGAACCTAAGTACTCCGGAGTAGGTTTATGTGCACTTTGTAGAGGGCTAGTTTCACTCATGTCCTCATTGGTAGCTTATCCATTTAAAATAATCAAAAGCATAAATAGAAACTCAAATCAAGCAGTATGCAATCCTAAGGCTGAACATACACGTTCAGTTACAAATAAGCCGTGGGGTCATCCCTTTTCATGGGGCTAGAACAGTTGTTGTTCAGGAGTGAAGTCAAGTGCTTATTCTTTTATCTATATAGAAGCAGAACTTGGGGCCTCAGGCTGCCTATTCTTCCATGTCAAAGATGTTAATAATGTATCTTCCTAGCAATGTGACAAAGAATATGTGTCAGCTGGGTTCCATCCTTTGAAGTGAAGTGAAAACTGAAAACTTTCATTTTGTCATTGAAAATCTTTTCTATCAAACTGTTGCCTCTCACACCCCCTGTGGAGTTCTCCAGTCTAGGTTAACCCTGGACACAAGGAACACACAGGCTTGCCCCAGATAATAGATACCAGAAACATATCTATCAGTAACATAATTCTTCTCATTGTTTATGTGGCTGAAGGATATATTGTTGAGTACTTCATGAGAATTGAATATCAAATGCATTAAAAAATCTGAAACTCAAAGCTGAGCTAAGTTAGTAATACTTCTAGATAAATGTGAAAAAAATAATCCATTTTAGGAGTGCAAGTTTCTGGAAAGCAATTTATTTCTGAGGAAAGAATGAAAATTATTGTACATAATATGCTGCACAAAGCTAATTGCTTTTCACTCTCTATCTGAAAATGTTCTGACAACCACTGTAAATTAAGTTACTTGAGTTTCAAAATATTTAATATTAATATCAGCATACATGCATTTAATTATATTTTAAGTATTTGCATTCTCATCAAAAACAAAATTGTACAATCTAATAGTTAATTGGCCAGGTAAAAACATGAACAATTTACACAAAAACCCATCTTTCTTCGAGCATGAATATAAAGTGTGTAATGCAAGTAATCTTTCCTTCTGAAGATGAGACAATTTGAAAATGAAAATAATGGCCTCATTAGTTGTCAGTCTCTAGGGCTAGGAAATTTGTTTTAAAGATCTACGTTCCCTTTTCTAGTCAGAGGACCTGAGCCATCAGTAGGTACTATTCTTCCTAAATTACACTCTCTGTGTCAAAATGAGAAATAAAACACAATGGTTGACAGAGGTGAATGAAGCTGTCCTTCCTTTAATTTTATTTAACTCACCATAACCAATTTTCTGAACTTAAGCCTAGGAATAATTCAGGTTTTATGTTATCCACTAGCACCACCAAGTGGCTAAAGGTTTATTTTTACTAGTAGAATGATCATTTCAAGAAAAAACAAAATAGGTCTGGGACCATACTAAGAGCTAAGAACCCTAAATGTATTCAGCAAAATTTCAATATCCAAATTTCCAAATTTCTCAAAAAGCTACTTGAAAATCTTACATCCAAAAAATGATAAACATTAATAGATTTTGTGGTTGTTTTATGTTGAGAGTTTTTTAATATTGCGATTAATTTTATTTTTAATTATCAATATTTTCAATTTTACTCTAATAGCATACATTGCAAAGAATATAATTTATATTATACAATTATTTGACTTGCTGACAGAAATTTGTACAAATAAAGGTGAAGTATGAAGTTAGGTATGTATTATATGAAAGAATATGTATATGTATTACAAACTAATAAGAAAATACTTGGCATAGTGATGATAAAATCAACTCACACAGGTATCAGTTAGTACCCTGAATAAAATAATACCTACAAAAACATATGTAACAATAATTGTTTAGCATGACACATTCAATTTATTGATGTTTTATGCTTAATTGTAGTTATTTTACTTTCTACATTATCCCATTTGCAACACAAATGAACAGTTATCATTGGATGGCTTTTCAAATGTTCTTTTAAGTGTCCAGATTATTGTAATGCAGCTATGACTGGATCCCTGATATTTTGTATCCAGAACATTTGAAAAGCCATCCAATGATAACTGTTCATTTGTGTTGCAAATGGGATAATGTAGAAAGTAAAATAACTACAATTAAAGCATAAAACATCAATAAATTGAATGTGTCATGCTTGGAAAAAACTATATTAAGTGAAGTAAGCCAGGCCCAAAGAAACATAGGTCCCATGGTTTCCCTTATTTGCAATACCTAGTATAGGTATGAGTCAAGCAGAAAAGGTCAGATAATGTGATGTTAGGAAAACAAACCCTTAAATATGTATTTTAATGTTTTCGTTTCTTTCATGTATGTGTTTCTAACGCATTTATAAGATTATTTCTTTGTTGCTTTGTATGTCCCTCCCCCACAGTGTAACCCCCGCTTTCACTTTATTTGATGTCAGTATAACATGTGGAGGAGATGGGAACAAACAAGTCGTTTAAGGATTCAGGTGGACCTGTTGCAACAAGGAGAACTACAAAATGTCATGTCAAAGCAAGCTTTACAATGTCAGTGTGGGGGGGGAGGGGGGTATGATTGAGTGGGGGGGAGGGGGGAGGCTGGGAAGGGAGGTGAAGGGTAAACAAAGGAGGAGGCTGCAATGCTTGGTAAGAAATGTATGCATTATCCTGCCAATGTAATTGTAACCCCTCTGTACAGTATGTTCTCAAATAAAATAAAATAAAATTTTAAAAAAAAAAGACTTGAAGAGTGTTAGGCACTATAAGCCCTTAAAATATATCAAAATCTAATATAATAGTACATTTTACTTTGGAGATATAGTCAGTTTCCAACACGATTTCAATTAAGCCAAGTTATCCTTTACTCAAATATGAAATATAATCTGTAACCTCTGCTGGAACTACTGGAATCACTGTGAAGTGATTACTAAATGTAAAAAAAAAAGCTATCACACTTCTGAAACAAAGATCGACCTTATAAAATTATCTGGCTAACATTGATAACCTGGGTATTCTTCCTGTTGATTAAGAACAGCTAACTCTAATAAAATTACTGCAATAAAATCACCTTGACAGAGCTTAAATTGTGTCTCAGAGGGAAGACATTTCAGATTGATTTTTCAGTCTGGTCCACGTAAATTTAAGAAGAGTCTGAAAGCTATAAATCCAGTTGTCATCAGGCATCGTTTGTGACACAATAGGTTTTGCATTAGTGGGCACAATAAAGCATTTCTCTAACACTTACTTGAGATGTGAATATTTTTTAGTAATTTAGGATGCTTCAAGTCTTATTTCCACTAACTAGTATTTTTGCAAAACAAAATACCAAACTTACGTCTTATCTTAATTTTGCTTAACACAAAAAAAAAGACCTATACGCTTTCTAAATGAATTACACACACAGGGACAGGAAAGTGTGCTTCACCCAGGAGTGCTTGACATCAGAATTAACTATGGGCTTATTTCTTTAACATAAATAAATAAACAAGAAAGTCCATGAGACTGAGACTCTTATTGCTAATAAACCACAAGTGAACAGGAAGTGGCATTGTGGTCCAGGTGGTAGAGCACTAGCCATGAGCTGAAGGGCTGAGGGACAGCGCCCAGGCCCAGAGGGGATGTTTGAATGGCCTCTATCTTTTTTGAATCTTTAAAGATTTTATCACTAAAATACCACTATTTGAATATTATCATTCTGAGTTTTCCATCCAAAATTCTTTTATCCAAGGAGCAGATTATTAGATTACATCCCTGTCTTTATATCTTATTTAATCATTAAAATGACCTTGAAAATATTTTCCTCCATAAATAAGGCAAGCTTAATATGATTTTTAAGTATATTTGGCAGTTTTATCACAAAAGAGAGGTAGGGAACCAGATATATAACAGTATAAGAGTTTATCCATTTATTAAGTTCATGACATCTTGGCATCAGCTGCCCAGATGTACTACTTGTGCATCTCATGTATTTTGGGATCCCAAAGGAGTAGTGGATCATCATTAAGTAGCATCAGTAAATCTGGTGTTCTTGGCAAAGGAAAATTTTAATAAAGAGATCTTTCCTACTGCCACACACAGATAAAAGGAATATCTGAGGGAAATTATCATAAGGTTTTCATAGGTGATGGATGGCAAAGTTTGTCTCATGGAGCAGTCTAACTGTTGAGACCTTGATTTTATTATCCTATGTATCATCTTTTATTCATAAATATTTGCTTAGCAGGGCATAAACAGAATAGATGAAAACAGAGAATACAGGACTAGTGTCTTTAACAGCATTAATATCAAAGATAAAACATCCCAATCACACGAGCTCTTCAGGAAAGCACAAAAAAGTTTTAATCACTATAGCAAAAATAAAGCTTAACATTTGGAATGTGAATAAGTCAAAACAAAGTATACATAATTGACAGATTTTTCATATTATTGAACAATGAGAAAGCCAAAAAGGGCACAGGAGCTTGCATCTTTTCTAGTAATGGTTTTTAATCCTCAGGAGAAAGAGGATTTCAAACACTGCAATATCTTGAGCCATGCAGTTCTGATGAAAACCTACTTCTCTTAAATGATATCTATTGAACAAATGCAGTTGCATATAAATTCCATTCTACTACAGGGAGAAAGGACAGTATCTTCTTAGAGATTTAATAATATGTTTTAAAAAGGAAGCAATGGGTGTAAATTGAAAGATTGTGAATTCAAAGAATTTAAGAAATTAAACTGTGTCTTCCAAAAAGGACACCTAAATGAGAATGTTGATTAAAAATGCTGATTGTAGATTCGATAGCTTTCATTCTGGCCACCTAAACACCATCTTCTACAAAGTCCCTTCTCGGCTCCCATTTATTAACTGAGATACTGACTCTTTGAAGATTCACTTTTTTAAACTCTTGTACATTCTTGATATTAGACCCTTGTCAGAGGTAAAGCTGGTAAATATCTTAAACAGTCTTTTTGTTTGATGCAATCCCATTTTTTTCAATTCTTTATTTTACTTACTAAACCTCTGGAACCTCTACTTATCTATGTATATTTTTTGAGTCTACTTTACACAGAGAAAAGGAAACATGCCATATTCAGTAGGTTCATTTTACCCTTTCATGAAGCATTACTACATTCACATCAATAAGCTCTTCCTTGGAATAAACAGATGGTACTTAAAACCATATGGTGACTAATCTTCATTACTGAATTCAGTTGTCATGGCAACAACTAGTCCACATCAAATAACTACATTTTTTTGTATAAATAGGTGTACTTTGTATATAGAGTAAATACCTTGTTTATGCTTGAGGAAAATATTTAAGAAAATTCCTCAAAAATTTATAATAGCTCATTATGTACATATTTGTAAAAGTAAAATAGATTTGTTTGAACTTATACAAATTTAATGTGTAATAATGTGTATATATTATATACATATACACATACAAATATATATGGGTCTAAATATGTAAATGTTTTTAGGAGCATTTTAAAAGTTTTTATAAAAGCAATAACCTCTTGATAAACTAACAATATTATAAAAATTAAGTTTCAAAAATTTTGGCCGGGGGGAGGATATGGGGGGGGAAGAGAGGGAAGATGGGAAGTGATAAGAGGGGGAAAACAAAGGAGGAGGCAACAATGCTTGATAAGAAATGTAATCATTATCTTGCCCATATAATTGTAACTCCTCTGTATAGTATTTTCATAATAAAAAAATTTGAGACCATATCATACATATGTTTTATACTAAAAATAGTAAAATATAAAGCTATGAGGAAAATATCACACTGCTTGAAAGATAAATACTAGAAGGGATTCTATAGTCAGCTACATCTTTTCTTTGAAATGCAGAAAATATTGTTTATTGTAAACTTAATATTCTACATGATAGATACATAGAGATTTGATCATTTAATTAAAATTAAATTGCTCTGAAAATAGCTAACATCAAATTTCACATCACAGCTCAGATTGAAAATATTGTTTTCATAATGTAAAATGATGTAATATTGAGAAAATAAAACATACTGATATTTGATGCTATTTTCAAAGTTTCTCATTCATTTATAGCTTGCATTATGTGGGCTGAATAATCATATCTGAATATATTTTATGGCTTTGGGGAAATATAACAACCAGCTTGAAAACTTTTCTTTGATATCTATGTCTAATATTGACATGTATTAAAATTATCAGGATCAATGTAAATTTGCCTATGTCAATCATAATATAAAGTATATAATTAAAGTTGAATGGCATTCAAGCAAAGGATTTTAAGACAATTACTTGATAGTATCTATCATTTCAATAAAAAAAATTGTATCAGCACCGCAAGCTTTCAAAAAAGATACTAAAACTGTATTCTAAATAATATGCCTTCAAGGACATCTGTGTAATCCCAGATTGATTCACTACTGTTATTAATAATTATAACAAAGATAACTATTGTAAAATATCTTTCCTCTAGTGAGTTTATGCTTCAGACATGCTAAATTTACTGAAGCAATGCTTTTCAGAAAAAGCAAAAAATAAAAATAAAAATAACTATTCAAGAATCAAAATTAACAAAAAAATCACTTGTAAAATCTACTAATAGCCTGACCCATATTAAAAATTCTTGTTTAAACTGCTTTTCAAAGTTACTGTATAGCTCTTTATATAATTATTATATTTGCATGCATTTAAAAGCAGGCACCCTTACTGGCTCAGTAATACAGCTGAGATCAACACAAAAACAATAAAAACCCAATAAAAAACAAATTAGGATAAATATAAGAATATCATCTACTCTAGACCACTTATTTCAATTCTAAATTATTATTGAATGTTGTTAAGTAAGATTTGCTCTAAATTCTATGTTAACTCAAGATAAATGAAAGATTAAAAATGATTTAAGGAACATAATACAAGACAATTATAAGAATTAATTGATTTTTTTTTTTACCAATGTTGAAGATCATACAAATGGGTATACTAGAACATGGGATTCAAGAGCTCAGAATTTTATCTACAGATATGCTTATTAAATATTCAAACAATAATTAAATATGGATGCTTGGAGTTCAGAATAGAAGTATTTGTAGGAATGTACTAAGGTAGTTGAGTTTTCCTCAGGAAAAATGTAAAACTCAATAAGAAATTGAATTTGTGGTGTGTCAACTGGTTTTAATCTTCCAAAAATTTTCCCTAGCAGTCTCAAAAAAGAACACAATCCCTAAAACAGGAAAAATGCCAGTTCAGAGGACATTGTAGTAGATTAAAGTAAAACAAATAGTTAGAAAATTAAAATGGTCCCTTTGAAAATTGCTAACAAAGGAAAGCAGTGATTGAGCAATGGAAGAACAGTACTATAAAGACACAAAAAGCAACATAAAGGTGAGAGCCTTTTTACCCTTATAAGGTATGCACTACATAGATGAAGATGAACTGACAAGCAGATAATTTGACTGTGAAGAACCTTTATTCTTTATCTTCACAATTTCATTTTTCTGTGATTAGAACTCAGGGTTTTATACTTGCTTGGACTGTCTGTATTGCATGTCATGCTCTACCTCTACATTTGCTTTAATATCTATATTTTGTCACCAAAATTAGATGCTTGAATTAAATTACTTTGATCATTTCTTCCCGCTAATCTTTCTTTCAAGGTGAAAAATGAAAAATAAGAGGTAGAACAAGGCAATTAAATAACCTCCAAAGCAAAACTCTCCAATTATTTTTGGTAATTTATGGAGAACATTGGCTCAAGTATTAAATATGTTTATCTTATTGTTAGGAAAGGTTATGTGAAAGGAAACACACAGAGATTGAGAGTCCCAGAGCAGATGTAACAAAGTAAGAAATTAGTCGTCTTGCATTAAACCTTGGGGAAAATGCTTATGAAGAGGCAAAACACCTCTGGCTTCAATGTTAGATTCAATAACTTTAAACTATTTTTTCCATTTAGGGTTAAATTTGACTTACAAGTAGCTTTGGATATGCATTTAGATATTTGTTATGAATGCCACTATTTGTGGTAAAGAATGCTAGTATCTACTGGAGACAGACCATGCTACACTATGGCATAAGGATATCACAAAATTATTATGTATGATCCAGAGTGTTCATAGTACAAATGTGGAGAAATATTGCTCTAACTTAGTGTTTTAACTTTTATATCCTAAAGTATCATTAGCTAATCAATTGTGCTCTATGAATAACACTGATCTAGTCACATGGTTTTAATAATTATAATTTATAATTATTCATTACATTGAATCCAAGCTATTTGGGGAGCTGAGAGTGGATGGATAGCCTAGGCAATCTACCAGATGCTTTGTTATGAGAAACTACACAAAAGTTGAAATTGGGAGGATCATAGTTTCATTAAAGCCTAGTCAGGAACTCTGCAAGATGTCACTCCACAGAGTGACGCTGGATATTGTGCTTCATGTCTTCCAATCTACTAAGGATGGGAAGCCAAAAGTATGTAGACTGTGGTTCACACGGATGCTAGAGGTGGAAGCGAGATTCGATTCTGAAAGTAACTGATAAAAATAAGCCTGGATGTGGGTATGTGTAAACACTATGGTAGTATGTTGCCACCCAAGAAGTGGGAGAAGCATACATATTTCAGTTCAAAATTTGTTAGATTGACTATAACATACAGCTTAATTCTTATTTGAATTTAGGAAAATGCAGTATTTTTTATTAGTAAACAATATTCTTTAAAGCAACACTTCTGGAAAACTTGAAACTACAGCTCATGACTCAACAAGTGCTTAAGGATTAAATTTTTATCTCCTATACTACCATCTGTTTTGCTATGTAATTGTATTGCTCCACAGAATATTACATTCTAATTATAAAAGGTTGAGAGAACATTAATTTAGCTATTGTCTGCACCAAAAAATCACAATTAGATTTCTCATGATTTTCAGTTTGATTTCATTTATTTCCACTTTTTAACTCTGACTACAGAAAACATTTGAGATATAGATTACAAAGCATGACAAATAATTTTTACACATGAAACTGCTTAATAGATTAACATAAATACTAGGCTGGTATTGGATGACATGATATAATGAGTATTGAGAATTTAGCAGCATTCCTGCACTAACTTTCTCATATTTATAGATAGAAAGAAGCTGAGCCAGCAGGTAGAATATATATGCCTGCAATTAGGTATGTATTTGGCTAACTCAGAAACACGTTGATTATATAGTATAGAATTTTGTCTGCAGCTTTGATTCTTTTTTTAATAAATATTTTTATTGAAAAGATACTGTACAGAGGGGTTAAGTTACATGAGTAATGTAATGAGTACATTTCCTATTGAGCATTGTTACCCAATCCTTTGTTTTTCACCTACCATCCCTTCCTACCTCCTCAACTTCTCCCTCCCCCACCCACCCACAAAGTTATAAAGTTTATTTTCAACATAGTGTCTTGTACATCTCATTGTTACAATGGGTCAACCTGTATCCTTATTTCAGCATTTTGTTATTTCCCTTCCCCTCCCCAAATTAGAAAAATATATATACAAAATGAGGGGCACCATAGTCAAATACGGTGAAAACAGGGGTGATACCATTGGAGTAGAACATACAAAAGAAACAAAAAAATCACATAGTACATTATAAGTACATTAAAAACAACACCAAGAAAAATAAAACCTCTTGTGTCCCTATCTCAGGGTTCATTTCGCTTAGCATCATCATCTTATATGGTCATATGGATATAGTTTTTGACCAGCATATATATAATAAATAGTATATATATAGTATATATAGTATATTATATATATAGTCTATATAGTATATTATAATTATTATAATAACAATAATATAATTATAATAATTATAATAAATGATATATAATTATATAATTATAATTATATAATATATATTTTATAGATATATAATATATTATATTATTAAATATATAATATATAATTATATAATTATAATTATAATAATTATAATTTGCTATATATATCATATACTATATAGTATATATTATGCTATAATATGTTATATAATATAATGCATAATATATATTATGTAATATATTATATATAACATATAATATATATTATATATAGTACATACTATATATAATATATATAATATAAAAATATGAAAATTATATATATGTATTATATATAATATTATATATATTATATTATATATAATATAGAATATTATATGTAATACATATATATACTAGCTATACTAGTTATTGCAAATAAGGGAAACCATGGGTCCTATTAGTTTCTTTGGGGCTGGCTTACTTCACTGAATATAATTTTTTAAATCTCCTAGCAACAAATCCTCCATGAAACAACTGCCCAATTAATAAGTGGGCTAAAGACTTAAAAAGAGACTTCTCTGAAGAGGAAATAAGAATGGCCAATAAACGCATGAAGAAATGCTCAACTTTTCTAGCCATAAAAGAAATGCAAATCAAAACCATATTGAGATACCACCTCCCCCCAGTTAGAATGGGGGGGAAGGATTGGGGGGGAGGGGGGAGGCTGGGAAGGGAGGTGAAGGGTAAACAAAGGAGGAGGCTGCAATGCTTGGTAAGAAATGTATGCATTATCCTGCCCATGTAATTGTAACCACTCTGTACAGTATGTTCACAAATAAAATAAAATAAAATAAAAAGAATGGCTATAATCAAGAACTCTAATAACAACATATTCTGGAGGGGATGTGGACAGAAGGGAATCCTACTACACTGTTGGTATGAGTGTAAACTTGTTCAACCAGTCTGGAAAGTAGTATTGAGGTTCCTCAAAAGACTCCTCATAGAGCTCCCCTATGGTCCAACAATCCCACATTTGGGCATTTACCCTAATGATCACAAACAAGGCCATACTAAAGTTACCAGCACAACTATGTTTATTGCAGAATTATTTACCATGGAACCTACCCAGATGCCCCTCAGTAGATGAACAGATCAAGAAAATGTGGTATATATCCATATATGTGTGTATGTGTATGTATATATGTATATAGAGAGGAATTGTATGCCTCCATCCAAAAGATAGATTCTTTTTAATAGTATCTCTATCATAAGTGTTGGCATTTTCATTAAATTTTAAAATGATAAAAATAGATAAAATATTTAAACTGTTTATTCTAAACTTTTGCTTAAAAAACCATTCAGTTTAAGTGGAGAATAACAAGCCTAAACATTAAAATTATAAAGACAGAATAAACTGACAAACAATCAATATGAATAAATAATTTCACCTACATTATCAAATGAGTGAGGATAACAGTCTTTATAAAACTGATTTATTAACAATGTTTGTGTCCATGTTACAGCCTGTGTGACTTCCTTTTCCTTCTATGCTACCTATAATTTGTGATCAGGTTTAGAAGCCAGCCTGAATAGGAAATGGAAAATGCCTGAAACTCTTATCTTCAGTTAAACACACACACACACACACACACACACACACACACACACACACAAACACACACACACACACACACACACACACACACACACACACACAGCAGAAAGCCAGAAGCAAAGCTGTGGCTCAAGTGGTAGAAAGTTATCATTTATAAAAAAAAAAAAATAGCTCAGAATCAGAGCCGAGGTCCTGAGTTCAAGCAACTGTTACAAAAATAATAAATTACTCAGCAATCCCCTTTTGGCTTTTCCCCCTTATTTTTTCTTGTTTTTGGTCACATTTATGTCTTTTCTCTATTACTCAATAGTCTTTCTGACAGCATTATGATCTTTATTATACTTATCTCTAAATTTCTAAACTGTACTCTTGGCTCATTGGAAGAGTAACTTTTCAGCTCAAGTTTGTAATCCTTTACAATATGTCTTTCCTAAGCTGGGTGCCAGTGGCTCATGCCTGGAAACCTAGCTACTCAGGAACCTGACATCTAAGGATCCTGGTTCAAAGCCAGTGGGTCAGGAAAGTCCTTGAGCCCCTGATCTCCAATTAACTGCCAGAAAACTTAAGTGGGACTGTGATTCAAGTGATAGAGGGCTAGCTTTGAGCTGAAGAGCTCAGGGACAGCTCCCAGACCCAGAGTTTCAAGACCCATGACTGCCAAAAACAACAACAACAAAAAATATTTCCTCAATCACTCTTCCTATTTGCACAAATTGATAATGATAGTTTGAGGAAAGCTAAAAAGTTAAAAAGTACAAATTGGAAAGAAACTCTTTCCTAGTTAATTTCTTCTGCATTGCTTGTAGTGAATGATTGTAACGCTCTTATGAGGGAAATGTCTGTAATAGGAGAATGATCATGATAATAAATTATATATTAAAATATTCATATATACTTTTCAGATGTTAATTATAGCTACATATTCAGAATAGCATATTAATGTTACAGGCTCATAAGGACAATTATTTTCTGTCACAAACATATAAAATTATACAACAAAGTTTAAGATTCAAGTATTTTATAATAAAGTGTACACTCAACCACTTTACCCTTCTGAGTCAAACCTTCCAGCTCCTCATAAATGCATTTCCAGTTGTTCTAAAGCATAATTTTGCACTCAGGTGGCATAAGTATTAGAGAAAATACCACCAGGTGTTCCAATTTAATGACAAATTATATATAGTTTTTGCCATTCTCAAACATATATATGATTCTGTGATAGGAAAATACAGAGTCCTATTCTAACAAAACCTTAAGGTTTATTTTCTACTATTTCTGTCATAAAATATTGAAGACAATGTGTCAGTAATCTAAATAATGTTCTCATCCACCAATGTCTATGCTATAAACCACAGATATGTAATAGGGCCTTGATATAATTTCAAGAAGGAACTTAAGATGTGTAGCCTATCTAGGTGAGGAAAACACCATTGCAGAGCTTTGGTTCAGACAGAGAATGGGGTATTAGTGTCAGGAGTTAGAGTGATGTGAAGACAGACTCATCATAGAAGCTATAATAAAGCAAGGAAACAATCTTCTCCCTGAGGCCTTGGAGCAGGAGTGTAATCCTGCTGTCTCCTCAGATTTCTGACCTGAAAAAGAACAATGTGTATTGTCTTAAGACTGTGTGTGTGTGTATGTGTATGTGTGTGTGTGTTTGTGAGTCAAATTTTTACTGCAGCATAAAAAAACTATACCTAATTCCAGACGGAAAATCATTCCCCACCTTGAACTAACACATAGCATGGAAATGGTTTTATTGATCTGAGAATACAGAAGAAGTGTTACAAAGTAATATCTGAACTATGGAATGCAGTGATGAACATTATATATTGGACATAATTGAACCCATGTGTCTGCTACTATATCTATTTTCTTTTCATTTGTTACATACATATGGCTACCCTAACAGTAACTCTAGATTAGATCTTATTTTGAAGAATTATAAAAAGAGAGAAGAATAGAGGAAAGAAGAGACAGAGAAAGGTGGGGAATAATTTGAATTCTTAATTAGTCAGATGTTTCTATGAGCAATCATAGTTTCTGACTTCAGCCTCCTTCATCTTCAGCATTTTATATATCCTTCCCATTCTATTAGCAACAGGATGCCAAGACCTAATGTAGGTCTGAGAGTAAATGATGCATTCTCATTTCTTAATTCAAGTAATTGGTTGCCACTGCTTAATTTGCAGAACTCTGATTGAAATCTTATACTTAGGAACATTAAATGAGCTTGAACACCAGATGAGTAACTTTAGATTTTGAGAGTCAAGCAATTTGACCTATAGAAACTTGCAGAAATATTGAATTTAAGTGCAATAGAAATTAAAACAGATATTTTTCAATTAAGAAAATACATGAAATAAGGAGCAACCATAACTTTAATAGTATTCACTAATGACTAACCGTGTCAAGTTACACTAGACTCAGTAGAAAAATGCTTTCTTGATATTCCTAACTTTCATTAACTTACTCAAGACACACAACTCAAGAAACACAAGTCTGATTTTTCTCAGACACTTATCATTCACAAATTCTATAAGATGAAATATGTATATATACATATATATAATCCTTGCTCTAAATGATTTTAATGCTCTTAAGAACTGAACTGATGAATTCAGTGTGATTGAGGCAGTTACAAAATGTAACACAATGATACCTGATATTAATTAGGAGGGAAAAAGAAAATAGATCTCAGGTAAATCTTTGCAGACATAAATTGAATTTATAGGAATGTTTCCTAAAATCATTACAGTGGAATAATAGTAATAATTTTACTTGATCATAAATAAGAGTAGGGTTACATTTAGTTATTCAAGATGTGGATATGAAACTATAATTAACTACAAACTAGAATACCCAGTTTAATGAAATATATCTAAGGCCTAGTTAATATAATATTAGAGAGTAAAAACTATATTTATACCTATTCAGTAAAATCCATGACTCCCATTCATTAGAATGGCAGGTAAAAACTCAAATATGTACTTTTTTTAAAAAAATAAGTTTTTTATTGTGAAACTATTGTACAGAGGGGTTACAATTACATGAGCAAGGAAATGACTACATTTCTTATCAAACATTGTTGGCTCCTCCTTTGTTTTTCCCTACCATCCCTTCCTCCCACCTCTACAACTACACTCCCCCTCCTCCCCCACACACCCCCACCCCTGGCTTCAAGTGTAAAGTTTGTTTTTCAACATAATGTCTTATAACTCATTGTTGCAGTGCGTCAACCTATATCCTTATTTAAACAATTTTTCCCTTCCCTCCCCAAATTATACTAACATCAAAATACAGTCATACAAAGCAACAAAAAAAGTACGTGATACCTTACAAATACTAGAAACAATAGCAAGAAAGAAGAAACCACTTGTGACCATATCTTGGGGTTCATTTCGCTTAACGTCATCTTATCTGCTCATATGTACACAGCTTTTGACCTTTTCTGCTTGTCCCAGTCGTAGACTAGTTATTGCAAATAAGGGAAACCATAGGACCTATGTTTCTTTGGGCCTGGGTTACTTCACTTAATATAACCACTTTGGAAAGCAGTATGGAGATTCCTCAAAAGTCTCCACATAGAGCTCCCCTATTACCCAGCAATCCTACTTTTGGGCATTTACCCAAATGATCACAAAGAAGACCATACTAAAGCTACCAGCACAACTATGTTTATTGCAGCATTATTTACCATAGCTAAGATATGGAACCAACCCAGATGCCCCTCAGTAGACGAGTGGATCAAGAAAATGTGAGATATATATGTATATATATATATATATATATATATATATATATATATATATATATATATATATATAGTGGACTTCTATGCTTCCATCAGAAAGAATGGCATTGTCCCATTTGTTAGGAAATGGAAAGAGCTGGAAAAAATTACATTAAGAGAAGTAAGCCAGGCCCAAAGAAACATATGTCCCATGGTTTCTCTTATTTTCAATTTTCAAATATGTACTTTATCTGTACACTGAAAAATTCATGATTTTTCTTCATTTATCTCATTCTTCCAAATTACCTTGATTCTTTTAAGGGTTTATTTTCTAATTTTGCTGGAAGTATTGGAAAATGTTTTTATAAAAAAAGTATAAAACAGAAAATGTTATCTTATATGACCATATAAGATGATGCTAATCAAAATGAACCCAAAAATAGGGACACAAAAGGTCTTTCATTGTTGCTGTTTCTAATGTACTATGTGATTTTTTTTTCTTTTGTATGTTCTTGATTTTGGTACCCTGCATCTTGTATATACATTTGTTTAATTTGGGGAGAGGAATGGAATAACAAAATGCTAAAACAACAAGAATACAGGATGATCCATTTCAACAATAATACCCATAAGATACTATATTGGAAATGAATTTTACAACTTTGGGAGGTGGGGGAAGAGTGAGGGAGGTGGAGGAGGGAAGGGATAGTGGGAGAACAATAAAGGGGGGTAACAATGCTCAACAAGACCAGAAATGCACTCATTACCTTCCTCGTGTAACTGTAACCCCTTTGTATAGCACCTTTACAAGAAAATAATTTTTTTAAATCCCAACCTTTCCTTTTAAACAATTGGAAATTTTGTATGATAGAGCCCATGGGTATGGCCATGAGACAATGGAGAGGAGAAATAGGAAGATGTACTAGGAAAGTGATACAGAAGAAAAGAACTTATGCTTTGTAGTTCATAGAAACAAATGTTCTTGAAATAATTTCATATTTAAAACTATCTTCTGTATATTTGATATTAGCATTGAAAGTTAATTGTTCATCTAAATTCAGGAGAATATGGCTAATCAAAGTCAGTTTTTGTAAACTCAAAAACTTTTTGGGTGCTTAAAATCTTTGAGGCTTTAAGATCTTAACTCTTAGCACATTCTTTTTTTTTTTTTTCTTTTTTTTTTTAGCGTTCTAGACACTTTTTTTTTTCTTTCTTTTTTTTTTTTTTTAAATTGTATTTTATTTTATTTGAGAACATACTGTACAGAGGGGCTACAATTACATGGGCAGGATAATGCATACATTTCTTACCAAGCATTGCAGCCTCCTCCTTTGTTTACCCTTCACTTCCCTTCCCCGCCTCCCCCCTCCCCCCACCCAATTTTACCCCCCTCCCCCCACCCAATTATACCCCCCTCCCCCCCCACACCGAAATTGTAAAGCTGGTTTTGACATGACATTTTGTACTTCTCATTGTTTCTTAGCACATTCTTAGCAAACAAAATTCCAAAATAATTTCAAGTTGGTATCTGTTAGTCTAGAAATAGATACAACTATTTCATTAGAAATAAAATAGAATCTGTTATTTATTTACATAGTTATTGATCAATCCATTTAGTTAGAAATAATTTTGGTTAGATAAAATGTCAAGAACTTTATATTATATATCAAACTAGCTATGTAAAAACAGTTACACAATTAGACTTTTGAAAACATGTTAAGAAACTATACTTCATTTAAAAAATCAGTAATGTCTAAAGATCTAAAATTAAGGGTATATCCATAATGCTGATAATATTTTTAAAATCTATTAACCATCTTCAACTCTAATATTTTATGTTGTGAACTGTACAAGGAGGGAGACATCTAATTCTTTGACCAGCTGGCATTTCAGATTGTAGACTGATCCTAAATCTTGAATAGTTAGAGGTGTACTAGATGATTACTAGATACTGCCATACACAATCTTTATCTCTGAGCACCACCTTCATTTCAAACAGCTTGATAATTAGTTATCATTGAGGAAATATTAGGATTGTTTAGCTTTAAATTTTCATTATTAATGTTACCTTGATAGCAATAGTAAAATAGACATGGATTTGGAATACAGTGCATCCATGCTTCTTTGAAGCATGGATGCAGGGTTCTTAACTAATCACCTCCACCACTGATTTTGAGGTGAGGTAAACATTTTCTTCGGTGTTGTAAGAAAATCAATGCATTATTTGCTATCACAGTGAACTTTATGGTTTCCATTTTAAAATAATTTCTGGGTCATCTTGAAGACACCACTATTTTGTTTAGCCTCTTATTTTTCTCTACCTTGAGCCAGAGTGAGAACATTCTTATTCCACTGTACTTTTGAGCTTCATTTTCATAGAAAGCAAGGCATCCAAAATGCTACAATAAGGATACAGGTTGACCCATGAGATGTACAAGACAATATGTTGAAAACAAGCTTTAAAACTTCGGTGGGGTGGGGAGAGGAGTTTGGGAGGTGGGGAGGTAAGGGATAGTAGGGGAAAAACAAAGTAGAAGGTAACAATACTGGATAGGAAATGTATTCAATACCTTACTCATATAACTGTAACCACTCTTGTACAGTATTTTTATAATAAAAATATATATACAAAAAAGAAAGCAAGGCAAATCATGAGACATGGGCAGATATGCAGCTTTTTTTAAATAAGTTTTTTTATTGTTAAAATCCTGTACAGAGGGGTTACAATTACATGAGCAGGGTAATGAGTACATTTCTTATCAAGCATTGTTGCCTGCTCCTTTGTTTTTCTCCTACTATCCCTTCCTTCCCATCTCCACAACTACATTTCCTCCCACCCCCACCAAGCCTAAATTGTAAAGTTCATTTTACCACATAGCATCTTGTACATTTCATTGTTGCAGTGGGTCAACCTGAAACCCTATTTAAACAATTTGTTTTTTCCTTTCTGCTCCCCAAATTATACCAACATCAAATACAGTGAAAACAGGGGTTATACCGTGTGGGAGGGACATACAAAGCAACAAAAAAAATCACGTACTATCATAAATATGTTAGAAACAATAGCAAGAAAGGAAAAACTACGTATGTCCTTATCTTGGGGTTCATTTCGATTTACATCAACTTACCTGACCTTTTCTGCTTGTCTCAGACATATACTAGTTATTGCAAACAAGGGAAAACATGGGACATATGCTTCTTAGGGCCTGGCTTACTACAATTATAATTTTTTCCAAGTCTTTCCATTTCCTAACAAATAGGGCAATGTCATTGTTTCTGATGGAGGCATAGATTTCCATTGTGTATATAGATCACATTTTCTTGGTCCATTCATCTACTGAGTGGCATCTGGGTTGGTTCCATCTCTTAGCTCTGGTAAATAATGCAGTGATAAACATAGTTGTGCTGGTAGCTTTAGTATGGGCTTGTTTATGATCATTTGGGTAAATGCCCAAAAGTGGGATTGCTGGGTCAGAGTGGAGCTCTATGTGGAGTCTTGTGAGGAACCTCCATACTACTTTCAAAAGTGGTTGAACAACAATGCAGTAGGGATCTCTTCTGGCCACATCCCCTCCAGCATCTGTTATTATTAGAGTTCTTGATTATAGCCATTCTAACTGGGGTAAGGTGGTATCTCAATGTGGTTTTGATTTGCATTTCTTTTATGGCTAGAGAGGTTGAGCATTTCTTCATATGTCTATTGGTCATTCTTACTTCCTCTTCAGAGAAGTTTCTTTTTAAGTCTTTAGCCCACTTATTTATTGGGCAGTTGTTTCTTTGAGGATTTGTTATTGGGGGATTTATTTTTTTGAGTTTCAGGTACGAGACCCTTGTCCATTGTGAAGATCTTTTCCCAATCTGTGGGCTTTTTATTGATCTTGCTAGCTATGTCCTTTGCCAGGTAGAAGCTCTGCAGCTTCATGCAATCCCATTTGTCCAACCTTTCTTTGATTTGTTGTGTTTCTGGGACTCTATTAAGAAAACTTCCACCTGTGCCCAGGAGACCTAGGGTTTCTCCTATTCCATCCTGTAATGCTTTCAGAGTGTTGGCTTTGACTCCAAGGTGTATGATCTATTTGGAGTTGATTCTGATGGAGGATGATATATAAGGATCTAGTGTTAGTTTTCTACAACTGATTAACCAATTTTGTCAGCACCATTTACTAAAGAGGCTGTCTTTCTTCCATTCTATTTTTTAACTCCTTTATTGAAGATTAGGTGGTTATAGGTCTGAGGGTTCATTTATGGGTTTTCAATTCTATTCCATTGGTCCTGAAATCTGTTCTTGTGACAGTACCAAGATATTTTGATTGCTATGGCTTTGTAGTAGAGTTTGAAATTTGGTATTGATATTCCTCCAACATTGTTCTTTCTGTTAAGGTTCATTTTTGCTATATGGGGTTTTTAATTGTCCAATGTGAATTTTGGATTGCCTCTTCTATTTCCTTGAAGAATGAGGTTGGAATATTGATAGGTAATCGTATTGAATTTGTAGATAGCCTTGGGAAGTACTGCCATTTTCACGATGTTGATCCTTCCAATCCAGGCGCATGGGATGTTTGTCCACTTTCTAAGTTCTGTTTTGATTTCCCTTTTCAGGTTTTTAAAGTTTTCATCATAGAAGTCCTTCACTTGTTTGTTTAATTCCTAGGTATTTTATTTTTTGTGGGGCTATTACAAATGGAGTTGTTTTCCTGATTTCAGCCACGCTTTTCTCATTGTTGGCATACAGAAAAGCCATGGATTTTTTTGTGTGTGTGTGACAATACTGTACAGAGGAGTTACAATTACATGGGCAAGATAATGAGGACATTTCTTATCAGGCATTGTTGCCTCCTCCATTGTTTCCCATTTCTATCACTTCCTTTCCCCCTCCCCTACCCCGCATTACCTCCCCACACCCCAAAGGCATGGATTTTTGAGTGTTAGTTTTATACCCTGCCACTTTGCCAAAGTTTCGAATCAGGTCAAGTAGTTTGGGATTGGAGTCCATCAGATTTTTTAAAAACAAGATCATGTCATCTGCAAAGAGGAAGAGTTTTACCTCATCTTTCCCTATTTGGATGCACTTTATGTTTGCATCTTGTCTTATTGCTGTAGCTAGGCATTCTAATACTAAATGGAAGAGAAGTGGAGACAGTGAGCATTCTTGTCTCCTTCCTGAGTTTAGAGGAAATGGCTTTAGTTTTTCACCCTTCAGTATAATGCTGGCTATAGGTTTGTCATATACAGCCTTTATGGTATTGAGGAATGTTTTCTGGATTCCTAATTTTTCCAGAGCCTTCATCATAAAGGAGTGTTGAATCTTGTCAAATGCTTTTTCTGCATCTATTGAGATAATCAAGTGGTTCTTATTCTTGCTCTTGTTGATGTAATGAATTATCTTAATTGATTTGTGTATATTGACCAGCTTTGCATCCCTGAAATAAATCCTGTTTGATCGTGGTGTATGATTTTTTGGATGAATTGTTGAAGTTGATTGGCCAAAATTTTGTTGAGTTTTGCATCGACGTTCATCAAAGAAATGGGTCTATAGTTCTCTTTCTTTGATGAGTCCCTGACTGATTTTGGGATGAGGGTTATGATGGCTTCACAGAAAGAGTTTGGTAGTGATCTTTCTCTTTCAATTTCATTAAAGATTTGGAGAAGTATTGGTGTGAGTTCAGGATTGAAGGCCTTGAAGAACTCCACTGTAAATCCGTCTTGTCCTGGGAGGTCTCTTAGAGCTGTTTTTATTTTGATGCTTGATATGGGTCTGTTAACTTGGTTTAACTCATCTTGGTTTATTTTTGGCATGTCAATATTTGCTAGGAAATTGTCCATTTCTTCCAGGTTCTCAAACTTATTTGCATAAAGGTTTGAGAATTATTTGTTTATAATGTTCTGAATCTTGTTTTTTTCTGTGGTGATGTTTCCATTCTCATTTCTGACTTTGTTTTTTGGGGATGTGTTCTCTTCTTTTTCTGATAAGATTTGCTAAGGGTCTGTCAATTTTTTAAAATTTTTTCGAAGAACCAACTCTTCATTTTGTTGATTCCATTTATTTTGGGGGGGATTCTAATTCGTTTAATTCTGGTTTAATTTTAATTTTTTTTTCTTTACATCTATTGGGTTGGGGTTTACCTTGCTGCTCTTTTTCAAGGACATTCAGATGTCTCATTAAATTGTTGGTTTCAAATCTCTCCAATTTGTTGATGTAAGAACTCAGAGCTATAAACTTGCCTCTGAATACTGCCTTTGCTTTGTCCCAGAGGATCTGGTAATATGTGTGTTCATTTTTGTTGAATATCATGAAGATTTGAATTTCCTTTATAATCTCTTCCATGACCCACTGGTGATTCAACAGTGTGTTGTTCAGTCTCCATGTGTTACAGGATTTTCTTTGATGGCTTCCGTGTTGAGTTCTAATTTTATTCCCTTGTGGTCTGAACTAATGCAGGGCATAACTTCAATTTTTCTGAATTTGGACAAGTTTGCTTTGTGACCTAAAATATGATATTTTGGAAAATGTTCCATATGCTGCTGAGAAAAATGTATATTTTCATGCTGCTGGATGAAATATTTGGTAGATGTCTGCTAAATCTAGTTGATCTATGCAGTTATTTAAATCTGAGGTTTCTCGGGTGAGTTTTTGCTGAATTGATCTATCTAGTGGGGATAGTGATGTGTTTAAGTACCCAACAATTAATGTCTTTGGATCTATGTGAGATTTGAGGGAAAGTGATGCTTCTTGGATGAATTTGGGTGCTCTATTGTTTGGTGAATAGATA
Source organism: Dipodomys merriami (assembly GCF_024711535.1). NCBI lineage: Eukaryota > Metazoa > Chordata > Mammalia > Rodentia > Heteromyidae > Dipodomys > Dipodomys merriami. The sequence goes on from NW_027206179.1 coordinate 47,786,790, forward strand.
TTTAGAATTGTAAAATCCTCCTGAAAGAGAGATCCCTTAATTAGTATGTAGCGACCTTCTTTATCTCTTCTCACTAATTTTAATTTGAAGTCTATTTTATCTGATATTAGGATTGCAACTCCTGCCTGTTTAGGGGGACCATTTGCTTGGTAGATTTTATGCCACCCTTTCACTTTCAGAATATGTTTGTTTTTATGGGCAAAGTGTGACTCTTGAAAGCAGCAGACAGAAGGATCTTGCTTTTTAATCCAATCAGGTCACTTAATTGGAGAGTTAAGTCCATTAACGTTGAGAGTTAGAACTGAGAGGTGTTTGGTAATTCCTGCCATTGTTAACCACCTTTTTGTGAGTTCCAACAGCAGGGTTCTTTCTATGGTTCTTGGATTCTCAGTTTAGGTGCAGTTTCTTGTTCTTTATTCTGGTCTTGTTGTTTTTCTATGTGTAGGACATCTTTAAGTATCTTTTGTAGGGTTGTTTTGGTGGAGATATTTTGTTTCAGTTTTTCTTTGCTATGGAAGGTTTTTATTTGACCTTCTGTTAAGGAGAGTTTAGCTGGGTACAGTATTCTTGGTTGATAGTTGTTTGTCTTTAGGGGCTGGCATACATCATTCCAGGCTATTCTTTCTTTAATTGTCTCTGCTTAGAAATCTGATATTATTCTAATTGGTTTTCCTTTATAAGTGATTGATCTTTTCTCCTTTACAGCTTTAAGGATTTTTTCCTTGGTCTGAATTGATCCTGTGAAGATTATAATGTGACAGTGGGATGTCCTGTTCTGGTCTGGTCTATTTGGGGTTCTAAAAGCATCTTGTATCTGAATAGGCCTTTCTTTTTTCATGTTTGTAAAGTTCTCTGCTAGGCTCCTGTTAAATAAACTTCCTAGACTGTTATCTTCTGTCTCTAGGTGCTCCTCTACACTCATTATCCTCAGATGAGACCTTCTGATGGTGTCTTCCAAATGTTGAATAGATCGAATATTACTTGGATTTCTTAAGTATTGCTTGGATTTGTCTTAGATTGTTGTATGTTCTTTCTCTATAATATCTACGCTGTCTTCACTCCCAGAGATTCGATCTTCTGCATGTTCTAATCTACCCTCAAGATTTTCTACTTTGTTTTTTATTTCCTTTCCTTCTAATTGGTCAGCTTTGATGGCCTCAAATTCTTTGTTGGAGCTTTGTTTTAGATCTTGTATGAACTTCTTTACTTCCTTAATTTGGTGTTCAGTGTTTATTCTCAAATCACTTAGTTGATTAGTTATTGTTTTATTGGACACCCTTTCCTTCTGATGGGCTCCATTCAGCATTCCCTTTGTGGTTTCCCTGGATTCCTGCAGCTGTCTGTTTACGGATTCCATTAATGCCTTTATTGATCTTTGCATCCTGCTTACACAACTCCTGTATTTCTCTTTGACTGTTCTCAGCTGCTCACCCAATTATAGTATTTCTCTTTGTCTGTTCTCAGCCTGCTCACCCAATTACTGTATTTCTCTTTGACTATTCTCAGACTACTCACCCAATTCCTGTATTAATCTTTGAGTAGCATCCTATCACTCACGAAATTCCTGTAGTAATTTTTGGTTAACCTCAACATGTCTCACTCTTTATCATGCTCACACTGAGTCCTTTGCCAGTTTTCAATTTTTCATTCATCGTGTTTGCCAGTAATGTTTGTAGAACTTTTTGGAAACTCTCCACTGGATTATTCATTAACTGTCCTGTCACCAGACTATCCTGAGTGGGAGCTGAGATACCCAGACTTGTCATTTTTCTTGTGTTTCTCAGGCTTATTCTGCCCATTTGGTATTAAAGTAACACCAGTTTTGTGCTAGAACACTATATTAAGGCAAGTATCAACCAAAGTCCTGTAGTTACACATTCAAAATGGCTCCAAATACAATCTAGTTCAACAGATACAATCTATTAAACATCAAACAACTATGGATTAATGGGCTAAGAACATCCAAGAGGGATTCAGCAAACGAGAAATTATTAAGTTTAGGGAGAACCGTGGGGAAAAATAGGGCTAGAGGTATGTGGAGAGTTAAAAGGAGAATGAATTTAACTCAGAGAGGGAAATCTAATCTCAGAGAGGGAAATGCATAGGAGAGAATGATAGGAGAGATTTAAAAAAAAAGAAAAAAATGGAAAAACAAAAATTTAAATTTAAAAAATGAAACATTTATGAGGATTGGGTGGGGATCCAGGGAAGGATGGGAAAGGATTGGAAGGGGAAACAAAAGAGGAGGCTACAATGCTTGATAAGAAATGTATGCATTATCTTGCCCATGAAATTGTAACCCCTCTGTACAGTATTTTCACAATTTTAAAAAAGTGAAACAGTTAAAAATTATGTAAGTATAAAGAAATGATATTGAGAGAAGAAAAGGATAGAGTGAAAGGAGGGGAGAGATTAAAAAGGAAAAATGAAAAAATAATCAATAAAATTGGAATACCTGAAAGTTATATAGGTATAAAGAAATAATACTACTATTAAAGAAAGAAGTTAAGCCTAAGAGGTTGTGAGTTGATTAATAGTTTCTGGATTAAGTATGTATACAATGAAGGATAAGGTCTAATAATCAATGACACATATGTATCTGGGGATGAGCAGAACAGCAATTAAGTCACTCAAAAAATAAAGAAAGAGAAATTAAAAGAAAAAGCAAAAGAAAATAAAGGACCAAAAGGTCAAAAGAGATTAAAATAAAAAAGCACACACACACATATACACTCCTTAATAAAAATTATGAAAAAAAGAAAAAAAAGAAAACAATTAAAAATAATCATAATAAATAAGTAGAAAAAGAGTTCTTTGATTTTTTTTTGGGGGGGGGAGGGGAGATCGTGTATCTACCCTGTGTCTATGACCAGTCTCTTGGTGGAGTCTCTGGTCTGCTTGTGGTGTTTGGTGTTCCTGTGGCTTGATTTATTTCTTAAATTGGTTTCTTTGAGTAGGCAGACAGCTCTACCTTACACAGGACTTTGTGATCCTCCTCCCAGGTTAGTTCAGTGGGATGGAGATCTGCTTTGAGTATCTAGTTTAGAGTTACTGTGATGAGGCTAGGTTCTGGATAGGGTTGAGGCCTATCAGCAATCAGTAGCTTTTCCCTTAGCGGCTAGTTCCTGAGACACTCACAGAGCCCAGCCTGGAGCCATTCTCAGGGTTTATGTTTACTGAGTTTCAATTGTTTGTCTAGGCTGCAGTGGGGAGGGACAGCCTCTGGCTCTGTTTACCCAGTGAAGAAAGTCACTCCTCCAGGGGCGGAGCTACACTGCCTGGGTGGAGTGACTTCCCCTGGGTGGAGCTGAGCCTGGCAGGTCAGGTTAGGTTCCTGTGACTTGCTAATGGCTCCTATTGTTTCCTTCCAAAGCCTGGGTTGGAGCAAGCTGCTCTGGCAGGGCCTTTGTCAGTATCAAAGATGGAGATCTTCTCTGGTTGTGGGGAGAGGCTACCTTCCCACTGCTGCTCCTTGAGAAGGATTGGGGATATCTTGGTTCTATTCACACCATACTCTTGTTTCCGGGTCATTGCTGGTCTACGATCAGCAGGATGAAGATTTCTGCTTCTTGTCAGTTCTTGCTGGTAGTGAGTAGAATTTGCTTGCATGCCACATCTGGTGTCTTTGTCCTGGACTTTCTCTGTTGGTATGGTGGCCGTGGCCACCACCCTAGCCACTGCAACCACAGCTATCAGCAAGTGCTCAGATCTGGCTCCTTGACCAAGCTACCTGGATTTTCCCTTTCTGGCCAAACTCTCTATACTATTATGGCACACTTGGTGTGCCTAGGACTGTTCACTGAAATACTAAAACTGGTTTCTATGCAAGACCTTGTTTAGCCTCCAGGTTCTCATCCGCCATCTTCCTCCCATCTCCCAGATATGCAGCTTTGCAGGTGATCTAATAATTATTTATTCTACATTTTTCCAGTTGAAATGGGAACATAAGTGGTTTTTACATATGAGAGAAAGAAGGGAATTAGATAATATTTTTCATATCTGCTTTAGAGTATATATTTACTAGACATTTTCACACATTACATCATGAAACAATTTAATCTTCTCAACAGCTTTATGAGATCAATATTGTCATGACTTACAAAAAAGAAATACTGTTTCTCAGAAAGGTTAACTGCGATCCAAGGTTATACGTAAGTATGTTTAATTTTCCCAAGCATTATTTTCACCATGTATAAGGCTGACCTACATTTATTTACCAAATTTAATTGACCATGAGGCTTTTGTATTAGATTTTCCTCAAGAAAGTTAAGGTAATTTTTGCCAAACGTGTGCTTTGGGATTTTGTACAATTTCAATACGTTTCTGAACTTTCAAATTAATTAGCCAAAGGACAAATCTAAACATTTCTATTCATCAATTATTTACAATGTGTGCAGTTGCTATTTTATTAAGCTAGAATACAAATGAAGATTAATGAAGTGGTCTAGTTTAGTAGTAGCAAATAATGGTATGTTACTGGAATTCCTTAATCATTACTAAACCTGATCAGCTTACTGTAACAAACAATGCTCTATTTTCCTAATCCAATAATCATTACTTCTGATTAAAAACAACCTTATACGTTTTACTAAATACTTAAAAACTGTCTCAATAGTAAATTATTTTTATGTGAAGCCATTGCTGACATGAGCCTTTTATGTGATTAAGTATATTATTTTCAATAAATATCAACAACCTTCAGGTGTTTAAAAATATAGTTTATTTACAAAGAGTACCTAAGATAACATTACATAAAGACAAATTCAGCAGTCAGATTTCCTACCATTCTTTTACAGATATGAAGTGATGATTCTGTATATATATATATATATATATATATATATATATATATATGCACACATATTTTTTATTTCAAAGGTACTGTACAGAGGGGTTACTGTTACTTGAGTAAGGTAATGAATACATTTTCTATCGATCATTGTTACCCCCTCTTTTGATTTTCCACTACCATTGTTTCCCTCCCAACCTCCTGAAGTCCTCCCTTCCCCAACTTGGGGAGTGTTTTGTATATCTCATTTGCACATCTCATTGTTTCAATGGGTCAACCTGTATCTTTGTTTCAGCATTTTGTTATTTCCCTTCCCCTCCGTCAAATGGAAAATATATATATATAAAAGATGCAGGGCACCAGAATCAAATACAGTGAAAACAGGGGTTATACCATGGGGAAAGAACATACAAAAGAAACAAAAAAAAATCACATAGTACATTAAAAAATACAGCTACAAAGATAAAACCTCTTGTGTCCTTCTCTTGGGGATCATTTCACTTGGCATCATCTTATATGTTCATATGTACATAGTTTTTGACCGTTGCTGCTTGTCTAGACATATACTAGTTATTGCAAACAAAAGAAACCATTGGACATACGTTTCTTTTGGTCTGGCCTACTTCATTGAATATAATTTTTTCCAAGTCTTTCCTTTTCTTAACAAATTGGGCAATGTCATTCTTTCTGATGGAAACATAGAATTCCATTTGTGTGTGTGTGTGTGTGTGTGTTTATGCCACATTTTCTTGATGCATTCATCTACTGAGGAGCATATGGCTTGGTTCCATATCTTACCTAAGGGAATAATGCTGCAATAAACTTAGTTGTACTGGTAGCTTTAGTATGGCCTTGTTTGTGTTCGTTTGGGTAAATGCCCAAATGTGGGATTGCTGGGTCATAGGGTAGCCCTATGTGTAGTCTTTTGAGGAACCTCCATACTGCCTTCCAAAGTAAGCCATGATTCTTTACAAAGAGTTTGTTTCAAAAGTCAATAAATCCAACTTTGTTCTATGATTTTACACAGAGTAGTAAAATTTCACTCTGCTATTCACATATTACTATTAACATTCTCTTCTATTCACACAATATTAACATTGTCAGTTTAAATTTGTACACAATGAAAAATACCATAACCAACTACTCCTACTGCATCAGTTTGTTACCGACCAGTTCATCTTTCTTAGTCTGTTTTTACTGTTGTGCCCCTGAATGAATCATAACTCAAGCAACAATTTAGTAAACTGTCTATGAATTAATGTTGTCTCTGTGAGATGTCTTCATCAATAGAATTCCTAGACATAATGCCAAGTTAGCTCAGACTAAGCTTTAAGGGAGCTTGGCATCCTACACTTTTGTGCTCTGAAAGAAATGTATGTGTTCTTGGTATTCTTTTTTTCTTTTTTTGTCAGTCATGGAACTTGAACTCTGGGCCTTGGTGCTGTCCCTGAGTTCTTCAGCTCAAGGCGAGTGCTTTTCCACTTGAGCTGTGGCTCCAGTTTTCTTTTGGTTAATTGGAGATAAGAGTTTCAGGAACTTTCCTGCCCAGGCTGGCTTCGAACCCTGATCCTTAGATCTCAGCCTCCTGAGTACCTGAAAGAGATTTGTCATTGGGCCAATCACTGGTAACATTGTAGTTCCTTAGGCAGGAAGACAGAAGGATGAAGAAAATACAGGTCTTAAACATTGGGATCATTTGTTTGGGAAATTCTAGTTCTGGTAATTTGTTTGTTGTGGGACAGAAACAAAGTTATTAGAGAAGAGTTGAATTTGTGTATTGAATCATTTGAAGTTTTGCTAAAATAAATATCTTGTTACTTGACATTCATGCTAAAAGACATTGCTTTTGGCTGCAATTGCTAGTCTACCCAATGTACCTATTATATGATGGTGAACCAGAGTGCCCTAAGCTGATATTTAAATGATATTCTTACTTATTTATTTATATCATCAATATATATTGTGTGAATGCAATGACCCATACATTCATTAAAACATGTTCTATTTTCCATGAGAGATTTGCATGGAAAATAGTATTTTGATCTGTCCTTTTATCCATAAAGTCATCTACACATGACCCACGACAATTTGACTAGTGATTGTCACTATTTTCTTCAACAGCATCTTCAAGTCAAAGGCATATTTTTGACGAATCACTACACATTTTTAAGATATAATGTACTATATTTAAGTAGGTGTAACTGATTCAACAAATCAGTTCATAAGTGAGATGAATTTCAGATGCTCTTTTATCATTCCCTCTATCCCTCCCAAACCAACCTTTCCACTCAATTTTCTAAATTTCATAGTATATGCATTGTATATTTTGACTACATTCTGCCCATCCTCTTTTGCTTCATTTGTCTACACTTCACTCCTTGATCTTTCCTATTACCTTTAATGAAGTTTTAATTTTTGCCTACAGACATTATGTAATGTATTAATTAAAAATATACTGTGCCCCCCCAGTTCTCTCATCGATGAGAAAAATATCAAGAAAAAGTATTTCTGTCCTATGCCATGCATTCTCAGTGATGAATGAAGCAGTGAATTGTTAAGGGCTTTTCTTTCCAGTAGAAAGGCATATCTAATACAAGGTGACAAGTTGTCATTATGTCATTATTTCATTGTAAACTAAAATATATGCTAATTCAGACTCTTGAAAATAATTGCTCTTGCAAATTATCTGCTGTTCTTTTGAAGAGTCAGGAATACAACTTGCACTTTCCCATAACCTCATTTGTTGTATTATTTTTCTAAATGCTGTGTTCTATTGTAGGTGGCATAGGCGCTTTACAGAAATTACAATCATCTCTTATTTGACATTTGTAAATCATGTATAAAATTATTATTATTAGTAGTAGAAGTAGTAGTAGTAGTAGTAGTAGTACTATTTTGCTGGTACTGGGGCTTGAACTCAGGTCCTGGGTTCTGTCCCTGAGCCTCTCTGTGTTCAAGTCTAGCAATCAACCACCTGAGCCAGGAACCACTTCTGTCTTTTACTGAGTAGGTTATTGGAGATGAAAGTCTCGTCCAACTTTCCTGCCTAGGCTCATTTTGAACCATGATCCTCAGATCTCAGCCTTCTGAGTAGCTAGGATTACAAGAATTAAACACCAGCATCTGGCTTGCTTCTTATTTTATCACTTTATTGCTGTGACAACAAAATGGTCTTACACTATAGGGTGGATAAGAGATTATAGTTTTTAAACCACCACATTATACTAAATGAATAAATGTGAAATAATAATAATATCTGACAGACATACAGAAAATAAAACATTAGAAAATAAAATTTAAATGTGAAGCAATATATCCACTTGGTGTACTTGTATCTAACATTACATTAAATTATTTTACAGATATATTCTTCTATGGCTTATTGCAAATTTAAAACTTTAATAAAGATAATACCAAATGTAAATTAAAAGCCACAAGCCACAATAAGCATATTAGACTGATAAAAATTACTAAGTTGGTCACCAGTAGCTCACAAACAAAATCCTAGCTATGCTGGAAGCTGAGATCTGGAAGATAGCTTTTTTTTTTCTTTTTCTTTCTTTTTCTTTTTCTTTTTTTTTTTTTTTTGTCAGTTATGGGAATTGAACTCTGGGCCTGGGTGCTATCCTCCCTCAGCTCTTCAGCTCAAGGCAAGCATTCTACAACTTGTGCCACAGTGCCACTTCCAGTTTTCTAGTGGTAAATTGGAGATGAGAGTTTCACAGTTGTTCCTGCCTGGACTGGCTTTGAACTGTGATCCTCAGATCTCAGCCTCCTGAGTAGCTAGGAGTACAGATGTGAGCCACCAATGTCTGGATAAGGATGGCATTTTGAGGTCATCTTTGTCAAACAAATTAACTAGACTACATCTCCAAAATAAATACATATAATAGGGTGGAAGATATGGCATCTTTATGATAATACAACAATCTTTCACATATGTAGCTTAAGTGCAATAACTTAACTTTCTGTACCCAAGGCCTCTCATCTGAAAGATCACAATATTAATGGCATGAATCCAACATGTGAATGGCATGAATTAACATGTGAAGATTTTAGGGGAGTAGCTGATTCATTTCATCCCAACTGCTATAGAAATGATAGCAATTACAAGCATTATGATTTATGTTTAAATATCATATTTATCAATGTGCATCTGATGACTTATGGAAGAATAAAATGAAAATTTTCACATCATAAGTTTTTCAAGCTAATCTGATCAGAATATATAACATGTTGGGAAATAAATTTATTTTGTCACTTTCTCCATCACTTGAAGAAAACCAAAAACATGAGAGAGAGAGAAAGAGTGATAGATAAACAGACGGACAGACATAGTACACATCCATAGTACCCTCCCTTGAAGATTTGTACATTTCTTTTTTGGGGGGAGGGGTAGGTCGTGGGGCCTGAACTCTGGGCCTGGGCGCTGTCCCTCAGCTCTTCAGCTCAAGGCTAGCACTCTACCACTTGAGCCACAGCGCCACTTCTGGCTTTTTTCTTTTTGCTTATGTGGTGCTGAGGAATCGAACCCAGGGCCTCATGTATGCAAGGCAAGCACGCTACCCCTGAGCCACCTTCCCAGCCCAGATTTGTATATTTCTAATCATTGAATTTTAAATTTCTTCTCATTTTGTAGAAAGGTTTTTTTTTTACTAAAAATTGGAGATGTGTTGATTAACAGATGCTTGAGTACATATATTCTTTACAGATATTTGAAAAACCTATTGTCTCACTTATTGAATAGATATTGGAAAAAATGTATTTTAGTTGGGTAGTTAAAACAACTCATAAATGTACTTTTCAGTAATTCATACCAAATGTTACATCAGGCATTAAAAATGTAGCAGACATAGTGGGTTAGCGATAGAGTGGAAGTGCTATAGCATTCTGCATGCAAGGTCCAGTTTGAGTCTTAAGACCAAAGTTCAAATCCTGGATCTTACCCTATCCATCTATCTATCTATCTATCTATCTATCTATCTATCTATCTATCTATCTATCTATCTATCTATCATCTATCTATTTATCTATCTATCCATGAGTCAATCTATAAATTGATCAATCTATCTCTCATATATCAATCTCAAAAATAAAGGTGAAATCTATTCTGAAACATGGGAACTTTGATCATAACTTGACTTCAGAAGCAAAATAACTGCTTATGTAATATCTATCATCACATCAGTGGTATTTATTATGGTATCCAGAAACATGGATGACAATGTGAAGTATAAATGTGCCTGAAAAGTGGTTGTATTATAGTAATTTCTAAATTTGAATTCTAAGATATTTCATCGAGGATAAGTTTAAGCGGAGTCCCTGAATAAATAAAGGGGAATGAAGATTATTAGGTCACCTCATTGAATCAGTGATTGAACATTACAATTATGGAAGTGGCAAGGCATTCTTGATTATGCACATCCTAGAGAGCACACCTAAAATGTGAAAACGTACATGATTATGAAGTCTGTAACATGATAAATGAACTTAAGATTCCAAGAATAGTGATTATCCTCAAAGACTGTGCAAGAACAGACACATTGCAGATGGGAAGATATTATTAAAATTTAACTGCCAGAGGGATGTGTATGAGAAATACATATGCAAGGGCAAAGAATCTAAAATTGCTCCCCAAATTATATGAGTTATATAACCAGATCTTGTACATACTGGTGAACCCAAATATGGCCTAATTTACAGAAAAGTTAAATTGACTTTTTTTAAGGTCAGCAGATTTTTTAAAAAAATTAATTTACTGTATTTTTACTGTAAAGGTGACATACAGAGAAATTACAATTACACAAGTTAGGTAATGAGTACATTTTCTTTTATTTTAATTTTATTTTCTTGTAAAGATGCTGTACAGAGAAGTTACAGTTAAATCAGTAAGATAATGAGTGCATTTCTTGTCAGACATTCTTACCCCTCCTTTGTTGTTCTCCCACTATCCCTTCCCTCCCCACTTCCCCACTCCTCCACCCCAAAGTTGTAAGGTTCATTTCCAACATAGTGTCTTGTGAGTATCCTCGTTGCAATGGGTCATATTGTGTCCTTGTGTTTCAGCATTTTGTTATTGCCCTTTCCCTCCCCAAATAGATAAATGTATATACAAGATGCAGGGTACCAAAATCAAATACAGTGACAAAAGGGGATATACCATAGGGAGAAGAACATACAAAAGAAACAACAAATCACATAGTATATTAAAAACAACAACAAAGAAAAACCTCTTGTGTCCATACACTTCCTTTTGTACAGTGTCTTTTGTTCCCTCATTCTCTCCCAGTCCTTTTGTATATAGTTCATTTTCATTTCATTGTGTAGTTCATTTTCATCAGTGTCCAGTGAGTTCCATTGCTGCAACTTTTCACTCTTTTTTCCCTTGAGTTCTGCACCCTCCACACACCCTTCCAAATATTTACAAGTGAATAAAAATGCATAAAGAAAACAGAATCATCAAAAATTTAAAAATTAAAAATCAATATAAGAAGAGTGGTCTCTTTAGCTGACTTTTTAAAGACCTACTATATCATAAACTATCAGAGCCTATTCATCACACTTTTATCTGTCTGTACTATGCTAATGCATATTAGAGTACAATTTGAGAACTTTTCAACTCAGATATCCCTACAATGTTTTATGTTGCAATTGTTTATTTAAATTTATTTTATTGTAAAGATGCTGTAGAAAGAGGTTAGAATTACATGAGTAAGGTAATGAGTGCATTTCTTGTCAAGCATTGTTAGCCCTCCTTTTTATTTCTCCTACTGTCCCTTTCCTCCCCTACCTCCCCATTCCCCTCCACAAAGTTGTAAAGTTCATTTCTAACATAGTGCCTTGTGAGTCTCATTGTTGCAATGGGTCATCATGTGTCCTTATTTCAGCATCTTGTTATTCCCCTTCCCCTCCCCAAATTATATGTGTATATACAAGATGCAGGGCACCAAAATCAAATACAGTGACAACAGGGATATATTATAGGGGAAAAACATGCAAAAGAAACAAAAAATCACATAGTACATTAAAAATAACAACATATGTCCATATCTTGGGGTTCATTTCACTTAGCCTAATTTTATATTGGTATATAAAATGAACACTGTACATGTCCATGGAGAATCACCATCTTGATAACACTTTTCAATACACAACCATTACAAGTTTACCTCCCCAAGAACAAAGAATGCTGCCATTGCAACAATGAGATGTATCAGTCGTTATGTGGAAAGACGAACTTTATAACTTTGGCCAGGAAGGTGGAGGGGGGAAGGGAGGGCGGGGATTGATGGGAAGGGATGGGAAGGGGAAACAAAGGAGGCAACAATGCTTGATAAGAAATGCACTCATTATCTTGCTCATGTAATTGTAACCCCTCTATATGGTATTTTCACACTTAAAAAAATTTTTCTTTCACTGAACACAAGGAAACATGAAACCAGCAAGTCCTTGTGCTTCGTGCTTCACCCATGATTTCTCATATTTTAAGCGAAAGAATGCTGACATGACTTTTCAACAGCCAACCTGAATCTTCTAATATTCCCTACTTGGTAAGGAAGAAGCAAAAGGTAGAACAAAAATCAACCTGGGACTATTTAAGATTTTGACCAAAGATATCTAGGTCATTTTATTCCAAGTCACTGCATAACTTATGTTGTTGGAGCATTTGTTTCCCACCACAGAATTTGTTTTCTAAAACCATCATGTCAGAAAATATTTCCCCTCATCTGTGCATTCACTGACGCTCAGGGATAAACTATATACACACTTACCAAACAAGCAGAATCGACTCTTCTGAGTTCACAGTATCTAATCAGGGCAAATCATTTTCTCACTTCAAAATAATCAAATATATCCAGACAGATCAATGAATGTTCTAACTTACGGTCAGCAATATAACTGTCATACAAGCCAATATATCATCTTGTACAGCAAAACAAGAGCAATTTGGAAACCAGATCACAATAAAAACATTATTATAATCAGTCAATAATAGTAAGGAAAGTGATTTTACATGACACCACACTAACAGATTCACTTATTGAGTTGCATGGCTGAAAAATATCACTCACAAGAATCATGACAGTTAAGATTTTGGCCAGAATTCTGTTTTCTCTGTATAATTCTGCTATTATCTATTTTTGTTCTAATGTAATTTTTTCTCTTGCTTTTCTCCTTTCTTCTATTCATTTTATTTGTTTTAAAAAAGAGATCAACTAAGGTCATTTATTTAATTCTTAGCAAATGTTATGCTTTAAAGTTTGCATTTTACTGGATGTATAAAGTGAGAGTAGCTTTACTTTGCTAAAATGTAGAAGAAAATAGGGGTATAAATGCCACATTATTTTCTGAACATAAGTAATCCATAGTAGGGAAGATAAATGTAAGTGTAATTGCCAGAAAAACACTTTAAAAAATTCACAGAAATACATTACCTTTACCATTTCACAGAAAAGGTAGTTTTTTTTTTTTTTTTTTACCCACTTCAGTAAGTGTAAGGATAACCAAATTTGGCTGAGTTTATTGAGATGAATGGTACTATAAACACAAGTTCAGCCTCTTCCATTTACTGACTATTTCATACTTATGCATAATTCCTAGCCTTTAGTTGTTTTCCATTTACATTTCTTTCTTGACAGTCCCTGTTTAATGGAGATTGTTAAGGAAGAAAAAAGAAATGAAACTACATGGGCTGGAAGGTGGCTCAGTGGTAGAGTGCTTGCCTTGCATGCCTGAGGCCCTAGTTTCGATTCCTCAGCACCACACAAGCAGAAAAAGCCGGAAGTGGAGCTATGGTTCAAGTGGTAGAGTGCTAGACTTGAGCTGAAGAGCTGAAGGACAGCACCCAGGACTAAAGAAATAAAAAAAGAAACTACTGGGAAAGATACAGTGAAAACAGAGTCAGTTAATTTTATGCTATCTTTACATGGTTTGGTTATTATAATTTTAATCTTCCCACGTTTGTTAGTCTCTATGGAAAACCTATTCCATGCAAAGTAGAATGATATATTTTAAAATCAAATTATAGTTGGGAAATCTTGCAATCAAAGTAAGATTGTTTGGAATGATCCTATCTTCTCTTTCTTCCTAGATACAGTAGGCTTACCTTCATCATTTGTCCATGTTAATCAACATTTGACTACAGTCTTTTATTCAGGTCTCCAAGCTTTGTGGAGCATTTAAACTTGTTCTCTAGCTTCAGGACTCCACTATTGAGCCATATTCTGAATTACCCCAGAATCTAATCACTTACCACGGATTCCAATTGTTCTTGCTGCAGGCTGCATAATTCAGCATGGGATTTTGATATTATCTAGAAAAGTTGGAAAATATGCTATTTTATACCCTTTAATTCTTTGGATCGGTTATGGATTGTACTTATAACTCAATGTCTATGAAAAACGTTTCATAGATATTGTCACCAACAAGATTACTTTAAACTAAAAAGCTGAGAAATTGCCAGTGAAAATATGAGTCATATTGTGTCTCACACCTGTAATCTTAGCTATTCTGGAGGCTGAGATCTGAGGATCATGGTTTTAAGCCAGCCCAGGCAGGAAAGTCCATGAGACTCTTATCTCCAATTAACTCTCAGAAAACCAAAAGTGGCACTGTGGCTCAAGTGGAAGAGTGCTGTCCTTGAACTGAAGGGCTCAGGGACAGAGCACAGGCCCAGAGTTCAAGTTCCATGACCTCTCCCCCACAAAAAATATATGAGTCAGAAAATATAATTTGTCACATTTTGTGGGTATGAAGATGGATCCTGGAGGGTGATCAATTCTACAAAATTATTTATTTGACTTCAAAAAGCAAACAGTGGAATTTTATTTATTTATTTTTTATTGTGAAAATACTGTACAGAGGGGTTACAATTACATGGGCAAGATAGTGAGTACATATCTTATCAAGCATTGTAGCCTCCTCCTTTGTTTCCCCTTACCATCCCTTCCCATCCTTTTAAATATTATCACACCATCAATACAGAAGTAGCACTACAGAAACAGCAGCAATGAAAACAGTGGTGAGCAATTCATTATGTCTACCATGATCTCACATTTCATGAATCAAAGTTAACTCTACCAAGCAGGAAGATAGGGAATCAGAAATGTCTATATGTGTTAACAACATATGTAATATGAAGTTAAAGGCACATTGTGTATTAATAAAATGGGGAATGGTTATGCAATTGACACAAATAGAAGCAAATACCATGGGCGAACTATAAATTTTAGTGAAAACTGAAAATTTGAAAGCCTTGAAGTTACATTTTTCATCCTGTTACTCAAGTTGGAATGATCAAAAAAAAAAAAAAAACAACAACAAAAAAAAAAACCCCACCACGTTCCATAACAGCCCTACTATTTATCACCACGAAAAGAGCTGACACTGTCCAGTTGGTGAAAACGTTAGGACAGGAAAAGAGTAATGGGTAAAATTAATGGAATTGTTTTCATCCTTAATACTTATACCCAGGGAATCAATTTTCCCATGCCAGGTTGTGTTGTGATGTATGAGCAACTCAGTGAAAGCAACAAAAGGTAAAGAAGTATTTTCTCCATTCCCCATATGAAATGAAAAGTTTGTTTCCTGCCCAGGCAACATTTTCAATTTCCAAAATCTATCAAGTTTTAAAAGAACCTTATCAATCTGTATTTTCCTGTGGATACTATTTTCAAACATAAATTTTAAAACACAGAATTAGAATACCAAGCTCACCTAAATATGAGTAAATACTGGCATTGTGAAATGAGTTGCTGAAATCACACCAGGTGTGCCAAGCATATTGATTCCTCTACAGAGAAATAGACATTTCTCTGCCACTAGTAAAAATAGTCTTTTTGTAATTTGCATGTGGAAAAAATTTGATTTAATAAGGATACTGAGATCCATAGACTTATTCACGATGCTACCCATCATCCTTTTAGGCAATGCAGGCCACATTAAGGGTGACATCTGAGCTTGTCACTCAGGTTTCTAGCTTCAGGTTATTTCTATATAACATATGTAATGAGAGAAAATACAATCAAGCCTATCCTCATAATCCATTTAAGTGTCTCCAGGAATTCTGAAACAAATTATTTTTAATATATTTTATTGTAAAGATACTGGACAGAGGGTTTACAGTTACATGAGTAAGGTAATGAGTGCATTTCCTATGGAGACATTCTAACTAAGATAGTAGTAAAATATGTATGGGTGGACAAATGAAATCTAAAGAATGAGGACCCTTCATTCTAAAATTAAAACAGTCATGTTCATTAAACAAAATTAGGTAACTTTTAATAACTTACCACATTAGAGAATTATATAATCATACATTATTTCAGAAGACTTTTATATTTAATGATTCCAATAAAAATAGTTTGCTATTGATAGGAGTTCCCACTCTATATTTCATCTTTTTTTGTTTATTTTATTTATTTATTTTTTTTAGTCGGTTATGGAGCTTGAACTCTGGGCCTGGATGCTGTCCCTCAGTTCTTCAGCTCAAGGCTAGAGCCCTACCACTTGAGCCACAGCACCTCTTCTAGTTTTCTGGTGTTTTTTTTTTTTTTTTTATTGGATATAAGAGTCTCACAGACTTTCCTGCGTGTGATGGCTTTGAACTGTGATCTTCAGATCTCATCCTCCTGAGTAGCTAAGATTACAGGCTTGAGCCACTGGCTCCCGGCTTATATTTCATCTTTATATGCCGATACTAGACATACCAGTAGAGGCATTAGTGGCTTATCAATCAACCTAATAAGCACGTACATTCTGTTGTATTTTTTCATTAATTTCCTTAAATGTATTAGCCTTGGTAACCTGAAATAGAGATCTGTTGTACACAACCAACAGTAGTCTGAGTGGACACATGCTTGCGGATACTTCTGGAATGTAGACAAGTTTGTTCAGTGTGCATTAGAAGTGTGTTTGTAGTGAGTGGTGAGGACGCACCCAGAGCTGAAGACCCCAGAGAAGCAAGATAGTGAGGAGGCAGATGCAGCAGAAGAAATCCAGACACCCACTTCATGTTGTTCTGCTTATGTCTAGTTATTCATTATTGTCGTTCACATAATCCAAGATTTTCCAACAGCATATGTGTGTATTTGTGCCTATAAGCACATATACACATCCCTAGAAACATTTTTTTGTTACTGGTAGAAGTTTGGTGAACATATAAAAATTGTGTAGGAAATAAACGAACAATTTATTGAAAAAGAAAAAGATCTTATCTATATAAAGAAATATTCAAAATTAACTAAAGGAGAACATAGAATGTTGAAACATGATGTAATTTTACTTACTAGATATACATACGTTGACAAATTTTTAGTATAAATTTGTATGTCTAGCCAGGTGGAAGGCCCTTGTCTTGGATATAGAATACCTTGCATTTCATTAGCAGGATTGGAATAAAACAAATAAGTGGCTTTAAAACCAACAAAACTTACAGCATCATCAATCATAAGATATACAAATATATTCTATTCAATCATAGGATATACAAATATATATTCTAAATGATATAAAATAATATTTAAGTAAAAATATTTATGGAAATGATAAAGCATTGGACAATAATTTTAATTTTACATCAGAACACTATCAAGATCGTGATTGATTAGGAACAAAATAAGGTTTATTCTATAATTTGCCTTCATTCACAGTTTTCTGTGTTCTTCAAGTCCCTGTATTAAGGGATGGATTCCTTTTTTCTTCCTGTTGGCTCTGAGATGTCTTGTAAAGTAAGTTGGCCCAGCAATGAGGATCAAAGGTCCATGCAGATGTATGGTGGGTTAAGCATAGGCCAAAGAGGGTTGGATTGCAGATTCTTCTTCTTTTTTTTCCCCTCAAACTCCTACATGTATCATGGAAATTCACCTGTGGGGCTAGTTTTTGAAGGATGAGACAGTGTGTAGCATAGATCTGGGAAGTTTATTTTTCCAAGCTTAAACAAATGTCAACACATTTCAGCAAATTATTTTAAGTCACCAACTAACTATTGTAGCTGAACAAAAGACATGTAACAGATCCCAACTTTTAAGACCCAGTAAGTCTCTGAGTGATTTATTTGTGATGCCATAGATATTTTGGTTACCTATAACCAAAATTGAGTCTCATATTTGCTATAGCAGGATTGCCAGTTTGGAAATTCTTGAGGCTTAATATATATATTAGTGTCTCCGACCTGTATTCAGCACAGCCTTAGATATGGGAGACTTTACAAAATTCTTTAGTTAATTCAACAAACAAATGGTGAGAAAAATGAAAGTATCAGAGACTTTAATTTGCAAAATTAAACCACATTTTAATTAAATGGGATCTGTGACTTTTTGTGAAATACAATTTTAACAAATTATAAATGAAAGAATTTATGGCAAAAACAGGAAATCTAATATTGATAAATATTCATAAAGCTTTGTATAATAACAGCATTGCATAGTTACTTAATTTAAAAAGTCTCAGTCTTTGATACCAGCATTATTCCAGGATCAACTTCAGATAAGGAAATAAAAGGAAAAGAAAACTATAGAGCATTAGCTTTGATGGATATAATACAAAAATCCTCAACAAAACACTAGCAAACGTATTGCTAAAGTTATCATTGATCATCATCAAGATGGGGTTATCTCTAGGAGGCAAAATGGATCAATATATGTGAATCAATGCACATGATTCATCTATCAACAGAATGACGGTAAAATCAGAATTATCTCAGGTGAAACAAATTATTTGGCAAAATTCAACATCTATGATTTAAAAAATAATTTATATATGCAAAGAATATACATCAACACCAAAAGACTGTGATAAGCCAATAGTTAATATTTATTTTGGTTCAGTAAAAACACTGTACAGAGAGGTGACAGTTACATGAGCAAGGTAATGAGTGCATTTCCTATTGAGCATTATTGCCTCCTCCTTTGTTTTCTCCCTACCATCCCTTCCCTCCCACTTCCACAACTACCCCATACCCCACACACCCCCTCCACCACCAAAGTTGTAAAGTTCATTTTCAACATAGTGCCTTGTACATCTTATTGTTACAATGGGACAACTTGTATCCCAATTTAAGCATTTTGATTTTTCCCTTCTCCTCCCCGGATTAGAGAAGATGCAGGGCGCATCAAATACAGTGAAACCAGGGGTTATACAGTGGGGAAGGAACATACAAAGAAACAAAAAAAAATCACGTTACATTATAGAAACATTAGCAACAATAGCAAGAAAGAAAAAAATATTTTTGTCCTTATCTTGGGGCTCATTTTGATTAACATCATCTTATATGGTCATATGTACATAGCTTTTTGACCTTTTCTACTTGTCCTACACATGTACTAGGTAATGCAAATAAGGGAAACCATGTGACCTGTGTTTCTTTGGGTTTGGCTTACTTCATTTCATATAATTTTTCCAAGTCTTTGTATTTCCTAACAAATGGGGCGATGTCAATGGAATTCTATTGATGGTTTAAAATTGTAAATTCTAGGTTCTGGAACAGGTCAAGATACCCACTCTCCCAAATTCTATTCAAACTGAAATTGGAATTCCATTACAGAACAACATGGAGAAAATAAGAGGCAAGAACTAACTAAATAGAAAAGCAAGAATAACATGTTTTTCTTGGCTAATGACATAATAGAAAAGTAATGTGCTAGCTGGGCTCCGGTGGCTCACGCCTGTAATCCTAGCTACTGAGGAGGCTGAGATCTGAAGACTACGGTTCAAAGCCAGCCCGGGCAAGAAAGTCCTTGAGACTCTTATCTCCAATAAACCACTAGAAAACCGGAAGAGGTGCAGTGGCTCAAGCGGTAGAGCGCTTGCTTTGAGCTGAAGAGCGCATGGACAGTGCCCAAGCCCAGAGTTCAGGACCCACGACCGACAAAAAACAACAACAACAAAAAACTAATATGATAACCCAAACTACCAAAACTAATAAATAATGATAACTTTGAAGGGTAATAAATCATGACACAAATATCAATACCTTTCTTTTTTTTTGGGGGGGAGGTCCGGTGGTGGGCCTGAACTCTGGGCCTGGGCGCTGTCCCTCAGCTCTTCAGCTCAAGGCTAGCGCTCTACCACTTGAGCCACAGCGCCACTTCCGGCTTCTTTCTTTTTGCTTATGTGGTGCTGAGGAATCGAACCCAGGGCCTCATGCATGCAAGGAAAGCGCTCTACCACTGAGCCACCTTCCCAGCCTCCATCAATACATTTCTATATGCACTGTTTCTGAAAGAGGCATAGCAGACTACCTGCTCTAGTTAGAATTTGGAATGTCTCTCAATGGCTCATCCACTAAAACTTGTTCTCAAGTGGCACTACATCGAAGGAGATGGAATCATCTGTAATTTTAGCAGTCTCGTGGGAGGACTATGCTATGGTGCAGACCTGAAGGGAATTTCAAACTCCTCTCTCTCTTTTGTTCTCTTGTGGTTGGGCCATTAGACTAACAGTTTAGCCGTGTATTGCTGCCATGCTGTGTTGACTTAATCCAAGCCTCATAGCCACAGGAACAATATTCATGGACTCCATATTGATGGACTGCAAGGAAAAATAAACTTTTAATTTTTCAAAGATGGTTTATCTTGGGTAATCAACAACAGAAAACTATTCTTATTTAAAGATGCTATCTGTCAAATTTTCTTTAAAAATAAACCAATGAGAAAGTGGTAGAAAAAAATAGGATACATTGTAGAGTAGTGCTTCTCAAATTCTGCCAATTCAGAATTTTGTTACAATGTAGACTTCTTTTTACGAGTTCTGTACTGGACTTTGAGTTCCTAGTTGTATAACAACATCATAGATAAAGACAATGGTAGTAGACTTTTGTTGTTTTTTGTTATGAGGTCAGAGATGGTATGCTTAGCATTGACTTGATTTGTGTACTGGGATATTCACATGTGAGGATTCCAGTGACTGTTACAGACAGACAGACACACGCGCCGGCACGCACACACACACACACACACACTGAAATTTCTAATAAAAATATTAAACTAGTATTTTAAACTCAGTTGAACAGGTATAATTGTTAATGTTCAAGGAAAAAGCTATTGAGATTTAATTAAGTTCAGGGGATCTTTATAAAGGAGGTGTATGTGGTTCAGCCTTTATGAGATTCAGATATATAAAAGAATTTGTAGAAGATTTCAGGAGACAAAACATATAGCATGATGCAAATAATAAACATGGAATGATTACCTAGAGAAAAATTTACTATATGCTATAATTGAAATATTACAATTTTCCAGGGGGGCAAGGGAATTTAAGAAATCTGAACAAATTGGTAGTGCCCAACAGAGAAACAAGATGAGTATTTAATGCACCACTAGATGGCGCCAAAGGCTTTTCTGAGTATCTTGTAGATCTCCCTCTTCCATTTCCCCCACCCACATGTACTTCCTCCCCAGGATGAAATCTGGAATAGAATTTGAAGATAAAATAGAAACTCCGTTTCTTAAGAAGTAGTTAAAATAATTAAAATTTGAACCTAGTTATTACCAAGACTGATTTAATCATAAGAGAACTCATGCATTTTAATCATAGATATTAAATGCATTTATTAGCTCACATTAAGTGATGGAAAAAAGTACGTATTCATCTTTGATAAGTTTATTCTTCTTTAAATATCTTAGGCAAACTGTAGTTAAAGTTTATTGGAAACACTAATAATATTACTAAAATGACTTTTGTGTTCTTATTTATTATAATAATCATAATAGTGAATACCTGTTCAAAACTGATACTTGACATTTAAAAAAACACTACATAATGAGCTTTTAATGTTATTTTAATATCTGCACATAGAGAAAATTTATAACATTCCAACCTTAGGTTGCTTACACTATGTTTTGACTATAGTGGAGTCAAACTATTTTTTTTAGGAGCCCAATTTTTCATGGTATATTGTTTGAACCTCTAAAGAGGAAGTTGACACTTCTATTCTGCAAGTGCTATTAATGAGATATGTGTGCAGATGGTCCCAAGCTTTCATTGGGAGCAGATACGTTTGAAAGCTATCTGTTGTGACTTAATATTAAAATGCAATGTGTAAATTGAATCACAGAAACATAAGGCAGCATATGAAGGCATGAGCATCGTTAAATGTTAAGAAACATACTAGCCAAATCATAACATCCTTCCTTAAAAATCATGGTTGCAAAGGAGGAGGCTGCAATGCTTGATAAGAAATGTACTCATTACCTTGCCCATGTAATTGTAACCCCTCTGTACAGTATGTTCATAATAAAAAAATAATTAATTTTTTTTAAATCATGGTTGTGCCAGGCCCTGGTGGCTCACGCCTGTAATCCTAGCAACTCAGAAGACCGGGATCTGAGGATCACAGTTCAAAGCCAGCCCAGAAAGGAAAGTTCATGAGACTCTCATCTCTAATAAACCATTCAGAAAACCAGAAGTGGTGCTGTGGCTCAAGTGGTAGAGAGCTTGCCTTGAGCTGAAGAGCTAAGGGACAGCACCCAGGCCCAGAGTTCAAGCCCCATGACGGACCAAAAAAAAAAAAAAACCGTGGTTGTGGTTCGCTAGTGATTTAACTTTTCATAATCAATGAATATATAAAATGAAGAGGAAGAATAACGTGGATTCATGAGTGAATTTATGGACAAATTTGATACAGTAATTGAGCTCAATTCCTCTATTATTATTTCCCTAAAAGAGTAGTTCTAATTATGATAATTAAGTAATACAGATATTTTATATATCTTACTTAGTTGCCTTACAGATATGAAAGTAATAATAGTATGCCTCCTCTCCCCATTCACATGTAGAAAAGACAAGTTTTTACAGAGTAGAAGTATTTGGATTCTAAATGTGATGAAAAGAAGGATGATAAAATACATGATTGAAATGTTAGAAATGAAATAATTGTTCTTCACAATGGATGGAGCATTGATTATCATCATGACATGGGGAACTAAAAACAGCTTTGTAAGCTGATGAAATGAATGATTTATGTGTTTATTTCCCCAAATTCATTAATTTTTTCATATTTACTGCACAATAAATCTTAGCACATTTGATTTCACAGCAGTAATTTTTAAAGTTCACCTAAGGACAACCCTGGCCAGGGTAAAATAATCAAACTGCCTAAAAGACTCAGATGCAAAGGCAAGTCATCTCTTGAATAGTATGGAGTGTTTAGCATCTATTATTTTATGAGTACTTAAAAGAGAAGGATGAAAATTCACTGGGGAATTAAACCCAGGCTAAGGTCTTTTTTGTTCCTGCTGTTTTGCCACTTAATCCACATGCTCCTAGTGAAAATGTTGAAATATTTTTTCTAGTCAGACTTTGGAGGGGCAAACGAATAGGAACATTTTAGAAACAGGGATTTCACTTTGCTCCTTTTGTTAAAAGTATATGCTATGACAGAAGAGCTATTTAGATCAGGTAGATACTGAGTTGTATTTGTCCTCAGATTATAAAATGATGCTCAGCTGAAAAAATGTCCAAATGTTCCAGGCATAAAAAATTGTGTGAATTACACGTATACTGTGGATACAATGTCTTGAAATCACATTTTTGTATTCTGTGACTTTTGATGACTCTAAATCGCTTTTGTGTTCTTACATAACAAAGGTGAATAATTACTACTTAGGAAAAAATACATAATTCCTATAAGAAATATAAAAATCCATTCGGAAAATATACAGGGAAAAAATTTCAACCTAATTGTATGCAGAAAAAAATGGAAAGGCCTATCTAAGAAAACAATGAAAGTAATGAACCACACAGTTAAAAAGAAGACATACAAAGAAATATTTAATAAATGTAATTGAAATATATATATATATAATTGAAATACAATAGTCATAGCAATGGGAGAAAGAAGTGAATTTGAAGATGAATAATAAAAAAGCATTCAATATTGAAAACAGAGTCAAAAAGAAAAAAATGGCAACAGACAATAGTACAGAAAATATTTGACATAATAATGTATACTAATTATTAAATTTTGAATGAATTTGGAAATTTGTACAGACAAAAAACAAAAAACACAAGACAATGAACCCCATTCAATCACCCATCATGTTCAAAATGTCAAAAGTCAAAAACAGCTAGCACACCAGGAAAAGAGAGAAAAATTACACATCCAAGGTACAGATAAAGGATGACTTTTAATTAGAAAACATGGAGGCCAGAACGGCAAAGAGCAGCATCTTCAAAGTACTAAAAGGAAAACCTATCAATCCAGAAATCTGTAGGTAATAAATATTTATTTTAAGAATGTGGGTATAGCGTGGATAATTTTATGTAAGAACATGTGAGGTATGCAGTCCTAGCAGATAAGAGCATAATAAATATTAAAGGAAATCCATCAGGCTAAAGATAAATGATACCTGGTGGGAATTTAGATATTCACAAAAGAAAGAATGAAGACCATAAATAATTGAACGTATCTGCTCATACTTGAAAGACCATCTTTAATTTTATTTCTTCTTAAACTGAATTGATAAAATGAAAACCCACTTAAAGCAAAGTATATATAATGCAGCATATATAATCCTTAGAGAGAAATTTATAGACTCAGATGCTAGCCTAAGAAAAAAGAAACATCTGAAATCAATAACCTAAAGTTCCTTCTTGGAAATCTGGAAGGAAAGGAACAGACTAATTGCAAATTTAAGAAAAAAGGTAGTAAAAGAAGAGAAGCCAGAATGAAATGGGAAACAAACATATAAACAATGTAAAAATAAAACAATAAAATCTTGTTAGTTCTTTTTGTAAAACCCAGAAACTGAACAATTCTTTAGCCAGTTTTGAATAAAGAAGGTCATGAAAATAGCAATATGAAAATCATCAGTGAGTGAACCCTTGAGACACACAAATGTTAACACAAAGACAGAGAGGTTGAAAAAGTCTAGGTGATTTTTGGCAGATATTTCAAAATTAAAGAAATACAAAATGCCAGTAAGCTCACAGTAAATGTAGGCAACATCATCCATTATCGGAAAAATAGAAAATTAAAGTCCAATTGGAGTGAAGGAAAATCTCTGGAGGGAAAAGAGCTCTCTGTTTACTTAATGAAGAGCAAGCCAACTTTAGGACAATCACATCATATAGAGTTAAGAATTAATTTACCAGGTAGCCTTTCAACTCAATTCTAATTTGTTATATAAGAGAAAAGGACACCAATATCAATGTTAATATGTCAATATCAATAGCATTGATCAGGGACAAGTAAGCCTAAACTACAAGCATGAGCACCAAAGCAAAATCCTAACAGTATGATAATGAAAGTTTGGACAAAACTCCCATGATCCATCAGTACAGTAACTATTATCACTGGGGATGAAAATTGAAAAGATCATGAGACTTGTTTTCTGGAGAATTTAAAAGTTGATTCCTTGACCAGCTATTTTTAGACAAGTAATTTGTTCTATAAAAAATACAGTAAATGAAACAGCCTGTAAAAGAAGTGTTATATAATGATCAACCTAAAATAATAAAATATATTCAGAACCATAATGTTGCTTTTTCTGCTTTAGGGAAGACAGAAAACTAACACAATATATAGATGGACACCAACTTTGGTTTGTACTTTAAAGCGTCTCCATGAGTAATTATTTGGAAATGGCATATTATGGGTTGCCAAATGTCTGCTCTTTAGACTTCTCTAATAAGCTACTTCCTGAAGAATATTCCATGATTGTTGCTTTGATTCAACTACAATTTGTGTCAGCTATTGTGGCTACTTACAGAAATTTACAAGTTGTATAAGGCTGCAACCATGTCATTTCTCCCCTAAGGACAGCACTATACACAGAAGTTATGCTCTTAGGGTTGGGATGTAGCTTAGTGGCAAAGCACTTGCCCAGCAAGCGCAACGTCCTGTGTTCGATCCCCAGCACCAAAAAAGAGAAGACAAAAAAAATCCAGTTAAAAAAAAAAAGAAGTTATGCTCTGAAAGAGAAAGCAAAGCTAGGGGGAAAAGTAGGTCCTATTCCTTTAAATTTGCTGTTACAGAAACCAATAGATGCACAGATCTGACATTCAGAGAAGATATTCTAATGCTTATTAAATAAAGTTTGAATGGTGAAAAATTTAAAAAAATCCAGTAAATGAAACTGAAAGAACTGTCTAAAATAATATGTTAATATAAGAAATCATTATTTTTCCTTTAAGATTATGGTCTACCCTAATATTAAGGCTACAAAATCCCTAAAAGGTAGCTTGAGAGACTATGTTGGAAATATCACCATTTATCATGCAAATAAAAAAACTGTATGCAAATTTGTAAGAAGTTTTGTTCAGAAAGAATAATAGACTATGCTATGCCATAGTATCAGAATGGAAGAACGCAGGTGAGGTACACAATTAATATTTATGACCAGTCTCATATTCCAGACACTCTAGTAAAGAGCTCTTGTACTAAATGGAAGCATTATTATCTTAATTTTATAGTTTCAAATATATGGAGATTTTTTTAAAGTACGTTTCTACTTTATTTTTTGATGATGCTTCAGGCTCAATAAAAGTGCTTCGAAATCCCAATCTCCCCACATCTATACACGAACACACTCAACCCTCCTCTCTCCTTTGAGAGGAAGTGCTCTGTAGAGAATCGTAATGATCTTCAAAAGGAAAGGAACTTCCAAAAACAAATTTCTCAATATCAATTTAGTTTTGCTCTGTCTTAACCTGAGCATTATGGTGCTTTTTTCATACAAGAGGTAATGTTTTATTCATCTTTGCTCATGTTTTCCAAAAGTAAATACTCATGAAGCTGTTTATCATGTCATATTCACACAGCTGTCAGCTGACTAAAGTAACAAAGCTAGCGTTTGAGACTCTGCCTACTTAAGCCGTCTTTTCCTGGAAAAATCAAAGATATTGTGCTTTTGTAGAGCCTTAGATATTCTTCAAATAAATCAACCATCCAAACTCAGAAGAGCAGAGATGAAAAAGAAATGTAAAAATAAGTTTGTATTATTGTAATAAAACTCTAACATTAATAATGAGAAAGATTAATGAGACTTTCACAATCAAGTCTTCAAAGGATATAACTTTTTGGCAGTGATTCATGTAAATTAAATTAAAGGAAAGCATAATGTGACTTTTGTTCATTAAAAATTTTACTGTCTGATTTTAAAAGTTCTTTAAATCATGTTGGCCAAAATAAATTTAGCATTAAAAGTATTTGCCCATCATATTTACACATAATTCAAAAGCAATTTTGAATATATTCATTTTTTTATTTCCTTAGGATATAAATATATGTGTGTTTTTCCTATACACAAGTTAAAAAGAATGGAAAAAAATTTTCAAAGCATGTCATTTTAAGTATCCAGAACTTCAAAAACATACTGTTTTTTCACTGAAAATATATATTTGATATCACATTCTTATTCTTTAATTTATTATTGAGAAGGACTTCTAGACAAGTATAATTTTTAAGTGGTTGTATATGATTGTAAAGAGTACAGTGAACATTGCACTATTGAAACAACTGGGAGTTTTCTGACTACTCAGCACCTAGTTAACTTGAGGAGACAGGAAGAAAAGCAAGTTCTTTGAAGTCTGAGAGACTGGACAATGAGTGAATGTGTGTAGTCCTTCATGGAATTTCAGAGACGCTTTTTGAGCCATCTGTCATTTGTACTTTCCCTGGCCCAGAAAAATGCAAATCTTCTTTAGCTAGCCTTTGGAAAGACACAACATTTTCCTTAATGCGTGTGTGTGTGTGTGTGTGTGTGTGTGTGTGTGTGTGTGTGTGTGTGTGTGTGTGTGTGTGTGTGTGTGTGTGTGTGTGTGTGTTCAAAAGCCCAGGTTATTTCTCACCTTTTCCATTGACTCTCATGACTGGAGCCAAGAATATTCCATACATAACTCTTTTCCACAATGAGAAATACTTTTATAGGGCTCATTCTGAAATCTAGAAAGCATATTAGCCAAAGTTGCAGATCTGAGAGGAGGCGAATTAAACACTTCTAGCCTTGCTTTTGCTTAATTATGTCTTGGCTCCAAAGTAAAATATATCCTCCAATATATTTTGACTTTCTGCATCTTCCAAAATTCTTCTTGATCTTTCAGTTTCTTTGACATGTTTTAGGCAAAGGAAGTAAGCAACAGAAGTTCTTTCTGACATGGTTCTCAGAACAACAGTAATTTCTTCCATAAACACGTAAGTCCTCTGATCTCAAAAGTACTTGCTCGACATTTCATTATGCTGATATACATGAAAGTCCTTGTGTGTTGCCGTTATAAATGTGGTTTGTGTATGGGGGGTGTAAATTACAGAGAGAAATTGGTTTCTTTCTTCTCCACTCTCAAATCTGTGTTTTAATATCTCTTGACTGAAGTTCTCAGAGTGAAACCTAAAGAACCTGGTTTTGGAAATCACTTCTTTTCTCTCCTCCCTCTCCCCGCTCTCTCCCTGTGTTTGTGCGTATGTTTGTGCATATGTGTGTATTTGTAATCTCCTGAGAAAAATCTCTAGAAAAGAATAGCAAAAACAAGACATATGTACCAGAGGTTACCTGCACAACTGGCATAGTGGATAGTGTTTAGCTATCAGAATGTAATTCCAAAAGATGTTAAGATTTGAATGTATTACATATATATATATATACAATATAATGTAATGATTATACTTATTTTTATTCCCTGCTCTCGATAATAGTATGAAGAACAGATTACTAGTATTAACTCATTAGTTTTGAAAAGTAGTGCCATAATATAAAGCAATGGTAAGAGCTACATAATTGTTTAATTAGAAAAACTTTTGGAAAACTTTCCACATCTTTTCATGATTAAAGCAAATATTCTAGCATACTGAAATCATATCTGACAAGCCAATGGCTAATATCATATGAGTGGGACAAAACTGAAGGCATTTCTCCTAATATCAGGAATATGAAAAGGGTATTCACAGTGACTGATTTTATTTGATAGAATACTTGGAATGTTAGCCCTCACTGCCAAGCAAGATGAACAAATAAAAGCAGTACAAATAGTGGGAGGGGGGAAATCTTCAAATTATCTTTGTATGACCACCAGATTATCTTATTCTTAGAAAATACTAAAGATTTTACCTAAGACTTTTAGATCTGATAAATTCAGTTGAAGAATAAAATCAATATATAAAAACCTCCACAAACTAGAAGCTTTTTGATGTACAATGAATTCAATTAAAAAAATCAGAAAAGCAATTCTGATCACAACATCCTCCTCAAACAACAAAATATATAGGAATAACTATAATCATGGGATAAAGAGTAATGAAAATTATAAAACACTTAATGCAATTAAAAAAGACAACAAAAGATGAAAGAACAATGCATATACATGCTTGACATGAGTAAGATGAGCAAGCATGCTAAGTGAGAGCACACAGGGGAAACTGAATTCAATACCTAGCATTAAGCCTTCTCCCCATCAAAAACTAAAAATAGCAATACTGGAAGAATCACAATACCTGATTTCAGAATATACTTCAGAGCTATAGTAACAAAATCTAGCTTGCTATTTTTAAAACTCATGAATATACAAATGGGCTATGTAGAAGATTGAAAATAGACTTTTCACTCCTAGCTTGAATAACAAGTCATCTGAAAAGAATGAAAACTGAATCTAACACCTGCAACTTTTAAACCTCTACAGAAAAAATGTAGGAGAAACAACTTGAAAGAAATAACTTCTTGATACAAAGGACAAAGGGTGTACCAATGCAACAGCAATGCTCACAAAACAATATGTTGGAAACGAACTATACATATCTACAACTGGGAAGGGATTGGGGAAGGAATGTGGGAGAAAAATGAGGGAGGAGGTTATCAAGTTCGACAAGGATTGTACTCACTACCTTTTGAATGTAACTATGTCATGGGACTGAAGATCATCTTGTTATATGAAATAAACAAGCCTCAATGAAAGGCATTACATTTTAATTTTTTTCATTTAAGAAGCCTACGAATTAAAGAAACAAAAGTCGTAAGGTCAGATCACTCTGCTTATAGAATCCACTGAGGCCCGGAGTACATCTTACAGGCTTCCTCTTAGAGAAGAGGTTTTATTTCAGGTTTAAAATTCTTTGGAACTTAACTAGGAATTTAAGAAAAAGAAACTGGATAAAACAGAAAACTAAAATATGAAAACTAGACAAAAGGCAGATGAATTAGGAAGATACTTGGAGAGGCACGCAAAATCTAAGTGTTCCAGATATTCATAGGTATAATATTATTTTGATAGTAAAAGACCAAAATGAAAAAATGGTTATGGCAATATGATACACACTTCTCATTTACTTTATTCATTGAATCTTCATGGTGTTAACAACAGGTCCTCATTCAAATTTTTGTTTTTACCCATTGTAGAGCTTGAATTCTGGGCCTGGGTGCTGTTCCTGAGCATCTTTGTGCTCAAGGCTAGCACACTACCACTTGAGCCACAGTAACACTTGTGGTTTTCTAGTGGTTAGTTGGAGATGAGAGTCTCACGGGGACTTTTCTGCCCAGACTGGCTTCAAATTGTCATCCTCAGATCTCAGCTTCCTAAATAGCTAGGATTACTGGCATGAGACACAGGCACCTGGCTTTCATTCAAATTTTTAATGAGTAGAAGTTTAGAAAGATTAGTGCTAGTTCACAATTCTGTGATGAAATGTCATTCCTGGAAATTTTTATTATTCTGATGATAATCATGGTAGCTTTCCTGTATTGTTATCCTTCTGTTCGTATGGTCTCATTTCATGGCAACTTACACGCAGGATTTGGAAAAAATGAGGAATGGATGGGGAGATTTCTTAGCCTCGATTTGTGGTCATTATGGATTTGATCACACCAATCTGCCTCCTAAATTTCTTCAGTTGTGATTTATAAAATGGTTAATAAATTCAACACTACTAGTCCTTGCAGTGCATGGTGACTTTCCTCGCTTTGGAAATGGGATAAGGACATGCAGATCTCTCTGGTTTTCACTCAGAAATAACAAAGCAATCTGTTAACTGGTTTTGTTTTTTGTTTTTGTTTTTTCAAAGAATTTTACATCTTTCTGTAACAGAGCTGTGGAATCATAAAATGAACTTTAAACCTAAATTAAGGTTGGACAAAATGCCATGATAAAGGTCAGTTTCAAGTGCAAAGTAAAGTAAATGCAATGTAATGAATTGGAAAAATTCATTATCTCAAACACACGTGACATACACTGCTGCCCAGATGAACTTGAAATGGGTAACTGTCCGGTGACTTGCAGTATGTTTTCCCTAATACAAAGAAATGTACTCATTGCCATACTCATGAATGCAACCCCTCTGTACAGCATCTTTAGAATAAAATAAAAATAAATTAAATGAATGATGCATAATAACTATAAAATGTGAGCTAATTATTCTATTATGCTCTACCACTTAAATCGGATTACCAAAGATCATTCTAGGTCACACATTCATAATGATAGGTAACTAATTCCAGAGGGACTTGGAGAAAAACAACATATATTTAGGTAGCATACCTAAAGATGTTAGGATAATGCAGTAGGGTAGAGAAAATACACTATCTATAAATTATTTCTATGTTTTTTTCCCCAGATTAACTTGGTTACTAAATAGAAACATAATGCTTAGGTACCATCTCTTGCAGTCAATAATTATCATCAGTCAATAATTATTGCCAGGTAAAGCAAGGAGATATGAGGTGATTTATTCATTTCTATTTTTTTGTTTTGTGATACTTTCTCCCTAATAGTGACAATTTTAAGATATTATTTAATTATCTAAACCCTTGAAATCATCTCTAAAGTAACAATAAAAGAAAATTCACAACATAGATATCTTCTAAAATTTATGGCTTAAATAATATTGTGGTCCATTTTTCTGAAAGGATAGAAATTATAGCATAATTAAATTTTAGGGAAAATGTTGAGAATTGGCCACAGATATAATTTGTAAATTAAGTTATGGATGAAGAAGGTAAGTGTGGATGATATTTTTAATTGTGAAGATACCATAAAGAAAGGTTACAATTACATGTGCAAGGTAATGAGTACATTTCTTATCAAGCATTGTTGTCTCCTTTGTTTCCCCTTACCATCCCTGACCCTCTCCCACACATCCCCTCCCACCCCATGCCAAAGTTGTAAAGTTGTTTTTCAACATAACGTCTTGTTCGTCTCATTGTTGCAATGTGTTCAACTCTGTCCCTATTTAAACAATTTGTTTTCTCCCTTCCCCTCGCCAAATTATACCAACATCAAATACAGTGAAAACAGGGGTTATACCATGGGGGAGGGACATACAAAGCAACAAAGAAATATTTATAAATATGTTAGAAACAATAGCAAGAAAGAAAAAACTTTGGAGTCCTTATCTTGGGGTTCATTTCACCTAACATCAAATTATCTGACCGTTTCTGCTTGTCTCAGACATATACTAATTATTGAAAATAAGGAAAACCATGGGACCTATGTTTCTTTGCGCTTGGCTTACTTCATGTAATATAACTTTTTCCAAATCTTTCCATTTCCTAACAAATAGGGCAATGTCATTCTTTCTGATGGAGGCATAGATTTCCATTGTGTATATATACCACATTTTCTTGATCCATTCATCTACCGAGGGGCATCTGGGTTGGTTCCATATCTTAACTATGGTAAATAATACTGCAATAAACATAGCTGTGCTGGTAGCTTTCATATGGCCTTCTTGTGATCATTTGGGTAAATGTTCGAAAGTGGGATTGCTGAGTCATCGGAGAGCTCTATGTGGAGATTTTTGAGGAACCTCTATACTGCTTTCCAAAGTGGTTGAACAAGTTTACACTCCCACCAACAATGCACTAAGGTGCCCTTCTGTCCACATCCCCTCCAGCATCTGTTGTTATTAGAGTTCTTGATTATAGCCATTCTAACTGGAGTGAAGTGGTATCTCAATATTGTTTTGATTTGCATTTCTTTTATGTCTAGAGAGGTTGAGCATTTCCTCATGTGTCTATTGGCCATCTTTCTTTCCTCTTCAGAGAAGTTTCTTTTTAAGTCTTTAGCCCACTTATTTATTGGGCAGTTGTTTCTTTGAGGATTTGTTGTTGGGGGATTTAATTTTTTGAGTTCCAGGTATATTTTAGATATGAGACCGTTGTCTGTTGTATGGCTAGTGAAGATCTTCTCCCAATCTGTGGGCTTTCTATGATCTTGCTAACTATGTCCTTTGCCATTCAGAAGCTCTGTAATTTCATGCAATCCCATTTATTCAACCTTTCTTTGATTTGTTGTGTTTCAATGTCTCTATTAAGAAAATTTTGGCCTGTGTCAAGGAGACTTAGGGTTTCTCCTATTCTGTCCTGGAATGTTTTTTATGTGTCTGCTTTGACTCTGTGGTCTTTGTTCCCTTTGGAGTTGATTCTGGTGCAGGGTGATATATAAGAATATAGTTTAGTTTTCTACATGCGATTAACCAATTTTTCCAGCACCATTTACTGAAGAGGCTGTCTTTCTTCCATTCTATTTTTTAGCTCCCTTATTGAATATTAGATGGCTATAAGTCTGTGGGTTCAGTTCTTGGTTTTCAATTCTATTACACTGGTCTTGATATCTGTTCTTGTGCTAGTACCAAGATATTTTGATTACTATGGCTTTGTAGTAGAGTTTGAAATTTGGTATTGATATTCCTCCAGCACTGTTCTTTCTGTTAAGAATCAATTTTGCTATATGGGGTCTTTTATTGTTCCATATGAATTTTTGGATTGCCTCTTCTATTTCCTTGAAGAATGAGGTTGGAATATTGATAGGCATCGCATTGAATTTGTAGCTAGCCTTGGGAAGTATTGCCATTTTCATGATGTTGGTCCTTCCAGTCCAGGAGCATGGGAGGTTTTTCCACTTTCTAAGTTCTGTTTTGTTTTCCTTTTTCAGGTTTTTACAGTTTTCATCATAGAGGTCCTTTACTTCTTTGGTTAATTCCAAGGTATTTTATTTTTTGTGGGGCTGTTATGAAAGAAGTTTCTTTCCTGATTTCAGTCATGCTTTTCTCATTGTTGGCATATAGAAAAGCCATTGATTTCTGAGGTTTAATTTTTACCCTGCTACTTTGCCAAAGTTTTGATTCAGGTTGACTCATTTGGGAGTGGAGTCTGTGGGATTCTTTAAATACAAGATCATGTCATCTGCAAAGAGGGAGAGTTTTACTTCATCTTTCTCTACTTGGATCCCTGTTATGTCTGCATCTTGTCTTATTGCTATAGCTAGGCATTCTAATACTAAATTGAAGAGAAGTGGAGAAAGCAGACATCCTTGTCTCATTCCTGATTTAAGAGGAAATGGCTTTAGTTTTCATCATTAAGTATAATGCTTGCTGTAGGTTTGTCGTATACAGCCTTTATTGTATTGAGGAATATTCCATGGATTCCTAGTTTTTCCAGGCCTTCATCATAAAGGGGTGTTGGATCTTGTCAAATGCTTTTTCTGCATCTATTGAGATAATCATTTGGTTCTTATCCTTGCTCTTGTTGATGTGATGAATTATATTAATTGATTTTTATATGTTGAACCACCTTTGCATCCCTGAAATGAAACCTGTTTGATCATGGTGCATGATTTTTTGGATGAATTGTTGAAGTTGATTGGCCAAAATTTTGTTGGGAACTTTTGCATCAATGTTCATCAAAGAAATGGGTGTATAATCCTCTTTTTTGATGAGTCCCTGCCTGGTTTTGGGGTGAGGGGTATGGTGGCTTCATAGAATGAGTTCAGTAGGGAACTTTCTCTTTCAATTTCATTGAGGAGTTGGAGGATTATTGGTGTGAGTTCTGCTTTGAAGGCCTTGTGGAATTTGACTGCAAATCCATCTGGTCCTGGGCTTTTCCTAGATGGGAGGTCTCTTACTGCTGTTTGTATTTCAATACTTGATATGGGCCTGTTAAGATGGCTTAACTCATCTTGGTTTATTTTTGGCAGTTCGATATTTGCTAAGAAAAGGTCCATTTCTGCCATGTTTTCAAACTTATTAGCATAAAGGTTTGAGAAGTATTCCCTTATAATATTCTGATTCTCATTTTTTTCTGTGGTGATGTTTCCATTCTCATTTCTAAGTTTATTTATTTGGTTGTGTTTTCTTTTTATTCTGATAAGATTTGCTAAGGGTCTGCCAATTTTGTTATTTTTTCGAAGAACCAACTCTGTTTTGTTGATTCTATGTTTTATTTGGATTCTAATTTATTTAATTCTGATTTAATTTTAAATATTTCTTTCCATCTTCTAGGTTGGGGTTTATCTAGCTGTTCTTTTTCAAGGAGGTTTAGGTGTCTCATTAAATTGTTGGTTTCAGATCTCTCCAATTTGTTGATATAGAAACTCAGAGCTATAAACTTGCCTCTGAGTATTGCCTTTGCTGTGTCCCAGAGGAGCTGGTAATTTGTATGTTCATTTTTGTTGATTATCATGAACATTTGAATTTCTTTTCTAATCTCTTCTGTGACCCACTGGTGATTCAACAATATATTGTTCAGCCTCCATGTGTGGATTATTTTAAGGGAGAGTAAGTGGATTGGATGAGTGTGTATGTAATGATATAAAGAAGGAGTTCTTCCTAGCTATTCAGGAGGCTGAGATCTGAGGAGCACAGTTCAAAGCCAGCCCCTGTAGGAAAGTTCATGAGACTCTTATCTCCAATAAACCAAAACCAGAAGTGGCGCTGTGGCTCAAGCAGTATAGCCCTTGTCTTGAACTGAAGAGCAGAGTCCATGCCCAAGCCTAGAGTTCAAGCCCCACGACTGACAAAAAAAAATAATAAGAAGGAGTTCATGACTTGTAATTGGAGTATTGTGAGAAAAAATCATTGACTCTTTTGACTTATAAAAATGTAGAGAGCTAGTCAGTGAATTAGAACTTAATATTTATGAAATAACTGACACTGAATTAAGCAGAATGTAAGGAGCACAGAAGATTCTTCAAACATGAATAACATGATGAATAATACATTGGGAAAATTATTAGCTCTGACAAAGAGATCACAAAAATAAAATAAACATATGTATTGTTAAAATAGAATATTGTGCTATTTGAATAGGCTCTCTCATACCAAAAAATATTTAAACTAAGTGCCTCAGTGGGTTCATGGCATTGTCAATCAGTGAGTAGTTTTTAAAATGTATTCTGATTGTTTGAGGTTAGTGGCAGTTGTAGAGTGGTTGTCTAACTAGTGCAGGGCCCTGATTCAAACACCAGTACCATCAAAACAATAAAAGTATTATTCTAAGTTGACTAATACATCTTATGAAAACAAAATGGACTTTAATTGGGACTATGAGAGTTCAAAGATTTGATATGCTAATTAGTTTGAAACGATTGCAGGGTAGCTATGTAAGGGACCTTAATAATAAAACAACCATATGTCAATTCCCTGAGAAGAAATATTTCCTTTTGAAAAAAAATGTGAAATTTATGCAGAAGGCTACAAACATATATAAGATGAAATGAAATCTATTGTATAAAAATATTTCCAAACACTAAAGCTTGGAAATATATCACAGTATTATACTTTTGTCTAAATTATAAGCAAATAAATGTGTGCTTCTTCTTGTTTTTTTCTTTTTCTTTTTCTTTTTTGTTTCTGTCAGTTTTTGGTCTTGAACTCAGAGCCTGGGCACTGTCCCTGAGCTTCTTTTCCTCAAGGCTAGCAATGTACCACTTGAGCCAGAGCACTACTTCTTGTTTTTCCTGTTTATGCGGAATTTACTGAGAAATGGAACCAAGAGTTTCATGCATGTTACACAAGCACTCTACCACTAAGCCAAACTCCCAGCCCCTAAACATATTTTTAAAAGATAAAACATATACTATACTTTAATTTGTTCAAATGAAGTTATGAAATATAAAGTAATATGTTTATATTAAAAATACATTTTAATTGAAGTAACATTTCTCATTTTTATTAATATTAATAATATAAATCTTTAAAAACTTCATTTTCATATGTTTATAGTCATTTTTGCTAAAGCATGCTTTTAAAAATGTTTGTATGACTAATGTATTTGTAATGAAATTTTAAGTTCCAAATTAACTTATTTTCTTTAATTATGTCTTGCATTATATTCAAGCTTTATTTTATAGGGTTAATTATTTCAAATAATGTAAATATACAGTATATAATTATGCAAAAACATGTAAATATTGTGATCGGGATGACACTAAACTTGAATTTTTACATAGTGTTTGAATAAATCATTGATCCTTTGATTTGTTGATGCTTTGCCACTTAAAACAAAATTTACCAGTTCAATAAGCATATGTACACTAATATTGATTTTTTTTCTCATCTGGACCTGAGCAGTGTTTGGTCCTTTCACAATGCTAATTATTGAGAGACATAAAGATCTTTATGACTATAATAAAGACATTCATATAACTCATAAGCTTCACTAAACCAGATTGTCTACAAATAATACTGACTCTATTAAATTTCCAGGGACATTGAATACGAGTGATTATGGAGGACTTGCCCTTTCATGGCCATGTGTAAATCATACTCTATCCTCCAATGGATATCGCCTCTTAAAATTATAGTGGAATCTATAAATATGGTCTGGACAAAAGATTGATGCATTTATGGTAGGCTAAGGATAATGTGAGAAGAAAGCAAAAATGGCTAAACTGAATATTAAGAATGCTCTATCTTCTTTTTTATCAGTTGCATTTTGGGCAGATAAATCATGTATGTTATTTAGCTTCAGCTCCTATACTTGTAATGCTGATAGGGTTAAACTGGGTCTTCTATTGTCTTTTCTAGTTCTGGTAACAATTTGTTGTTATGAAAATATATTTTTGTATGTAACTATAAGATCATTGGTGAGCTTCATATTTGTTTTCAAGTGCTAATTCAATGAAAGCTTACTCATTATAAAATGGTAAGTTAAGTTTGAGAAAAGAATCTAGTGTTTTAAAATATTTTACATTCTATTTCTAAACACCAGGCATTACCTCTGAGTTCTCAGCTCAAGTTTAGTTTCAGGATAAAATATGCTCCAGTATGGTTAGTTTCTGGACTGTTATTTATTCATTTGCTTGATTTTTCAGTAGTTCTATAAATCCTTTATGAACACAGACGGGCTGAAAAGTTAAATAAGATTGGTTTACATTAAACCACTTAGTAGAGAATAATAATCATGAATATTTATTTCAGTGTGATAGGTACCTTCAGCTGTTGAAAGAAACTTTTATTTTAAAATAGTATGTAAAAATATATAGTGTAACAAAGCTTGATAAGAAATGCACTCATTACCTTACTCATGTAATCCCTCTGTACAGTATTTTTACAATAAAAATATACACCCAAAAATTAAGAAATAGACTTCTTTGATTTGTTGAATGGTAACTTTTTTGCATAACTACTTCAAGTTAATAAAAATATAATTAAAAAGGAAAAAATTATATAATGCATGAGAAACCAAAATTTTGTATATTTTTCTTGACTGTCATAATTATTTTTAAAATGTTCTGAATAACAATGAAAATGCCACATATTGAAATTGAGCTCTGATTCCATGTTTGTGTACATATGCATATATAATCAATGTTACCTATTAAAATCCATCTGTAAAATGGTTTATGTGTATATGAATACATTATTTCTATGAGTATACTTGCTAGTTTAATATTGTTAGTTAATTCTTAGACCTTTATTTTATGTTTCCTTCCATTACAATATTGTTCCATTAAATAACACTTATGAGAATTTTTTTCAGTTTTTATTTTTATTGTAAGGATGTTGTACAGAGGGGTTACAATTACATGAGTAAGGTAATGAGCGCATTTTTGGTCATGCATTGTTACCCCCTCCTTTGAGAATTTTTTATACCAAGTTAAATTAAATAATGAAATTTATGTATGTCAGACAATATAAGATTATTTGAATTAAAAAGGCATGAAGCTCCTGATTGAAATGTATCCAGATTAAAATAAGTTGTTACAATTTCTTCAGTATATGACCAGAGATGAACCTCTTAACTTCTAAGCCTCAAATATCTCTCCCATAATCTATCTATTATGAGTACATAATTTATTTATTTTTGTGAGGATATCATTAATTTATAGTCAGTGATATCATTAATTTATAGTCAGTGAAATATACACTATCCTGAGTCATGAGCATACTGAGAATCTGAACACATAAATGAAAAATTTCAAACTACAAATATATTTAGATTTCTGACCATACCTAATACTAATTGTTCACAAAGCCAAAACCTTAGACACAAAAATAACATACAAAGTTAATTGATATTCATCAAATGTCTAGTCATTAACACTACTTACAGTCTAGGCACTTAATTATAATTTCTGTAGCAACTGATCACAAATACAAAGAAAGACTGAAATGAACCTTTCACCAATCACCCAATATGTCTATCTTGTAATTGATTTGCCCACAACTTGTGTAAACCAATAGCCTCCAGGCAAGAATGTTTTTCCAGTGTTTCTCCAGTGTTTTTCCCCAACTCTGCCTGCCTTTGGGTCTCTCCACATTGCAGATCACAGTGGCTAACTTCCTTGCTACAGCAAATTGAATATATTGCCTTGTTCTTCTGATTTCATTTTGCTATGCATATATCATTGTAAAAATTGTGATACTCATTTTCATTGTCTGGTATATGGCATAAATACATTAAACATATTGCTGAGTGGCCATGTATGTATTAAAATTAAAATAATGTTCAAACTCTCTATCTATAATAACAAATGGTTTACACATTTAACAGAATTCGAGTGTCAGAACTTACCTTAGATATTAAAACAGATTATATCAATTCATCTATCCCCTAATTTGTGCTACTGTTTTGTCATATACTATATTCAGAACTTCAGATGGGTGCTCTGATTACCATCATAAAATGAATGATTATCTTTGACTTTGATTTGTTCATCCACTTTTAAAACAAACTCCATGGGAGTATCCGGGGTTTGTATACAGCTGTACTGTTATTCATTCATCCTCTCAGAACTATTTTTGGAATGCTATTAGATTTACTGCTAGATACTCTGGTAGTACCTGCAATTGTTAATAAAAATTTCAAAGTGCAATGGCCTCACATAGTTTACTCAAGCAGAAAGTATAGATTATGTTTCAAAAAAAATAAAAAGAATTTAAAATAAATATCTTAATATGAATGCCAAGTTAGGCTAGATTCTGTGGAGGCGGAGTTTCTGGGTAAGGGAAGTAGAATGCATTGTGTGGAGAAAATCAAGATGAGTCTGGAGCTGTAATGAAATAGAATGTGGACTCAGGTATTCTATAAGATACTTAGAAAAAGAGTGCTTCAGACAGAGAAAGCTACATAAACTGTGATCTAGATATGAGCTCCTGTCAGAAGTGAGTAGAAGAGAATATGGAGGCTGAGTGTATGGAGAGCAGTAGACATCAAAATGAGGAAAGTGAGGCAGCTGTGCATAGTTTGGAAAATGTGTAACATCTGTGACTATTATTTTTCAGTCAGTAAAGGAGCCACTACAAGATCTTAGCAGATATGTAATACATTATAGTTTATATTCTAAAGTTATACTCCTAATATATAAAGAATATCCTGCAGTGAGCCAACTGTTAACAAATATGCAAGACAAAAGCTTGTTTTGTTAATTCAGACTGGAGGTATAAGGTCCAGAACTAGAGTAGGAATGGTGGAAGCAGGTAATAAAAGTAGTAAAATTCCCAATAGAATATGAAGATAAAATATCAATATTTGCTGATAGGTTTTAAATATGACAGAATAAAGCAGAGTCAAAACCTGAAAATATTACAGGACTGAATAGGTGGAACCCTAGGTCTCCTTGGCACAGTCCAAAATTTTCTTAATAGAGACACGGAAACACAACAAATCAAAGAAAGGTTGGACAAATGGGATTGCATGAAATTGCAGAGCTTTTTCATGGCAAAGGACATAGCTAGCAAGATCAATAGAAAGCCCACAGATTGGGAGAAGATCTTCACTAGCCATACAACAGACAAGGGTCTCATATCTAAAATATATCTGGAACTCAAAAAATTAAATCCCCCAACAACAAATCCTCAAAGAAACAACTGCCCAATAAATAAGTAGGCCAAAAACTTAAAGAGAAACTTCTCTGAAGAGGAAAGAAGGATGTCCAATAGACACATGAAGAAATGCTCAACCTCCCTAG
This sequence comes from Dipodomys merriami, assembly GCF_024711535.1. Classification (NCBI taxonomy): domain Eukaryota; kingdom Metazoa; phylum Chordata; class Mammalia; order Rodentia; family Heteromyidae; genus Dipodomys; species Dipodomys merriami. The sequence continues at coordinate 47,827,687 of NW_027206179.1, forward strand.
CCATAAAAGAAATGCTAATCAAAACAACATTGAGATACCACCTCACCCCAGTTAGAATGGCTATAATCAAGAACTCTAATAAAAACAGATGCTGGAGGGGATGTGGACAGAAGGGCACCTTACTGCATTGTTGGTGGGAATGTAAACTTGTTCAAACACTCTGGAAAGTAGTATGGAAGTTCTTCAAAAGATGCCACATAGAGCTCTCCTATGACCCAGCAATCCCACTTTTGAGCATTTACCCAAATGATCACAAACAAGGCCATAAGAAAGCTACCAGCACAGCTATGTTTATTGCAGTATTATTTCCCATAGCTAAGATATAGAACCAATCCAGATGCCTCTCAGGAGATGAATGGATCAAGAAAATGTGGTATATATACACAGTGGAATTCTATGCCTCCATCATGAAGAATGACATTGCCCTATTTGTTAGGAAATGGAAAGACTTGGGAAAAAACATTATATGAAGTGAAGTAAGCTAGGCCCAAAGAAACATAGGTCCCATGGTTTCCCTTATTTTCAATAACTAGTATATGCCTGAGACAAGCAGAAACAGTCAGATAAGTTGGTGTTAGGTTACTCATTACCTTGCTCCTGTAATTTTAAGCCCTCTGTAAGGTATTTTCACAGTAAAAAATAAATAAATAAATAAAGAGTCAAGGAAAAGACCTTGGGTATTTGGCATTAGACAAAAATATTGTTTTCTACTTTTGTTATGCAAAGAAAAACTCATTCTTGTTTTTATACTCTTGACACTTCTTCTAGTGTGTTTTATGGATAATCCTTACATCTCCCTCATTCCTAACCACATTTAAAAACATTAATTGATGTACTAGGGAAATCATATATGTAATTATTTTTGTCAACTTCCCTCAAATTCACAACTTTTATATACATAAAATGGGATAGAGATCTTCTTGTACCCAAAATTTCCTTTTATTCCATCATTTTAAGTAAGCCTAAGTTATTTGTAAACATAAAAAAGTGGTTATTTTTTATTAGTGTAATTTGAATTTCTAACAAGGTTCCAAATTGGTTTACTTAATTATTCATTTAAACTAGTTATCTCATACTATGGATTCAACACCAATAAGCCAAGTGATTTTCTAGGTAGGTGAATATGATTTAGAGAAAATTTCTCCTCTGTTATTTCTTTCACAATTCTGCCATGGCATAATGCTTTGTACCCTTTCTTATATCCAGTAAAGAAAGACGAAGAAGAAGCCAGAGAGAGGCCACCGTGACTATTGACCAAGATAAGAATGACCTCTATTAGAGGACCTAAAAGATCAGAATCAACACTCTCTCATGTAATATAATATGGAAATTTATTTTAAGAAATAAGTGGAGTTTTTTATTTAAACTTTATAACTTCTACTTAGATTTCTAGTATCTCCTTCAGGTTTCCCATGCTTGGCTCAGCCATAACCTAAATGATCATTTTCCTATTTTAACTTCAATGTCTACAGTTAACACAAATATTAATAAGAACAATGTAGCTACATATTGAAATTCATGATGGCTTTGTATTTTGAATTTAACTTAATTATTTCAAAAACATGATGAGTTAATCAGATTATCACTATGAAAACACTTATAAGTAAAAATAAGGAACTTTATTAAGTAGATAGAATTCAGAAAACAGAAAATGTGGGATTGTCTCATTTCATGCATTATATGCTCTTCTAAGGAGTATTACTTTTGTTATCTACAGTCTTGCTTACTCAACCAAATTATCTCTGTTCTATTTCTACTTCTTAAATTCAGGTCCACACCCATGTATTTCTTAGGTAATTTCAATGGTCTTAGTAGTTGTGTCTTTACCTTTGCTCTGTCTTATGTTTTATAGTAATGAACATAGACATCTTTTAAAATGCAAATAAAACAGTGCTTATTTTTCTACATGACTTTTAGGATACTGTTAGATAATAAATATTGCTATACTAATATTGGATCACCTAATACGTCTTCAACTTTATATGTAGACAATATTTCACTACATGTCTCAAATGATTATAGAGGTATTTTTATGTCACTTGAATACTTGAGCTATTTATAGGCCTCAGATCAGAGGAGATCACTAAGACAGTAAGTTTAGGTGAGGAAAGCGGGACAGAGGCTCACTCCCATTGTACTCTGCAGATAAGATAAGGACAAATAGGTTCACATGCTGGTTCATACTTATATTCCCAAATATTTGGTAGGTTGAAATCAGGAGGCTTGGGCTTTGAAGCAACCCTGGGCAATAATGAAATGAGACTCTCATTTCTCAGCAAAACAAGATTCCATATGGATCATGCCTGCAATCCCAACTATCTAGAAGGCGTAAGTAGGATGCTTGTAGTCCAAAGTTACCCTCAGCAAAAGCACAATCCTTCTTTGAAAACTGTTGTGCCTGAAATTGTACAGCATTTTCCCTGTAAAAAACAGAGCCTTAACTTTTAAACCATATGCATTAAAACAATTTAACACAAAGAGTTATGAGATAGGAAAGGAATCGGAAAAGAAAATGACAAGACAAATAGGATGAAAGCTGAACTAGCCCCTTAAGCATGTGGGATCACTTTCAGTGTTCTCCTTATACTTACCACATATTTAATTGTGTTTGTCTAACTATACAGAAAGTATGTGATGGACTGATTTGGAATTTCTATGCTAAATTATATGAGAATTATTGCTTCGATACCAGTATCCTTCTATACCTCTTTTCTCCATTCTGTTTGTGACTGAAATGAATTTGGTATAGGAAGAACCATACACACTACGTTTTAAAAAGCTATTCCCAGAGACAGAAACAGTTCTTAGCACGATTATCTGGCCATAAATATTGTAGCAACATTCCCACTTACCCAGACTTTTGCATAAGGCAAATAAAAGTTATTTAAATGATTGCATTTCTCCTATTTTCTTTAATTGAAGCTGAACACAAGTCTGCTGAATATCATTTAAAATAAAATCCCTCTTTACACCTAATAATCATGAAGCAAAAAAAAAATCAAAGATGTTACAGAAAGAAAATGCAAAATAAGTAGTAGTGAAGTGGATCATAGGTTATTAAACTATAGTCAGAGATGTGACGGGATGAAATATGAAGAAAAAAGTCTAGATGAAAGTGTAGGATTTTCCATTCTGGTAAAACTTATATCTTACGAAAGTCACGTTTAGTAAAATTCTGGAAATAGAGAGATAACTGGCTTTCTGTTTAAGAATGTCCTTCTGAATGGAGGGACTTAGCTTAGTGTTTCTCAAATTGTTGTGCATATGGTCCTCAAGCATCTAGAAAACTTGTCAGCTCTTTAATTCTCGCTGAATACTCACATTATAGAAGTTGGGCTGACAGTACATTAAGAGTATTAGAAATGCTATTGATTTTGCTCACCGAATATTTTCCAAGAACCATTCTTTCTTGCCCTTACCTCTTGACATCTAATGCATACTTTAGAACTTGGCAAACTTCATTTCTAGATCAATCAATTTTAACAGAAAAAAATTTATGAATTCATTTTATTGGCTTAAAAGCCAAAATATATTTTCCAAACCTAATAACAGTAAGTAGGAGTTAACATCCTGAATTTAGAACATCTTGCTTTTTAATAAACTCCTGGGTTTCTTCCTTTCTATCTTCTTTCTTTATTAAAAATAATTTAAGAATATAAAGTAAGTATGTGCTTTTTTGCCTGGAAGTTTCCTGAGAACATGCATAAAAAATTTATTGTTAAGCAGTTAACCTATGTTATGTTCTAAAAATCAGACAGCATCACTAATCAAGGAGTAAAATTACATTACAGCCAGTACCAAACAAATGTAGAATAATCAATTAGGTGTTAAGACATCTAAACACAATTGATCTAGACTCATTATTGGATCCAGAAAGTGGCCCTCAAACTTAACGAACAGAAACTATCCTTTTGCAAACTATTAACTCAAACAAACTATTAACTCTTCAGTCTTTATAATTTTATGTGCTTAAATATTACTTGACCCTCAAAATCGGCAACTTTGTACAATGGTTTATAAAGCCAGAAAGTATATTCTGCATATAGAATTATATTACAAAATATTTTAATTCTAGGTTTGTACTTGGTAATATCTAAACAAAAAACATGGTAGAAATTAATAATAGAACTTTATTGTATTAGGTCAGGTGTAGTGGCACAAAATTATAAAGCAGATATAATAGGAATGTGGTTTAAGATCAGCCTTGGCATACAGCTATTTAACACTCTAATCAATGTGGTGACATGCAAATATAAACTCAGCTAAATAGAAGGAATTGGTAGGAGGGTTGCAGTCCATGTTGGCTGTGAACCACAATCACAATCTTCCAGGTCTCTGTCTCCTGAGGAGGCTGTGAGCCATCTGTGCCCAGTGTGTCAAATGCTGTTTAACAATATGTTCCTACTGGACATGAAATCAGATCATTCACAGATCATTTAATACATTGAGTTAGTACTCTCTACAACAAAATAAACATGCAAGCTGATCTTTTCTATTGTCCTGTTTACTATTATACATCTTCCTTTTAAGGGTAAAAAGCAAGTAGTTCAGTTATCACACTTCACTACACAATAAGAAAACTATTCAAGGAAGTAGTATAAGGTGTTAGGCATAACATTGAAGGTAAAAAAATGTAAAAATGTCACTGAAGAATAAGAAGCATAGCTTATAACACCGAACAGTAATTTGGCTGCTTGACATAATCGAGTTAAACATAAAATCAGGGGGCAGAACATAATGTTGAATTGTCATCTGGGTTCAATTTCAAATTAAATGATGAAGTTGGCAGTGTACAACAGTAGTCATCATTTAGCCTCAATAAGATATCGATACATTGTTATGTATATCTGGTATCTAGCCACAAAGAAGGGGTAGATGGGAGAATCGGGACTCTAAGTCTATCAGTGCAAAAAAATGTTACTAAGCCAATCAAATTGGCTCACATCTGTCATGACAGTTATGTGAGAGGTAGAGGTCAGCCATAGGTGGCCATAGGTCAGCCTATACAAAATCAGGCAGTTCTGAGAAATGACTAGATTTAAAAGAAAAGAATGGCTGCATGGCTCAAATGGTAGAGTGATTGACCAGCAAATACAGGGCACTCACTTCAAACTCCATGACTTCCCAAATACAAAGATATTGAACCAACATTATACTTATCTCATGTAAGCAGAGATCACAAGTAGTTCTATAGTTAACGATAGATATAGGTAAAAATACTTGTCCCCTCTGAGACAAACACTGTTCAAATGTGCTCATGGAATACTAATTGCAATTGTAGAGCTAATTACAATTACAACTGAGAGCATCTCAGATTAATGCTTTTAGTTTTTTTTTTTTTTGTGGTACTTGGGCTTGAATTCAAGATCTAGCTCATAATGGGCAAAGGCTGTGCCACCTGAGCCACACCCTCATGGTCTTTTCTGCTTTCAGACCCTTAAATATATTTATTTCTTCAGCTTGTCTACTTATTTATTGCTTTATTTATTTTTATTTTTTAATGTTGGTCTTGGGGCTTGAACTCAGGACATAGGTAATATCTCTGAGCTTTGTTACTCAATACTAGCACTCTACCACTTGAGCCACAGCTACAGTCTGACTCTTTTGGGTACTTAAAGTAGCAGTAAGTGTCTCATGGACTTTCCTTCCCTGGCTAGATTTCAATTTCAATACTCAGATCTCAGCTTTCTGAGTAGCTAGGATTACAAACATGAAACTCATGGAGTTTCCTGCCCGGGCTGGCTTTGAACCCCCATCATCAGACCTCAGCCTCCTGAGTCACTACAATCACAGGCATGAGCTACCAGCACCCAGCTTTTTCTGCTTACTTTTAAGAAAATTAACTTGCAAATAAGTAATTCATGTTAAATTATGGAGGATATTTGAAAAAGACAAATTGATTTTTTTCCATTTAGATTAGGGATGATTCAAAAATGCTATTTGTTTAATCAAAAAATATTAGATGTAAATGAATTTGAGGAAAACAGACAAAAAGTATGTGAAAGGTATCCTCAAATCATTTTAACTTTAACCACTCAAACACTTAACAAATTATCTAAGCTGTATTGTATTGTAAGTAGTCTTAAACAAACAGGATTTGTGAAGACTGTATCAAAACAGTAAGCCTATACATAAAGAAATAAAGGTAACAAAATTCATGGAAGATCATATGGTATAACTAATTTGTCCATCTCAAAATTATTATGTTTTTAGGTTGCATGTAACTAATACAAATATACACACAGAAATTAAGGATAGAGAGATTCTTTTAAAATATAGACAAAATTAGGACCCACAACTTTTCTTGGATTAAATTAAGCCCTACATAAATTGAATTTACATCTTCAAATTAGTACAAGATATTTAAAAATTACTCTTGCAATGATCTCTTTTGAAATTCTAAAAGGTTAATTCCCACAATTTTAAATTCACAATGTCTGGTCTGCTTCACTAACACTCAGATAGGACTTTCTTCAAGGTATTTCCTGAAGGGCAAAAGAGCTAAGCAACAGAGCATATAGTCTTAGTAGAAGAGAAGAAACATAAGATATGTGAGGATTTAATTTCAGTGCTGTATAAATTCTAGACAGTAAGATTTGGAAATATGGTTTCTTTTATGGGTCAGAATATACTGATCTATAATTAAACAGCAGACTAAACATTCACACAGTGAGAACAAAAGATGATATTCTTAGGAGGGGATCACAAGAGCTGAATAGCTATATACATATGATCATATAAAATGATGCTCACTGAAATAAACTCCAAGAAATGGAAACAAGAAGGTTTTTATAGTACTGTTTGCAATCATTTTTTTCATTCTTTCCTTTCATCTTTGTTTTTTTCCCTAATCTCTGTTTTTGTTTTTGTTTTTGTTTTTGACTTCTGTAAACTTTATCTTGTATATACTTTTATCTGTTTAGGGAGGAGAAGGGAAAGCCCAGAAACAGTGGGACAAAAGGTGAACCAATTCATTAATGAAACCCAGTAGATATTGTGTTGGAAATGAACTATATAACTTGGTGGGGGAGGGATATTGGAGGGAAAAAACTGGGAAAGAATGAGGGAGGAGCTGATACTGTTCAAAAAGAAAAGTACTCAATACCTGATTTATGTTAACTGTGACCCCTCTGTACATCACCTCTACTATAAATTTTTTTAAAAAATTAAGAAACAAATAATATACTAATCTTTAGAGATCCTTTCATCTAAAAGCCTTGAAGTTTTGAATTTGTATATTATAATAAGAATAAGGGTTAATATCTGAATTCTGGGTAAAAAAAATGAGAAATGTAAAAGCACTTAAGGTTTTCATGCCTCAAGACGAATGGGAGGCAGTCTTCAGGATATTTCTGCAATGTCTTAACCTACTAATATATTTCCCTTTAGTCTACAATGACTCAATTCAAAGAAAACACTTAATTTTAAGTGTACATTATTTTATACAAGGGATTCAGTTTGGAAAGAGTTCTGACTGACAGCATCATAAATCAGCTTTTGCTGTTTCATTGAGAGTAGGCAGAAAATTTCACATTTCTTTTTTAAACTAAGCTGACATATCTTATATTCTTATTCCAACATTGTACCTAGAATATTTTTTATTCCTTAACTCACTGAGGAAATCCACTTTATATTTTATTTATTTTTATTTTTTATAAAATTATCTTAAAGCAATTGAACAAAGAAATTGCCACTTAACAAAGTAGTTTATGAACGCAGTATGTCTTGATCAATGTCACCTCTTTGCCCTTTTCTTTTAGTAAGTGTTGATGCTGACTATTAAAATGAATAAGGCAAAGATAAATACATTCCTATATATTCCTCAAATGAGTTTACCATTGGTGACCTTCTTGTAAGTGTCATTTCTGCTGAGATATTTTTGGTAAAACATGGTTAAACAAGTGTCTGATGAAACTCAAAGCACAATTAAATACATCAGTTACTTTCTGAATTGTGGATAGGGTTTCAAAATTCCTTCTTTTTCTTTAAATAGCTATAACTAATAGTCAATATCTTGCAAAGGTTCACTAAACATTCTAATTACCTCAAATAACATATTCCTAACAAAGTAGTCTAACATTCAAATCTTTACAAAAAACGGAGAGGTATGGTTTAATAGGTATAATTTAGTAATAACTTACAATAGTGCTTGAGGAATTGTGAGAACCCTTTGATTACACTCTATTACTTATGTAAGGTATTCCTTTACTATAAGACATGTTATAACCATACAGAAAGCCTCACATAGGAGCATTCTTAATGCTAACCTCTTTAAAATATACTATCCTAAAGGCAAAATGTCAAAACTCGGCATTTCTGTCTGCATTTAACACTTTTACCTACTGTACATATCAAACCTTTCCAAAAGATTCTGAAATGAATACGGTCTTAAAAGAAATCATGGCCTCAGTGGGGCACCCATAGTTCAGGTCTATAATACTAGCTACTCAGGAGGCGATATCCGAGGATCTCCGTTCAAAGCCAGCCAAGACAGGAAACTCTGTGAGACTCTTATCTCTAATAAATCATTCAGAAAACAGAAAGTGGTACTGTGGCTCAAGTGGTAGAGCGCTCACCTTGAGCCGAATAGCTCAGGGCCAGAGTTCAAGCCCTATGACAGACAAAAAAGAAAAGGAAGGAAGGAAGGAAGGAAGGGAGAGAGAAAAAGAAGGAAAGGAAGGAAGGAAAAAAGGAAGAAAGAGAGAAAAAAAAAACATGCTTGTCTTGTTTCAAGTCCTGTCTCATTGTTTATTGTTTCTATGCCTGAAGTAGGTCATTTATATTTGTTTTCTCCCTTACAAATGGGGCAGTGGACTAATAACAATAGCACTATATCTAAAGTTTTGTCAGGACAAAAACTTGTAATATATTATAGAGAGAGACACACGCACGTGTGTGTCTGTGTCTGTATATGTGCATATATTCAGACACACCAATGAGTACAAGGGCTGGGAAGGTGGCTCAGTGGTAGAATATTTGCCTTGCATGCATGAGGCCCTGAGTGCGATTCCTGAGCACCACATAATCAGGAAAAGCCAAAAAGCCGGAAATGGTAGAGCACTAGCCTTGAGCTGGAGAGCTGAGGAACAGTTCCCAGACCCAGAGTTCAGGCTCCACAACTGACCAAAAAAAAAAAAAAAAAAAAAAAAAGAGTACAAACAATAGATTAAAGAAAGAGGGGAAACAAGCACTAGTGGCGCACACCTCTAATCCTAGCTACTCAGAATTTTCAGATCTGAAGATCTCAGTTCAAAGCCAGCCTAGGTAAGAAAGAAAGAGACTGCTGTCTCCAATTAGCCCCCTGAAAACTGGAAGTAGAGCCCTGGATAAAAATGGTAGAGGGCTGGGATGTAGCTCAGTGGCAAAGCGCTTGCCTAGCAAGTGCAACGTCCTGGGTTCGATCCCCAGTACCAAAAAAGAAAAGACAAAAAAAAAATGGTAGAGTGCTAGCCTTGAGCCAAAAGAACCAGGAATATTGCCTAGGCCCTGAGTTCAAGCATCACAGTCCAACAAAACAAAAACACAAAAGAAAAAAAAATTCTTTGTCTTCTTAGCTTTGTGCTCATGTGACAATAAAATCATTTGAAAGATCATGTGACTACTCAACCCTCTCAATATTTTAAGAAGTATTAATGGTCATGTTTAAAGGATAAAATTCAAGGTCATTTGAGCACAAATTTTTAGGAATAAATGAATCTTGGTATGATACATTCCTTCAAGTGCATGAATTGTTAATGTTTCAAGCAAATAACCCAAGACATCACAATAACATCATATAACACTATTTAAATATAAGTGCTATAATTGAAAAGGCATTTGAACTCAGAAATTCTTACTTCCACACTTATAGACTTGAATTAACAGGCCCAGACGAGGGTGATATTAAATGTCAATTTTTATGTGGTTTGGCATAGCAGACAAAGAATAAAAAGAAAGCATGAAGACTTGTTTGACTATAAACCAAAACATGACAGGTTTTAGTTTAGTTTTGCAAACTGAGCCCTTTTAGTTTAGAAAGAATTTCTAGTATTAATCCTTTATAATGTTAATTGGAAATAACAATTTAGGGAGGAAGCTTTTGAATTCAGGTGAGAAATTTATTGATGTTTTTCTTTTTGAAGAAGTTCACCATTATGAACACCATAATATTCTACAACAAAGAATCTCACAATTATTTTCTAATAAGAGAGGAACCCACAAGGTTTTAAACATACTTGAAAATTTGACTTTATTATTACAACACTATGGGGGGTAGTAAGAAGGAATTCTTTTACTGAATTATTTCAGTAATTGGATTAACCATTTTAGTTATGCAGATATCTGTTTTTGACTTGGAAAAATTGGTTGCATAAAGCAATACATTGTTGTTTGTCTCCTATTGTATTTTCTCATAGCTATAACTTCTATAGAAAATTTCTAAAAGGGAAATGGGACATTTAGATTTTTTTTTTCTCTGTGTGCAGGCATTGGGACTTCGACTCAGGGGCTAGGTGATGTCCCTGAGCTTTCTTGTTCAAAACTAGAACTCTACTGCTTGAGCCAGAACTCCACTTTTGCTTTGTTTTGTTGTTATTTTGTGTATGATTAATCGGAGATAACAAGACCTCATGGACTTTACTGCCTGTGCTGGCTTTGAACTGTGTTTCTCAGATCTCAGCCTCCTGAATAGTTAGGATTACAAGCATATAAGCCACTGGCACCCAGATAGAATTTTATTTTATATTTATTATTCAACTGTAGTTTTTTTAGAATTAAATGTTGTGCATTAAATATCATATATATGTATATTAGAGGAAGAGCAGTACTCCAAATACTCAATTTATTTCACTTTTGAACTTATTGTAGTAATATTTCAAATTAATTCCTATATCCTTCTGTCTTGTCTCCTATTAGGTCAAATCTGTTGGTCTACCTCTATATGTATCATTTCTTGTGAAGCATATGGAATTTACATAGCAAGGGGCATGTCAAAATACGAAATAGAAAGTATTCAAATCTTTGAAGTGGGGATACTTATTTTAATAGTAAAATTCATGTATATTGTTATTTAAAATGAGTCAGGATGTTTCTTTCATATGATCATATTTTATAGTATATCTATTAGAAGACATGGGGTCAGTCTTGTTAACTCATGTTTTTAGTCCTTTTATACAAAGATCAAAATATTTTTAAGATAGCAATTTGAAAACTATACTTGCATCTCCCTGTTGTAAGATAGGAAATCTTCAAGTATTTGTGGCAGAGATCTCTTGTGTTCATTTTATTTATTTATTTATTTAGTTAGTTAGTTATTGTCAGTCGTGGGGCCTGATCTCTGGGCCTGGGCACTGTCCCTTGGCTCTTCAGCTTATGTGAGGGTGTTCTAACACTTGAGCCAGCGCGCCACTTCCAGCTGATTCTGCTTATGTGGTGCTGAGAAATTAAACCAAGGGCCTCATGCATGCAAGGCAAGCACTCTACCACTGAGCCACCTTCCCAGCCCTCTTGTCTTCATTTTAAGACCTATAAATTCTCTCATTGTGTTGTCTCCCATCAACACTGAGTCACTTATGTATGTATCTCAAAAGAAGACAGTTTCCTCCAGTGTAAACTCTAATATATTTTTGATAAGAAGTATGTATCAAAAGAAATTGGTTTGGTAAGTAATATTGCATTTATACAACAGTTTGGTGTGTAGTGCTTGAATAAAAAAATAACTTCTTTAGTTATTTTAGTTAGTTAACCCAGAATTTACTTTCAAATTAAGATGAGATAGCATACTAAAAGAAGCCAACTAGTTCAAGTTTAATGTCACATGTTCATTGAAATGCTGGGGTTTCTATTTCAAAACTTAATCATTCTTGACCTGGAATACTCATCAGAATGACTTAAAAAAACAACTTAAACAAAACACATATTGCCTTATCTTGTTATTGCATTTCTGATAAATTATTCCCTGTTACCCAAAAAGAAAATAAAAAGAACAAACAGCAGGGCTCTGGGGTCTTACATCTGTAATCCTAGCTACCCAGGAAGATGGGATCTGAGGATAATGGTTCTAAGCTAGTCCAGGCATTTGAGATTGTTATTTCCAATGGACCCCAAAATGCCAGAGTGGAACTACTATGGCTCAAGTGGTAGAATGTTAATTTTGATAATGATAAGGGGGACATTGCCCAAGCCCTGAATTAATGCCCAAGATGGGCACAACAAGCAAACAATGACAAAATAACAACAAACAAATACCCATTATTCTAAAGTGCACCCCTTCACTTTATGTTATACTTACATAATGAATTTTGGGAAAGAGTGAATAACTCCATAATATGCATTCAACAATTTAACCTCTATTGACATTTTTTGAAGCATGTCAGAATAAAATCACGAATCTAAGGAAAACAGTAAGCTCTATTTTTGGTCTTATGACTTTGAATTTCATTTTTAAATCATTCTTCTTAATTGACTGCAAAGTAAGATTCAAATTTTCTACATTGCTGTCATCTTCCTTTAGTTAGATACATAGTAGAAATGTAAGCTGTCTGAAACTAATTTAGTCATCTTTCAAACTGGAAACAAGTCAAGTTTTCTTAAAGAGAGTAAGTGATGACAAATCCTTTCAAAGTTATATTTTTTATCAATAAAGAAAGAGTGATCTCTTGCCACACACTGAGACTTGTATGAAATACTGTGATGTTAAAGTGAATGACACCACACTTAAAGGCCATGCTCTACTTGTGTAGACTTTTCAAAAAATGAAATAACAGTGACATTCTTGGTACTGTAGGGGTTTATAGAGAGAGGCTTGACTACAAAAAGGTAATACTGAGACTTAATAAGAATAATCTGTATATGAATGATAGAGTGTTGACTAAGCTAAGCTGCATGCATATTGAATTCATAGAACGATGAATCCCAAAGAGTCAATCTAACATTTTAGAAATGTATTTCACCACTAACATTAGAAACACTCTCTAGACTATAAACTAATCAACTAGGTCCAAAATTACACAAGATTTTGCTTTTCAAGTGATGGATGGGGTCTTCTGCAAATATCACATTTCCGTAATCTGCTAAATCCAATAGAAATCAGTCATTCAGTTACTTAAGTTGAAATAGTAGTTACTGCATCTTAAAATTTTAGGGATTGCAGAGAGGAACAGCATGGTACATACTCAAAATAAACATACTCTGAACTCAAAAATTGTATTTATTTCAGTTTTATGCCTTGTCAGCTATGAATTCATAACTGCAATTAATACATTATGGCTCACAAGATAGCACTTAGTAATTTTGTGTGTGGGTGTGTATTTTATAGGAATACAACAAATTTTGAGTCCTTTATGAGCATTATTCCAGTCACTTGTCTGCTTCAGAAGTAATCTGAAACATAAATTATCTTCTTAAATTGTTCATTTAACAAAAATTTCTTACTATTTAACCATGGGTCATGTACTGTTAACCTTTAAGAGAATCAACAAGCAACCAGATAAAGATGAACTTATCATCTTGTAATTTATTCCCTACAGAATATAAATAATAGATTTGATGCATAAGGATAGAAACATGAGGGAGAAGAATGGATAATATTAAAGAAAAATGTGAATCATTTTTGACATTAGTTCATAGAAGTCTTATTAGGTGATATGTGATATTTTCTACAATATTATTTCAGTCTCTTCAATCTCATATTAACATGAACATGTTACTTATTTATAACAAACAGTGTCATGATAGTAAAGCAAATCACACTCATAACTACCCTATAAGAAAAATAAAATGTTTTATTTTAATATTGGATCTGGGGAACCACATGAGGGTAGGTTTGTCTTCTGTACTCTAGGTGGGATGTGGAAGATGAAGGACTTCATCTTAGCCCTTCTAGCTTAGGTCTGTTCTTGCTATATTATACATGCAGCTTCTGCCTTCAGCTATTCTTATGTTAAAAAAGCAAGTTCACTAGTTTAAAAAAAATCTATGTCAGGGGCTGATAAGGTAGCTCAGTGGTAGAGCGCTTGCCTTGCATGCATGAGGCCCTGGGTTTGATTCCTCAGCACCACATAAGCAAAAAGAAAAAAGCCAGAAGTGGCATTGTGGCTTAATAGTGTTAGAGCGCTAGCCTTGAGCTGAAGAGCTGAGGGACAGTGCCCAGGCCCAGAGTTCAGGCCCCACAACCGGACAACCCACCCACCCACACACACACACACACACACACACACACACACACACACACACACAAAAACCTAATAAACCAAAAACATAAAAATAGAGCAGACATACACTAGAAAAGTTATTTAATGTTTAATCATAACACCCACTTTTGACATTCTTCTGTCTATATAAAGCACAAAATTACTTTCTAAAAATACAGAATTTTGTGAATATGCAATGGTTCTATAAATACTGAATTTTGTGAATATTATTTTTCTTGAAACAAATGTGTTTGTATCAGAGGATTGGACTTTTTTTGTTAGTTTGTACCAGTCATGTGGTCAACTATAATTATTTTATAGCTTTAAACTCCATAGAAGGGAGCCAATTAAGGAATTTACAATTAAATTCTCAACACCAAGCCCAAAGAAGCATACCCACTTTATTAGAGGGAGAGAAAAGACAGGATGTAATTGTTATACCCTGACCAGGTGCCATGTTTGGTAACTCTAATGACTTTTTAGGATTCAAGAAACTCTTGACCAAAAACTAAGCTAGTCAAGAAATTGGTTGCAATTACTTAATATTCATTTAATTTAGGATTTGGAAAATAAGGCTTTTTATACTTTGATTTTGTTGCAAATGCTGTAGGAGTTAATTTCTTTGATCTCTGAATTTTAATTTCAAAGAGATTTTTTTAACCATTATAACCAATGTCTCCTTGGAAAATTTGTAATGAGAGTTTATATTTAAACTGAGTTCTTTTCTATGTTGTTTGCAAGTCACATTTGTACTTTTATGGATTTCTATCTCAATGAGCTTTTTGATTCTTGATCGTGTTCTTACAGAGTAAGAGACATGGAATAACTGTTTCCACCCACAGTGACTGCCTAATTCAAAACAGTGAACAGCTGTTCTAAATTGTATATTAGAAAAGACACAAACTAAGCTGTATATCTCTATATTCTGTTATCTCTAGTGTTCACCATTCTTCTGCAGAAAATCATTAATATTCTTTCTGAATTCAAGTATTATAGATAAAGTAAAACGTTTAATTTTTATAAGTGAAGATTTGAAAAGTATACATATACAGAACCACACACACACATATATACTTTGTGTCCATATCTTGGGGTTTGTTTTGTTTAGCATAATCTTGTATGGTCCTATGTACACAGGATGAGCTTTTCTGCTCATCTGATAAGAGTATCCTAGACTTAGACTAATTATTACAAATAAAGGAATCCATGGGCCCTCTATTTCTGTGGACCTGGCTTGATTCACTAAATATGAATTTTTCCAAATCTTTCTATTTGCTAACAAATGGGGCAGTGTCATACTTTGATGGAACCATAGAATTCCATTATATATATATATATATATATATATATATATATATACATATATATACCACATTTCTTTTTTAATATATTTTATTGTAAAGATACTATGCAGAGGGGTTACAGTTACATGAGTAAGGTAATGAGTACATTTCCTATAGAGTATTGTTACCCCCTCCTTTGTTTTTCTCCTACCATCCCTTCCCCCTTTTCTACCTCCCCAAGTCTTCCCTCCTCACCCTTTGAAGTTGTACAGTTCATTTTCAACATAGTATCTTGTACATCTCATTGTTACAATGGTCATCCTGTATCCTTATTTCAGCATTTTGTTATTTCCCTTCCCCTCCCCAAATTAGAAAAATGTATATACAAGATGCAGGGCACAGGAATTAAATACAGTGAAAACAGGAGTTATACTGTGGGTGAAGAACATACCAAAGAAACAAAAAAATAACATAGTACATTTTAAATACATTAAAAATAATACCTAGAAAGAAAAAAAACACTTCTGTCCCTGTCTTAGGGTTCATTTTACTTAACATCATCTTATATGGTCATATGTACATAGCTTTTGACCTTTTCTGCTTGTCCTAGACAAATATTACTTATTGCAAATAAGGGAAAACATGGGACCTACGTTTCTTTGAACCTGGCTTATTTCACCTAAAATAATTTTTTCCAAGTCTTTCAATTTCCTAACAAATGGTGCGGTGCCATTCTTTCTGAAGGAGGCATAAAATTCCATTACATATGTGTGTATGTGTGTGTGTGTGTGTGTGTGTATATATGTATATATATATATATATATATATACATATATACACACACACACACACACACACCACCACATTTTCTTGATCCATTCATCTAGTGAGGGACATCTGGGTTGGTTCCATATTTTAGCTATGGTAAATAATGATGTGATAAACATAGTTGTGCTGGTAGATTTAGTATGGCGTTGTTTGTGATCATTTGAGTAAATGTCCAAAAGTGGGATTGCAAATCATAGGGGAGCTCTAGTGTAGCCTTTTGAGGAACCCCCATCTTGCTTTCCAAATTAGTTGACAAGTTTACACTCCCATCAACAGTGCAGTAGGGTTCCCTTTTGGCCACATCCTCTCCAGCATCTGTTGTTGTATTTCTAGATTATAGCCATTCTAACTAGAGTGAGGTAGAATCTCAAAGTTGTTTTGATTTGCATTTCTTTTGTGGCAGAGAAACTGAGCATGGGAGAAACTCTAGGGCTCCTTGCCACAGGCTGAGGCACAACAAATGAAAGAAAGTTTGGACAAATTGGATTGCATTTAAACTGCAGAGCTTCTGCACCGCAAAGGACATAGGTAGCTTGGTTAATATAAAGTCCACGGGTTGAAAGAAGATCTTCACTAGCCATACACAGACAAGGGCCTCATATCAAAAACATAATTAGATCTCAAAAATTAAATCCCTCAAAATCAAATCCTAAAGAAACAACCACCCCATTAATAAGTGGTCTTAAAGACTTAAAGAGAGACTTATCTGAAGAGGAAGTAAGAATGGCATTTTCTTTTAAGATTTAAAATTTAAGCAAAAGCTACTCACATTACTAGATATTATTTCAGGTGCTTTTTAGTCAAATTTTAAACGTCTCTAAGTTTGTTTTTGTTTTTAATTTTTCACTTAATGTCCATGTTCAGCACGAAACTTTAATCTATTAGAGAAAGCATCAGTATTACTGGTAAGGGTTTAAGATGAAACTTTAGTAATAAACAGTTCTCACACTTGGTCTCACACTGTGGGCAGTTAAGTTATAAAAACATTTTGTGGCTTAGTGTTATTTTCTCTATACTTGGGTATGGGTTTTAAATAATCTAATACTAAAATTTAATACTATACCTACAATGGGGCTAAAAGAAAAAAAGATCAACAAGGTCAATATTTAAAGAAACACTGTTATTGACATTTTAGGAATAATTATAACAGTAGCTAAACTCTTAAAACATTGATGAATAAAGAATATTTTCTCCTATTTAATTTATAGCCTACTCTTAAACTTGTTCATTGTTTTCACTCCTAAATTGAGATTCCCATAATCTGTGCTGTTTTAGATCTCAATATCATTTCTAGAATATGTAATTATATTTCTCTAAGTATGAGTTATCTGATATTTTGTAGTTTTTATTTCTGCTCCTAGGATTTGAATTCATGACCTGGGCCCTGTCCTTGAGCTTTATGTTCAAGGCTAATGACCTATCATGTTAACCACTTAGCACTTGAGCCTCTACTACTTGCGCTCCATTTGATGTTTGTGATAAGACTCTCATGGGAAGTCAGGCACTGGAGGCTCATGCCTGTCATCCTAGCTACTCAGGAGGCTAAGGTCTGAGGATCGCCAGGGCAGGAAAGTCTGAGAGGCACTTATGTCCAATAAACCACCAGAAAACTGGAAGTGGAGCTGTGGCTCAAGTGGTAGAGCAATTACCGTGAGCTGAGGGACAGCACACAGGCCCAGAGTTCAAGCCCATGACACACACACACAAAAAAGGATTTGGGAGGACTTCTGATCGAGGTCCACAGATATCAGCCTCCCAAGTAGATAACATTACAATAACATTATAATGTCAGCCAGTAACTCCAGGCCCATTACATTTTATTTTAGAACCAATATTTTCTTTTTATCCCCAATATTTTCTTTCAATCATGGTTCTCCCCTCACCAACAAAACCTACTTTATTTAAATCACTTCCCAATTGACCTATTTAAAGTGGATCTAAAGTCAAGACAATTTTGTTTAAGTGCAGAAAAGAAAATTCAAAACTTAGTATAGTGTAAATATAAGACATGGCATTGTAACCTCTCTGTACAGTATTTTCACAATAAAAAATCTAATTAAAAAAAGACATGGCAAAAATTTTCTATCCCTTAATAGATCCACTTCTCTGTAAATGTACGGAAACAATTGGTGCTTATGGAGAAATTTACTTCAGCATCTGTGTTAAAAATAAGTAATATTCAAATCTCTATTGTTTCTTTTTAAAATAAATTTATTTTTTATCTTTAAATAGCCGCACTGAAGAGTTTCAAATCAATATGTCAGATTGCACAATGTGTCAGTATCATCCTTTCCATCATTCTCCCATACCCGCATCTATTCTAACCCCTTACCTATCCTCTCCCACTTCCTATTGTATCTTAGAAGAACCAACTTGAAAAATTCAAAAACTTGACAATGAATACTGAACTTCTGTATTTCCATGGTCGAATAGAAGTCCACAAAATTTCTCTCATAAAATGAATAACATTTGTGATGGTATTCTTCCTTTCAATTGACTTATATTTTCACAATTCTGTATGTTCTTAATAACACAGTGCTCCAGGGTGACACTTCAATTCTTAGCATTTCGCAGCACTTGAGTAACCTTCTATTCCCTGAGTGCTATAGGAAACCATTAGCATTAGTCCTCCTTTCTACGAAAGGATATTAAAACAAATGGCACTGAGCCTTGGGCAACTCACTGGCCCTTGATAGCTGAGAATGAATTTACAACCCTCAATTGTCAAGCCTGTCAAATTATAGCTGGTATATTAGTCTATTGAAATATTTGTTATTGTCTATATCTTTGAGGAAAAATTACCAATTAAAATAAAAAGATATGTTGTAAAATTTAGTAATCTAAATACCCTAATGATATAGGTACTGCAGCAATATCACACATAAAATTCAGAACTACTTCAAAGAAAAGTGTAAATAAAAACATTTCAATATTGCTGAATTTAATGAATTATAATTTAATATTTAATGCATTTTGATAGACATAAATAATTCATCAAAAGGCTCCAAGTTCCCCTATGACCCAGAAATCCCATTTTGGGAATTTACCCAAATGATCACAAACAAACCTATACTAATAAATATAACATAGTTATGTTTATTACAGCATTACTTACCATAGCTAAGATATGGAACCAACCCAGATGCCCCTCAGTAGATGAATGGATCAAGAAAATGTGGTATATTTATACAATAGAATTCTATGCCTCTATCAGAAAGAATGGCATTGCTCCATTTGTTAGGAAATGGAAAGACTTGGAAAAACTATATTAAATGAAGTAAGCCAGGCCCAAAGAAACATAGGTCCCATGCTTTCCCATATTTGCAATAACTAGTATAAGTCTGGGACAAGCAGAATAGGTCAAAAGCTATGTACATATGACTGTATAAGATGATGTTAACTACTGTAGTTGTGGAAATGGGAGGGAAGGGGGTAGGGGAAAAACGAAGGAGGGGGTAACAATGCTTGATAAGAAATTACACATTATCTTGCTCATGTAACTGTAACCCCTCTGTACAGTATTTTTACAATAAAAATGTATTTTTAAAAAAGATGATGTTAAGTGAAATGAACCCAAAATAGGGACACAAGTGTTTTTTTCTTCCTTCCTATTGTTTTTAACATATTTAAAATGTACTATGTTATTTTTTTTGTTTCTTTGATATGTTCTTCCCCCACAGTATAACTCCTGTTTTCGTTGTATTTAATTCTGGTGCCCTGCATCTTGTATACACATTTTTCTAATTTGGGGAGGGGAAGGGAAATAACAAAATGCTGAAATAAGGTACAGGTTGACCCATTGTAACAATAAGATGTACAAGACACTATGTTGAAAACGAATCTAACAACTTTCAGAGGGGGAGGGAGGAGTTGGGGAGATGATGAGGGAAGAGATGGTAGGGTAAAAACAAAGGAGGGGGTAACAACACTCAACAGGAAATGTACTCATTACATTACTTATGTAACTATAACCCTCTGTACAATATTTTTACAATTAAAAATATATACAGAAGAATTCATGAATGTATCATTCTCAAGCAACAATTACTATGTAAGAGAACATAGTGAAAATTGTTATGTAGGAAAAGCAAAAATTATGGTAGTTGAAAAATCTCAGAGTACTAGATTCTGTACTAAACTTACTACCCTCACAATAATGCTTTAAATATTATTTATTTTTTATAATAATGCTTTAAATATTATTTATTGTATCTCTATTCTCATGATTGCTGTGTACTTGTGAAAATTATTGAAGATCCAAAGGGGTATTGTTTATGTTAGTTATGCCTATTTAGCAGAAACATTAACCTTAATTTTTTTAATTTGTGTCAATTCATTTAAAATATTGCAAAAAATTGACTACATATCTATTCAACTAACATTTGGGTTTTTTTATTGTGAACATACTGTACAGAGGGATTACAATTACATGGGTAAGATAATGAGTACATTTCCTATCAAGCATTGTAGCCTCCTCCTTTGTTTACCCTTCACATCCCTTCCCATCCTCCCCCAGCCCCCCACCCAATCTTTCCCTCCCCCCCACACCAAAATTGTAAAGTTCGTTTTTGACATGACAACTTGTACTTCTCATTGCTGCAACGGGTCCACCTGTATCCTTATGACTTGTTTTTCCCCTTCCCCTCCACAAATTATACCGACATCAAATACAGTGAAAGTAGGGGTTATAATGTGGGGGAGGGACATACAAAGCAACAAAGAAATAATCTTATAAATGCGTTAGAAACAAATGCATGAAAGAAAAAAAACATTTAAATATATATCTTAGGGTTCATTTTCCTAACATCACCTTATCTGACCTTTTCTGCTTGACATATACTAAGATATGGAACCAACCCAGATGCCCCTCAGTAGATGAATGGATCAAGAAAATGTGGTATATATACACAATGGAATTCTATGCCTCCATCAGAAAGAATGACATTGCCCCATTTGTTAGGAAATGGAAAGACTTGGAAAAAATTATATTAAGTGAAGTAAGCCAAGCCCAAAGAAACATAGGTTCCATGGTTTCCCTTATTTGCAATATCAAATAACATTTGTATTTCAAATTATTACACTTAAAAAGCAAATTAGTGATAAAATGGCATTTCTTAACATTTTGCAAATATCTTTAAATATGTATTGGAACTTGATATTATATAGATAACTTTAATTGTGACATTTATAAAATATATCTACTAGGAATTTTATACTATATTGTTTAATGTGTGTAGTTATATAAAAAACCATTCAAATAGTCTACAATAGTAATAATTTTGAACTATCTTACCAATTAGATCATTTATTTTCTTAATAAGACCACTATTGGAGTCTGTTCTTTCTTGCCCCAGATTTTAATTGATAAAAATAAGAGTTTTATTATTGGATATCATATAAGGTACTGATTTATGATATCTTGATAAAACATATTCTTCTATTGCTTTTTGGTTTTTTGAGTATTATTTTCTTTATTGTTATTATAAAGATGATGTGCAGAGGGTTACAATTGCATGTCAGGTAATGAGTACATTTCCTTTCCTTCCTTCCCTCACTCTCTACCAGGCCCTCCCTCCCATCTCCTGCAATGTGTTCTACAGTTCAATTTCAACACTGTCCAGTGAGCTTCACCCTTTGCCTCTCAAGTTTTCTATTTTTCTATTTGTAATTCACATGAAACCTTGTTAGAAACATGTATTCAAACGTGATGTATCTTTCAGCATACTTTTTGTATTTATGAACCGTGTTTTGTTAATGGATATTCACCATCAGGACATCTTTGCATTGATAAGTAATGCTATTTTAATCGTTCATTTTTCTTCTTAATATTCCATTGAATATATATTTTGCATGTAAACTTTATTCTACAATGTATAGTTTCAAACTGCTCAAAATCACTTTTAAAAGGTTTTCTTTTTACATTGAAAGAAAATTTATTACATGAAGAATATATTAGCTAATAACTTAATTACATGCCAATATATCCAGATTCTCTGTGGATATAATAGTAATAATAATAATAATAATAAATATACTGATCAAATAACACAGAGTCCATCTTCTCATAAACACACAGATGGTCATTTTTTATTTCCTGATATCAGATGTTTTATCATGAAAACACAATTTTCATTATTAATCACAGATAGAGTACAGACAACATACATCTTGTAGTAGTTCATATTTTCAAAAAAGTTTCTGTTCTTAAAATGTCACAGTAAAACATTAGATATGATGGTAATATAGTCTAAGTATATTTGGTTTGTGGAAAATTATCTATGGATACAATGTGTCAGTACATATCCTCAGTATATTCCTTCTAGATAATATAAACTAAAAACAAATCTGCTTCTTATGACCATATAAGATATGCTAAATGAAATGATCCCAAAGCTAAGGACACAAGAGGTTTTATCTTTCTTGCTGTTGTTTTTAATGTACTTGTAATGTGTGATTTTTTTGTTTCTTTTGTATGTTCTTCCCCCATGGTATAACCCCTGTTTTCACTGTATTTGATTCCAGTGCCCTTCATCTTATATATATATATTTTTCTAATTTGGGGAGGGGAAGGGAAATAATAATGCTGAAATAAGGATACAGGTTTACTCATTGCAACAATGAGG
This sequence comes from Dipodomys merriami, assembly GCF_024711535.1. Lineage (NCBI taxonomy): Eukaryota > Metazoa > Chordata > Mammalia > Rodentia > Heteromyidae > Dipodomys > Dipodomys merriami. Next base: position 47,850,589 of record NW_027206179.1, read on the forward strand.
TGTACAAGACACTATGTTGAAAGTGTGCTTTACAGCTTAGGGGAAAAGGAGGGAGTTGGGAAGGGGAAGAGGGAAGAGATGGTAGGGGAAAAACAAAGGAAGGGTAACAATGCTCGATATGAAGTGTACTCATTACCTTACCTATGTAAATGTAACTCCTTTGTATATATATCTTTACAATAAAAATATATATTAAAAACTGCTTCTAATGAACAGAGACAGCTTTTTTGCAAATTCTTTATTGTGATTAAGTGATTACATAATTTCCCAAATTTCACAGTATTGTGGGATAGTGATGCTTAGTTAAAATCACAAACACATTCTAACTTTCATGGGGCAAATTTTCTATTATGGTCTATAACATTTATGAGTTCTATGAGTTTTGCAGTAGTTATTTCTTCCACATTGGGTGGTGTGTACATTTCTTTTGTTTTGCATAGCGTCAGCTGTTGCCTCTTTCCCACTTGTTCCCTCGCTCCCATCCCTGCCATTGGGTTGCTTAGTTTGTTTTGATCACTGTCCAGTGCAGCTTTTGGGTCCCACTGTTGTATGTTTTTCCCTGATTCACTCTAGTTCTGTGTCTTCCTCCTGGTTTCCCTCCAATGTGCACATATATACCATATATGTGATCAGCAGCATGGGGTTATTTAGTGGTGATTTGACCAGATAAGTGGAAGTCATTTGTTTCTTAAGCTTTGTTAATTTTGTCATATTACCTTACGTTTTGGATTTAACATCCACTTATCAGAAGACCATGTGCCATTCATCTCTTTGGCTATTATGGCTTACCTCATTCAACATGATTTCTTCTATTTCCATCCATTTCCCTGCAAATGCCATTATTTTGTCCTTTATAATGGCTGCATAATATTCCATTGTGTATAGATACCACAATTTTTTGATCCATTCATTTGTGGTGGGACATCTGGGTTGTTTCCATATCTTGGCTATTGTGAGCAGTGCTGAAATAAACATGGAGGTGCATGTGTCCTTGTATACGGGTTCCTTTTGTTCAGGATATATGCCTGGAAGTGGTATGGCTGGGTCATAGGGGAGGTCAATATTTAGCTTTCTGAGGACCCTTCATAGTGCTTTCCAAAGTGGTTGTATAAGTGTACATTCCCACCAGCAGTGTAATAGGGTTCCTCTTTCTCCACATCCCCTCTCACATTTGTTGTTGGCTGACTTTAGGATGTGGGCCATTCTGACTGGGGTAAGGTGATATCTCAGGGTTGTCTTTAATTGCATTTCCTGTACAACCAGGGATGATGAACATTTCCTCATGTGTTGCTTTGCAATTTTTATCTCTTCTCCTGAGAAGTCTCTCTTTAGTTCCCTTGACAATTTAGTAATTGGTTTGTTAGGTTTGGGAGGGATTAGTTTCTTGAGTTCCATGTATACTAGATATTAACCCCTTGTCTGATATATTGCTGGTAAATATTTTTTTCCCAATTAGTTGGTTTTCTTTCTAACTTGGTTGTTATAACTTTAGTTGTGCAGAAACTTTTTATTTTAAGGTAGTCCCTTTGTCAAGTATCCAATTTGTTGTGACCCTGGCACTCTGTTCAGGAAGTTCTGCCAGTGCCTATGAGTTCAAGATTCTCTCCTACTCTTTCCTGCAGTACTTTCAGAGATTCAAGTTTGATGTGAAAGTCCTTAATCCATTTTGAGTTGATGTTGGTGCATGGTGATAGGCTGGGGTCCACTTTTAGTTTTCTGCATGTTGCCTCCAGTTTTCCCAGTACTAGTAGTTGAAGAGGCTGTTTTCTTCCACTGTATGTCTTTGGCTCCTTTGTCAAACATCAGCTGACTGTAGGTGTGTGGTTTTATTTCTGGATCTTCTATTCTATTCCATTGGTCTTCGGGTCTGTTTTTGTGCCAGTACCATGCTGTCTTTCTTATTATGGCTCTATAGTGGAGTTTGAAGTCTGGCATCGAGATCCTTCCTATGTTCTCTTTTTTTGCCCAGAATTGTTTTGGCTATTCTAGGTCTTTTGTTGTTCCTATGAATTTTTGGACTGTTTTCTGTATTTCCGAAATGTATGACATTGGGATTTTAATAGGAATTGCATTGAATTTGTATATTAATTTTGGCAATATGGCCATTTTCACTATATTAATTCTGCCTATTCAAGAGCATGGAAGGTCTTTCCATTTCCTAGTATCTTCTCTAATTTCTTTCTTTAACTTTTTATAGTTTTCATTAAATAATTCTCTTACATCTTTGATTATGTTAATTCCTGAATATTTTATTTGGGGGGGTTATTGTGAATGGGGTTGCTTCCTTTATTTTCCTCTCTGCTTGTACATTGTCAGTGCACAGGAAGGTGACTGATTTTTGTGGGTTGATTTTGTATCCTGTTACTTTGCCGAAGTAGTTTATAATTTCTAAGACTTTGGGCATGGAGTTTTTGGGATCATGAAGGAATAGTATCATGTCATCTTCAAAAAGGGATAATTTAACTTTTCCTTCCCTATGCAGATCATTTTAATGTCTTTTTCTTGCCTTATTGCCCTGTCTAAGGGTTCCAGGACTATATTGAAGAGGAGTGGAGAGAGTGGGCATCCTTGCCTTGTTCCTGATTTTAGGAAAATTGGTTGTAGTTTTTACCCATTAAGTATAATATTGGCTATTGGTCTGTCATATATGGCTTTTATTGCTTTAAGGAATGTTCCTTCTATTCCTATTTTCTCCAGAGCTTTTAACATGCATGAATGTTGTATCTTATCAAAAGCCATTTCTGCATCAATGGAGATAATAATGTAGTTCTTGACCTTGTATCTGTTAGTGTGTTGGATTACATTTATTGATTTACATATGTTAAACTATCCCTGCATCTCTGGGATGAAGCCTACCTGATTGGTGTGTATGTGGTTTGTTTTTATGTGTTTCTGGATTCCATTAGCTAGAATTTTGTGAAGGATATTTGCATCTGTGTTCATCAAGGAGATTGGTCTGTAGTTCTATTTTTGTTGGGTCTTTGCCTGGTTTAGGGATGAGTGTGATATTGGCATCTTAGAATGAGTTTGGTATAGCTCCCTCTTTTTCTACTTCTCTGAAGAGCTCGAGGAGTATAGGTATTAGTTCTTCTTTAAAGATTGTAGGGAGCCGAGGCGAGACTCCGCCCACTCCCTTGCAGTTTTGAGGATTACCACTCCAGATGGTGCTTGGCGGGACGCCTGGGCTGTGCGCGTGCGCGAGCAAGGTAGTGTCCCCAGCCAATCCCATGACACCTGGTGACGGTAAAAGGCAGGCGACCAACAATAGAAAAGACCCGTGTTCGAATTCCCTATATAAGCGGCTGTATTTCGGGTGCACGCTCTCTCGCGCCCAAGCTCTCCTACAACTAAAAGGCTCTCCAATAAAGCGTGATCTGAGAAGACTCCTGGAGTGGTGGTCGTTTTTCCTCGCTGGTCGAGTAGACGGTCACTACAACTGGTGCCGAAACCCGGGAACGAACCTGGGACGGGACCCGCGCGAGAGGCCGAATTGGAGCCAGAACTCAACACGCGGAGAGGAGACGTTGGTAAACATCCCCCGGTATGCTGTTCACTGTAGATTTAGATATTTATTGGTTGCTTGCATTGCTTCTTCCCTTGTGGCTTGTCTTTTTGATGGTGCGCACTTGCCTCGAGGAGGGAGGGTTTGATTTAATCCAGGAAGGACGCAAAGTACTAACGCAGCATCAGGATAGTCTATCAGAGTCAGTATACAGTAATGGGGAGGAAAAGAGGCCTAAAAGAAAAAGGGAAAAAAGACAGAAGGATCCTAAAGAATTGAAGTGAGAGGGGCTGCAGCCCTCACAAAAGGAGAAGGGTTTTAGGGAGGGGGTCTCAAGGAGACCTCCGTGCCCTTCTTTAAAAGCAAACCGGTTCTCAGCCCTACATGTGGAAGGGCGGGACCAAGAATATAGTAATCTTGCGAGTGACTCAAAGGAAGAAATGTTAGAGGAGGAGGGAGAGCAGCTCGATCCAGCTGATAGTGAAGAGTTAGAAGAGGCTGCGGCGGAGCACGTGGCAGACAAATATGGAGGGTGGCGCCCCCTAGGGGTGGGAGTACCGCAACAGCCAGGGAGAGGAAACGGAGCTGGCCCTCACCCGTCGGCCCCCCCGCCGTGCCCACTGGCAGGGAAGAGTCACTTTATTAAAGAAAATACCTGGTCGCAGCTGGCAGCTGCTTTCCCAGTTTTTGAAAATCCGATTACTGCTGAAAGAAATTTTGAGCCGGTTTCCTACTTTCAGCTTAAGGATTTAGTTGAGGCAGTCAGGACTTATGGAGTGACGGCCAATTATACCACTGCCTTGCTTCAAAGGCTAACTATTAATGCTATGATTCTGTGGGAGCAAAAACTGTTCAATATTTTCCTGAATTAGTGGCTAAACAGGCAATTTTGATCTGAAAAAAAAAATAAAAATAAAAATAAAAAAATAAAAATAAAAATAAAAAATAAAAAAATAAAAATAAAAAAACCAGGCAATTTTGGGTATAAAGTATTGTTTAATGCATTTTGCAAAAATTCCAGATAAATTAATTATTCCATATACCCGTGAGCAAGTTGAAATTTTAGGTTTTAAGTTTTGCCTTTTTTGTTTTGTGTTGTGTATTCTACTACTGACTAAATGGTTCTAAAATACTGGGCATATCTATGCTAAAATTTTCATCACATCTAATGAGTTTTGTCATTTCAGAATATTTGTTGGTCAATTCTTGATAAGAACCAGGTAAGCTCTACTTATTCTACTTGATCTCCATGTTGCTTTAATTGAAAATAATAAAGGGCTTTTGTGGCAAAGATTTCAGTTCAAAGCCAGCTCGGGCTAAAAAATCCCTAAGACTCCATCTCCCAGCTAAACTCTGCAAGTGGTACTATAACTCAGTGTGGTAGAGTGCTAGCCTTGAGCGGAAGCGCTCAGGGACAGTGCCCAGGCCTTGAGTTCAAATCTTGAATACCAACTTGGACAAGCCATCCCAGCAACGAGCACCTAGACTCAGCCAGTCTAGGGAACAAGGGAACGTGGAAAGGAGTAAGAGGAGATGATGTCACATCAGCTACTTTGTGCCTGCCCTTTCAAAATTAACCTGAGCCGGGAGGTCAGTAGAAGTAAGAAGCCTGCCCATCCAATGTCTATACCTGTCTACCTATTAACTGAACAGGGATTTATATTCTTGCCTTTGTCACCTGAATTCTCTACCTAGTCGCCAGATGTCAGAAGTAACTAGGGACATTTCTACCAACATTTTCAGCCCCAAGTCCTTCCTCTTGCCATTTATTTGCTCTCTAGTATTTTTTTTTTTTTCTTCTCAGACTTTATACCCAAAATTGCCTGTTTTTTTTTATTTTTTTTTTTTAATTTTTATTTTTTTCTAAGGACTCACGCAACCAAGGGACAGCTGCTGTTCACTACCTTCTCTGGGAGGAGACCAAATTCCAGCCTTTTACCCCTATTGTCGACGCCCCTTGTCAGCAGGAAGTAGCCAGAGAGAATCCTCGCCCTATTTCATGATTATTAAAAGGCTGGAATATAAGGTCCGCTCCTGGATGGCGAGCAAGTTGAAATTTTAGCAGCCACAATGGATATGTGGGCAATTCTTGTTTGCTCATTTCCAAATGTAATTGATAATCATTATCCTAAGCATCCTCTGCTTGCCATAGTTAACAAAAATTTAGTGTATTTTCCTGTTGTCACTTCAAAGGAGCCCTTGGTTGATGCTCTAACCATCTTTACGGATGGATCAAAATCTGGACAAGGTGCCTTTTTTGTTCAAGGACACAAACAGCCGGTAGTTTTTAATTTTCGGCCGAATGTCCCACAGGCTGTTGAATGTTTAATTGTGCTTGAAGTTTTTAAAAGATTTGATCAACCTTTTAACTTATTTTCTGATTCATTATATGTTGTAAATGCCGTTGCTTCTCTTGAAGTTGCTGCTTCAGTTAAGCAGGCCAGTACAATTTCTAATGTTTTGTTACAGATTCAATCCCTTATCTTAAACAGAAAACATCCTTTTTATATTGGACATATTCGTGCCCACTCTATGTTGCCGGGCCCGATGGCAAAGTGTAATGATTTGGTGGACCAGGCAACTCGGGCTATGGCTCTGGTCGCTGCTGATCCTGTAGAATTGGCAAAAGACTTTCATAGATTGTATCATGTACCTGCTAATACCCTTAGGAAAAGATATAATTTGTCCAGGCATGTGGCAAGAGATATTGTTAAAGCCTGTAAATCTTGTGTTACCTTTCTTCATCCTCCCCATGTGGGGGTAAACCCCAGGGGGTTGAGACCAAATGCCCTATGGCAAATGGATGTTACTCATCTGACGGAATTTGGTAAGTTGAAATATTTACATGTGTCTGTGGACACCTTTTCTGGTGTCATTCATGCCACACCTTTGGCAGGAGAAAAGGTTTCTCACGTCAGAATACACTGCTTAGAAGCTTGGGCAGCTTGGGGAAAGCCCCTTAGACTCAAGACGGATAATGGCCCTGCTTATACTTCCCATGGTTTTCGCGCCTTTTGCGCACAAATGCAGGTTGCCCACACCACCGGATTGCCCTACAATCCTCAAGGACAAGGTATAGTGGAAAGAGCTAATAGAAGCATAAAAGAAATGCTTCAAAAACAAAAAGGGGGAGTTGCTGAGTCCGCGTCCCCCAGGGAAAGACTTTCTCTTGCGCTCTTTACCCATAATTTTTTAATTCTAAATGACAACGATCAGTCTGCCGCAGATCGGCATATGACAAGAGACTCCATGGATACTAAAGACATGGTTATGTGGAAGGATGTTATTAATAATAAATGGTATGGACCGGATCCGGTAATAACGAGATCCAGGGGAGCTGTTTGTGTTTTTCCACAGAGTCAAGAAGTACCTCACTGGGTGCCAACGAGACTGACCAGGCCAGTGGAGACTGCAGAAGAACCCCATCTTGAAGATGCCATCCACTCGTCTCCTGATACAGCTGATCTTCCTGCTGTTAGCAACAGTGCTAATAGGAATCCCTGTGATAGCTAAACGGATGATGCTGTGGGCTGTTACAATTTACTGACTGGATTGCCTCTGCGGTGTCCTTTTTCCAAAGAGCGGGTGGGAGTCGGAATGTTTTTAGCCTGCTGCTTGGGAGGATGTGTGGTCTGCCTATGGTTGGTCTGTCGCCTTCGAGCCCAAACCAGAAGGGACAAGGTTGTTATCTCGCAAGCATTAGCCGCTTTGGAGAGTGGATCCTCACCCCAGATTTGGCTGTCGGCCCTAAGAGGCAGTTAAGCCTTACCATTCTGCATAGCCTTAGCACCCCGAGGGATCAGGGGATCCCATTGCACCGGGACAGGTATGCAGTTTGCAATTTGGGACAGGGTGCAAGGCAAGTGCACTGCACTTGAGGAGATGGTTCTCATCTCCTCAAGAAGAGCATGCTGGGTTGCAAGTGGGTTGATGCCCAAGATCCCACCTCTGCAAAAAAGGCATCGGACGGGCCTGGTCATCACTGGGGAAGGCGCGCCCCTCAGGCGAAGGCCAGTGCAAGGTCCTCTCATTAATGTCTTAGACAGAGGCCCAACCTCTACTCTTACCTGTTGCCATAAAACAAAGAAGGGGGAACTGTAGGGAGCCGAGGTGAGACTCCGCCCACTCCCTTGCAGTTTTGAGGATTACCACTCCAGACGGTGCTTGGCGGGACGCCTGGGCTGTGCGCGTGCGCGAGCAAGGTAGTGTCCCCAGCCAATCCCATGACACCTGGTGACGGTAAAAGGCAGGCGACCAACAATAGAAAAGACCCGTGTTCGAATTCCCTATATAAGCGGCTGTATTTCGGGTGCACGCTCTCTCGCGCCCAAGCTCTCCTACAACTAAAAGGCTCTCCAATAAAGCGTGATCTGAGAAGACTCCTGGAGTGGTGGTCGTTTTTCCTCGCTGGTCGAGTAGACGGTCACTACAAAAGATCTTATAGAATTCTGTTGTGAGTCCATCTGGTCCTGGGTGTTTCCTTCTTGGAAGACTTCTGATTGCTTCCTGTATCTCCTTGTAAGATGTTGGCTTATTTAATTGATTTATTTCTTCTTTGTTCTGTTTGGGCAACTTGTATTTCTCTAAAAATGCATCTATTTCTGCTAGGTTTTCTTTCTTTAGATAGTATAACTTTTGAAAATGTTTACAATTGTTTGGGTGTATTGGGTATTTGTTGTGATTTTTTCCCGTGGCATTCCTGATCTTGTTAATTTGGTTTTCCTCTCTCCTTAGTTAATCTTGCCAAAGGTACATCGATTTTATTTATTTTTTTCAAAGAACCAGCTTTTTGTTTTATTAATTTTATTTATAATTTTCCTATTCTCTATCTCATTAATTTCCACTCTTAATTTGATTATCTGGCTCTGTCTTGTAACTTTTACATGTTTTTCTAGCAGTATTAATTGCAACATGAGATTATCTGGCTCTGTCTTGTAACTTTTTCATGTTTTTCTAGCAGTATTAATTGCAACATGAGATTATTTACTTGGTCTTCAGAGACAGCTTTTTAAAGAAAGGAAGAAGAAAGAAAGAAGATATGAAAGATAATAGAAGTTAATATACATGAAATGAGAATTGTCATATTCCAGGGTATTAAATAGTAAAACATATCTCTCAGATAAGGGGAACGGTCTGTGAGATAAGTAATCATCCTGGGTCATTGCAGAAGGCTATTTAGGGTACATGATTTTATTCAGAGAAATCAAATCAGAGCGTGAACAACTAATTGCTAGGTTGAAGAGAAAAAGATTAGAAATCAGGAAAGGATAGATTGCTAGACCATGTACAGTACAGTACAGAAGAAAATCTGCAAAGTAATGTCAAATATTCACCTAAGGTTTTATCTACACGTGTTGAAAACTAAATTACTCAAGACAGGTGTGCGGAGGTGGGATTGTGGAGGGGACCAAGGGAAAGCAATAGACCAAGAAATTATTACGAATTCCTAAAGGGCTGAAGAGTGTTGTGTTTTTTACCCTGCCTATAATGCAAGTACCTCATGATAGGCAGTGTGTGAAATCAAAGTACCCACACAGACACAGTCACATACAGCAAAAGGGGTTGATTGTGAGCAGGGGCCGAAAAGACTAATTTTCTCATAGGAGAGGGAGTAAATGGTGTCTGTCCTTTGTTTAGGGGCATTTTTATAGTCAGGAAGCTAAGGGTACTCTGCCAGCACCTGAATGCTAAGAATAGCACATAACTAAGGTGGGGGTTCTGATTGCAACAGTTATAATTAAACAGCATTCTGTTGATATAACTTGGGGTTAGAGATATGTACTGAGGGCCTTGGATGGAGACTGTCAAGCCAGAAATGTAAGTGAACATAGTAACAGTGTGTCCTAGAGATCTCGATTGTTCTTCTCTGTTTGTAGATTTCCTTATTCATGGATATTTTCAGAACTATTCCACCTATACTAAAGACACATACATTTTTTCCTTTGTCATTATTTCATGTGCAATAAAGTAGAACATCTATTGTAGCCTCATTTACATTTTAGTATGAATTATAAGTAATCTAGAGTAGACTTAAAATACAGAGGAAGACAGTGAAGGTTTTCCAATCAATTACTCATATTTTCAGTTGCATACATTTCACTCCATAAAAAGAGAATGAGTATTTAAAAAATGTTCTCTCTATATATATCTGCCAAAGAGATAGGCTTTCTGTAAATCTTATTTAGGTTTGTGAAGTTACAGGCTTAGATTTCTTAGAAATAAAATTTTTTAAATCTAGTTGGGAATATCTATGAGACACACCCTTAAATTCTTCCAAAGTTTTAAATTGTTTTAGAGGTTCAAAATTCAGATGATTTTCCCCCAAAGCTACTTTTTCATTGCAAAAGCATTTTTCTGTCTAAATAAGGTGTGAAAAAGACACAATTTATTTCAAATGCTTCAATCCGTCACTGTGTCATATTTCTTTTAAATTGTGCTTGAAAACTAGACAGTCTTCTCCATAGCCCATTTCTCTATCCATGTCCCATTATGCCTGGCTAAAAGAAAATGGTCAGCACTTCCCAAATTCTAGCTGGCACATTTTGTGCTTTCTATGTTATCTTAAATGACAGGAGTGACTCTACTAAATAACTAATAAGTCACTAACTGTTGTCTGCTATCTGTATCTCTCTGTGGCCTTTCTAGCATGACAACCTTGAGAGGGTCAAACTTCATATATTAAGACTCAGAGCACAGAGAGACAATAGTCTTATCTCTTTGTTTAGAAGCTCCACAGCTTCATTTGAATCAACCTGAACATTTTCTAAATTGTAACTTTCATTGCATTTAGTTCTTCAAATAGTAATTCTACTCATATTCAAGGCAATTCATAGTTCACTTGGTAATTCGCAAAAGAGGGCTAAGAAAACCTCTAGCTGAGAGAAAATCTTCTAATGGACAGTTGGATGTTATAACACCCACAACCTGAGAAGGCTGACTGCCACAGCACCGGGCTTCAGAATAGCATGCATTGGATAATTTTGAATAGTCAAAAGAAGGAAAGCATGCAGCTAGCAACATAAAGCCTAATCTTTAATCACTTTTTTAATAATATAAGTCACATTTTGTTTCTATTTTTTCTTGGATTTTAGCATTGAATATTGCATACATATGCAAATGTGGGAAGAATAGTATAGAGGCAAAACTCATATACCCATCACCTGGCTTCAACAATGATAAATGGCTATTTGAGAAAGTATTTCATTTTCAGACTTTCACACTTTAGAGAGCCTAAGAATATATGCAATTAGCATATGGAACTTCTCTAGTGTTATTAGTGTGTGTTAATTGAAATAAAATAAAATAAGTAACCAGGCACCCATGGCTCATGGCCTGTAATTCCAGCTCAAGAGGTAGTTGGAAGCCAGCCAGGGCATAAAAGTCCCTGTGAGACTCTTAACTTTGATTAATCACTCAAAAACCAGTAGTGGAGCTGTGGCCCAAACTGGTAGAGGACAAGTATTGAGCAAAAACACTCAGGGGCAGTGCCCAGGCCCTGAGTTCAAGACCCATGACCAACATTAATAAATAAAATAAAATAGTATATGAATAGTATTAAATGTTTAGATTTTTCTAGGATTTCTGCAGATACTCTGATAGTATGTGTCTTTTGGAAAACATTTTTCTCTTTCTTTTCCTATGCTAGTTCTGAGACTCTAACTCAGTGATTGGGCATTGTCCCTCAGCTTTTGTGCTCAAGGCTAGCACTCTACTGTTTGACACAACTCCATTTCCAGCTTTTTGCTAAATAATTGGAGATAAGAGTCCCATGGATTTCCTTCTCAGGCTGGCTTTGAACTGGGATCCTTAGATCTCAACCTACAGAGTAGCTAGGATTACAAGTGTGAAAGGGTGAAGACATTGGTGCCCATCTGGAAAACTTGTTAATATATATTAAATGTACAGGATTGTGCAATATTTCCATACATGAATACAACATTCTGATCAATTCACCTCCTCTGTTATTTTTGCTACATCCTTTACTGCTCTGGTTAAAACAACTGCAGCATGTTTTAATGCTCCATTTACACACATGTATATAATTATTTTTATTATATTCACCTAACTCCATCTTTCCCATTCACTCTTCCCACTTTTGCTGGTACTCACTTTCAAACAGAATCTATATTACCTTCCTTTCATTAATTTTTTAGTGTATACTAATTGTACTTAACTAGTTATCATATGGTATTTCACACACACATATTTAGTAATATTAACCCCCTTTATTTCTCTTTCTTTCCCTGTCCACCAGACTCCCTATTATTCTAGAGTTTTCTATATGTTTTCTTATTTTATCTTCATGTTAGTACACAGAGTCCTCTCTCTTTTCCCTTTCATGGTATTTCTATATATACCTTTGCATGCATACCCAAGAAAGGGATTACTAGATCATATTGTAGTTCTATTTTTATTTTTATCTATATTGCTTTCCATAGTGGTTTCACTATCAGCGTTCCCATTGACAATATACAAAAATTACTTTTCCCTAAATCCTCACCAACATTTATTTCCATTTTTGATGATGGACATTGGGACTGGAGTGAAATAAAATCTCAATATCATTTTTACTAACACTGGTTGATGGCCATGGATAATTTGCTCTTCTTTATGTAGTTATTGGTCTTTAATACTATGTCGTTTGAGATTTTTATATTAATATAATTTACCCAACTAATAACTGGGTAATTTGCTCTTATGGTGGTTATTTTTTAGAACTCGCTACTATTTTCTTTGATATACATCTCTCTCTCTCTCTGTGTGTGTGTGTGTAAAGATTTTCTTCCATTGTAAATGTGGTCTACATTCTAGTAATGTTTTCTTTCATTCTAGTAATATTTTCAGCATCAAACATTAATACTTTGCCTCTCTCTCTCTCTCTCTCTCTCTCTCTCTGTATATATATATATATATATATATATATATATATATATATATATATATATATATATATAATTTGTCAGTCATGGGGACTGAACTCTGGGCCTGCATGGTGTCCCTCAGCTCTGCAGCTCAAGGCTAGTGCTCTACCACTTGAACCACAGCACTACTTCTGGATTTTTCTACGTCTGTGGTGCTGGGGAATTGGAACCAGGGCCTCATACATGTAAGGGAAGCACTCCACCACTGAGCCACCTTCCCAGCCCATGACTCAATTTATTTTTAAAATTATTATTGACCCTTTATTTTCTACCTAATTGTTTAGAGCATATGATTTGTGATTGAGTTTACAAGAGGATCTAAGCTATATTTATATTTCCCATCGAAAGTATCTTTAAATATTTCCAGTAAAATGGATTTTGTGTAATGTAACTAAACATTTATATTCCATGTGTAATACATTTTTATCACAAACTCTTTAATAATTATATCTTCCCTACTTTGAAGAGCATAATGAAGTATTTTACTCTTGTTAAAAAAGTGTTTCTAAGTTATTATTTTCCCTTATATCCTTGTTTCATAAATGTTATATGAAATTAAAATAAATTTCCCACTCATAATAAAATCCTTGTGTACAGTTATGTACTATTCTAAGGATTTTACAATGTAAACACATTTGTTCATCACATATATGATTGTGCATTTAGTATATCCATTAAGCAATTCATGAAAATGAGGATCAAAAGTGTGTAAGTAATATTTTATATCTATCCAAAAATAAATGTATTTAAGGAGCATAATCTTTATAGAAAGATATTAAAATAAATGGCAATGGAATTTGCATTTATACTTACTAATATGTGTGTAATGAATATTGAAATTAAATGTAAATTTTGCTTAAATTTTTATCCACAGATATAATATCATTTCTCTTGTAGATCTAATTCATATTTATTTAGGTCTGAAGTAAGGCAGGATTGTCTAAAGTTTATTTCAATTTAGAAGTACTTATGAGGTAATTTAATACATAAAAGACACTGTGAGTCATAGTAGAATGAATCTACAATATTTTGATTAGCTAACAACATTCTTGCAGAATTAAGGTGTGTAATACTTAAAGTTTGCCACAGACTGTTGTGTAAAGCAACATTATCACACAAATAGAAGACATAGAAAGCATCAATACAGTTCCCAATCTTATTTATGGAAAACTAAGTCCTAAGGTACCTTATGTAACATTAATTTTTTGAAAATGAGCTAACTCATCGATGTAGAAATTAATATTTGTGTGCTTGTTCAACAATCTGTTTCTTTTCTCCTTGTTCACTAAGTTGGCAAGGTTGAAGTATTTACAAAAGAACAGCACATGTTTTCTTGGAGGCACATTAAGTTTCTAGGATTAATGTGACAGTAAAATTCCTGTCACTTACTCTTGGATGGGTTCAAGTTGAAATAGTTTACTATAAGCCATATTTTCATTTTGTGATATTTTTTCTAACTTAAAAGGTTTTGTACTGTATGCCAGTAGCTCAGGCCTATAATCCTAGTAACTCAGAAAACTGAGAACTCAGGCTCACAGTTCAAAGCCAGCTTGGGCTAGAAAGTCCATTAGCCTCTTGTGTCCAATTAAGCAGTAAAGAGCCAGAAGTGGAGCTGTGGCTCAACTTGAGCAGAAAAGCTATGGAACAGTGCTGTGTCCCTGAGTGGCATTAAAAAGATAGGTAAATTTCCACCAAGCAGAAGATAAATAAATTGTCGTATGATTATTAGCAATTGTTTTATTAACCCAGAACTATATAAAAATATGTATGCTACTTTGTGTGTAACATTTTTTGAGGTTTTATTCAAATATACTACATATGTAAATGAATATCTATGAATATGAATATATGTATGTGTTTATATGTGTATGAATTTATCCTGAAGTAAATTCTTCAGCGTAGATCATTTAGTTAGGGCATTGCCTCTAAAATTGAGGAAGTGAGGAAATTTAAACATGGAAAGGGAAGAAAGAAAAAGATACACATTTATACATATATTGTTCTGAGCTACTTGGAACCCACAGTAAAACCATATGAAAACAACTATTCTAAATTATGATCATGGGAGCCAGGAATTATTTAACAAACTCATTTGTAAGTTTAAAGAAAGTCAACCCAAAGGGTTTTAATTCTTATAGTATAGATTCCCACCTTTCCATTTTTCATCAGGATATGGTTGAATAAAGATGTAGGATGTACCACCTAAATATATTCCAATGATCTCCTTCAGTTTCCGATGTTTTCAATGCTCTCATTATCTAGTTGCCATGCTAGTGATTCCTTTTAATCTGGATTTGCTACATTGAAAATACAAAAATCTCTCACTTCTTGTCTAGACTAATTGCATCATAGCACTAAATGATCATATGGAGAACATTAACTCTCAATTTAATAGGTTACATATTTTACCCTGCCCTTACCTGCTTTCTCTGATTCTAATGGGATTCAGTTCTGTTTGGAGACTTAAAAAGCAAATTCCCTAAGTGATAGCAAGACTAATCCTACTTTCTCTAGTACTGTTATTTATGAATAAGTAACAATTCTACAAGTACACCACTGTAACAACATAAAAGTAGTATTTTAGAAAATCTTGCCCTATTGTTTATAGGTTATTGTTTTTGACTTAACTAGGTTTAATTGTCCTTTCAATATTCCACATGACTGACAGATATAGGATGATATGAAGTACTCTTACCAATATTTCCAGTGATCTTAACTACACTGTAACTCATTCACCACAATATCGGCTCTGCAACATGGTGAGGTATGGAGTGGGATTTCATACCACCAAATCAAGTACTCTGTCTACAATAATATAGCGTTACTAACATTAAAAAATAAAACCACTTACAAAATTGACCACAATTAAAGAAACTGAAATTTCTGCCTTCTTTTTGAAGATATAAAATAGATTATTGCCTCTTCAATGATGGAAAACTATAAATAAACACTTGCTTAATTGTTTGTGTTTCTGTACTGTAGACGAGATCAATTTAGATACACATACACACATATAGGTACATATTATATATAGTTATACTATAACTATGTACTTACTACATAACATATATAGTATAGTATAATACACTACATATTTTTTTATTGTGAAAATACTGTACAGAGGGGTTACAATTACATGGGCAAGATAATGAGTATATTTCTTATCAAGCATTGTAGCCTCCTCCTTTGTTTCCCCTTCCCATCCCTTCCCATCCTCCCCCCGCCCCTCCCCCAATCCTCCTCGCTCCCCCCCCCAGTCCCCGCACCAAAGTTAAGCATTGTAGCCTCCTCCTGTTTCCCCTTCCCATCCCTTCCCATCCTCTTCCTCCCCTCCCCCCCAATCTCCCGCCCCCCCCCCCCCCCCGCCGCCCGCACCAAAGTTGTAAAGTTCGTTTTCGACGTAACGACTTGTACATCTCCTTGTTGCAATGGGTCCACCTGTATCCTTATTTAAACGAACATTATGTAACAGTTTTTCTTCACTAGAAAGATTCATATATATTCATTTTTCTTTCATATTTTCTTTTTCAAACTAGGATATATGAAAGAATGATGGCTTCTCTTTCAAGAATTACTTTAAAATATGGTTAAAGGCTCCATCTTTGTTTATGTCCTTGTTCATATGGTTATTTAAGTAACATTGGTTTCTGAAGGTAGATTTTTTTTTCTCCATTATCCTCTGGGAAAACAGTTATTGAACCATTTGTTAAGTAATATGATTGACCCTGCGGTACCGTAACTTTCCATTCATTCCTCTGTCTGAACACTGACATCTCTTTGGTTTCCTGACTTCATTTTTTTTTTTTTTTGCCATTAACAATGTCCTCTGCCAGGTTGATTCTCTTTTATGTATAACGGTAAATGAGGGAACATATTATTCTTTGTCCTATGGCAAAATGAAGACATTTCTCATAAAGTTCCCAGAAAAAAATCAGATATTGCATTGAAGTTGCAAAACTTTCTCATAGTGAAATTATTTCTTGTAAAGTTTTCCATTATTAGATAAATATTTAGTATATTCTAATTTGTGTACTATGATTGCAGTGCATACAATAAAATGTATTGGGTCATTTTTAATGAGAAAATTAATGCAAAACTCCATGAAAAATACTTTGCTTGGCTCCATTTAACTCTATGAATTCTCTAACATTTAAATATTTCTGACAATATGTACATATTATAAAATAGAATAATTTTTATAACATAATATCATATTGCTAAAAAACAAAGATATTTCAAAATATAACTTAACTGACAAAGATCTACATTATCTATTTTTAATACGTCAGAAAAATCAAGTAAAATATAATTTCTGCCAATCTATATAGTCTAGAAATTTTAGTGAGTACCTATTATGAGTCTGAAGCTCCTGAGATTTTATTCATGGTAAAATAAAAATTTTAAATTATAGAACAAAACATTAAAGTTAGTGAGGAGCACATAGAATATTTCTTACAGACAGATGGACAGGAAGAGGACTTTTCAATTTAGGGCACATTGTGTCAGAAAAATAAGGATCAGAAGCTGAGAATACACTTTTTACTTTCCAGGTAAACTATCAGCTACAATTCAGGGCATTTTATTACACATAGGAAGAAGGGAAGGATGGAGAACTAGATACTCTTATCAGTCTCTACACAGCCTCTAAGTTCAACATACATGCTTGCATTTTTATTAAATATAAAAAGGAACAAAGAATTGAACCAGACAATTGGAAAGAGATATTTGAGGCTGGCAAATTGAATAAAGCAGAGATAATTTGGGATTTTGTAAGCCCTGATAAGAGATGGAAGTTTTCTTTAAATGCAAAGAAATAACTGAAGTAGTAAGCATGAGAGTGACAGATGACACTGATCATTTCAATAATACCAAATTGTCTCATTTGCAATGAATAGGTTACTAATTTGTATGTGTACAGATAAATAAAAATTATAATCTTGAGCCAGACCCTTAGAAAATGGAATTCTAAATTGAATTTTCCGTTAGCCCAATTTACTTTATATTCTTTCATCTATAATGAATTGATTGAAAGATTCCCCCTGCACAGAATTCTGAACTAGAATCTTTTTTGTTTAATATTGTGGTGCTTGAACTCTGGGCCTGGGGTGTTGTCCCTGAACTCTTCAGCTCAAGACTAGCATGCTAACACTTAAGGAACAGCATCACTTCTGGTTTTCTGGTGATTAATTGGAAATAAGCATCTCACAGACTTTCCTGCCTGGGCTGGCTGTGAACCCTGATCCTCAGATCTCAGCCTCCTGAGTAGCTAGGAATTCAGGAGTGAGCAACCAGTGCCTGGCTCTGAACTATAATCTTCATTATCAGTACCTGTTTTCTAGGAAAACTATACATTAATATTAAAACTATGTCTAAAAGTAAATGTCCTGAGATGGGGCTTGGTACCAAACACTGCCTTAGTAGTATTAATGGAGCCCATTTTTTCTCTGAGATAAGATGAGGTAGCAGTGAAGCTGTTAAAACTTCCAGAGATGTTGGAGCATTTTGTACTACTTTGTCCTAGTTGGTGCAATGTACAAGTGTTTGAAAATTATGAGTTAAAAGTAGTTATATACACTGTGTTGGACAGATACTCAGACTGGGTACCTTAGACATCCTACCATTTGCTTTTGTGATGCATTCCTATCTTGAATGGAAGTGAAAGGTTGTTTCTAATCAATACTAGACAAAAGCTGATTATATGTATTTTTTTCAATATGGCATGTTAGATAGCACTATAGATCCTGCATTATTAGAGTCTCTCTATGATGTGAGAAATTGAGTGGTCACATGGGGAAACCTCACACAACAATGCCAGTGGCGACCTCTAGGTAAGGACTGTATCAATTCTAACCACTGCCTTCATCACTGTGGGTGAGCCTAAGGGAACATGAGCCAAGAATAGCTAATTTTTTCCACTTTTTTTTCCTGCAGAAGTCGGAATTTGGAGCATTTTCCCCCACCTGGCTATTTTTCAACCCATACAGGGTATTCTCAAACCCAGTAAAGAGAAAGGATAACCTGCAGCAACAATTTCTCATTATTTTGTTCTGGTTCTACTGAGTGCTTACTATTTTTCTAGTCTTTGGTAAAAGATTTTACCTTAATTTAATTCTTTGAAGTACTGAGGGCCGAACCAAGAGCCTTTTCCATGCTGAAAACACACTCTTACCACTGACCTACAATCCTACTGCTTTCGACTTTTGTATTGTTCTTAAATGTCTGCACATGGTTCAACTCCAAAGACTCTTCCAAATATTTTATCTTGTGGACACATCCTAATTATGGTACTAAAATTTTATCCTTTTACAATTTGCTCCACAGGAAATGGTCATCAATGATATGAACTTAATGATCAGTGATCTGAGCATTAACTTGGTCATAAGGCTGTAGGATGACAGATTAGATTGACACAGGAAAAAAGTTCTTTGGTCTCAGCTTGGCTCCTTTATTAATTTGGAATCAACTGTGATGTACAATGCAAACGCCAGTTTTCTAATGACCTCAAAAGAAAAAAATGCATTAATCTTTAATAATTTACCAATGTTTACAAGGGTTACAATGCTTACAAGGGTTTGATTTTATGGGCTGTGTGTTCAAAGGAATAAAAATGGAAGTTCCAAGTGTCCTTTTACTCTGGATTTGCAAGTACTGCAATTTAGTTACTATTATTTTTCTTTGTCTTGAATTTATAAAAAGTATTTAGCTGGCCTAAAATATCGTGTATTTCTATGGTTATTTTATATTTCTGGCTATTTTATGGAAACATTTTATTTAAAATGTCACAATCAAATAAAAAGTCAACAACACTCAAACTGTACATTAGTTTCCACAATATATTGTTTCTACAACAGATACTTCATACCATGTACATGATATCTCCTTATCCTGTGCCTAATCCTTGGAAACTAACAATCTATTGTATGTTTCTATAAATTAAATATTTTTAGATTCTATGTACAGGTAAACTCTACTATTTATTCATTTAAAACGAAACTTCTTTGTACAGCTAATATATAATATTGGAGAGCATAAAATTATTAAACAAGTTATTTACTTAACCTGTTTACACAATTTTACACATCTTGATGATTCTAAATCTAAAATTCTAAAAGAAACATAATGTAATTGATAATTCTTCACTTTAAATTTATATATTCTCTCCTAGAATAAATTTATCTATTTTCGCTATTGTACAATAATGGATATCTTTATCCATTGTGTATTGTATGTTATATATTTTATATGGTATAATGAATATTATATATATACATATTTATATATATGTATATATATAGTTGAGGTTCAAGGTTTTCTGTGTGTATGTGCCAGTACCAGGGCATGAACTCAGTGTGTAACATGCTCACTGAGCATTTTCTCACAGCTGGTTCTGTCACTTGAGCCATACTCAGGTCTCAAATTTTTTGTTGCTTTTTTATTTTTTTGTGGGTCGTGTGGCTTGAACTCTGGGCCTGAGCACTGTCTCTCAGCTCTTCAGCTCAAGGCTAGCACTCTACCACTTGAGCTACACCACCACTTCTGGTTTTCTGGTGGTTTATTGGAGATAAGCGTTCCAAGGACTTTCCTGCTTGGGCTGGCTTTGAATCACGATCCTCAGATTTCAGCCTCCTGAGAAGCTAGGATTACAGGTGGGAGCCACCAGCTCTGGGCAATGTTTATGCCTCTTAATTGAAGACAAAGTCTTATAAATTTTTCTTCCTGGGCAGGTTTTGAACCAAGATCTTCTAGATCTCACCTTCCTGAATATTGCAGTTATGATCTATGTCTACTCAATACAGTTTAGATGACACCTCTCATCAAATATGTCTTATGATCATGTTATCATGTTTTGAACCTTATCAATTTAAAAGCACAGAAAACATAATTTTGTTGTTTTGCCAAATACCATATCTATATTTAAAATCAGAATGAGCATCACTTTGCCTATGACTACAGAATAAAATGACTTGTAACAAAAATTATTCTTTTCTGACTACCATTTCCTTTAGATTTTTGGCATCTATAAATATTAATCTGATCATTCTGATTCTACCTCCAACTACCTAGCCTGGATTTATTCTTATATATTATTTTATTCAACTTAAAAAATACTATCTTTTAAATAGTTACACAAAGGAGTTGCCATCCAACAAAGTAGTTTATGCATGCAATCATTCTTTTTTTTTTTTAATTTTTTTTGGGGGGTCCAGTCATGGGGCCTGAACTCTGGGCCTGGGCACTGTCCCTCAGCTCTTCAGCTCAAGGCTAGCGCTCTACCACTTGAGCCACAGCGCCAATTCTGGCTTTTTTCTTTTTGCTTATGTGGTGCTGGGGAATCAAACCCAGGGCCTCAGGCATGCAAGGTAAGTGCTCTACCACTGAGCCACCTTCCCAGCCCGCATGCAATCATTCTTAATGTCACTACTTTCACCATTCTCACCCATATGTTCATATTCTTACATCTTTTTACTGTAATATATATTAATGCAAATTCCAGAATCTGACACTCATATCATACTAGTTATGTAAATTAGATAAAAACTGTAATTCTACCCTAGTCTTATTCCCTAGATGACCAAAGTTTTAGTGAAGCAGAAATTTGTAACTTGTCATAAATTTTCAGTCATTTCCATGATCATGCCTAGTGTGATTGTCTGCATTAGAATTCTTGGAAATAAAACTTAATTATTTGAGAGTGATATTTTAGGGAATTTAAAGACAATGATAACTGGACTGTGTGGTCATTGAATTACTGTTTAAATATAATAAAAATAATTCCATTTACTCATAACATAGCTGAATTTAATGATACATAAAGTATGGTTCATTAAAACTGATTTACAAATGAAGTGAAATTCCCCCCCAAAAAAAATCCTGGTACCCAACACCATGAAATAATCTTTACCTCATATATAGTGAAAGACTGGGTTACTCTTATTAAAGGTTGGTTTAAATCTCAGATATATACCTTAGTTCTCATCATGTAGACATGTCCATTAGTCAAATATATTGGATTTGTTGGCCTTTCCAGTTGACTGATCTCTCTTGAATTATGTATCAGGAAATTTTCTTGATATTGCTAAACTATGTATGGTGACCTTTTCTATTTTCCACATTGGAGGTAGAAGTTCTTTTACTTATTTTACATTTTTTTTCTTTTACACTAGATTTTACCAAGTTCATTTAGAATAAGGCAATTGAATTCATAGATGTAATGAATTCTTGAACATAACTCTCACACCCTTTAAATAAATATCTTGGCAGAAATTCTATGTGTTATCTATTACAGTAATTAATACAATAGTTAGGGATGCAGTGACAAAGTGTTATAGATTATGTGGTGCAGAAAACAGAAATTAATTTTCTCAAAATTCAGAAGTGACAGTGACTGGGTGACAGTGACTAACATATGTAATCCAAACTACTCATGAGGCTAAAATGAGATGCTTATCTCTAATTAACTACAAAACAAAAACAAAAGACAAAAACAGAAAGTAGAGCTCTGTGGCTCAAGTGGTGGAGTACTAGCCATGAACAAAAAGTTCAACATGAGTTCAAGTCCCATGTCTTGGGAAAAAAAAAAAAAAAGAAAGTTCTGAAGTCTATAAATAAAGATAGAGAATAGTGGAGAAAGTTTAATTTCCTAGTGTGAGGGAAATGGTGGTTATGCCAGCCATTTTTTCTTGACTTGTGTTTGGCAATCTTTGTATCTTCATATCATATCCATGTTTATCTCTCAATTTTATATAAAGATGAAAATAATATTGGATTAAGACTCATAGGGATAATTTACTCTAAATTGATTAATTTTTTATATCCCTATGTCCAAATACATTTACTTTCTTTTTTATGGGGGGAGGGTCTGGTCGTGGGGCCTGAACTCTGGGCCTGGGCACTGTCCCTCAGGTCTTTAGCTCAAGGCTAGTGCTCTACCACTTGAGCCACAGCGCCAGTTCTGGCTTTTCTCTTTTTGCTTATGTGGTGCTGAGGAATCGAACCCAGGGCCTCATGCATGCAAGGCAAGTGCTCTACCACTGAGCCACCTTCCCAGCCTCACATTTACTTTCTATGATTCTAAGTTGTTGAAACCTCACTACAGGATATTTAGGGAGAAGACAAGATACTCCATGACAATACTCTCATCCTCTTAGAAAAAATCTTCACCATAGTATCACTGGAATAAGCTACTAGATCCAGATTAGAGCTATGTCATTAAAAATAATGAGAAATCTTACTTATTAGGGAAGCACCATATTTAACTGAAATAGATTTTTTTTCTGATATCCTTGTTTGGTTCTTATGTGCCACTTTAGTAATTGCTTTTCCCTGTACAGGATCTTTCACCAAAATTAAAGGAAAAAATTAACAAAATATTCTAGAAATTATAGTCTATATGTACATATACATAAATATATCAATATATTAACCTTAGAGACATGGGAGAAATAACCATAGAATAGAGACATGAATTCCAAAGTTGAAAGCCACAAAATATCTTCAAAGTGCATGTGACATGTCATGATTATTTTAAGATTTAAATCTAACACTACAATATTTTTTGACACTACAACTACTGGCTGTGAAGAGAACATGATCTTATACTCAGCTTTGATTGCTCTTTGCAAGCAGCTGCCACTGCTGTCAGATTTTCTGACTGTTACTGAGAGCTGTGGCATGAAGCACTTACTGATACCTAAGGACATTTTCCAAGGAACCATGAACAACTGACTTTTACAATACTGGAAATTATGTCTATAAAGGACTTTTCTCCAGATAAAATCTCCTGTTTTATGAGTAATATTTTACAGCTATAAATAAGTTAGACAGTCTTTAACATATATATATGTACAATTTCATCAGTGAAAAGGATCTAGCTAATATTGCAAAGAGATAAATTTACTGATTCTGCCATCTTGTCAACATTTATCAATTCATCACCAGATTTCTAACTGGATGGGGCAACACACATTTCATCAAATCTCATTAATTTGAAGTGACAAGTGGAACATATTATGGAGATAAAATGAAAATATTCAAGAAGAATAAATTTGATGTTTGAATAAATATAGGAAGTTTTCTTAGATATATAATAAAAATCTACTACCTTTGGGGGTTCTGTCACACTTCAGTCATCACAAATTCATCAGCCAAAACATAATCATCCAACAGGAAAATAAATCCAAATCATCAATTACTGGCATGATGTGACTTTTACAGTGAATCTGGAATATTCCACAGAAAAGATTATTAAATTGGTTGGCCACTAAAACAAGTAAAGTATATTGCCAGGATTTTCAACTTAAATACAAATGTAATTAAGGGAAAAAGCTAAAAGGGGTTAATATCAGTGATCCTACTTTCTTTTAAAATTATTATTGTTATTATTAAGTACTTGTACAAAGGGGTTTCAACTTGTAAGTCACTATGAGTACAGTGTTTCTTGGTCAGTTTCACCCCTTCCTTCATTCTCTCCTCTACTCCACCCTTTTCTGTCCCTATTCTCAAAGTTACATAGCTCATTCTTTACACAATATACATTGAATATAATAGAAAAAAATTCACTCAGGGATGATCATTTTCTTCCTGTCTAGATGATTAATAGCCAGATGTATTAATAGCATAGTTTAGTTTATAAAACATGATTGAGAATATATAGAGTTGAATTTTGGAATTTTCTCCTTTGTAAATTATGAGCAATTTTTAAAAAATGTATTTGAACAATATTTCTGTTTTGTTTTGTTTTTGGTCAGTCGTGGGGAATGAACTCTGGGCTTGGGTGCTGTCCCTGCACTCTGCAGCTCTAGGTGAGTTCTCTACCACTTGAATAATATTTCTGTGAATATTATTTGATTATAGCTATATAAACTCATTGTGTGTGAGTGCATTATGATATAATAAAGTTATTTCTTGTACATGTCCAAATCCCAGATAGTTTTATAATAGCTTAAAAACAGCAATCCTTTTATATACAATTTTCCATTACTTTTTACTATTTATATTAAAAGATCATTTAAATATTAAGCTATGAAATTAATAAATTAAAATGATGACAAATTAGGTTATCTTTCATTTTCCTAGTTATAACTTATTACATTAGGGAGATTATGAACAATTGGTGTGAAATTACTGAAACATTCAAGCCTCTAAATAGAATCACAAAAAATAAAATATTGTTGAAGTTCTGTTTAAAATTTAACTTTGCTAAATTTTGGTGCTAAGTATCTTATATCAGGTCATGCCTCTAGTCCTAGCTATATAGGAGGGTGAGATCAAGGGATCTCAATATAAGGCCAGCCAGGAAGAAAGTTTTGAGACTCTATCTCCATGAAAGAAGTAGCAAAAAGCAGAGCTGGATACATGGTTTATGTAATAGAACAACTACTGTACAGCCAAAATAAACAAAGGCAAGGCTAGGGGGTCAAAACTTGTTAACACACACACACACACACACACACACACACACACACACACACACACTCACTCACACACACACACACACACACACACAAATTCAATCTAGATATGACTGGATCATTATTCAGATTCACTTCCCCCTCAATTCTCCTACACAAGCCAATATTTGCTATCTCTTTCACAAGATTATTCAAGAAGTAAATCTTTAAATACCAAAGACAGAAAAATTATTACTATACATTTTCTAGAGTAAAATAAGCTATTTATGTTCAATTAAATAAAGAAATCAATACCTAAAAACCAATAGTAAGGAACTATATTTTATGATGTACTAGAAAAATGACTTGAGGCTTCAATATGAAGCCTCAAGGACTTCATATTCTTCAAATGCAGAATTTACATAAATTTAAAGAAGGCATAGATATCCATTTAATAAGAAAACAGCATTTATATCACTGTGTTAAGATCATCTCTGGAAAAAGTCAATTCTATTATAAATATAGTGAATATTTTAAACAGATTGTGAACATAGAGATATAGCTATATTTATAATTTTAGTTCCCAAATTATAAAACTTTGCATCCATAATCAGTCCCAGATTAATCATTGATTTGTTTAGTAGTTAAACAGACAACTTGTTCTTGAATTCACTGCTAGTTACAATCTCACTATGATTTTTTAAATCCATGTAATTGTATATTTATGTAATACTATTTTGTCCCCGATATAGAACTCAGTACGATTTTTAAATGATTCATAAAACTATGAAAGGAATTGTATTAGACTACAAGGAACAATGTTAAATAGTCTTTGAAAGAGTCAGTGAGTTTGATCTTAAATGCCAAAAAGGTTTTAATAGATTTAGAATAGTTAATACACATTCAATGATAATAGTATAGTTAATACACATTCAATGTGATAATAGTGTCATTGACTCAAGTGATTCACAGATAAGGAAAAAAGAAGGAGGAAAGGGATATAAGTTATGTATTATAAGTTTGTAAAGAAAAGAAATCGTAAGAATTGAATTATAATGACATAGGTAGAAACAGAAACCAGGACCACAATTTTGTAAAACTTCCTATGAAAGAGCTGAAATAATCATGCAACAGTTTTCTATGTATATAAAATAACACTCAAAATTACTTCTGAAACTTACATCCTAAAGGAGTTAGATAAGTTTAACAAAGCATTAAATCTATGGGTGGAAGCAATTTTGGTTAAGATGAAGAATTTCATTTTATATAAGTTGTAATATCTTTAAAATGGAGTATGGGAAGGAGGACTTACTATACTCCAAATTGTTCTGTCCTGATCTTTTTCTTTCTGTACTGAGACCTGTAAATTATTTCTAATCATGTGTTTTTACAAACTTGACAGGAAGCAAGTAATCAAAAAAGACTCAGAAAAATGGAAGGGTGCAGTTTGTTGGGAGATATTTCATGAATCCTACTACTCAGGAAATTCTTTATTTGCCAAACTGCTGAATGTAGTATTCTCAGATCAAAAATGTACTTTTCAGTTATAGTAAGGGAATTTTAGGGGAACACTTAATACCGGTCTTTTTTCTATCACTGAAATGGATTTCTATTTAATGAATAAGTCACTTTTTATGTTCTGTCCTACATTTCAATTTAAAACTTTATTTTAAATGTCATCATGCTTCACTGCTTTTAATTGTATGAATTTAACACAAGTGCAAAGTCTAAAGTACTATTTCTCCTGAGATAAAGTGACAATAAAATTAATATTATAGAATTTTGAGATGCTCTGAAGAGCAGCACCTTTTTATTTATTCTTTCTGTGTTTTTGGTTCTTGAGTATCCATGGAAGGACTCTTACAAGTTGCTGCCCCAGGATGGGACAGTAGATAGGGTAGTTGTGGGACTTTTAGGAGGCAGAGATTCATGTGAGTTATTTAGGTTATTGCTAGAGATTGAAACTAGGACCTTCCACTAGACTACATCTCTGGGCCTTGATTTATATGTCTTAATCTGTCTTCAGCTTTCTCTCAATTCTTAACATAATTATGCTGATTCTAACTGAATCATGAAAATACACATATTTAAAAATTGCATACTATAATTTATGTTGTTAAACAGATTAGCTTGTAATATTGGATTTAATTGAGGGTAATTTTTATGTTTATGTGTTTTATGATTTATTATGGAAGAATCGTTGAGGTTAGTTTAAGAGAATTTTGTTTGTTTGTTTGTTTGTTTGTTGTGGGACCTGAATTCTGGGCTTGGGTGATGTCCTTCAGCTCTTCAGCTCAAGGATAGTGCTCTACCATTTGAACCACAGCACCACTTTTGGCTTTTTCTGCTTATGTGATGCTGAGGAATCCATCCCAGGGCCTCATGCATATGAGGCAAACACTCACTGATCCACCTTACCAACCCTTAGAGAAGTTTTCATTTGATTTGCTTGGTTGAATCTCAGTTCTGGGGATTGAGCCCAGGGCCTTGCGTATGCTAGGCAAGCACATGTCCAAATCTGTTTCAAAAAATACCTTAATTTCAATTCTTTTAATAATATATAGACATAATGAAGAGCTAATCATGTTTATAGAGAAATTGTATCAATCCTTGCAATAGTGTAGCTTTATAATATGTTCCATTTGGATAGTTCAATATTACATGTGGACCATGTATTTGGCTCTTAAATGTATTATGCAGAATGTGAAGATTCTCCATAAAAGTCTGACTCAGTGCCTACTGGTGAGAGAGCGTGAATGATGAACTCAATATTGTAGGCAAGTCTCCATTTGATTCAATGGCATCACTTAAAATTATAGCAGCAGAGCAGAAAGGAGTCCAATAACAGTTGATGAACTAAGATGCTTCATTACAAGGACAAGTGGTAAGGCCGCTTAGAGTTCAGTTTCCTTCACTGGCAAGAAAAGGAGACGTCTGTGAACAGACAAGCACAACTGTAGATGCACCATCAAACATATGTTGCCACTATTTTGCCTAATGTCGCCAAATTAACTAGAATGTTTATATTATGTGGTTTACTCAGAATTTTATTTTATTTTATTTTTTAAACATCTGATGACCAAAAGTATGTGATTAAGATATTAAAAGTGTGAAAAATAGAAATTATTCCATGTAGATTATATTTTAACTAGCATAATTGCTAAAAAGAGATTTATATTATTTAATGCTTTTATTCAGGTGATGTATATGATTTTATATTCCAGTAATTCTAGAAATAGAGTTTTATGTATTAGAAGAGAAATATTTTGGAGTTAAGCCATATTCTTCATAAGTTTTAGGTCTACTTTGTGAACATTAGATTTTGGATGCAATATTAAGATTTCTGTGTCTATTGCACTTTGCATCTAACATAATTTATTTATGTATGTTTCATGATAATCTATAAAATAAAGTTCAACTAAGGCTGTGCTGGCCATGGAAAGTTCTGTATGTCATATGGACACTTAGTAATATGACTGGACACAACTAAGCAAAAGGAAAGAGGGATATTAAAAGTATTTCCTTTGGGAGTACAAGATAAAGATGGGTAAAAGTCTTTCTGATTCTGAAGAACAATTCTGGATGTTTTAAAATACCACATTTCAAATTATACTACAGAGCCATAGCAACAGAAAGAGTGTAGTATTGGCAACATGAAAATGAATGAAGCAAAATGGAAGGCTTAGAAATAAATCTACACAGAAAATTAAATTTTAAAAATATATTCTCATGGTAGAAATGCTGTACAGAGGGGTTACAGTTACATGAGCAATGTAATGAGTACATTTCCTATCAAGCCTTGTTACCTCCTCCTTTGATTTTCTCCTACCATCCCTTCCCTGCCACCTCCACAAGTCCACACTGCCCCCTCCCAAACTCCTTCCCCTCCACGCTTAATATGTAAAGTTTGTTTTTCAACATAGTATCTTATACATCTCATGTCAAGCTGTATCCTTATTTAAGCATTTCACTTTTTCCCTTCCCCTCCCCAAGCTAGAGAAGTGTATATACAAGACACAGGGCACAGACATCAAATACAGTCAAAACAGGAATTATACTGTGGGGGAGGAACATACAAAGCAACAAAAAAAATCACATGGTGAATTATAAATCTGTTAGAAACAATAGCAAGAAAAAAAATTCACTGTGTCCCTATCTTGGGGTTCATTTCGCTTAACAACCTCCTATCTGGTCATATGTACATAGGTTTTTAACTTTTCTGCTTGTCCCAGACATATAATAGTTATTGCAAATAAGGGAAAACATAGGACCTATGCTTCTTTGGGCCTGGCTTACTTCACTTAATATTTTGGAAAGCAGTATGGAGGTGCTTCAAAAGACTCTACATAGAGCCCCCCTGTAACCTAGTAGTCCCACTTTTGGGCATTTACCCAAATGATCACAAACAAGACCATACTAAATCTACCAGCACAACTAAGTTTATTTCAGCATTATTTACCATAGCTAAGATATGGAACCAACCCAGATGAATGGAACAAGAAAATGTGATATATTTATATATACATATATATACATATATATATATACATGTATATAAGTATATATATATATATATATATATATATACGCACACACAATGGAATTCTATGCCTCCATCAGAAAGAATGACATCACCCCATTTGCTAGGAAATGGAAAGTCTTCTGAATTTTTAAGACTCCTTTCTATACCTTGATTGTGCCTGTGTGTGTTTGTGCATGCGTGTGTGCCCATGCATGCACGTGTGCCCATGCATGCACGTGTGCTTTCATTCTGGTCCCGGGGCTTGAACTCAGGGCTTGGGCACTGCCCCTGAACAATTTTTCTCGAGGCTAGCATTCTGGAACCACAGCTCCATTACAGATTTCTGTTAATTAATTGGAAATAAGCGCCTTAATAGACTTTCCTGTTTTGGATTCTGATCTTCAGATCAGAGACTTCTGAGAATCTAGGACTATAAGCACGTGCCTCTGGTGGTGTGCAGGCTATTTACATAAACCGCTAACCCTTACTCAGAAGTGAGTTCTTAATCTATTGTTTTCAATGATTTACTGAGTTGAACAAGTGGCCTACGGTTATACAAACAGCATGTAGGTCTTTTTACAACTGACTTGTGAACATAAAATAATGATGAAAGGGTCTAATTCATGTTTCAAAACATTTGAAAATAGCCAGACGCCAATGGCTCATGCCTGTAATCCTAGCTCCTCAGGAGACTGAGATCTGAGGATCGCGGTTCAAAGCCAGCCCAGGCAGGAAGTCCTTGAGACTCTTATCTCCAATAAAACACTAGAAAACCGGAAGTGGCCCTGTGGCTCAAGCTGTAGAGCACTCACCTTGAGCTGGAGCGCAGGGACAACACCCAAGCAACTTTTGAAAATGAGGTCACAAGGGAGCACACACACATGTATGCATACACATACACAAAGAAGGGAACTTAAATCTTAAATTCTAGGGCTTTTGTTTGCATTCTTCATAACATTTTATCTTACATCTAAATTACTAGCTTGCCTATTTAATTATCTATTGTAGTCTTTTAGAGACAATTTGAGTCATCTTCACATCAGGCACTACTTCAAACTAGCAGCTACTAAATATTTTGTGCTTTATTTTCTTATACAAAAAGTGGCTTGTTAGAAAAAGCTTTACATATAGTCTTTAAAATAGTATTTATATGAATATTGGAGGATTCCACAATTTATCTTTTCTTCCCAATTTAATTTGAACCTTTTTCTTTTTCCAAGAGAACTATCAATAGAAAATGAGGACAGTGAAATGCCTCACTTGCAGTTGTTTTTAACTAAGTTCTATATTCTTATTTTCTATTTCATGGCATTTTTAAAATTAGCATACATTCGTTGCACAACAGGGTTTCAGTGGGACATTCCTATTGAGGCATAAAATGTATCTACATTGAATTAAATCTCTTATTAGTCTTCCTTATTACCCTGCACCCTTATAAATCGATTTCTACAGCTATCATTTGTATTACTGGAATCACTTACAGTTTTGATTTTGTGCAATGTTTTGATAATGTCAGAAGAATGTGCTTTATCTAAAAAATAATCTTAAGCCTAATAGTATCAGTAGCAGCATAAATTAGTACCATACACACGATACAAACACACACACACAAACTTTAAAGCTGGGAATTTTTCCCCCATATAGCTAGAAAATATTAGTTATTATTCCAATTAACATGTTTCTCTGAGTTCCAGGAAACTAAATATATAATCTAAAAATATATGTCTGTCACTTGTGGTCTATATACCCATGATAATTAAACACCAGAATTTATTTCCCTGTTTCTTTGTTTTGATAAAGTTGATACCCCAGCTGGAATAAATGCATGAAAGGTTAATCATAGCTAAAGATGTGGCAAGCTAACTATAATTCAAAGGAAATAATTGTTTTCTCTTGGAGTCAGGCTATCTGTCCAATGCTTAGAATGTGATCACTTTGGCTTAGTGATTTTTATCCAGTTATTTAAACGTTTAACCATGTGATTTCCTTCTTTCAATAGAACATTACAATATCATATGGTATTTTCAGGTTCAAAATTGTGTGATATGAAAATATAAAGAGGCATTCTCCTCAAGTCTAGTTTTAGGTTTTAGACTTGCTGATTTTATGCACATTAGCAGAATTTCCATATGGGTTTCAAGGATTTGCACATCTCAGAGCAAGTGAAGTATTCAATAGCGTTACAGAAACCAAAGGCTGTTCATTAACAGCAGTAATAATTGACAGGCCGTGACAAGTTAAATCCCAGGAATAAAGAATATTTTTTGGCATATTCTCAGCACATTTGGGTAAGACACTTGGCTATAATCATTGGGCCTTTCCAAGAATCATTTCTTTTTGAGTGTTTACAAAGGAGGTATTTATATAAAACACCAAGAAAAAAGGTGTGTGTGTGTGTGTGTGTGTGGGGTGTACAAAACTTCTATGTGGTTAAAGAAAAGTAAAGATTCTAGTAAAATCAAATTTCAAAGAAAATATATCATTTCTTCATTTCATATAATGTCATTACATTCATGTTTATAAAATTTACATAATTTTATGTAAAACAATATGAATAATAAATCATGGACTATACCCTTCATCAAATTCTCTGTCTGTATGAATCTTCATCCTTGGATTCTCAATAAGCTTAGGATTTAAATTTGTTTTTCACTATGTCAATCTGTGCAACTACAGGACGCTGGTTGATTCTTGCCATAATATAGTGTTCTAGAACAAAACTGATGTTACTTTCATACCAAATGGGCAGAACAAGCTGTAGAAACACAAGAAAATGGCAAGTCCACGTACCTCAAATCCCACTCATGATAATCAGGTGACAGAACAGTTAATGAATAATCCAAAGGAGAGTTCCCAAAAAGCACTACAAACACTACTGGTAAGCAAGGTGAATGGAAAGTTTGAAAGCCTGCAAAGGACTCAGTGTGAGCATGATAGGGAGTGAGACAAGGCTAAGCAAAGACTAATACAGGCACTTTGTGAGCATGATGAGGCTAACCAAAAATTAACTTAGAAATCTCTTGAGTGTGAGGAAGCTAAACAAAGATTAATACAGGAATTGAGTGAGCAGGCTGAGAACAGTCAAAGAGAAATTTAGGAATTGCGTGAGCGTGAGGAAGCTAATCAAAGAGTAATTCAGGAATTGCATGAGCAGGGTGAGAATAGACAAAGATCAATGGAAGCATTCATGGAATCATTAAAAAGAGAGCTGAAGGAATCCAGGGAGGTCACAAAGGGAATGCAGACTGGAGCCCATCAGAAGGAAAGGGAGTCCAATGAAACCATAACCAATCAACTAAGGGATTTTAGAATAAACATTGAATACCAAATTAAGGAAGTAAAGAAGTACATACAAGATCTAAAACAAAGCTCCAACAAAGAATTTGAAGTCATCAAAGCCTACCAATTAGAAGGAAATGAAATAAATACCAAGTAGAAAGTCTTGAGAGTAGAGTAGACCATGCAGAAGATTGAATCTCAGTGTTTGAAAACAGCCAAGATATTATAGAGAAAGAATGTACAACTATCCAAGACAAATCTATTCAACTTTTACAAGATACCATCAGAAGGCATAATCTAAGGATAATGGGTGTAGAGCACCTACAGACAGAAGTTAATGGTCTAGGAAGTTTATTTAACAGAATCCTAGCAGAGAACTTCCCAAACATGTAAAAAGATAGGCCTATTCAGATACAAGAAGCTTTTAGAACACCAAATAGACCAGATCAGAACAGGCAATCCCACCGCCATATTATAATCCACACAGGGTCAATTCAGGCCAAGGAAAGAATCTTTAAAGCTGTCAAAGAGAAAAGATCAATCACCTATAAAGGAAAACCAATAAGAATAACCTCAGATTTCTCAAGATAGACAAAGCAAGAAGAGCCTGGAATGATGTATACCAGGCCCTAAAGACAAACAACTATCAGCCAAGAATATTGTACCCAGCTAAACTCTCCTTCATTACAGAAGGTCAAATAAAAACCTTCCATAGCAAAGAAAAACTGAAACAATATATCTCCACCAAACCAGCCCTACAAAAGTTACTTAAAGATGTCCTACACATAGAAAACCAACAAGACCACAACAAAGGGCAAGAAACCACACCCAAACTGAGAATCCAAGAAGCATAGGAAGAACCCAGCTGTCCCAGCTCCCAAGAAGGTGGATAACATGGCAGGAACTACCAAACAACTCTCAGTCCTAACTCTCAACATTAATGGACTTAACTCTCCAATTAAGCGACCTAGATTGTTGTCAAGTTGGATTAAAAAGCAAGATCCTTCTATCTGCTGTCTTTAAGAGTAACACCTTGCCCATAAAACAAACATTTTCTGAAAGTGAAAGGCTGGAATAAAATCTACCAAGCAAACGGCCCCCATAAACAGCCGGGATGAAACAGACTTCAAATTAAAATTAGTTAGAAGAGATAAAGAAGTTTGCTACATCCTAATTATGGGAACTCTCCTTCAGAAGGACATTATAATTCTAAATATCTATTCATCAAACAATGAAGCACCAAAATTTATCCAAAAAACACTACTTTCCCTCAAATCTGACATAGATAAAAAGATATTAATTGTGGACTTTAACACACCACTATCCTCACTAGATACATCAACTCAGCAAAAACTCACCAGAGAAACCTCAGATCTAAACAGCTGCATACATCAATTAGATTTAACAGACATCTACCAAATATTTCAAACAGCAGCATCAGAATACACGATCTTCTTAGCAGCACAAGGAACATTTTCCAAAATAGAGCACATTTTAGGTCATAAAGCAAGCTTGTCCAAATTCAGAAACATTGAAATTATTCCCTGCATTCCCTCAGACGACAAGGGAATACGCTTAGAACTCAACACCAAAAGCCACCAAAGAAAGTCCTGTAACACATAGAGACTGAACAACACAATTTTGAACCACCAGTTGGTCATGGAATAGATTAGAAAGGAAATAATAATGTTCATGATATTCAACAAAAATGAACACACAAATTACCAGCTCCTCTCAAAGCAGCAATGACAGGAATCAGAGGCAAGCTTATAGCTGAGTTCCTACACCAACAAATTGGTGAGATCTAACACCAACAATTTAATGAGACATCTGAAGCTCCTTAAAAAGGAGCAGCAAGCTAAACCTCAATCCAATAGATGGAAACAACTAATCAAAATTAAATCAGAATTGAATGAATTAGAATCCAAAAACACATAGAAAGAATCAACAAAAAAAGAGTTGGTTCTTTGAAAAAATTAGTAAAATTTTCAGATCTATAGAAAATCTTATCAGAAAAAGAAGAGAACACTCCCAAATAAACAAACTCAGAGATGAGACTGGAAACATCACCACAAAAACAACCAAGATTCAGAACATTATAAGGGAATACTTCTCAAACCTTTATGATAATAAATTTGAGAATAAAAGAAATGGACCATTTCCTAGCAAATATTGACATGCAGAAGCTTAACCAAGATGAGTTAAACCAAGTTAACAGACCCATATCAAGCATCAAAATAGAAACAGCTCTAAGAGACCTCCCATCTAAGAAAAGCCCAGGACTAGATGGATTTATAGCAGAATTCTACAAGACCTTCAAAGCAGAGTTCACACCAATCTTTCTCCAACTCTTCAATGAAATTGAAAGAGAAAGTTCACTACTGAACTCTTTCTATGCAGCCATTGTAACCCTCATCCCAAAACCAGGCAGGGACTCATCAAAGAAAGAGAACTATAGACCCATTTTTTTTTGATGAACATCAGTGCAAACTTCTCAACAAAATTTTGGCCAATCGACTTCAACAACTCATCAAAAAAATCATACACCACGATTAAACAGGATTCATTTCAGGGATGCAAAGCTGGTTCAATATGTGCAAATCAATTTATATAATTCATCACATCAACAAGAGCAAAGGTAAAAACCACATTATTATGTCAATAGATGCAGAAAAAGCATTTGTCAAGATCCAACATCCCTTTATGATAAAGGTTCTGGTAAAACTAGGGATCTATGGAACATTCCTCAATACAATAAAAGCTATATTGGACAAAACTACACCACCATTATACATGATGGTGAAAAACTAAAGCCATTTCCTTTAAACTCAGCAATGATGGAAGGATGTCTATTCTCTCCACTTCTCTTCAATTTAGTATTAGAATGCCTAGCTACTGTGATAAGACAATATGCAAATATAAATGGGATCCAAATAGGGAAAGAAGGAGCAAAACGTGCTCTTTGCAGATGACATGATCTTGTATTTAAAGATTCCCAGGGACCCCCCCTCCAAAATTACTTGAGCTGATCAAAAACGTTGACAAAGTAGCAGAGTATAAAATTAATCCTCAAAAATCAATGGCTTTTCTGTATGCCAACAATGACAAAAGCAACTGAAATCAGGAAAGCAGCTCCTTTTATAGTAGCCCCACAAAAATAAAATACCTAGGAATTAAGTAAACAAGTAAAGGACCTCTATGATGAAAACTTTGAAAATCTGAAAAAGGAAATCAAAGCAGAAATTAAAAGTGGAAAAACCTTCCATGTTTCTGGATTGGAAGGCTTAACATAGTGAAAATGCCAATACTTCCCAAAGCTATCTACAAATTCAATACAATATTTATCAATATTCCCATCTCTTTCTTCAATGAAAAAGATGAATCAACCCCAAAATTTATATGGAACAATAAAAGATCCCGAATAGCAAAAACAATCTGTAGCAGAAAGAACAGTGCTGGAGGAATATCAATACCAAATTTCAAACTACTACTACAAAGCCATAGTCATCAAAATATCATGGTACTGGCACAAGAACAGATCTCAGGACCAATGGAATAGAATTGAAAACCCAGCAATGAACCAACAGACCTATAGCCACCTAATCTTCAATAAGGGAGCCAAAAATATAGAATGGAAGAAAGAGAGCCTCTTTAGTAAATGGTGCTGGCAAAATTGGTTAATCAATTGTAGAAAATTAAATCTAGATCCTTACATATCACAGTGCACCAGAATCAACTCCCAATGGGTCAAAGACTTCGGAGACAAAGCAGGCAACTTGAAAGCATTACAGGACAGAATAGGAGAAACCCTAGGTCTCCTTGGCACAGGCCAAAATTTTCTTAATAGAGACCCAGAAACACAACAAATCATAGAAAGGTTGGACAAATGGGATTGCATGAATTTGCAGAGCTTCTGCATGGCAAAGGACATAGCTAGCAAGATCAATAGAAAGCCCACAGATTGGGAGAAGATCTTCACTAGTCATATAATGAACAAGGGTCTCATATCTAAAATATACTTGGAACTCAAAAAATTAAACCCCCCAACAACAAATCCTCAAAGAAACAACTGCCCAATAAATAAGTAGGCTAAAGACTTAAAGAGAAACTTCTCTGAAGAAGGATGACCAATAGACACATGAAGAAATGCTCAACCTCTCTAGCCATTAAAAAAATGCAAATCAAAACAACATTTGTAGTGCCCGCATCGCATGACCCCCACCAAGAAGACCACTGAGAGTCAGACATTCCAAAATGCAAAAGCAAGGTTTTATTTAGATGGGCTGCAGGCCTCGTCCTACACTCCCACACAATGGAGCCTAGGAGTAGAGCCCGAGCTAAAGATTTTCAGGGCTTATAAAGGCAAACAACCAGGTGTTTGGATTACCACCACATGTTGCTAATTGGTAGTCTAGGTTTGCTCACAGGATTTGCTTAAACAAGCAACAAATGGTCACTGCCTCAAAAATGGAACCCTTCACATTGAGATACCACCTCATCCAAGTTAGAATGGTATTTTCAAGAACTCTTAATAACAACAGATGCTGGAGGGGATGTAGCCAAAAGGGAACCCTATTGCCTTGTTGGTGAAAGTGTTAACTTGTTCAACGCTTTGGAAAATATGGAGGTTCTTCAAAAGACTTCACATAGAGCTCCCTATGATCCAGAAATCCCATTTTTGGGCATTTACTGAAATTTATCACAAACAAGGCCATACTAAAGCTACCAGCACAACTATGTTTATCACAGCATTATTTACCATAGCTAAGATATGGAACTAACCCAGATGTCCCTCATTAGATGAATAGATCAAGAAAATGTGATACACACACACACACACACACACACACACACACACACACACACACACACACACACACACACACGGTGGAATTCTATGCCTCCATTAGAAAGAATGGCATCACCCCATTTGTTAGGAAATGGAAACTCTTGGAAAAAATATATTAATTTAAGTAAGCCAGGCCCAAAGAAACATAGGTTCCATGGTTTCCCTTATTTGCAATAACTATTATATGTATAGGACAAGTAGAAAATGTCAAAAAGTTATGTACATATGACCATATAAGATGATGTTAAGTGAAATGAACCTCAAGATAGGGACACCAATATCTTTTTTTTCTTTCTTGCTATTGTTTCTAATGTATTTGTAATGTACCATATGATTTTTTTGTTTCTTTGTATGTTCTTCCCCCATGGTATAACCCATGTTTTTACTGTGTTTGATATCTGTGCTCTACATCTTATTTATATACTTCTCTAATTCGGGGAGGGGAAGGGAACAAACAAAATGCTTAAAAAGGGATACAGGTTGACCCATTGTAACAATCAGATGTACCAAACAGTATGTTGAAAACAAACTTCACAATTCTGGTGGCGGAGGGGTGGGAAGTGGGGAAGGTGGGGAGGGGGGTAATTGTGGAGGTTGGAGGGAAGGAGGGAAGGGATGGTAAGGGAAAAACAAAGGAGGAGTCAACAATGCTCAATAGGAAATATACTCATTACCTTGCTCATGTAACTGTAATTCCTCTGTACAGTATTTTTACAATAAAAAATGTAAAAAAAAAAAAAGAAAGAGATTTGTCACTAACTACTGAATTTATGGTGTGATTTTGCTCAAACACTTACCCTGGAAGGATATTTTTCAACTTCCTTGCTCCATATCTTCACAGGTTTTGTTCTTGCTGCACAATGAAGCTCTTTTAGAATTATAAAGGATCCTGCAAAACCAATAGCAGTAGATTCTTTCTGATATTTGCTACATATTTTGTCTGAAGCTATTTGACCTCACTGTAAAAAGAAATAGAATTTCATTCACAAGTTTGAGCGATATACAAAGATAATTGCATAGTTTAGTATCTACAGATTTTCCTCAAACATTTTAGCACTTTTCCAGCTAAAATATTGTTTATGTGTTTAATGTTTTCACAAAATGTAGGTTTTCCTTGAATGGGAGTATTTTAATAACCTGAAATATGAAATACAGTCAAAATGTGATATGAGTTGTTTTTTATACATGCCTACATGGGATTGTGTTTATGTGCATACTACATAGTATCTGTGAATATGTTGCTGCCTACTTGGAATAGATAAAACATGATAAATTTAAAAAATCATACAGAGAATTAATCTGCACATTTCAAATAGTATCCACTGTTGATGCCAATTTTACTAGTATTAATTACATTATCTGATAGAATAATCTGTTCTTTGCATATAATCTACTTTCAGAAAATATAGCAACCACCTATTATCATGTTTTATTCACAGAGCTACAAGTGCAATCACTTTTAGATATTTCAGCATTATCAGCATTCTAATAGAATAATGTCTAATATGATTATTTAAGATTCAGTATGTTATCCTATCTTGTTATTGCATATTTCATTTTGGGAAGAAAAGTGCCTGTTTGCATATAGGCTTAAGGAGATACACAAAATGATAAGTAAACTATCACTAACAGCTTTCCAAAATGCATTCTTCCTATAAAATACAAATGCCAAAACAATTGTTCATGCAATAGTTTAACTTTTACTATTAAAGCAATAAAACTACAGCAAGGCAACTACCTTTAATTATTTCTTATTTCCATGAACATAAACAACAATAATAATTCTGATTTCAGGATTCTATTTCAGAAAGATTAATTTCTTGGTGTTTCCAGAGGAATACACTTTGAAACATAATGTCCCACTTCAAAACATAAATGAAAAAAAATGCGTTGTAATATAATAAATATACCACACACACACACACACACACACACACACACACACAAATATATGATGCAATTCAGAATTGCGATCCAAATCCCCAAATTCTAATTGTAGTGTTCTTGTCACTACTTGCAGACTTTCAGAAAATATCAGTTTTTGTATTGTGACTTTACTAAAGACGAATTTGATTTTAAATGCAAAATAGTAAATTATGCAGTTAGCTATGTAGTGTCCCAAACTGACTACTGAAGTATTAAATTTTATAAGATCAAAATGCGTAAGCAGCTAGCATATACATAATTCAGTTTATACTCCAGTATAATTGTCTCTATAAGTAATTGAGGGAAACAAGTAAATATTTTTCCTCTCTTTCTATAATATACTTTTGAAAAATCCATTTTAAGCATTTCAAAAGTTATTGCCCATAGCTTTCCTTTACCTAAATCTCTACTGTTGTGTATCTACACAACAATCATTGTTGACTCATTCTTTACCACATATAAATTTTCAGGAATTTTATGAGATATTCATTGCACAAAGATGCATAAGTGCAGCAACAAAATATTTTAATTAAGAAATCTAATAACTAAGATAAATACAAAAATACATATAAGTTTAAACAATAAACAAAAAAGCAGGGTTAGC
The DNA here is from genome assembly GCF_024711535.1 of Dipodomys merriami. NCBI lineage: Eukaryota > Metazoa > Chordata > Mammalia > Rodentia > Heteromyidae > Dipodomys > Dipodomys merriami. The sequence goes on from NW_027206179.1 coordinate 47,890,581, forward strand.
AAAAGGCATTACAGAAAAAAACTCTGAAAGGAAATTCATATATGCATGTGATCATATAAAATGATGCTTAGAGAAATCAACTCCAAGACATGGAAACAAGATGATTTTATTGTTGGCAGTGGTTTTTCTTTTATCTTTTTTTCTTCTGTTTTTTCCCTTTTTTTCATTTTTTGTTATTTCTGTACCCTTTGTCTGATATGTAAGTCTATCAGAGTTGGGGGGTGGAAGGGGAAGCACACAAATGGTGGGATAAAGGATGAATTAATTCACCAATGAAACTCACTACACACTATATTGGAAATGAAACAATACAACTTGGGGGGAGGGGAGTTGGTATGGGAAAAAAACTGGGAGAAAATGAGGGTGGGGTGACACTGTTCAAAAAGAAATATACAAATTACCTGATCTATGCAACTAGATCCTCTGTACATCATCTTTTCAATTAAAGAAAAAGAAGAAATTGAACAGAGGCAACAGAGTAGTAGTTCTTAATTCTTTAGAATCCGGAAGCACTAATCAATGTCTAATGGGCGCAACAAATACCTTGCTTTCATCCAGTATTCTTTTCTTTCTTTCTTTCTTTTTTTATTTTTGGTATGTAATGGAGCTTGAAGGCAAGCACTCTACCACTTGAGTCACAATGCAACTCCCAGTTTTCTGGTGGTTAATTGGAGATAAGAGTCTCATGGAATTTTCTGCCAGGGCTGCCTTTGATCACAATCCTCAGATCTCAGCCTTCTGAGTAGCTATGATTACAGGCGTGAGCCACCTGAGCCTGGCTTCCTAAATCCATTTTTCATTCTCTCTACTTGCCTTCAAAGCATTTCTAGGTAGAACTCTATTTCCCATAAAGAATTTGATATAGGAATGACATTTTCCCTTATAGATGATTTATAATTTTGTTATTTTCTTCTTTTTGAATTGAAATTCTCACAATTTATATGTTGAATGATGTCTTTTTTTCACTTAATTAGCAAAAGGATGACTTTAAGATAAATCTTTTTATTTATAGAAAAAGAATATTAATCACCATAAAGTCATAGGAAGAATGATTTGTTAAGAATATACTACTGAGACACTATAAATAGAGTGTGAAATATTTCTGGGCTCTCTTCCTGAGCTTTTTCACTCCAGGATAAACCTTTTACACTTTTAGCCATAGAACCACTTCCAGTTATAGTCTTTCTTGCCTAGGCTTCAAAACAGGATCCTCAATCTCAGCCTTTATATCAGGGCCTAGCTAGCTAGCTATCTGAGCCTTTATAGCTTTCACCCTATATATCAGAAGATATCTAAAATGGTTTCTGTCCAACACCTCATTGTCAGATTTGGAGGATATTATTTTAAGCATCACCAATTAACATGGTCCCAAATTACAGTTAAAAATAAAGTCCTTCTATTTGTTGAATTAATACATTTCTAATGAGATGCAATTTTGACTATCAGCCCTTAAAAGTGAGTAATTAACACATTAAGATAAGTAAACTTTCAGTTTAAGCTCAAAGCCAGTAGAAATGAGAAGTAACTAACATATGAAATGAAAATCATGAGTTTCTAGGAAGAAATAAAATAAATATTAGAACAATTCTCATTTAAGCATGTTAAGGCAGGTTAAAATTTTATTTTTAATAAGGAACTAATACATGAATGAGTACATTAATTATACTTAAAGGAGCCTGCTGGTGTTCTTTGTCAAAGCAGTAATAACTGTATGTATGCATGTAAAATGCAGAAGTACAAAATGTTTATGCAGAATGTTTCTGAAGGTTAGAGTAAGGTAATCCTTCATTCATAACTGATTCTCAATAGGTATCAGTAAGGATCTTCCAGTAGAGTTAAAAATGTCTGGCCTTTGTTAAAAGCCTTAAGAAATAAAATTAATAATTACTTAACTCGATGAAACTAGAACAGTAGTGCCTAAAATCCTCTCCTACCAGATTTCTGGCAAAGAAAAGGATATGTACTTTGTCTTTCATTTTTTTCATGAGCTTGTGCTGTCTGTGAGTCACCATTTACTGGAAACTAAGAAGTTATTAAAATAATGTGCAACTCTATTTTAACTGAAGTAATGATATTTTGTCTATCGCTGGCATCTGTGTAAAATACACTTTGATTTGCTATCCTTGTTCATTGTTATGTGGATATAAGGAAACAAACCTAGTAAGTCTCCGATCACAAAATCCTTTCAAATCCCTATGGCCTGTTTCCAATATGTATCTATCTGCCATGCATTCACCACAGCAATCCACTTAGCAAATGTACTGAGAAAGTCTAAACACAAATAATGAACAAACAGATGCAGGCTACATATACTCAAAAATGCACACAATGCATTGAAAAAAGTGGGAAATTTGTATGTCTGGAATGCTATCTGTGATCAGGAAAATCAAAGTTTAATGAGGAAATAGTTGTTAGGCAAAAGAAAGTTGAAACAATTTTTTTTTTAAATCAGACTTTTCAGACTGGGAAGGTGGCTGAGTGGTAGAGTGCTTGCTTTACATGCATGAGGCCATGGGTTCAGTTCCTTAGCACCACATAGGCAGAAAAAGCCAGAAGTGACGCTGTAGCTCAAGTTGAGTGTTAGCCTTGAGCTGAAGAGCTGAAGGATATTGCTCAGGCCTAAAGTCCAAGCACCACAACCGACCAAAAAAGAAAAACATCAGACTTTTCCATTTAAAGTTTTATACATATAAATATTTATTTTCTTTGTATGTCCTTGTTGCTTTTCTGATTTTTATGCAGCAGCACATGACTGTGTCCAGAGACAATAGAAAGCCTAAGAAGTAGGAGGTTCATGGTTCAAAATCACTCCCTTGTGAGGAATAAGAGCATATCCAAGAAATAGCCAGTGAATCAACCCTAAGATATGTATTCAAATGTTTTTTCTTTCATGCGATTGTTTCTAACACATTTATAAGATTATTTCTTTGTTCCTTTGTATGTCCCTCCCCCACAGTATAAGCCCTGCTTTCACTGTATTTGATGTCGGTATAATTTGTGGAAGGGAAGGGCAAAAACAAATCGTTTAAATAGGGATACAGGTGGACCCATTGCAACAATGAGATGTACAAGTCGCTATGTCAAAAATAAACTTTACAACTTTGATGGGGGGGGCAGAGGGAGCAGGGAGGATTGGGTAAGGGGGCAGAGGGAGGGGAGGAGGGAGGATTGAAAGGGATGGGAAGGGGAAACAAAGGAGGAGGCTACAATGCTTGATAAGAAATGTACTCATTATCATGCCCATGTAATTGTAACCCCTCTGCACAGTGTTTTCACAATAAAAAAAAATGAAAAAAAAAAAGCAGTTCAGACAACTGGCTTAATGGTATCATGCTTAAGTATTACACTGAGTTCAAAACCAGTCCATTAAAAAAAAAGAGCAAACACACTTCGGTATTGGTAGCTCACACTTATAATCTTAGCTACTCAGGAGGCTGAGAGCTGAGAATCATGTTTTGAAGCCAGCCCAGGCAAGAAAGTCCAAAATCAGAAGTGGTGCTGTGGCTTAAAGTGGTAAAGTATTACCCTTGAGTGAAAAAGCTCAGGGACAGAACCAAGGCCTTGTGTTCAAACCCAATGACTGACTAAATAAATAAATAAAAATAAGCAAATAAAAATTTATAGCATAGAATAGATAAGAAGAGGCACAAATTAAAGGTGTAAAAATCATTTTTAATGAAATAATAGCAGGAATTTTCTCAAAACTTGATAGAATGACAACTAGGTTTAGGAAGATTTTATAGTCCTACCTAGATATGACCAGATAAAAACTTCTAAACAGGGGCTGGGAAGGTGGCTCAGTAGTAGAGCACTTGCTCCTTGCATGCTTGAGGCCCTGGTTTCAATTCCTCAGCACCACGTAAGCAGGAAAAAAAAGCCGGAAGTGGCACTGTGGCTCAAGTGGTAGAGCACTAGCCTTGAGCTGAAGAGCTGAGGGACAGCGCCCAGGCCCACAGTTCAGGCCTCACGACTGCCCCCCCCAAAAAAACTTCTTAACATCACATTATCTTTCACATGTCAATTATACAGGTCAGATAAAGAATATTGAAAACTGAAATACAGAAATGCCAGGTCAATGTAATTGCATACCCATCAGAACAATTTCAAAGATTTCTCAGTAGTAACTCAAAAGCCCAGAAAGCAAGAGTGATGCTGAGTGGATGCTGGAACTAAAAGATAACTATGTATATGAACTCACAGATCAGATGCCAGATGATTGATAGATAGATAGATAGATAGATAGATAGATAGATAGATAGATAGATAGATAGCAGGCTTTTAATTGTGGGACAGTTTGACAGGGTCGGAAGAAAAGGAGATAAAATTATTAATGTTAGAAAGTGAACAACACTGAAATACTAACTGCAAATGTAAATGAAGAGGGTGTAATAAAATTTAAAGTTGTTGAATAATAGAGGGTAAAGGCAGTGGGAAAAATGAGAAGAAGTGAGCAGACTCACTTTGGACTGACTCAAATACAGTATGCACATGTGTGATACCATTATAACTCCCCTTTGAAAAACAAACATTTTCAAAGATAATGAGAGAAATTATAAATATCCTTTTGTGGTCTGTGTAAAAGTGGGATGGGAGAGGGCAAAGAAGAAAGGAGAGAGTGAAGGACAGTGAATATGGTCAAAGAACCTTATGTCACCATGTGGATAAGGAATCAGTGAAGCTTGTTGTGGTTGGTTTGGGAAAAAGAGAGCCAGGATGAGGGAGAATGATATGATGAAGGGGGCAAGTCTGATCAAGATAATTGTATGCATACATGGAAAGGTCAAAATAAAACCCTCAGAAGTAGCATTGTGACTCTCTGAGCTCTTCAGCTCAAGACAGTGCCCAGGCCCAGAGTTCAAGCATCATGACTGACAAAAAAAGAAAAAAAGAAAATGAAACCATCTTGGCACAACTACCTAATACTAGTAAAAATCTGGGGTGTGGGGAGGCAGTTGACAGCTAATCTTAAGTCCTTTTCCTTATCATGCAAATTGAAGATACTCTCCAGCTCTTTTATGTCTATCTTCCAAAGAATTTAGTCACTAGTGTTACTAATGCACTGTGGCTCTTCTCTACAGTAGAAGAGATTCATTACAGTAGATTCATTACCTTACAAATACTATATTCTGCTCACTAAACTTCATGTATGGTCTACTTGTTTATGTAGGTTCTTTATATGTATGTTTTGATCTTTATACAACTTTATACCAGACTTATTTTCAGATACATATGAAAATTCTTTCTAACTTTATAATTTGAAAGTCTTGAATGAGTTTTGCTTGGTCCCAAAATAACAGAGAATCATTAAATGAAACAAACAAAAAAGAAGAGAGATTATGTGAGTTCAGGAACTTTCCTCTGTGAACACTCTGGGTGCTAACTTAGAATGTGAAGTTTCTCAGTGGATTAACTTTGCAGATGTTCCCTTAACTTAGGCAAGCCGCACCAGGTGTCATGCCTATCTGCTAAGAAGGAGATTTAGATAGTTTCCTTAGTCGGTGAATCATCAAATAATTGCATTTTGTGGATATAGCTATACCTTTACTCCATTGACAGACTGCTACATGGAAACATGTTAGACATGTGAATATACTGAATTACTAGGGATGAGACAATGGAATTCTATGCTTCCATCAGAGAGAATGACATTGCCTCATCTGTAAGGAAATGCAAAGACTTGAAAAAGATTTTACAAAGCAAAGCAAGCCAGAAGCATAGTTTCCCTCATTTTTAGAAGGTAATTATAAATCTATAAGTAAATCCAGTGGAGAGTAAAAGACAAAAATTATACTTGGACATGACAAATTAAACAAGACTCTAAACATTCACACCGTGATATGAAACGAGGATGGATATTAGGAGAAGATCACAAGGCCTAATAGCTATGTGCATATGATACTAAAGGAGGATATTAAGAGAGGATCACAAGGCCTAATAGCTATGTATATATAATCATATGGAATGGTGCTTGTGGACTGAACTTCAAGAAATTGAAACAGGAGGTTTTTTATTGCACTGTTAGTGTTTTTATCTTTTTCCCCCCTATTTCCCCCTTTTGTCACTGTGTTTTTTTATTTCTGTATGTTTTGTCTTGTATGTAAGTTTATCAGATTTGGGGAGAGGAAGGAGAAGCACAGAAACTGTGGGACAAAGGGTAACCTAATTCAGTAGTGATATTCACTAGACACTATGTTGGAATGAACTACAGAACTTGGGAGGGAAGAGAGTTCATATAGGAAAAATACTGGGAGAATATGAGGGAGTGGGTGACACTGTATAGAAAGAAATGTACTCATTACCTGAATTATATAATTGCAACCCCTCTGTACATCACCTTTAAAATAAAAATTAAATAAAAGAAAAGAAAAAGAAAAGGAAATGGCTGCTAGTCTTTGTAGTCTGGTGCCTCGTGAACGAGGTTCCGAATATTTCTTTTCTAAGCTTGCCCTTCCAGGTGAAGGCATGAATCCTACATTTAATTTTAAAAATCAGTTAGTTCTGAGACTAGTATCATCCTAATTCAAATTGAATTCACAAATAAAAGAACCCATGTTCCATGGCTGCATGTGAGGAATTCTCTGTAAGAGGAAAATTAACAGGGATAACACAAATCACAAAAACAATTACAAATTTAAATTCTATCAGATTTATTTTAAGTAAAATTCAGAAAGTAAAAATACAAATTAATCTTCCTTTAATACTTTTTTTTAACTGAAAATGCATCAATTGCAACTGTGAAGACTATTAATACTCTACAACCATTTTATTCAAAGAATTTACTAGAGAAAACTTAAGGCCCATGATCTCTTCATTGTTACATTTTCCAAAAACAGCAGTTTTAAAATCTTTCTATTTTTACTGTTGTCTCCTACATTGTCTTTTATAATATTTTAATGTATTTTCTTTAAAAATTTTAAGTGCATTGAACATCTGTGTGCTTTACACATGCACAAAAAGATTGGCAAAATTGTACATTTTCATGAAATTCATATGTGACTAGAATAACATAAAGAATGACAAAGTAAATTTTTAACTGAAATTAAATTAATATAATTAATAACTCTTTGAGCTTATTTCCAGTTATGTAGAAAGAATGCTGACTAGAAATGTTGTTCAAATGATAGAGTGCAAGAATATGTCCTAGTACAAGAAAGAGAAAAAAAGCACTTACAATGCTCTGTGTTCAAACAAAGTTTTGATTTCATGGACATTAAAGTAGCAAAAGTTCAAAAGTAAGATAACCAGAAAGAGAAAGTATTTGACATGAAAAATAGTCACTTTCAAAGCCAATTCAATATATGCAAATCAATTAACATAATTCAACACATCAACAAGAGCAAGGATAAGAACCACATGGTTATCTCACTAGATGCCAAAAAAGCATTTGATAACATCCAACACCCCTTTATGATGAAGGTTCTGGAAAAACTAGGAATCAATGGAACCTTCCTCAATACAATAAAGGCTGTATATGACAAATCTACAGCCAGTATTATACTCAATGGTGAAATACTAAAGCCATTTCCTCTAAACTCATGAATGAGACCAGGGTGTCCACTCTCTCCACTTCTCTTCAACCTAGTATTAGAATGCCTAGCTACAGCAATAAGAAAAGATGCAATCATAAGGGGGATCCAAATAGGGAAAGAAGAAGTAAAACTCTCCCTCTTTGCAGATGACATGATCTTGTATTTAAAGAATCCCACAGACTCCACTCCCAAATTACTCAAGGTGATTCAAAACTTTGGCAAAGTAGCAGGATATAAAATTAACACTCAAAAATCAATGGCTTTTCTATATGCCAACAATGAGAAAAGTGTGGCTGAAATCAGGAAAGCAACTCCATTTGTAATAGCCCCACAAAAAATAAAATACCTAGGAATTAACTTAACCAAAGAAGTGAAGGACCTTTATGATGAAAACTTTAAAAACCTGAAAAAGGAAATCAAAACAGAACTTAGAAAGTGGCAAAACCTCCCATGCTCCTGGTTTGGAAAGATCAACATCGTGAAAATGGCAATACTTCCCAAGGCTATCTACAAATTCAATGCAATACCTATCAATATTCCAACCTCATTCTTCAAGGAAATAGAAGAGGCAATCCAAAAATTTATATGGAACAATAAAAGACCCAGAATAGCAAAAACGATCCTTAACAGAAAGAACAGTGGTGGAGGAATATTAATACCAAATTTCAAACTCTACTACAAAGCCATAGTAATAAAAACAGCTGGGTACTGGCACGAGAACATACCCTATGTCCAATCGAATAGACTTGAAAACCCAGAAATGAACCTAATGACCTGTAGCCATATAATCTTCTATAAGAGAGCTAAAAAACTAAAATGGAAGACAGACAGCCGCTTCCGTAAATGGTGCTGGAAAAATTGGTTAACTACTTGTAGAAAACTAAAGCTAGATCCTTATATATCACCTTGCACCAGAATCAACTCTAAATGGATCAAAGACATTAGAGTCAAAGCAGACACTTTGAAAACATTCCAGGACAGAATAGGAGAAACCCTAGGTCTCCTTGGCTCAGGCCGAAATTTTCTTAATAGAGACCCAGAAAAACAACAAATCAAAGAAAGGTTGGATAAATGGGATTGCATGAAGTTGCAGAGCTTCTGCAGGGCAAAGGACATAGCTAGCAAGATCAATAGAAAGCCCACAGATTGGGAGAAGATCTTCACTAGCCATACAACAGACAAGGGTCTCATATCTAAAATATACTTGGAACTCAAAACATTAAATCCCCCAACAACAAATCCTCAAAGAAACAACTGCCCAATAAATAAGTAGGCTAAAGACTTAAAGAGAAACTTCTCTGAAGAGGAAAGAAGGATGGCCAATGGACACATGAAGAAATGCTCAACCTCCCTAGCCATAAAAGAAATGCAAATCATAACAACATTGAGATACCACCTCACCCCAGTTAGAATGGCTATAATCAAGAACTCTAATAACAACAGATGCTGGAGGGGATGTGGCCAAAAGGAACCCTACTGCATTGTTCTTGGGAGTGTAAACTTGTTCAACCACTTTGGAAAGCAGTATGGAGGTTTCTCAAAAGACTCCCCATAGAGCTCCCCTATGACCCAGCAATCCCACTTTTGGGCATTTACCCAAATGATCACAAACAGACCACACTAATGCTACCACCACAATTATGTTTAGTGAAGCATTATTTACCATAGCTAAGAGATGGAACCAATCCAGATGCCCGTCAGTAGATGAATGGATCAAGAAAATGTGGTCTATATACACAATGGAATTCTATGCCTCCATCAGAAAGAATGACATTGCCCCATTTGTTAAGAAATGGAAAGACTTGGAAAAAATTCTATTAAGTGAAGTAAGCCATGCCCAAAAAACATAGGTTCCATGGTTTCCCTTATTTGCAATAACTAGTACATGTCTGAGTCAAGCAGAAAAGGTCAGATAAGTTGATGTTAGGGGAATGAACCCCAAGATAAGTATTCAAATCTTTTTTGTTTTTTTTCCTTTCATGCAATTGTTTCTAACATATCTATAAGATGATTTCTATGTTGCTTTATATGTCCTTCCCCCACAGTATAACTCATACTTTCACTGTTTTTGATGTTGGTATAATTTGTGGAAGAGAAAGGGAAAAAAATCATTTAACTAGGGATACAGGTGGACCCAATGAGACATACAAGTTGTTATGTTGAAAAAAGAAGTTAACAACCCTGGTGGGGGAGGGGTGGAGGGAGTATCGGTGGGGGGAGAGGAGGAGTATGGGAAGGGATGATAAAGGGAAACAAAATGGAGGCAACAATGCTTGATAAGAAATGTACTGGTTATCTTGCCCATGTAATTGTAACTCCTCTGTATGGTATTCTCACATTTAAAAAAAAGAATAGACAGCTACAAAAAAAAAAAAGAAGTAATGTGCTAACCATTTCATGTAGGTATTAAATTACCTAAGGATTAACATGTTACAATTCATGGAGAACCCCAGGAAGAATAAAAAAACAATCAACACCACCACCAAGGTTGATCACATTGATTTCTGTCTGTGGAACATAAAATATAACTATATTTTAACTAAATTAAACTATATTTTAGCTTGAGTATATTTTAGTTTAACTACATTGTTGTCATAAGAGCAAACCTTAAATACACACATAAATTATGTGCCTTGAATATATTAGGATTATTAGAAGAAAACAGTGCTCTGTGTGAGTATAAATATTTGGAAATGCTATAAATGTATATTTAGAGCTGTAAATTTCATTTATCTATCTATTTCAAAATACCTATTATATTACAGAAGAAATAAAAATGGAAATTAAAGTCTTTCAGTTTGTAAATGAGAATAACACTCTAATGTCCACAAGATGAAATGGAATCAATTCTTTGAAGACAATGTATCCTAAGCTTAAATTATTACTGATTTTACTATATGAATCGAGTGGAAAAGCAAAAATAAATCAGAATTCATTACTTTTAAATAAATCATGTACTTATATGGGAAAGAATAATAATTAGAATAAGACTCAATTATTTAAAATATTAAAATTCTTAATACTTTGGAAGACTGAGAATAGGAATTTGGAATTAGCCAAACATATTTAAGAAAACTGTAGCATTTCAAGTAAGGAAAGAAGATACTTGAAAATTGCATAAGTGGAAAATAGTACCAGAAAGATGAAGTAAGTTTTTGTATGTGAAAATACAGTGCTGATGAAGTAAGTTCTTAAGTGTTGACAAAACACATAAGAGGCTACATACATATGTATATAGATATCTGACAGCTGAATGCCCGTGGTTCACACCTGTAATTCTAGCTATTCAGGAGGCTGAGATCTGAGGATCGCAGTTAAAAGCCAGCAGTGTCAGAAGAGTTCATGAGACTCTTATCTCCTATAAAACACCATAAACCCCGAGGTGGCACTGTGGCTCAAGGAGTAGAGTGCTAGCTTTGAGCTTAAGAGCTGAGGGACAAGCCCTGTGACAGACAAAAAAAAAGATACTTGGAAATTTTATATACAAATACAAATGACATAAGGATATCACTAGCCATTATGAAGTTTAAATCCCATTTATAGTTTTACCTAATCAAAAAATGTTACATAAAGTAACTGAGTTTCAGAAAAACAAAATTCAAATGTTTCCTCTCATATGTGGATGCCAGACTGAAAGGATACTCATAGATACACAAACACATACATATCAGCACATCATGTTGGTAATTATTCAACCATTTGAAAGGAATGGGATGAGAGAAAAGTGAACACCACCAAATACACATTCCATCCTTAACTGGATATGCAAATAGGAAACTCATTGAAAACTATGGAATAATTTGTACTGATGGGTAAATGAGAATATGTTAGGAGGATCAATCTGCTTAAATGACTAAGTGTGCATGCGTGAAATACGATGGTGAATTCTTTTTGAACAATACAATGCATTAAAAAATGAATGACAGAAATATAAAAGAAGTCTTCATTTGATAGTGGAGCTCTGAAAGAGAAGAGTGAAAAGACTGAAAGAAAGTGAATGTGATCCAAACACATTATGGACCTGTGTGAAAATGAATCAATGAAACCTGTTAGGATTGGTTAGGAAAGGTCAAGAAAGGATGAGGAAGATTGAGAGATGGAGTGAGTCTGATCATTGTTACATATATAGACATATCCAAATGAAATCCCCTTGTACAACTAAACAGCACAAATTAAAAGCATAAAAAAATGAACATAGTGAGCCAGCGAAACACTCATTTTTTGACAACAATTTATAACTATGAAAAGTACTATTTCTCACAATTTCTAACTATAAAATTTCTATTACTATTCTAACTATAAAATTTCTAACAATGAAAATACTTTGACAAGTTTTTTTTTTATTAGTAAGTTTTTTTTAAATTGTGAAAATGCCGTACAGGGGGGTTACAATTACATGAGCAAGGTAATGAGTACATTTCTTATCAAGCATTTTTGCCTCCTCCTTTGTTTCCCCTTACCATCCCTGCCCACCCATCTTATCCCATGCCCCCAAACCCCCTGCTGCCGCCAAAGTTATCAAGTTCGTTTTTCAACATAGCGTCTTGGACATTTCATTGTTGCAATGGGTCCACCTGTACCCCTATTTAAACAATTTGTTTTTTCCTTTCCGCTCCCCAACATCAAGTACAGTGAAAATGGGTTATACCATGTGGGAGGGACATACAAAACATCAAAGAAATCTCTTTATAAATATGTTAGAAACAATAACAAGAAACAAAAACTACTAGAATCCTTATCTTGGGGTTCATTTCGCCTAACATCAACTTTTTTGACTGTTTCTGCTTGTTTCAGACATATACTAGTAATTTCAAATAAGGGAAACCATAGGAACTATGTTTCTTTGGGCCTGTCTTACTTCACTTAATATAATTTTTCCAAGTCTTTCCATTTCCTAACAAATGGGGCAATGTCATTCTTTCTGATGTAGAAAATTAAAGCTAGATCTTTATATATGACTCTGCACCAGAATCAACTCCAAATGGATCAAAGACCTCAGAGTCAAAGCAGACACTCTGAAAACATTACAGGATGAAATAGGAGAAACCCTAGGTCTCCTTGGCACAGACCTTGTCACTGGCCGAAATTTTCTTAAAAGAGACCCAGAAACAACAAATCCAAGAAAGGTTGGACAAATGGGATTGCATGAAATTGCAGAGCTTTTTCGTGGCAAAGGTCATAGCTAGCAAGATCAATAGAAAGCCCACAGATTGGGAGAAGATCTTCACTAGCCATACAACAGACAAGGGTCTCATATTTAAAATATACTTGGAACTCAAAACATTAAATCCCCCAACAACAAATCCTCAAAGAAACAACTGCCCAATAAATAAGTGAGCTAAAGACTTAAAGAGAAACTTCTCTGAAGACGAAAGAAGGATGGCCAACAGACACAGGAAGAAAAGCTCAACCTCCCTAGCCATAAAAGAAATGCAAATCAAAACAACATTGAGATACCACCTCACCCCAGTTAGAATGGCTATAATCAAGAACTCTAATAACAGGTGCTGGAGGGGATGTGGACAGAAGGGAACCTACTGCATTTTTGGTGCAAGTGTAAACTTGTTCAACCACTTTTTTTATGAGCTGAAATGAACTCCTATTCTTTGACCTACTAATGCTATGTGCATGTATTCATCCAAAGGAGCATGAATGATGGTAGATTAACATGGAGATACATGATACATAGGTAGGTAGGTAGGTAGGTAGGTAGGTAGATAGATAGATAGATAGATAGATAGATAGATAGATAGATAGATAGATAGATAGATAGATAGATAGATAGATAGATAGATAGATAGATAGATAGATAAACAGGCAGCAGACTGCAGCCTCTGTTGCATTCTGGATGTATAAAACTTCATAGGAAACAAGATATGATTACTCAAAATGTTTGTGCTAAGGCATTCATAGTAGTCAAAGGTCAACATTTAATTAATTATAAGTGGTTAAATTTCATTTAGTTAACAAAGTTTGGTGACAACTTAGTGAATATATAAAGGGAATCTATAAAAAAAAGTGCTTTGACTAGTTACAAAATTATAAAATGTCTCTTTTTTGATTGTTGACTTTGTCATCAATGTACTATATCTAAATCTTTTTTGTTTTATTTTATTTTCCTTTTAAATTGGTTTATCCTTAGCAATCACTGTCTTTATTTTTGTATATACATTTATCTGATTTGGGGAAGGAAAGGGGAATAAAAAATCCTCAAAGAAGGACAATGGATGACCCAATATAATAAAGATACTCACAAGACACTATGTTTGAAATGAACTTGATAACTTGGGTGTGGGTGGTGGGGAGTAGTGGGAGAAGGAAGGGTTAGTGGAAGAAAAACAAAGGAGTGGATAACAATATTTGACAAGAAAGGTATTCATTACCTTACTCATGTAACTGTTAATTGCTCTGTACAGTATCATTACAATAAAATAAAACTTTAGCTTATATAAATGTATGGATAAATGTATATTTCTCTAAGGTCCTGATGATATGTAAAAAGAAAACCTGCAAATGAGGGAAACAATGGGACCTATGTTTCTTTGGGCCTGGCATACTTCACTTAACATAATTTTTTCCAAGTCTTTCCATTTCCTAACAAATGGGGCAATGTCATTCTTTCTGATGGAGGCATATAATTCCATTGTGTATATATACCACATTTTCTGTTCTATTCATCTACTGAGAGGCATCTGGGTTGGTTCCATCTCTTAGTTATGGTAAATAATGCTGCAATAAACATAGTTATGCTGGTAGCTTTAGTGTGGTTTTGTTTGTGATCATTTGGGTAAATGCCCAAAAGTTGGATTGCTGTCATAGGGGAGCTCTATGTCTGAGACAAGTAGAAAAGATCAAAAGTTATGTACATATGACCAGATAAGATGAAGTTAAGCAAAATGAACCCCCAGACAGGGACACAAGTGGTTTTTCTTTCTTGCTATTGTTTCTAACATATTTATAAGGGACCATGTGATTTTTTTTGTTGCTTTATGTATGCCTCCCCCATGGTATAATCCCTGTTTTCAATGTATTTGATGTTGGTATAATTTGGGGAGGGGAGGGGAAAAAATAAAATGCTTAAATAGGGATACAGCTGGACCCATTATAACAATGAGATGTACAAGACACTATGTTGAAAAACAAACTTTACAATTTAGGTAGTGGGGGAGTGTAGTTGGGGAGGTGTGGATGTAGTTAAGAACAGAAGGGATGGTAGGGGAACACAATGGAGAGGGCAATAATGCTTGATAAGAAATGTACTCATTACCTTGGTCACTTAACTGCAACCCCTCTGTACAGTATTTTCACACTAAAGACATTAAGTAAAAAAAAAGCTGGTTTAGACATAATGAATTCAAATTTCCACTCAAAAATATATGTAGGAGTGCTCAGTGAAGTTTAATTATAGCATTTATGAATGTTTTAAATTTGTAGGTCTGATTTATATAACAATGTACTCACGTACACATACTAATACACACAAGTACTCTTGGTTTAACAATATGACAAGTCAGTATAAAGAGCATATGTTTAATTGAAATTTACAATTTAGTCATAAAATACTCTTGATATTGAATGGCTAGTATATTATCAAATCTATAAAAATAAGCACAATAAAAAAAATCTATGTTGGTGGTCATAAGAAGCCCAAATGGCATTATGCTATAGATTATATAATGAGAAGAAATGTTAACTTCAATTATAACTTGGCAGAAATTATTAGATCATTAAAACTCTAAACATTGAATTTTTAATAATATATGACCTGATTTAGGAATAATTTAAAGGAACATTGAATATTTATGAATTCAGATTTGTGTCATTTTACACAAGAAACTTGATTTCAGTTATTTTAAAATTTACCATTTGCATCATACTGCCTGAATCTATTTTCTATTAATAGTTTCAATGCTGAATTTTCAAAAACAATCTGTAAAATCTGTATTTTATATGTGAAAATGTCAATTTCACTTTACTTGATAAACTGTTTTATTACAAGCAGACTAGAATTGCAGTTCTATTATTCACAATGCCTCAATGAATTCACATTTTACTTAAAATCTCTACAGACTGACTCCCAAATAAATATTCAATAAATCTATTTTAGCTACCTCTAGGCAAAATTGTTCTGTAAAACAAGGGATTTCTTGTCAAATATTGATGTAAACCAAAAGCTTTAGTTGTTTTACAGGCCTCCAAGGAGTACTACTACTAACCTAACAGCAGGAATGAAAAGTGCTGAATTGCACCTAATGCAAGTGACTGAATGTCAAGAATAGCTCTTTAAATTGACAAACAATCACAAATAGCTATGTACACAAAGACAGGGTGAAAGAAATTTAGACCGCATACTATAGAGTGAAGATGTCCACTCAAAAATTCAAGAATTAAAACCTGGTCCTTTTACCTAACTAAACATACTTTTCTCATATAATGTAGTAATCAGTTTTCTTGGTTTATATCCTAAGAAGCTGAACATCTGTGTCCATATAAATTCTTCCATATAGAATTTTATAGAAAATTTATTGTAACTGCCCAAAATTGTAATATCAGGTGTTTTGAGCAGGTTACCAGGTAAATAAAATATGGTGCATCCCCAAAATGGAATATATTACTATTGAAAATAGTTAAGCCATAAAATGACATTCAAAGAATATTAAATACATATTGCTTATATCTATGAGGCCAATTTGGAAAGTCTAAAATCTACATGAGATTACCTAGAAAAGGTGAAACTAGAAATAGTGATGGCCAGGCCTGAGAAAGAGGGAAAGATGAATATTTGAAACATCAAGGAGATGGAGGGCAGTGAAAATCCTCCACACAAGTGTGTCAAGATAGATAGTGTAATGGTAGACAAATTGAAAACCTTTTCAAACAATAGGATGGATAGATAACACCAAATTTAAATAAAAATTAAAGTTTTATATAAATAAAAGTTTTCTTGGTAAAATTATTCATAAATGTAGGTTCACCTATTATAATAATATTTCTCTCTAGTTAGGCATGTGGAAAACAGGGGAGATCCAAATTACCTATGGAAAATTGGTGAACCTTTATGATAAGTTGTGCTAAAAATATAGTCTTATTTAGCAACAAATGAAAATATTTCCTAATGTTGGGGATAGGGCTTTAAATGGTTATAGCATGAAAGTAAAGCACTCAAGATGAAATGTCTGCCCTTATGGGACAAGATGCAAAAGGCATATGAAGGCACTTGAAAGGGCTTGACACTCATCACAAATCAGGTCTTGACTAAATACTGGATCTGCCAGCATCTTAACTTAGGGCAACTCATTCTCTAGGCCTATTGGATAAGCCCCATTCGACATTAATTTGTAATAACATCCTAATCAAAACTAAGATGTAAAGACTAAAATATTTTATTTCCCTTTAGATTTCTTGTCGTTGCAAGAAATGTGAACACATTTAAAGAGAAAAGAGAATAATAACAAAACAATGGTGGCCTCTCTGTGCCTTTATAGGTAGTATTAAATGAACTACATAATAATTGGGGAAGTATATATGTATTTTTTAACTCTTAATAATTGTTATTGCAATGGAAGAAATAGTCAGAAATTAGTCCCTAAACTCCTTAGAGTAAAGGTGTTAGAGAGTGGAAAATATGAATTTTACACAGCTACTGTCCATCAATGTAGCATAAAAATATTATGTATATTATATAATTATACCATTTTAAAATATGATGCTATTATATAAATGTAGAAATAGAAAATATTCGGTTGTCAATGTCAGTGCTGTTAAAATGGCTCAAAATTTAGAAACTAAAAGATATATGATATCCCACTAGAGCCTGGAAACACTTTATCATCCCAGTGGAATTTGTAAGAACAGCTTTTACAAGACTGCTGAATCAAAGGTAAAGGTGGATATTAAAAAAGCTGTATTACTGAAAGCCCTGAACGAACAAATTACCTTTGAAATAGGAAATCCTTGACCAGCCAAATGGAAAAAATATATATATATATGAAATATATATATATATATATATATGTATATTCTATGTTACAAGAGGGAAAAGAAAGCAAGAAAGGAAAGGAGAAATCTTTTTGTATCAGACTATGTGTGCTTTCAGTATGCTAGATTTGTAATACTGATATTTCTCAAACTAAAGAAGTTGAGTCAAAGTCAGTAGAGAAATATTTTGAAATGTTTGATTAACCTTAAAAGACAGTTTAAGGGATGGTCATAGATGGCCAGTGATTTGTTGGAAGTAGGGATTTTATTAGGAAATTATTTGCTATTCCTCAATAATGATTTCAGAAATGTATTAAATAATGGTCTCTGAATCTGGGGTGTCTCAAGCAATACTTGGGAAATTTGAATTTTTGTGCCTAAGAAAATGCAGTACATTATTCCTAAGGTTTATATTCTCTGTTTGGATTTGGATAACTTGTTTTATGTGGTACCTACAGAAGTGCATGAAGAACAATATTTACTTAAGAACTCTCCTACTATTTATTCCCCATACTAAACAAAGCAGTAGGTAAGATCACCAAAGTAAATACATAAAATATCATTTTTCCTTAAATAATGTAGTTTTTCAGTTATATCATTTCTGTTTCATATTGTCTATCTTGATAACAGGTCAAGGAGTGACAAGGGGTTGAAATTCTCTCTGAATATCAAAAGCTTAATGTTCATGTATTTAACTTATGGAAGGTAGGCCAGAATGACTACCAAATACACAAACAAATTAATAGAATTAAATAGCATTTTACATAATAATCTCAATTGCTGGAGTATCTCTATTTACAGAGTGGACACAAAGTTGTCCATTTCCACCATCCTTCATCCCACTCTATTCTTATATGTTGGTGAGGTTTTTACCACTAGGATTTTTTTTGGCCAGTCCTGTGGCTTCAACTCTGGGCCTGTGTACTGTCCCTGAGCTCCTTTTGTTCAAGGCTAGTGCTCTACACCTTGAGCCATAGGAACACTTCAAAATTTTTCTGTGATTAATTGGAGGTAAGAGCCATAGAGACTTTCCTGCTGGGCTGGCTTCAAACCATGATCCTTAGATCTCAGCCTCCTGAGCAGGTAGAATTACAGGAGTGACCACCTGTGCCAGGCACCACTAGGTTTCTTTATATAAATATATTTATGAACTTTCCTAAATGTGTATGGAACATTAACTACATGTTTCATGGTACAATCAACCCTTTAATAGGAATGAATTCAAAATACTGCATGATGAGTAGAAACCAAACCTGTAGTGATGTTCAGTGTTAATCTTCCAAGTTAAATTCCAGACTTTACTTTTTTCCTTTTAGAAATATAACCCAGCCGGGTACCGGCGGCTCACGCCTGTAATCCTAGCTACTCAAGATGCAGAGATCTGAGGATCATGGTTCAAAGCTAGCCCAGGTAGGAAAGTCTGTGAGACACTTATCTTCAATTAACCACCAGAAAACTGGAAGTGATGTTGTGGTAGAGTGCTAGCCTTGAGCTGAATAGCAGAGAGACCATGCTCAGGCCCAGAGTTAAAGCCCACGACCAAGAGAAAGAAAAAGGAAGGAAGGAAGGAAGGAAGGAAGGGAGGAAGGGAGGGAGGGAGGGAGGGAGGGACATAACCCAGTATTCTGTCATTTTCTGTCTGGTTACTGTTGTCCAGCTTGTTCTATGTCTCTGCTGGAAGAAAACTGAGTGGGCTGCAGTGCGACATCTCAGGTAGCTTTGCATTTCTTTGGTAGAAAAACCAAGTGGAATTGATTTTACTCTGCAGGATGCTATCTGTATCCATGTATTTTCAAAACCCATACTTCAACTAAAAATGATACAAATGTTTGATGGATATGAAATGTCAAATAAAATATCAGTGTCATAGCATTTATGATTATGCATAATTTACATTATCATATGTGTGTATTGTATATGAATAACCACATACATGAAGGCAGCCTAATGAAACCTATTAAACACTTTGAAAAAGAGGGAGAAGACACATATAGAATAATGAGGTAAAATTTTCAAATTATGAATTATCATAATGAAACTTTCTTTTAATATTAATTTGTATGGATAAAAGCATATCTTTAAAAAGAAAAACATTCTTATTATATTTCCTATCATATCCCTAAGTCTATGTTATTTTTGATCTTCTATAATTCACAAAGACTTTCTGTCATTTTTATATTATCAGTTGTACATCTGATTTTTCAAGGATTTTTTTGGGATTTTTTAAACTTTTGAATCTATAACAACACTATTTCACTTATGGCATTCTTTTAATAATTTCTAGACATCTTCTTAAGAAGAAGAGTGTTTAGGACTTAAAACAATCATATTTACTTAGATTCAAAAGGTTTTCAAAACAGGACATGTATAAATTTATTAATAACTATTTATATTACTTAGGAATAGTGTGACAATTAAAACATTTTATTTCACACTTTCCAAATGAAGGCAATGTAAAAGTAATAAATAATGGGCACTATGAAAATATATCAAAAATATATTATAATTAAAAGTCTTTTTTCAAGTTTTCTTTGGTCAAACAATTATTTGTATTTGTATAATTATCCTATGTCCATTTATAACTGAATTCTCAAATTTTATTAGAAATTTGGCCACAATAAATAATTATTACACTAATGATACACTTATATTTTGGGAACATCATTAATCTATTTTTGATCACTTGTTATTCATACTATGTATTTACACTTGATACTACATTTAAGAGTTCATATTACTATGCAATAACATCTCTATTTTCTCTTCAGGTATGGGACTCAATACATAGCTAATTCCTTACCTCCTTCATTATCTTACTTCTACCACCAGATGCAAAAATACTTGATGCACAATAATTTTCTAGAATTGTTTTGATAGATGCTTCCTCCTTACTATATAGTATTCTACAAGTTATAAGTTACACTGTGAAACTTTCTCTCATGCATATAATGTGCTTTGATTATAATTACCATCATGTATACATATTTACTCTCCCTTTCCCATATTACTTCTTCTCTAGTAGTTCTCCTTCTGCTTTTATGTGTTTTGAAAAACATTTTACATTTTTAAAAAACTTCAATTCCATATATGAGAGAAGGGCAACATTTTTTGTTTTTGTTTTTGTTTTTTTGGGGTCCGGTCATGGGCCTGAAATCTGGGCCTGGGCACTGTCCCTCAGCTCTTCAGCGGAAGGCTAGTGCTCTACCATTTGAGCCACAGTGCCACTTCTGGCTTTTTTTTTCTTTTTTGTTTATGTGGTGCTGAGGAATCGAACCCAGGGCCTTATGCATACAAGGCAAGTACTCTACCACTGAGCCACCTTCCCAGCCCAAGGGCAACATTTTTTTCTTTTTGAGTCTAGTTAATTTCACTTATCATGACTTCCAGTACCGTCAATTTACTTGTAAACTATATCATTTTTTAAATTACAAAGTATAAGTTTTCCCTTTATCCATACATGCACGTAAAGTATTTAAATTCACCTCTTTTACTCCCGCTTATTTCCACTTCCCCTAATAGTTCCTAATAGTCACCTTTTTACAAATATCCATATCATTTTCCTCCTTATATTCAACATGGGAGAAAATAGGATCCTTCTCTTGGTGACAAGGGCTTGTTTCACTTAAAATGGTAATCTCTTGTTTCTTTAATTTTTTGTAAACAACATAATATAAACAACATTAGTTCTCTGGTGAAATGATTAAAACACACTCAATATTTTCACACCATCTATCCACCAATGCATACTCCAACTGATCATATAACCTAGCTATTATGTGAAATAAAGCAATAAATGTGGATCTATACATAACATTCTTGTAAGCTCACTTTGATTATAATGGATATATGACCAGAATAGGTAATGATAACTCAAATGGCAGGTCTATTTTTTAATTTTTATCTCAGTTATCTCTATATTAATTTGCATCATAGGCACACAAATTCACATACCTACTGGCAATTTATTAGGATTTTTGCCCCATATATAGTTTTGAATTACATTTTTTCAGTAGCTAAACATGCTCATTTTTTCCCTCATGGCCACTTGCATTTCTTCATTTAAAAATAGTTCAATTGGTAGCTTTAGTGTGGTCTTGTTTGTAAACATGTTGGTAAATGCCCAAAAGTGGGATTGCTGGGTCATAGGGGAGGTCTATGTGAAGTTTTTTGAGGAACCTCCATACTGCTTTCCAAAGTGGTTGAACAAGTTTACACTCCCACCAACAATGAAGTAAGGTTCCCTTCTGTCCACATCCGCTCCAGCATCTGTTGTTGCTAGAGTTCTTGATTTTTGCCATTCTAACTGGAGTGAGGTGGTATCTCAATGTTGTTTTGATTTGCATTTCTTTTATGGCTAGGGAGGTTGAGCATTTCTTCATGTGTCTATTGGCCGTCTTTCTTTCTTCTTCAGAGAATTTTCTCTTTAATTCTTTAGCCCACTTATTTATTGGGCAGTTGTTTCTTTGAGGATTTGTTGTTGGGGGATTTAATGTTTTGAGTTCCAAGTATATTTTAGATATGAGACCCTTGTCTGTTGTATGGCTAGTGAAGATCTTCTCCCAATCTGTGGGCTTTCTATTGATCTTGCTAGCTATGTCCTTTGCCCTGCAGAAGCTCTGCAACTTCATGCAATCCCATTTGTCCAACCTTTCTTTGATTTGTTGTGTTTCTGGGTCTCTATTAAGAAAATTTCGGCCTGCGCCAAGGAGACCTAGGGTTTCTCCTATTTCATCCTGTAATGTTTTCAGAGTGTCAGCTTTGACTCTGAGGTCTTTGATCCATTTGGAGTTGATTCTGGTGCAGGGAGATATATAAGGATCTAGCTTTAGTTTTCTACACGTAGTTAACCAATTTTGCCAGCACTATTTACTGAAGAGGCTGGCTTTCTTCCATTCTATTTTTTTAGTTCCCTTATTGAAGATTAGATGGCTATAGGTCTATAGGTTCATTTCTGGGTTTTCAATTCTATTCCATTGGTCCTGAGGTCTGTTCTTATGCCAGTACCAAGCTGTTTTGATTACTATGGCTTTATATTAGAGTTTGAAATTTGGTATTGATATTCCTCCAGCAGTGTTCTTTCCGTTGAGGAGCGTTTTTGCTATTTGGGGTCTTTTATTATTCCATATAAATTTTTGGATTGCCTCTTCTATTTCCTTGAAGAATGAGGTTGGAATTTTGATAGGTATCGTGTTGAATTTGTTTATTGCAGCATTATTTACCATAACTAAGATATGGAACCAACCCAGATGCCCCTCAGCAGAGGAATGGATCAAGAAAATGTGGTATATATACACAATGGAATTCTATGCCTCCATCAGAAAAAATGACATTGCCCCATTTGTTAGGAAATGGAAAGACTTGGAAATAATTATATTAAGTGAAGTAAGCCATGCCCAAAGAAACATTGGTCCCATGGTTTCCCTTATTTGCAATATCTAGTATATGTCTGAGTCAAGCAGAAAAGGTCAGATAAGGTGATGTTAGGAAAATGAACCCTTAGATGTGTATTTTAATGTTTTTTTTCTTTCATGCATTTGTTTCTAACGTATTTATAAGATTATTTCTTTGTTGCTTTGTATGTCCCTTCCCCACAGTATAACTTCTGCTTTCACGATATTTGATGTTGGTATAATTTGTGGAGGAGATGGGGAAAAACAAGTCGTTTAAGGATACAGGTGGACCTGTTGCAACAATGAGAAGTACAAGTTGTTATGTCGAAAATGAACTTTACAACTTTGGTGTGTGGGGGGTGATTGAGTGGGGAGGCGGGGGGGGGTAGGCTGGGAAGGGATGTGAAGGGTAAATAAAGGAGGAGGCTGCAATTCTTGATAAGAAATGTACTCATTATCTTGCCCATGTAATTGTAACCCCTCTGTCCAGTATATTCACAAAAAATTAAAATTAAAAAAATAAAAATAATTTAATTTACTTGCTCATGTATTATTTGGCTATTTGCTCTTTCTGTCTTTCTTCTTTTGTTTTTATACATCTTTATATGTTCTATAGTCTTCTATTAAATAAATAACTGATAAAGATTGTCTTTAATTCTTCTGGATGTCTCTTCAGTCTGGTAATTGCTTCCTTTGCTATGCAACATCAGTTTAATTTACTACAATTTTATTTCTCAATTTTCACTTCTTTTCTCTGAGATTCAGAGTCATTACCTTTTCCTAGACCTCATCGTGTTTTTGCTAAGATTTCCCCTAGTCTTTTCAGATTTTATTATTCTTAATGACTAAATAATATACTAAAGTATACAAATGTCACATTTCCTCTGTCTACTCATTATCAGAGTCACCAAAGTTAATTCCATAATATAGCTATCATGAGTAGTATCACATTAAATGTAGGTTTGCCGGTATCTCTAATGAATAGTTCCCTCAGCTCCTTTGGGTTTATAATTGTTGGATTGCTAGGCCTCTTCTACTCAATATATACACACTGTCATGTTGTGAGAATCACATTTATGTCTTACTAAAATTATTAGAAATGTACTAAGTTGGAAACGAGCAAAATAAATCACTTCACTAAGAAGAAATTCTCTTGAGTAATGATTAAAATATCTAACACATTTTTAAGTGACAGAATTCATCATGAACTGAAGAAAGAATTGAAAAGTGGCAGCTACATTTATTCATAAATCCACCTGGGATCTACACACAGAAATCCTATTCTTCCCAGTGGATTTATCTGTGAGTCAAGGTACCTGCTATTAATATTAAGCTACATTCCATGCTTCACAGCACTCTGACAAGAGGAGGGAAGAGATTTCTGTGTTTTTGTGCAGAATTATCAAGAGATGCTTTGTCAATTATCACCATCTCCCAGAAATAGAAAAGCATCAGTCCAGCCTCTTTGATCATTATTTGTCCCTTTAATTCTTTTCTATTTTAAGGAATTATTACACATTCCATTTTGTTCAGTTGTTCTGTTAATTCTTTCTTTTTCCCTTTCGTTTTTCTAAAGATGAAGCTCCAATGATGTGTGGCCTACAACAGGTTGGCACAGCTTATCATTGTGACATTCCCTGGCTGCACATAGGAATTGACTGACCTAAGCTCAAGTCAGATGCCCCAGGCCAATCCCACTATCTCCAGACAATTTTGATTATCTCCCTTCAGTAGCTTGAGTTCTTTGTCCTGATAGCAAGTCATTGCTGCACTCACTGGGATCCCACACTGGCCTAGGTGTACTCCCATGGCTTGTCCTCTATTACTGTAGACAATTCATTTCCATATCTCTGTTCTGATCTCCTCCTATCAATGAAATTTTGAATGAAACCTATAAATTCAATTTGCCATTTTTATCATTCTTATAGTAGGTGTGTGTATATCCTTATTTAATCTTCACAGTCTATAAGACTATTACTAACAAAATTTATATTTTTCCAGATGAATTAGGATATATCTTGAAAAGGAGAGTGCTTAATTCATACACAGCTATATTTACTCTATCCTAACTTTCCCCCAAATAATCATAGAAATTGTACCTACCATTTTTCTCTTCTCTCTATGAATACTTTTGTGGCCTACTGCATTTAGTTTAAACTTGATCTCATGATTTACAATCACCAATAGGATTTGGAAAACATTGACATACATAATGGAATCTTTAAAGGTTTTTGTGTAGTTCAACTTCAAGTTACTTCTTCTAGGCATGTAGAAAGGAGTTATTTTACCTTAAAATACAGAACAAAAGATATCCAGATAAAATTTGAATTTCATTCATCGCTAGAGCAGATCCACTGGAATAAAACTATATTTTTTGTTATGTTCTTTTTTGCTGAGTGAGCATTTGTACTGATGTAGAGCACATTGGATGCAATTTAGGAAAATCTATACTGTGGCAGTTAAGATTATATCACGGATAATAACTTTTCCACTAACTGTGTATTCTCATCCATAGGTTAGACTTTTCTCTTGCCAAGAGGCTGCCAATAAATACAGTAAGTGCATTTTCCAAGCCTCTTAGTGAATGTCCAGAAAGTTTGATTAACATGATTAACATAGTACTGGGTATAAATCATAATGAATTGCAAGCCGAAGCAGCTGAGGACCTTTCTTGTATGCTCTCCATGTTTCCCATTTTTAGTGACATCAGAAGCCATGAGTTGAGACAGTGTTTTCAAAGGGAGGAAGGAATCATACTATCATTGCTTACAGGAGTCAGTTTCTGAATGATAATGGGGGGCTGTATTACAATTTCCCTGGTTCAGTAATGAAGTTATAGTAAAGTATTAGAAGTTGGGGAACTTTATATGATGGTTTAAACAATCTGTCAATAGTTATATCAAGCTCTGTGCTTCAGTAGTAGGGCTACTATTAGTTGAAAGCATTTCTTTATGATTTTTAATAGAATTGAGTATAATTTCGTATGTAATGTAAATTTCATACCCCACAAAAAACAAAGCTATAGATATCAACATGCCTGACATGCCAGAAAAACAATTCAAAATCTACTTTTAAAAAATGATCAATAAACCAAACATCAGTTGCCCACACCTATAATCAGTTACTCAGGAGACACAGTTTGAAGCCAGCCCCAACAGGAAAATCCCCTACACTCTTATTTCCAACTAACCAACAAAAAAGCTTGTAGAGGTGCTGTACCTCATATGGTAGAGTGCTAGCCTAAAGCAAAAGGAGTTCAGGAACAGTGCTCAGGCCCCTAGTTCAAGTCCCAGGGCGTGAAAAGAATTTTGTTTAAAGAAAAAAAATCAATGACCACAAAAAGGATTGAAACAAACTTCTCAAGAAAGTTATGAAATCACTGTAGTACACTATAGTACAGAGAAATTTGGTTTTAATTTAGAATATCCAATTCCCTGTGATTTATGAGACACTGCATGGCAGAATGAAATGAATGACACCTTACAAGGATAAATACCTTTCCTCACAATAATATGAAAGCAATTTTTTAACTCTGTAGGGTAAAGAAGCAATAGTTCAGTACAGCCATCTGATAAACAATTAGCATAAAGCAAAATATTAAACACAAACTTCAAACAAGACTATAACAAATACAAATCTTACATAAGAGAATAAAACTGGGAGTTTGAAACAGTATTACCTATTAACTTTGAAGGCCCATTTTAGATAAAATGAAATTTAAAGCATCATATTCTCTTGTGTATTAAAATTGTTTCCTGTAGAAAAATAAAGCAAAGAAAAAAATGTTCCTTTCCCCCTTCTAGTCACTGGGAAATATAACATAAATCA
Source organism: Dipodomys merriami (assembly GCF_024711535.1). Classification (NCBI taxonomy): domain Eukaryota; kingdom Metazoa; phylum Chordata; class Mammalia; order Rodentia; family Heteromyidae; genus Dipodomys; species Dipodomys merriami. Next base: position 47,917,306 of record NW_027206179.1, read on the forward strand.
AACTGTCATCAGTGAACTAGTAGCACTGTAATTCCTAGCCTCCTGAGTCCTCGGTGTCTCAAATAAGTATCACAGTGAAAGCATGGCCAAATAAAACCCTGTGAGGTGCTATGTGAGCACTCTCCTAAAAAATGAAGAAACAGCTGAGGCAGCCCTGTGGGCTCCTGTCCCTATAGGAAGGATGATAACACAGAAGGCAGGAGCCTGTCAAGCCTGAATTCTCATATTTCATGGTCATTGGTGTACAACACTCCTGGCACTTCATGTCAGATTTTTCAATATGAGACATTAATAGAGAGAAAACACATTTTTCCCTTAAAAACAGAACTTATGTCTCAGATACCCCTGGCTATACACTTTTTGGTTTCATTATAAAGTTATTTCTTAATAACAGCTATAGATAAACTCTATTTATTTTTTATTTTCTTATTTTTTAATTTTTTGCCAGTCCTGGGGCTTGTGAACCCAGGGACTGAGTGCTGTTCCTGAGCTTCTTTTCCTCAAGGCTAAGACTCGTACTATTTGAGCCACAGCTCCACTTCTGGCTTTTTCTATATATGTAATCCCAGGGCTTCAGGCATGCTAGGCAAGCATTCTACGACAGAGCCATATTCCCAGCTCTATAGATAAACTTTAAATCAAGGGAAATTTAGAAAAATTTGAGTATGTACATTTGGAAAAAGATTAAACATGGTTTAAAAATAAAATACAAAGGAATATATCAAGGAATGAGTTACTTGTTAAAACTTTGTGCACGTTTTGCTACCATACTAGGTAATAGTTATGCATGTAAACACATATTTATGTATATATATGTTATCTTTGAGATTTGACAAAACATTATCTGAAGATTTCACATGTACCTCCCCACCAAAACACAAGCTAAGAGCAGTATATATCATTATAGAAATGTCTCTAATCAAAACACTTTACAAAAAAAATACTGTATGTAGTTAATTCACAATATACATCAGGAAGGTAATTCCATTATTATAAATATGCAAATTGATGCCAGGTGCTGGTAGCTCCTGACTGTAGTTCTAACATGGGAGGTTGAGAGCTAAAGATTATGGTTCTAATCCAACCTGGGGAGGAATATCAGTGGACTCTTAACTCCATTACCAAAATTATAAAGCCAGCTGGGGATAGTTGGTCATGTCTATAATCCTAGAAACTCAGGAGATCTGAGAATCACTGTTCAAAGCCCGCCCAGGAAGTAAAGTCTGTGAGACTCTCCAGTAAATCATTGGATAACTGGAAGTGAAGCTGTGGCTCAAAGTGACAGAGAGTTAGCCTTGAGTGAAAGAACTCAGGGAAAGAGCCCTGGCCCTGGATTTAGCTGCCATAACCAACAACAACAAAAAAGCCAGAAGTGAAACTATGTCTCAAATGATAGAGCACTCTCCTTAAACAAACATGCTCAAAGATAGTCAGTGCCCAGGCTCCGAGTTCAAGCCCCAAGACTGCCATATACATGCATGTTTATAAATAGTGTTTATATGTATATCCATGTATATTTGTTTATATATCTGTAAATATGTATATATGTGTGATTGTATATATGTGAGTGTGTGAAATATTTGAGGAAAATTTATTTTGAAGAAATTTGAAGGAAAAAAGGTAAACACAGTTCACAAATTCCCCAAGTTTGGGTCTTGTAAGAATAAATTTATAATGCTTGTCAAGGAATTTATTCTGATTTTTACATTTTTTGAAGTAATTTTGCAGTGTCCACATCATGTAGCTCCATGAAAAGCAATAGAACAGGTCATTTAAAGCTCAACTGTATTCAGGAGCTTTCGCATCTGACTTTGTACTCTGCTGAAATTTATGGCAAATGCTTTACATTTTGGCTCTTTTTTATTAAAAGGAATTTAGAAAGCAGACTATTGCTGTGTAAAATGCAAGGCATACAGATTTGCTCTATATTTTCTTATGTCAAAATATGTTGCACTATTATGTAAGGATTTTGCAAATGTTTTGGAAATATTTATTGGTTCTGTTATAGCCTACACACATAGGCATAGGCAGAATTTCCTTAGAAAATTTTTCTCTTTGGATAACAATTTTCTATGACTATTCAAACTTTTAAATGTTTTTTAAATAAATATGCTTTGCATTAATTTATTAGTCAAATCAAAAGAAGCTTATCTATGCTTAAGTAACAGGAACTTTATCCTCTGTCTTAGAAAACTAAAAGTTTTATTTGACAATATTTTACATACAGTTAAAGTGTGATGCTTTGCAAAACCTCTCATTAATAATACCTTTCCTCTTCATTTGCATTGGACAGAAATTAACCTTTTCAAATCTGTATGTGGGGTACTTTTTTTATATAGTCATTGTATAATGTAATCCAAGTTAACCTGCACTTCACATTTTGTCAAAATACTGTCTTCATTCTAGTTTTTTTTCTAGTGTTTCACAAAAGACCCCCAAGAAACCTAAACTAAGATCAGTGTACTTCATTATAGAAAACATTCCTAATAAAATCCTCTAAAAATCTCAGCAAAAGCTGATAATCTTAAAAACAACAATAAAGGAAAAGCACTTGTGTCCATGTCTTGGAGTTCATTTTGCTTCACATCATTTTATATGATCATATGTACATAGTTATTGAGCTATCCTGCTCATCTGCTAAGATTATCCTAGACATATACTAATTATTGCAAATAAGGGAAACCATGGGATCTATGATTTTTTGGGGTCTGGCTTACTTCACTCTGTGATTTTTTTGTTTCTTTTGTGTGTTCTTTCCCCCTATGGTTTATCCCTTGTTATCACTGTATTTGATATTGGTACTCAAGGTATTGTATATAAGTTTCTCTGAATTAGAGAAGGGAAGGGGTACAACAAAGTGGTGAGACAAAGGACAAGGAAGCAGCCAATGCTACAGCCATGCTCACAAGACAACATGTTGGAAATGATCTGTACAACTTGAGGAAGGGATTGGGGAGCAGGGAAAGTGGGAGAAAAATGAGGGAAGGGGTAACAAATTTGATAAGATACGTACTTACTACCGTATTTATATAACTGTAACCCCTTTGTACATCACCTTAACAATAAAAAAATTTTAAAATTAAAAGCTTATAATCTGTTAACACTTTATATTTCAGAATTAAAAATATTGGCAATGGAGCTGTGTCTTAATTGGTAGAGCACTAGCCTTGAGTACAAATTTTAGGGACAATGCCCAGACCCAGGGTTCAAGCCTCAGGATTAGAAAAAAATTGGTCCAAAGGCCATTATTATCTTTTTATTATGAGATATAAAGATAAAGGAAATTAATCAATAAATCATTAAACATATTAAGTGCCAACATTTCCTCAAATTGGTATTCTTATCTGATCACTACTTAAAAGTTTCTGTATTCTTCTGTTTTTTGTTGTTGTTATTGATGTTTGTTTTTTGTTTGTTTGTTTGTTTTTGGTGCTGAACCTGGGGCTTAAACAGAAGGCCAACTTACTGACCCTTAGCATGTTTTGCTCAAGGCTAGTGCTCTACCACTTGAACTACAGCTCTACTTCAGTCTCTTTATTTTTTCTCCTTCGTTTTTTTTTTTTTTTTTTTTTTTTTTTGGTAGTCAGTTGGAAATGAGTCTCATGGACTTTCCTGGCTGTGCTAGCTTCCAACTGTGATCCTCAGATTTCAACCTTTTGTGTATCTAGGATTTAAGGTGTGAACCACTGGCACCATGATTATCTCTGTACTTTTCAGTAGCAAAAAAAATAGCCTTGGTGAAGACAGTGAACACTAAAACAGGTCATGCTTTGTGATCCTAGCACATAGGCTATTTAGATCAAAAGGAATTTTGGTAATGTACTTTTAGTATAAATGTACTTTTTTAGTATAATGTACTTTTTAGTATAAAAACAATTATATACATAAACTAAAAATATTGTCTTGTTTTCAATAAATCTCTCTCTCCATATGTGTGTATATATATGCATATACACCTCTCATGTTCTAATTTCTCCACCAGTACTCCTATTCTGCTGGAATTTGTTTGAATATCCATGGGGTAAAAATGACAAGTGATTGGTTGAATTAAAGGAAAATCATTACTCTCTTTGAGGTTTCTTGTCCTTTTACATAACATATTCTATCCTCCTCCCTGTGGTAATTCAAGATGGTATCTGGATTTACAATGTAACAGTATTTATTGAAGACCTCAGATAAAAAGTTTGTAGTCTAAACTGTGAAGTACTCTTCAGTAGCATATAATCAATATGCCATTTCATTACAAGTACTTGATTTTTTAACATTATGTTTATATAATCTTGTAATATATGTCTTGTTAAAATACTTAAAATAAATCATTTACAGTTTAATTTTCTAAAAAGGAGATATTGTGGTAGATAAAGTTTTGATTTTGTAAGACTGTAAAATTTGAGACCACTCATTACATTCTTATAAACAGTTTCAATTTTATAGAGACAGTATCTTAAACTGAAATCACAACACAAACAGTTAAACTTCTTACAGAACAAATATCAGTGAAATACTAATCATTCACATGTGAACATTTACAGAAGATAATATAAATGAAAATGTATGCTAATCAACCTTCTCAATATCATTCAAGAATATGTATAATGGAATTTCTTTATCATTATTTATGCTTTGTTAGGAATAAACTTGGCATGATACATCAATTTGCATGTACAAACCAAACCTGGGAAGGGTATTTTCCCTGTACTAGGGAACTACCTTAATGTTACTTAAAGAGTCATTTTAAATATTCAGGTTATGTGTGTATTCTTCAGGCTAAAAAGAGAGTGAGTAAATAGGTGTGTCAGTGTATATGTGTGTGTGTATGTTAGAGAGAGAGAGAGAGAAAGAGAGAGAGATAATGAGAGAACTACATATAATACTCTAGGTTTGTTTGTCATCATTAATAAAATACAGTCCTAATAAGCATATTGTTCTCCAAATAGTTTCACTTTAAAAATAGTTAAAGTTACATAAAGGTGTGTGTGTGTGTGTGTGTGTGTGTGTGTGTGTGTGTGTGTGTGTGTGTATGTATGTATGTATGTATGTAATACACAGCTTTGTAAAGTCCAAGCTTATGGTAATTTCTGATACTGAGCATTCTGCCTTAAAATATGTGATTATTTTTGACCACTTAGTATTAGTTCATCAGGAGACCACCATAATTGCTTTTTATTTTGATTTATTTAAAGCCAATTTCAATCTATTATGCACATTTCATTTTTTCATTTAACATAAATGACCAGAATCACATTGGCATTACACTATGCAAAAAGTAACACAATTAAAACACATGCTTCCAAAAGTTCATTGTCTATTAAGATTTTATTATATTATAGAAATCAATATATTATGACACAAAAAGTACAATTTTAAGCCAGGTGCTGGTGGCTCATACCTGTAACCCTAGCTACTCAGGAGGTTGAGATCTGAGGATCATGGTTCAAAGCCACCCAGGGCAGGAAAGTCCATGAGACTCTTATCTCACTGTGGCTCAAGTGGTAGAGCACTAGCTTGAGCTTAGAGCTGAGGAACAGTGCCCAGGCCCAGAGTTCAAGCCCCAAGACTAACAAAAAAAGGACAATTTTAAAATGCTGATACTTAAATTTCATCAAAGTATGACTATTTTATATATCAATATTTCTGAAGTAGTATGTTTAGCAAATATTGCCTGAAATTTTTATGTCTGAATGATATTTATCTTTTGGAATTACTTGATTTAGAGGAGCAGCAATACATTCAGCACTGTGAATTGAATATATCAGGTTATCTAAATGTATGTTGCTGCCCTGAGCAATGTGAGCTATTATGTGGTAATCAAAAGCAATTAGTTTGGATGCAAAAATGAGCTGTTGAAAATAACAATCAATTAGACCATTTATTTGTTAACACCTTTTATTTCCCCTTGAAGAGAAAACTGTAAAAATTGAAAGACTTTATCAGTTTGTTTTCTGGTTTAGTCTAATCTTGTTTGAGTGTAAGTATTTTTATGAACAGTTCAACTTTGCATGCTGAAAATCAATAGTTCTCAACTAGTTCCATTTACAGAAAACAGAAATCAATTCAGAATTAATTAAACTGCCTGGATAAATAATAGGAAAATTATTTTCTCTTCAATACTCTGGTTGATGAAGAAGCCATTGTTTCAGCACAGGAATAAATGGCACAGTGTTATCTGGTTATTACCAATAAGTAGCAAAAATGATTGGAAAATTTTTTTATTTAAAATTAGGTTGTCAACATTTTTATTATGCAATCCTTGAAGTCTTGTTCTGTCATTAGACAGAAGACTTGATTATGCCACTCCAGCAAGGTGAAGAATATTGTTTATCCTACATATATGTATATATTATTAGGAGGTTTTGAAAAGCAATGCTTAGTAGGAAGAACAGTGTTGAAAAAATAACATTACAAAACTTCAAATTTTGTTACAAAGCCATAGTAATAAAACCAGTTTGATATTGGCAAAAAATAAGCCTAAGTATCAATGAAACAGAATAAAAAATCTAGAAAAGAACATAGACCTATTCTTATCTAATATTCAATAAAGGAGCCAAAAACTTAGGCTGGAAGAGAGCCTCTTCAACAAATGGTGCTGGAAAAATTGGATGTCTACATGGAGAAAACTGAAACTAGATTCTTAGGTATCACCTTATACCTGCATCAATTCAAATGGACGAAACACTTCAATGTAAGATTGGAAACCATGAAACTATTACAGTAAAACCTGTGCTCCTATGCACAGGTCAAAATTTTCTAGGTAAAAAAAATCCAGAAATACAACAAATCAAAATCAGGTTTGATAAATGTAAGTGAAGCTAAATACAAGGAGAGACTTTACCAACTATATAGCTGACAAGTGCCTAATATACAGAATATACTTAAGGCTCAAAAAATTAAATCCTCAAATATAAACCTCCAAAGAAACAACAATCCAACTAACAAAGGGGCTAATGAGAGATTTCTCAGAAGGATAAAATGGCCAATAGACATGTGAAGAAATGTTCAACATCTCTGGCCATAAAGGAAATACAAATCAAACAACACTAAGATTCTACTTTTCCCATGTTGGAATGGCCATTATTAAGAAAACAAACAATAACAAATACTGGCCAAGATGTCATCAAAAGGGATCTTTATTACAATGCAAGTGGAAATGTAAGTTTGTTCAACTACTCTGGAAAGCAATATTGAGAATTTTCTCAAAACATAAACACACGACTTTAGGCTATGATCTAGCAATTCCACTCCATGGCTGTATTTATCCAATAGAGCACAAACAGCAATAATAGAACCAGTAGAGTCACCCATACATTCATGCTCATTACAACAGTATTCATTACAGCCAAAATAAGGAATCAGCTCAGATGCCCCTCAGTGGACGAACGTGTGTGTGTGTGTGTGTGTGTGTGTGTGAGAGAGAGAGAGAGAGAGAGAGAGAGAGAGAGACAGAGACAGAGACAGAGACAGAGACAGAGACAGAGACAGAAAGAGAGAGACAGAGACAGAGACAGAGACAGAGACAGAGACAGAAAGACAGAGACAGAGACAGAGACAGAGACAGAGACAGAGAGAGACAGAGAATAGAATTTTACTCATCCATCAGAAAAAATGAAATTATACCAGTCATAAGGAAATGAAAAATCTAGAAAAAATTACAGTAAGTGAAATATATCAGACAAGGAATAACAAAGTTTGTATGGTTTCACTCACCTGTGGTACATGGAATGTATTGATAAATCTATAAGTAAACACTCTGAGTGATATAAATTCTGTTACAAATGAATTAACGGAAGTATAACAGATTCTATGGAGAGCCAAACAGCCTAATTTTAGAAAGACTAGTTCAAAGACCAACAAAATAACCACCAGGAAATGGGTACTCACAATAGGGAGTGGAGATAAGGTTGAGAGGAGTGGACAAATGAAAGGGGAGAAAATGAAGTCAAGAATTCATTTTATCTACCACAAAATTGAGAAAAATAAAGGAAGGTGTGAGGCAAAGGGGGCTGAACATGTTAAAGGATGTGACACCCTTCAACAAGATGCACTGTATTCATAAAGTGCTTTATAAAACACTTTGTTAAATAACAAAAAATTCAATACATGCCCTACAAAATTAAAAAATTTCAGGGAAAGGGTGGGTTTCAGGGATGGGTGAGAATGTTGGCATTGAACAAGGTGCACTGCATTCATAAATCTTTTGTTGAATGACAATTACTTAGTACAATTACTTAAAGATAATTAAAATATTTTAAAATGTTTTGGCTTGCTATTACTACATATTAATGAAGTAATTACCTTCCCAAAGTCTCTACATCTTAATATTATTGGTTTATTCTTTCAGGATTTGAAGATATAAAAGAAATAACAGACCTTACTAATTTTTTAAGCAGCCATCAATACAAACATTTGTTTTTTTGACTAGGCCTTGAACTCAAGGCTTAGGTACTGCCCTTTAGTATTTTGCTCAAGTCTGATGCTGCTTTTCCAATTTTATTTATTTATTTATTTATTCATTCATTCATTCATTTATTTAGGTATTTCATTGGAGATATGATTATCTCAAGTTTGTCTGGTTTCAAAATGTGTTTCTCAGACATCAAAACTTTTGAGTAGGTATGATTACAGCCATGAACCACTGCTATTCCTCTTCTATGCTTTTTCTTAATATATATTTTTTATTGTAATGATACTGTACAGAAGGGTTACAGTTACATGAGCAAGGTAATGAGTCTATTTCCTATTGGGCATTGTTATACCCTCCTTTAATTTTCCCTACCATCTCTTTCCTCCCCACCGATTCTCCCCAACTCCTCCCTCCCCTCCCTTCCCCCCACAGAATTGTAAAGTTCATTTTCAACATAATGTCTTGTACATCTCCTTGTTACAATGGATCATCCTATATCCTCATTTCTGCATTTTGTTATTTCCCTTTCCCTCCCCAAATTAGAAAAAATGTATATACAAGATGCAGTACACCGAAATCAAATATAGTGACAAGAGGGGTTGTAACATGGGGGAAGAACATGCAAAGAATGTTTTAATATTAAGTAGTAACTATGTACAAAACCTGGCAGTCAATGATTAATTCATCATAGTGTAAGTTACCTTATAGTATTCTCATACAATTTTGGATTTTAATTATGAAATAAGAAAGATTTTTGTATCTTTTCACTGATGATATAGAGAAAGGGACATGTCATCATGTAGGAATTCATTATAAACTTGATCATTATAAACTTGAAGAAAAACCTTGTTCTCCTTTTCATTTAGAAAGCAACATTGCCTAACCTTCTAAGCCAGTGTGGGAAATAAATATCTCATTATCAGAGACAAAAACTTAGACTAGAATTTCTTGTCATGGAATTGATGAGTCTGATAGAGATATCAAATAATATAGATTTAGTTTTGCAAAAGTTAGAAATTTTAGTGAGTATAACAACGCATTGAGTCAGGTATTATCTCTCTACAATTTGTGAGCTGTTCACAGTGGTAATTTTACTTCATGCACTTCATACCACGACTTCAGTACCCAATATTTATATATTATTTGTCTTAAATAAAGAAAAATAAATTTCAGAACTATGGCTGGAGTTGGTATTTTTATTTTCCTTCTTTTATCTATCATTGTATAATAGGAAAGAGTTTTAAATTTCCACTTGAATGAAGCCATGGGAAATGTATAAAACCAGGAGTATAATTTTAAAAATTATATCAAAGAAATATTGTGATGAATTATTTTATCCTATTGGTTTATTTTCAAATTGGATTCATTCATTTTTATGTGCATTTAAATGTTTCCTCTTCCTTTTCATGGCTTGTCATTATATTTCTCAGCCCTGAAGGTAATTCTATTTTCAGGACACACAGTTTGTTTATTCCTTCACAACAATCAGAAGGTTTTTCCTTGTTCCAAAGTATGGCAATTATGAAAAAAATGCTAATAATTTCACGGGCAAGTTTTTATGTAGACATACTTTTTCAAGTCACTTGTGTAAATAGCAAAATGTTCATATCCTGAATTGCCTAAAAGAACTTTGTTTATTTTTATAAGAAACTGATAAACAGTTTACAAAATTGTTGTCCCATTTTACATTTACATCATCAATGAATGGGAGTTTCTGTCATCCCAAATCCTCACCAGCATATGGTATTTTACTATTCTAGACACAATATGTTTTTAAATGTAATTGAATGTATAAAAGCATGTGTTGAACATAATTTCTAGATGGAATTAAGCTGTAAATCAATAACAAATATATTAGAACAAGCTAATATATATTTAGAATTTTAATTCCAAAGATACTTTGAAAACATAAAAAATGAAATTAAGGGCTGGGAAGGTGGCTCAGTGGTAGAGCGCTTGCCTTGCATGCCTGAGGCCCTGGGTTCCATTCCTCAGCACCACATAAGCAAAAAGAAAAAAAGCCGGAAGTGCTGTGGTTCAAGTGGAAGAGCGCTAGCCTTGAGCTGAAGAGCTGAGGGATAGTGCCCAGGCCCAGAGTTCAGGCCCCACGACTGGACCCCCCAAAAAAATGAAATTAAGAAACTTTTTGAAATTAATAACAAATATAAAACTATACATACTTTTTTCAATTTATTCTTGATAACTGTTTTAAGTTTTATTTCCCCACTGAACAAGAATGAAACTGGACAATATGTGTAGTTTCAAAAACTTGACCAAGGGCAAGATGAAAACAGAACAAATATGCTAAGGACTAGGAGTAACTGAATTTAAGACTTTCATACATACACTGTAATCATAAAAAATTATGATAGTGGAATGATAGGTGTGCACTTCTATGGAGAAATAGAAATACCAATAACAGTCACACATAGATTGAATACAATGGACAATTTTGTCCATGTTGTTCATTGTGGAAATGGTGGTGTTTTCAACAAATTATGTTGAAAAAAATGACCAGTGCTGTAATTAAATACATATATAAAATAAAAATGGGCACATCTTTCTATATTCAAAATATGGAGTTGCAGTTGATGAAATACTTAACAGTATAAGCTGAAAATATCTATCAGTTAGTGGTAAAATAGGACAAAATCTTTGTGACTTAGAATTAGGTGATCATAATAAGTAGCCCTTAAAATGCATGAAAATAATCTGCCTATTTCTTTTTTTTTTGCCTATCTATTTCTAAGATAGAACATACTTAAGTTAACAATTCTCATTGAGTAAGGTCATATTAATAGTTTTCCAAATTATTTCTAAATGGTTGAAGAAATAGTTTGGAAGTGCTACATAATGTCTCAAATTTCATGGAAAGAAATGAAATGTACACTAACCTAAAGAGTGAACATGAAAATTAAATTATTAAAATGAAATATATAAATGAATATTTAATAGATGAAAACAACATTGAACCACTTGTAGAAAGAGTTAAGCAATATGAGAAACTGATTTAAAACGTCTAAACTGGGTAGCATGTGATAATATCAAACTATGGTAACTTTTATTTATCTTTGTGTAGTACAGTTCCAAAATTGTAGTGAAATATGTAATTGTTAAAATATCTATAAAAATTTATTAAACTATACTTATACACATATATGTACATATAACTAAAGTTCATCAATAAAGGTTTAAAATATATGAAGCAAGTAAGGTAAGCACATCAATACATGCTTATTGAAAGAGATTTAAATTACCCAAAGAGTTGACTGAACCTCCAGCCAAACAATCCCGTCAATGTTTTATCATGTGCACTTGAAACACATTCTTCCATTCCACATTTTTCTATATTACTTGAAGATTGTATATTCACAACACATATAGAAAGAAAAATGAAATTATTTTGCATTATAAAAGATGAATAATTACTTATTTACAGCTGATTGCTATATGAAAGTACTTCAGAATCAGAAAAAGTAACACTAGAAGTTAGAAATTTTAGTTAGCTTATACAAAGAACAAGGTCAAACTCAGTATTAATTCATAAGATAGCAATTAACTTTTTCAATAACACTAAAATGAGATACTGAAATTTTAACATGATATAATATGTTGAAACCCTTTCTGCAAAATTTCACGAACTGACATCACAATTAACAAAGATTTAAGCAACATTGTTTTCACGTACCTAAAACTACTTAAGATATTTAATTTCAGAAATTATTAAAATGAGAAATAAAACTGTCAGTGAATACCACAACATGCCTATTAAAATGTTATTTTTTAAAGATTTGCCAAGAATATGGACTAGCTGAAATACTTTTGCACAGCTGGTCAGGATAAAAATTAATAAATGAAATTATAAACAGTTGATACTTTTTGGAAAATTCAACATATACCTACCTTAGGCTCATATCCCTTCTCTACAAAAGTGCTAATTACAGAGGAATCAACATATATGTTTTTATATGTTTTTTATTGTAAAAAAAAGTGTACAGAAGGGTGACAGTTACATGAGTAAGATGAGTACATTTCCTATTGAGTATTGTTACCTCCTCCTTTGTTTTTACCCTTCCATCCCTTCTCCCCCAGCTCCCCAAATCCTCTATACTTCCCCCCCCCACAAGTTGTAAAGTTCATTTTCAACATAGTGTCTTATACATCTCATTGTTACAAAGGGTTAACCTGTCTCCCTGTTTAAGTGTTTTGTATTTTCCCTTCCCCTCTTGTATATACAAGATTCAGGGCACCAGAATCAAATACAGTGAAAATATGAACATACATGTTAATATAATTTTATTATATATAATAAATAGAATTTTATTATATATAATAAAATTATATTAACATGTATGTTTATGTGCATAAACATTAATAAAATTATATTAATATGTATGTTTATCTACATAAACATTTTCTTTTATTCACTCATCAGTCATTCATTCATCTAGTGTATTTATTTGTAGTTATTAAAACTGAAAAGAAAGACTAAAAATATCCACCACAAGTGGATGGAGAGACAAATAGTGGTACAACCCTATAATTTATTTTTTTCATTAGTGAAACGTGATTTTCTCCAAGATTTATATATGATCAGATGGCACTGCACAACATACTGACACCTATCTAGGAGAGATTAAAGCCATAATGTTCCTCTACTCAGAACTGCGAGGGAAGGAAGGCTCCATACATGGCTAGAGTGTGGCATGGTAGAAGTATATGGTAGGTAGTCAGAGTGAGGGTAGTTATATTTTTGAGAGTCTTTGTGGTTTTGTTAGCTTCTAAATAGGCAGGGGAGGGGCTCTATTTTTCTAATAGGGTACCTAACATCTGGGCCAATATAATAGGGACATGGTGAGCCCAGAGATTGAGAGCTTCAGAAAAAACTGTATCAATGGTAAGGGATGTGTTGTTCCAGAAAAGGAACTAAGCAGCCTTTAGCTAGGCCCTCAAAATATATCTGAATTGGGGAATTGAAAGGGAACAACAAAATGGTAAGACAAGGGACAAAGGGTGAACCAACAAGAGAAAGTCACAAGAGAAAGTCACAAGAGAAAGTATGTTGGAAACGAACTTTACAACTTGGAAGGGATGTTTGGGATGGAGGGAAATTGGGAGAAAAATGAAGGAGGGGGTAACAATGTGTTTAACAAGAAATTTACTCACTCTCTTGACTGTGCAACTGTAACCCCTCTGTACATCACCTTAACAATAAAATTAAATCAAACAATAAATAAAAAGAGAAGACTAGTTCATTTTATTATTGTATGTAGTGATATAGATGAATCTCAATTGCACAGAAAAAGGAAACCAGAATTGTCAAAAATATATTCTATATAAAGACATTAAAAAAAGATTTTAAAACCTCTAATGTATTATGTGACATATGTTGTTCACTTTTTCCAAATTATTTATTTATGCACACTTTTCATGATCATTTCCACAATTTTTACCTCCTAACCTAAATTCTGTTGGCTTTCAATTTACTTTTCTACTTTATAATGTGTTATATGCATAATAGTAGAATATTTAATGAGGTACCAAGTTGAAAAGATTTTATATTCAGTATTCCTACAAATTAGACCAGATCACATAAAATACAGTCCTTAAAATAGTCATTGCTAATGCTTCATTATCATTGCTTCATTATGAGGCTGTGTGTCCTCAACATTTTTTTTTACAAAACCTTCCATCAATTTTCTATTCTAGAGACTCATATCACAGAGAAAGCACCCAGTTTAGGGATTATTATAAATTATGTCTATTCAAGAAACCTGGCCTAGTATGAATGTTTGCAGAAAATGTGTCATGAAAGCATGATCAGAGATATTTTACATCTTGAATCTACAATATAAGTGTTTGAAGACATAATGTTTTCTCTAAATAATTATGACTTTTCAGAATTGTGAAGTCTTGTCACTTTTTAGATATGTGTATAAATGTTTCAAAGATTACCTGTATTTCATTATTGTTCCTAAATTATGCTGCTAATGTATCTGCATCAAATTTTATGAAGGTGTTGAACTAACAAATTTGGTAGATTTATAGATCTTGGAATTTTTTAAAAATAATTAGTTACATTTTTCTAATGAAGTAGACTGTTTTAGAAAGATAAGATTTGTGAATTATTTAAACATAAAAATGAAAATGACAGATATAATCAGAATTATAACTGCTAGAAATTTAAATCACACTCTCACAATTATTTTCATTTGCATGACACACACCCTCTTGCTCTCACATGAATAGAGCAAAATGTCATGTTTGAATCTTAACCTTAGAAACAAAATTTGAAATTCTATCAACAGATGGTAGAATTAAGCAGATAAGATTTTTCTCCACAAAAACTGATGAAATGAATAAAAAAGAAAGTGATAAAAGAGCCCAATAAACTGCATTTTATATAATCTGAAAACAGAAAAGCAGCAAGGAGAGAATAATAAAGTGTTGATATCAACTAGTAAATCTTTCAACCTTTGCCTTAAACAGAGAATGGATTCCTGAGAGAAAAGAAGGTAAATAAACACATAATTGTCAGAAATTCTTCAGGACTTAGAGTAAAGCAGAAAGAGAATAAGGAAGAGTACACAATAATGTTAAGCCTTTCTTTCCCTCTGATGTTTTTTTTTTTGGGGGGGGGGTTCTGGTGACAACTATAAGTGGAAATAGCTTAGAAGAGTCCTAGGAAACAGACAACATAAACAAATAAAAGGCTAGCAGAAGCATGAACTTGGCTCCATCCGCTCATTCATACTTTTATTTAATGTCTCTGTAATGAGTGCTTTCCAAGAGATAGCTGCTACAGAAGATATTAACAGAAACATGGGATACTATGGTCCTATAACCTTGTATGAATTCTCACAAGGTAAATAAATCATGAAGTAACTATATTACTAATTAAATCATGGCAAACAGTAATTGGGTAGGCATCATGAGATAAAAATCTCTAGGCATTTATATCTATGAAAATGATGTTTGAATTTTGTTTATTCCTAAATAATATATAAAAGACTCAGGAAGGCAAAGATCAGAGGCAGAGTAATCTAAACAAAAACCAGCGCACACAGGCTCTCAGGCAAAAGAAGTCCACCACTTTTCCTGACTAGAAGAATAGTGAGCAAGGAAACAATGGGAGAAAATAAGTTTTGAGAGAGGAAACAGACCAGATCATGCCTGCCACTGAAGAGTTTGGGGGTTTTGTTTGAAATGTTATTTAGAGGCACAGGAGAATTAGAAATAAGTGGTAGATGTGTTTCATTTTTTTAAGCCATTTTAGAAACTGTATAAAAGGTAAATTTCAAAATGGGAAGAATTCAAGCACAAAGTTCAAGTTGTGGACTATTTCAGAGGTCCATGTGAAAAATAGTGAGAGATTATAGTATGGATAGTGTGGTCTGTAGAGGAAGGAATAAGTAGGAATTTCTTTAAGTGTTTATCAGAAGGGTGTCCAAAGATATAAAAGAAGTAGATATGATATGACATCTAGGTTATGACTGTGAGCATAAAATACATTCCTCCTGTCTAAGAATATTGCAACAAGATTCTGATTTTTGTTTTTTGTTGTTGTTGTTTTTCTTTTTTGGGGTCCGTTCATGGGGCCTGAACTCTGGGCCTGGGCGCTGTCCCTCAGCCATTCAGCTCAAGGCTAGTGCTCTACCACTTGAACCACAGCACCACTTCCGGCTTTTCTCTTTTTGCTTATGTGGTGCTGAGGAACGGAACCCAGGGCCTCAAGCATGCAAGGCAAGCACTCTACCACTGAGCCACCTTCCCAGCCCAGATGCTGATGTTTTGAGAACAGAATAGAACTCAAATTATGCCATAAAAGTTGCACAATTTTCCACATTAGTACTGCCTCTCCCTAAATTCAGGATGCTAAAGAAGCTGCAGAGGTTGCTGCATCTTTCCTCTGTCAGTGATGGTCATGAAAGAGAACACAATGAAAGCAATGCTAAGACACAGACCTCCTCATTCCTGAGAACATTTTCTTTCTTTTTTTTTAAATTTTTTTATTGTGAAAATACTGTACAGAGGGGTTACAATTACATGGGCAAGATAATGAGTACATTTCTCATCAAGTATTGTAGCCTCCTCTTTTGTTTCCCCTTCCCATCCCTTCCCATCCTCCCCCCCCACACCCAATCCTCCCCTTACTCCCCCCACCAAAGTTGTAATGTTCATTTTTCGACATAACGACTTGTACATCTCATTGTTGCAATGGGTCCACCTGTATCCCTATTTAAACGATTTGTTTTTCCCCTTCCCCTCCACAAATTATACCGACATCAAATACAGTGAAAGCAGGGGTTACACTGTGGGGGAGGGACATACAAAGGAACAAAGAAATAATCTTATAAATGCGTTAGAAACAATCGCATGAAAGAAAAAAAACATTTAAATACATATCTTAGGGTTCATTTCCCTAACATCACCTTATCTGACCTTTTCTGCTTGACTCAGACATATACTAGAAATTGCAAATAAGGGAAACCATGGGACCTATGTTTCTTTGGGCCTGGCTTACTTCACTTAATATAATTTTTTCCAAGCCTTTCCATTTCCTAACAAATGGGGCAATGTAATTCTTTCTGGTGGAGGCATAGAATTCCATAGAACATTTTCTAAGTAAGAAATATAAGACAAAATGAAGCACAACCCATGAGGCATAGTGAGGTTAGCTGAGGAAGCATCTCTCCAGCTGGCCCTGTCCTAGGACCTCTTATCTGTGTAGAGACCTCATTGATACTGTTTTCTGTACCACCATCCTGCTTTTTTTTTAACACATGAGAGACTCTGATGTGCTTCAAATAAGCTGATGTACATTAAAAAATACTGTTGGTTTTATTGTAAAAATACTGTACAGAGAGGTTACAGTTACATGAGCAAGGTAATGAGTACCTTTCCTATCAAGCATTGTTACCTCCTCCTGTGTTTTCCCCCTACCATCCCTTCCCTCCCACCTCTACAACTACACTTTCCCCCCCACCCCCGTCTAAATTGTAAAGCTCATTTTTCAGCATCATGTCTTGTGCATCTCATTGTTACAATTGGTCAAACTGTATCCCTATTTAAGCATTTTGTTTTTTCCCTTCCTCTCCCCAAATTAAAGAAGTGTATAAACAAGATTCAGGGCACCAATGTCAAATACAGTGAAAACAGGGGTTATACCGTGGGGGAGGAACATGCAAAGAAACAAATCACGTCGTACATTATCAATACGTTAGAAACAATAACAAGAAAGAACAAAAACACTGTGTCCCTGTCTTGGGGTTCATTTCACTTAATATCATCTTATATGGTCATACGTACATAGCTTTTCACCTTTTCTGCTTGTCCCAGACATACACTAGTTGTTGCAAATAAGGGAAACCATGGGACCTATGTTTCTTTGGGCCTGGCTTACTTCACTAAATATAATTTTTTTCCAAATCTTTCTATTTCCTAACAATTGGGGCAATATCATTTTTTTCTGATCGAGGTATTGAATTCCATTACATATATATGAATATATATATACATATATATAGATAGATATAGATATACCACATTTTCTTGATCCACTCATATGGGTTGGTTCCATATCTTAGCTATGGTAAATAATGCTGCAACAAACACAGTTGTGCTGGTAGCTTTAGTATGGTCTTGTTTGTGATCATTTGGGTAAATGCCCAAAAGTGGGATTTCTGGGTCATAGGGGAGCTCTATGGGGAGTCTTTCGAGGAACCTCCATACTGCTTTCCAAAGTGGTTAAACAATTTTACACTCCCACCAACAATGCAGTTGGGTTCCCTTTTGGCTACATCCCCTCCAGCATCTGTTGTTATTAGCGTTCTTGATTATAGCCATTCTAACTGGGGTGAGGTGATATGTCAATGTTGTTTTGATTTGCATTTCTTTTATGGCTAGAATGGTTGAGCATTTCTTTATGTGTCTATTGGCCATCCTTCTTTCCTCTTCAGAGAAGTTTCTCTGTAGGTCTTTAGCCCAGTTATTTATCCGGCAGTGGTTTCTTTGAGGATTTGTTGTTGGGGATTTCATTTTTTGAGTTCCAGGTATATTGAAGTTATCTTTGTTACCATCATAGGGAAATAGTCCTCTTGTATCCAGAATGTAAGGAAAACAGGTGCCCCAACGTAAGAAACCCAGTGATAGAAAAAGGTACAAAACAAAATGAAACAAAAAAGAAGAATAAAGTCATATGTGAGGAAGGTAAGAGGCAAAGAGCACTGGAAAGCCTAAATTAATTATGAAAATCAAGGAATGACCTGCTTACTAGACACAAAAAGTTATCCATTAACCATACCAGCTAAAATATTGGTAACTGGCACACTAATAAGTGACATTCTAGATAAGTGATTAAGAGGAAGTAAGTGGGTGTGCAGAAGTGTAGTCTTTATCCTATTAGGGTGGAAAGCATTCTGTGAAGAAGTTATAACATCATCCTTCAACAGATTAAATCAGATAAACTTGTTTCATTCACTATTCCACAGAGACCTGAACTTGAGATGAATTTAAAGTAAGAATGTAAGGAAAGAATAAAACTCTAATATTAATTTTTAGTACTAAAAAATCAGACTCCTACAGAGTGACAAGGTAAAAGTAGTCACATTAGAAAGCACTGAAAAGTAGCAGATGTTTGCAACATAAACAAATGTATTTAAAATGATAAATTGCAACATATAAAGAACTTAGCATATGTACTAAATTAATAAACTCACTTTTAAAACAGATGTTTCTTAAGAGGAGACATAAGCACAGGCAAAGGTGTTCAACCAGAAATTTAGAGAATGCAAACTAGATCTATAATAACATACCATCTTAGAATGCTAAGTGTAACAGTAGTGACTGATGCCCTTTCTGAACTTACACTTCCAGTTTTGCACATCAATAAAATGGAACATAAATTATTACGGTATTGCCAAAGAGCAATCCCAGAATGTTCAAATAATTAAGGACATATTTAAGCCTGAGCACAGAATATATAGAAGGGAATATCTGTCAAATTGTGTAAAATATTAATTGACACTCATGAAGTGTATTCTCAGTGATCTTTACAATAATGAAATATTGAGAGTAAAAGTGCACTTGCAAGGAGATAGTTAAACAACTATATACCAACATTAATAATAACAGTAGTAGATTCTATTCTAATTAAACAACTACATTTCTAAATTGTCTTCACATGTGTTATTTTAATGTTTTTTATTGTGAAAATACTGTACAGAGATGTTACAGTTACATGAGCAAGGTAATGAGTACATTTCTTATCAAGCATTATTGCCTCCTCCTTTGTTTTTCCCCTACCATCCCTTCCCTCCCACCTCCTCAACTACATCCCCCATCTCCCTCCTCCCTCCCGCACCTAAATTATAAAGTTCGTTTTAAAAAAATCTCTGAGAGGAATGTTATCATTAACCACATTGTGAAAATAATGAAACGGATGCAATAATTATATAAGCTGCTCATGATTTTAAAACTAGTCAGAGTTAGAGCCCAACCTGTTGAGCCAACATTAGTATAATTTAAACAGCAAGTTCTGAGTGTCCTAATTCTGTGTAAATCTAGTGTGAAAAGACCTTTGACTTTTCCTAGCTTCTTATTTTTACTCATCCATCACATGGGTGTCCTTTCTGAATTCTTCTTCATATTAAACTGCTTCATGTTTTTTAGAAAAGGGCCATTTTAGAGGGAACCTTTGTGCTACTTCACAATCAGAAATCATCATTTTATTAATAAAAACTGTATGCTTATGATTTATTTTCATTGAACTGATTGTTTCTTTTTTTCTAAAGCGTATAGTAATTTAAACTGAAAAAAAGAGAGGGATATGGACTTCATTAATTATTTTTCACAATATCAATATTGTAAATAATTAAGTAGTCTGAGTGATGCTCATATTTCAATAGTTTCAGGCATCATTTATGTAAAAATCTACTCTTTACTAAGTACAACGTAATGATGTCTAAGTGTATTTACATCACAAACTGTCCTTTTATGTTAATAATATCACTCCAAATTTCTAATATGTATTTATAGTAAGTCATTTTTACTATCACAAATCTGATTTTTAGGATTTATCTCTCTAGATTCTCCTTTTCAAGATATTTGGTAGAAATCCAAGAATACAAAATGCACATGTGTTCTTTGGTATCTGAATTTTTTACTCTTGGTATAGCTTTGTGAGGGTCCTACTGATACTTCCTGAGGCTAACAAACAAAAAATATGTGTTAAATTATAGGTGTCCTTTGAAAGTTCCAATACAGAAAAAGTTGTAATAAGCAATAAATTTCAACTTAAATATTTCCCTAATGTGAGAAAGTCTAAATTTCCATCTTAAAATTCCATCTCTTGATAAGTTACTAATTCTGACGTATTTCTGAAGCCTAGAATCCTGTAAGCATACAGATTAGAATTATAAGCATTTAAATAAAGAGAACCAAGGAAGTATTTTGGAATTAGAGAAACTGAAAACTGAATACACTCTGTGATTATATTTTTTCAAACTTTGCATATAAACTAAAGTACCTTTCTTTGTGATACTAATATGAAATTCCAAAGACTAAAAGTTGTCCAAAAATTCCCAAAATTGAACATGCTCCTATATTCTATATGTTAACTTTGTAGAAGAAAACATTTTCATGCAACTTTTACAGAGAAAACAGAGACTATTAAGAATAGAATTTATTTCCCTTCCCCTGCCCAAATTAGAAAAAATATATAAATATATGTAAGATTCAGGGCACTGGAATCAAATACAGTGTAAGCAGGGCAAAACAAAAAGAATGACATTGCCCCATTTGTTAGGAAATGGAAAGACTTGGAAAAAAATTATATTTAGTGAAGTAAGCCAGGCCCAAAGAAACATAGGTCCCATGGTTTCCCTTATTTGCAATAACTAGTATACATCTAGGACAAGCAGAAAAGGTCAAAAGCTACTTATATATGACCATACAAGATGAGGCTAAGTGAAATGAATGCCAAGACAGGAACATAAGTGTTGTTTTCTTTCTTGCTATTGTTTTTTAACATACTTATAATGTACTATGTGGTTTTTTTGTTTCTTTGGTATGTTCTTCCCCCACAGAATAACCCCTGTTTTCTCTGTATTTGATTCCGGTGCTCGGCATTTTGTATATGTAATTTTCTTAATCTGGGGAGAGGAAGGAAAAAACAAAATGCTCAAATAGGGATACAGGTTGACTCATTTTAACCATTATATATACAAGACATTATGTTGGAAATGGACTTTAAATGTACTCATTGCCTTGCTTAAGTAACTGTAACCCCTCTGTACAGTATTTTCACAATTAAAAAAACATTAAAAAAAGAAAATAAACTTTACAACTTGAGGGAGAGTTGGAGAAAGAGAGGAGTTGGGGAAGTGGGAAGGGAAGGGATGCTAGGGGAAAACAAAGGAGGAGGTAACAATGCTGGATAGGAAATGTACTCATTACCTTACTCATGTAACTGTAACCCCTCTGTACACTATTTTTGCAATTAAAAATGTATTTTAAAAAAGAATGCAGTTTCCCAACTCTCTTTCCCAGCTCTTTCCCAGCTCTCTCTCTTTCCCAACTTGTTCCCAGCTCTCTTTCCCAGCTCTCTTCTCCAGCTCTTCCCCAGCACTTTACCAGCTCTCTTTCCCAGCTCTTTCCCAGCTCTTTCCCAGGTCTTTCCCAGCCCTTTCTCCGTGGAGGGCCAACATGGCCTGGTGCCAGCCAGAACAATGAATAAACCTACCCCTTACCTGAATACCACGAGTGTGGTGTGGTTCTTACTTGGTTACCTCTTTTTAAAAACCTAACATAAATGGTGCCAAAACCCAGGAAGGGCTTAAGTCAGGATAGGTGTGATTCCTCTCCATTTTTTTCTTTTTTTCCTTTCCCCCCCATTTTTTTGCTCTGAGGAATACCACAGTTCTGACAGCCTTTTGTGAACCATCTGTCTGCTGTGGACACAGCGCACGAATACCATTGCTGGCCTTCACATCCACGTCCACACCACTTCTCTACTCTGGTGAGTGAAACTGCTCTCTATGGTTCTCTGTTGCTCAGTCTCTGTCCAGATGTGGCGCCATGCCAGAGAGCTACTATGGCCTTTAACTGAAAGGCCAGTCACCTCTGAAGCCAAGGACGCTTGGTTTTGGTGGCTTGGCCATTTCTCTCTAGATGGCTCTGGGGGAAGTTGGGACACCCCTTCTGCCTGGTCACTCACCAGACTCTCCTACACATTTAATAGGGTGCTGCAAATCACACGCGAGCGGTGAAACCCCTTTGAAATGCTTCCTGCGCTCCCTAGAAAGCTAGAACGCCACATTTTTATGCCATTTTCAGATGTAGACAGTTTTTGTCACTGCAATGGTAAATGGTCAGAAGTCTGTTTACTTTCAGGCTCTCTTTGCTCTCTCTGCCAATCATGTCTAACTTTCCCTATCTCTCCCTTTCTCTTTTCTACAACATTTTGACTTGTGCCCTGAAGAGTGCGATGCAGGCTGGGTCCCGGGGACCCCCCTCTAGGTTCCCTCTCAAAGGCTAGCCATTCTAGGTTTGAAAATTGTCAGAGTTGCCATTTGTTTAGGTTTTCTTTGCATTTTGTCAGAAATTCGCCATCTTGAGTTCACCATCTTGGCATCACATGGTGGGTTAAGGATTGGATCTCATCTGACTCTTAATCTTACACTAAGCTTACTACTCCATCCATCTATTCTAAGGTACCTTGCTAACAAATTGCTCTTTTCACAGGCCCTGGTAACTGAGGCCCAACCATCTGATGTGCTTTGTTAGCAAAGATGTCTACACATTGTTGTCAAAAATTTTAGGTTTTGAGTTTTGCCTTTTTTTGTTAGGTGTTGTGTGTTCTACTACTGACTATGTGGTTCTAAAATACTGGGCATATCTGTGCTAAAATTCTCCTCACATCTAACAAGTTTTGTCATTGCAGATTATTTGTTGGTCAATTCTTGATAAGGACCAGGTAAGCTCTACTTATTCTATTTGATCTCCTTGTTGCTTTAATTGGAAATAATAAAGGGTTTTTGTGGCAAAGATTGCAGTTCAAAGCCAGCCTGGGCTGAAAAATCCCTAAGACTCCATCTCACAACTAACCTGCAAAGAGCCAGGCTGGAACATGGCTGAAGACTCTTACCTCTAACCAGCAAATGCTGCTAGTGGTACTATAACTCAAAGTGGTTCAGTGCTAGCCTTGAGCAGAAGTGCTTAGGTATAGTGCCCAGGCCTTGAATTCAAATCTCCTTGAATACCAACTGGGACAAGTCATCCCAGCAATGGGCACCTAGACTCAGCCAGTCTGGGGAACAAGAGAACATGGAGAGGAGTAAGATGAGATGATGTCACATCAGCCACTTTATGGCTGACCTTTCAAAATTAACCAGAGCCGGGAGGTAGTAGAAGTAAGCAGCCTGCCCATCTAATGTCTATACCTGTCTATCTTTTAACTGCACAGGAATTTACATTCTTGCCTTTGTTATCTGACTTCGCCTCTACCTTGTCACCAGATAGGGACATGTCTACCAACATTTTTCAGCCCCAAGTCCTTCCTCTTGCCACTTATTTGCTTTCTAGTATTTTTTCCAGCCCCTCAATGCCTCATGAGACTTTCTCCAGACTTCATCTAAGGACTCATGCCACCAAGGACAGCTGCTGCTCACTGCCTTCTATGGGAGGAGACCAATTCCAGCCTTTTACCCCTAATGTCGATGCCCCTTGTCAGCAGGAAGTAGCCAGAGAGAATCTGCACCCTATCTCATGATTATTAAAAGGCTGGAATGTAAGGTTCACTCCTGGATGGCTAGCAGACTCCACCCTCTGCACAGCAAAGTCTCCTCCCAGTACCTGCATTACCTAGGCAACTGGCACACCTGGAAGAGGTCACATCTGCATCTGCTGGGGTCACATCTGAATTTGATGTGGCCACACCTTTCTCTGCCCATACCATAGATAAGGCCTAGCCCAGGCCCAGACTCTTTCTTTCCCAACTCTCTTTCCCAGCTCTTTCCCAGCTCTCTCTCTTTCCCAGCTCTTTCCCAGCTCTCTTTCCCAGCTCTCTTTCCCAGGTCTTTCCCAGACCTTTCCCCACCTTTCCCCGTGGAGGGCCAACATAGTCTGGTGCCAGCCAGAACGATAAATAAACCTACCCCTTACCTGAAAAAAAAAAAAAAGAAAGAAAGAATGCAGGGACAGCACCCAGGGCCAGAGTTCAAGACCCACGACCCACCCAAAATATTATATATATATATATATATATATATACATATATGTATATTTATATGGCTTTAAGATAGTACAATATGTACTACACATTTTTAAAAAAATCTGGGAAGACTTTAATGTGTTTTATGGCAAAGAAATGCTAGAACTTGAATAGTCAGATCTGTTTAAACTGATTTAACATTATACAACATACATGTTTTGAGGTATCATGATTCATTTACATGTAGAAGTTTTGGCTTTGTGTATTGATTAATAAATAAACTGAACTTAAATTGCAAAATGGATGTTCTTCAAGCTACCATTAATAAAATTAACTAAAAAAAGTGCCTTTCCTTCATATCTTAGTTTGCCCAGCACATTCAGACCTGCTCCTGACCAGACGCTGGGTGCCAGAAATTTAGAAAGAACAGCGGTGCAAGATTCCAGGCAGAAGGGAAAGAGTGTTGGAAGAGCTGCCTTGGGCAATGCCTGTATTTAGATTTAAGTACAACTGAGCCACTGACTTTAATGAAGCCCAAGTTAACCTGGGCCCAGAGTACTTCAGATCAATTTTCCTTAGTTGCAGGATGGTTTTGGCTGGCCTACATTTTCTCCCGTCTTCTCCTGTGCAGTTTTCATAATAACTGTAGAATGTGCTGAGATTGCAGCACCATGAGAAGAGGAGAAATTGCCTTAAACAGGCAAGGCCTTAAAAAATGTAGCCTTTGAATTACAGAGGACACCGTGGGCTATATTTCTTCTCTCCCCTTTCTCTTAGAAACACGATGTAGTTCAAAGTTTTGTCCAGTGAATGTCTTTCTGGTTCATGTGAGGCTTAGACAGTCCCACTCAGGGAAGTGTATGTGAGTACTGGAGAAGTGGTTCCTAATAGATTCAAGGCTCCCTCACTTCCAGTGTGTTAGTAGTAAAAACAGTTCATGCAAATTGTTGAACATTAGTATGTTTCTTTCTCATATGCAATAGACAACTGCTTAAACTATGGCCCAGGGTGTTTCAGACAAAAATGATGAAACTCTTGTTCTTTGGGTTGACATATTAGTGACCAAT
This sequence comes from Dipodomys merriami, assembly GCF_024711535.1. NCBI lineage: Eukaryota > Metazoa > Chordata > Mammalia > Rodentia > Heteromyidae > Dipodomys > Dipodomys merriami. The sequence continues at coordinate 47,942,984 of NW_027206179.1, forward strand.
TTTATCTTTCATAAAGTAGGGTCTTTCCTTGGAATTGGATATTACCCTGCTTCATAATTATATATAGTATGATGGTCTCAAGGCCTATAATATGCATTCTTTCTTGTAGTTCATGCCTGCTAGCTACTCAAATGTCTGAGAACCAAAGGATTTCTGGTGAAAAAAATCCAGGAGAAAAAGTTCATGAAACTTCATCTGAAAGACAGAGTGATCGGATACATGTATCCACTCCAGCTGGAGTGAGCAAGACAAATAATTACAAGCCCTGGACTTCAATACCTGCTACTGCCAAAGAATTCAAATAGCAGCTATAAATCTTGTTTAATGGGCTATTTTTGTGCACTGATATCAATTGTTTTTCATTTCTTATATCAAATATAATAATTACTGCTTTAAAGAAATATATAAAATGTAATCATTTAATTGATTTGGGCATATATATGCACACAAAAGCAGGATATTAGAATATTACTTCTATTATTGAAAATAAGATTGAAGATATCTTTGCAACTCCAATAATCCATTTATCATTGACAAATGCTATAATAAAACATCAGCTTTTAGGAATTAGATTTTCAGGTCAGTAGTAGAACATGTTTATTATAGAACCATGACCATATTTTCAAATTCTAGAACCAAAAATAAACAAATCAGTCTTCATTAATTAGTAAGTGCAGGAATATATTACATTTTTAAAAATCATAAAAATAATTTTATCTCTCCTTGAGAAATGAGAGAATTGGCTTTATATATACATTGCCAAATGTATTAAGGTAGCAACTGTGCAATTCTGACCAAAGTCACCATATCAGGTTTGCAATTGCTTTTATAAACTATACAAATCCTGATGCATGATCTTCTTAATGGAGTTTGAAGAACATGAGCCAAAGTTTAAAAAGCTTTTCTTCAGATAACAGAATGGAACAGAGGCAAACATAGGTAGCATCTGGTGAGCAGATAAGACTATTTGAACTCTAATCAATCCATGAGGCAAACTTTGCCATATGTTTGGAACAGGAGTAAAATAGTCACATAAACGACTAACTAAAATTTTGGTTTAGGTTTGTCATTGAACATTCTTCTTTCAATAAATATTTCTGAGTGCCTCTAATGTGGCACAGTACTTTTGGCAATTATAATACAAAACTCCATATGTTACACAAAATAGAAATAGAAATAGAAATACGCATGTGTTGAAATAGTACATCTTATAGGAAAATGAAATAAGTGTGATATTTTGTGGTCCACTTTGTATTAAAAGAGGAAACCAATAAAACTCTTTAACCATTTCAGATTTAAGAAACCATTGTGGGTAATATTTGTCTAGAGATTAGCCAACACAGAAAAACTAGTCTCAATTAAAGAATATTACATAAAGGATCTGTTACCAAAGATCAACCTGATTATTACATTAATGCAACAGTCTCATACACAAAAACATCTCCTCAGTGAGAGCCAATGGCTGGGATGACTCAATCTACAAAAATATATACATTTTCTACATCTCCATTTGTTCAAAAATGATACCAAACAAAGCTATAACTTCATAATTCCTTCCTAGTAATTTTATCTAGCTAATAACGTATTAAATCAATTGCCTATGTTCATTTTTCCTGTTATCACCTACTTTATACTCCGTCTGTCTTTATAATATTGATATTGTCCATTTCGGTGAAGCTGCTATCTTTACATTACCAGTTGCTAACAGCAGCACACTTTTCATTTCCCTTGTGACATCGTGTTTTTTCATTCTTGTTGCAGTATCTAGTGGCATATAATATTAATTTAAAAATTCAATATATAGCCTAAAAAATTATGGAAAGTGAGGGAGTGGGTGAGATGGGAGGGGTGGGGTAGTTTGTTGAAGATAGTGACATTGATCAAGAGACACTCTATTCCCAAACTGCTTTGTTAAATGGCAACTTAAAAAGATAATAAAATGTTATAATATAATACATATAACATAGTAAAAATAAGCATAGTATGTAAAATAATACATAAAAATAAACATAATGTAATACAATTTTAAAAAGCAAAAACTGAAATAATAGTTATTGAGAGAAAAGATTGGAAAATAATACTAGTAGAAATAATAATAATAATATCCCTTTGCATTTTCTATGCTTCCTAATTTGACAAAATTATTTGTGATATTCTATTAATGAAACTGACATAGCCATTTGGATATCATTTGGGGTCTTAAGACAATAAACACTCACAATGTTGATTCTTCTAATGTTCATAAAGGTTTTCATTTCTGAGATTCCATAGTTTTGTGGTATGTCAGAATCTGTATGTTTGTCACTTTCTAATTGCTTCATTACATGACCAAATTTTAAGGCACATTTAATATAGTTTAGCCAATGTATTAGAAATGTAATTCACTATGACATTCAGTATATGTACCTCTCAATTTTAACTAATTATTTTATTGATTTTTTTATTGCAAAGGTGATGTACAGAGGGGTTATATTCAAATATAAGGTAATGAGTACATTTATTTCCAAACAGTGTTACCCATTTCCTTGCTTTCTAATGTTTTCTCTCCCTCCCAACACCTCTTCCTCCCAACTTGTAAAATGCATTTCAAACATAGTGTCTAGTGAGTATTGCTGTTGCACTAGATTACCCTTTGTCCTATCATTGCTGTAGTTCTTCCATTCCCCAAATCAGATAAACATATATATGTATATATATATATGTATATATTATGTATATTTACATATACATATATATCACAAAGGTTACTGGAATCAAGGACAATGACCACAGAAAATAAGCCGGGAAGGGGGGAATAAAGGCAGAGTGGGGGGAAAATGAAAGAAAAAGAAATAACTGTACACAGTACATTGAAAAACAAAAACAGGTAAAAAACACTCTTGTTTCCATATCTTGGAGTTCATCTCCATTAGCATCATTTTATATGGTCATATGTACATAACTATTGAGCTCTTGTGATCTTCTGCCAGAACTGTCCTAGGAGTATACCAATTATTACAAATAAGGGAAAAGTGCTTATTTCACTTCATATAATTTTTTCCAAACATTTCCATTTCCTTCTTTGTGATGGAAGCATAGAAGTCCATTGTGTATATATACCACATTTTCTTGATTGATTCATCTATTCAAATCATCCGGGCTGATTCCATATCATAGCTAAGGTAATTAATACTACAGTGAACATGATTGTACTCATAGCTTAAGTGGGACCTTGTTTGTGGTCATTTCGGTAAATGCCCAGGAGTGGGATTTCTGGGTCATAGGGGAGCTGTTTTTAGTCTTCTGAGAAACCTCCATACTGATTTCCAGAGTGGTTGAACAAGTTTACAGTTCCATCAATAGTATAGCAGCATTTTTTTTTAATTGAGCTGACTGGAAACTTTGGCAAAGTAGCATGGTATAAAACTAATCCACAAAAATCAATAGCTTTCTTGTATGCCAACAATGAGAAGAGAGAGGTTAAAATCAGGAAAGCAACTCCTTTTGTAATAGACTCAAAAAATACTTAGGAATTAACCAAAGATGTGAAGGACATCTATAATGAAAACTTTTAAAATCTGAAAACGGAAATTAAAACAGATTTAAGGAAGTGGAAAAATCTCTCATGATCCTAAATGGGAGGATTAACATTGTGAGAATGGCAATACTGCCAAAAGTTACCTGCAAATTCAAAGCAATACCCATCAATATCCCAACAGCATTCTTTAATAAAATAGAAGCAAGCCAAAAATTCAGATGGAATAATAGAAGATACCAAATAGCAAAAATAATACTCAGTGGGAAGAACAGTGCTGGAGGAATATCAATACCAAACTCCAAAATCTATGATAAAGCCATAGTTATTAAAAAAAAAAAGCTTGATACTGGCACATGCACAGCTCCGAGAAGCAGTGGAATAGAATTGAAGACACAGAAATGATTCCACAGACCTATGATCACCTCATCTTTGATAAGGGAGACAAAAACACTACATGGAAGAGAAACAGCCTCTTGGACAAATGGTGCAGGCAGAATTTTATTTAATTTAAAAATTTTCATCTTTTGGTAGTGTGTCTGAAAGATGTTTCAGCATCCACCCAATTAGGTCCTTGAGTAATCTTATGTCCCATTAACCCCTCTTTATCCTAGAAATTAAAAATGGGATTTGCTATTCCTGAACACTAATATTTTAGAGTTGTTTACATAGCATAGCGTTTCCTCATTCTCAGCTTTAATCCTGGCTCTGACTCTTTAACTTGACCTTAAACATACCACCTAATCATACTGAAGTACTCTAAATCCTTATTTACATATATATTTTTTATTGTGAAAATACTGTACAGAGGGGTTACAATTACATGGGCAAGATAATTAGTACATTTCTTATCAAGCATTGTAGCTTCCTCCTTTGTTTCCCCTTCCCATCCCCCCTCCCATCCTCCCCCTGCCTCCCCATCCTCCCCTCTCCCTCTCCTCCCCCACCAAAGTTGTAAAGTTCGTTTTGTGGAGGGGAAGGGGAAAAACAAATCGTTTAAATAGGGATACAGGTGGACCCATTGCAACAATGAGATGTACAAATCGTTATGTCGAATATATATATATATATATATTTATTAATTTATCTGTTTGTTTGCTTGTTTGTTTCTTGTGATTGTTTAAATATCCATTAAATGCAATCTTCATGATAGCTTAAAAGCAGGTACCTGTGTTTACCCTAGGAACTAAGGACATTGGAACAAAGAGACTGCAAGGAAGCAATGATGTTTTAGTTTCAGTTGAATCAGAGAATATTCCTTAACTTTTTTAGAATATTTCTACTTTTTAAAGCTAGTTTATAATATTTTTCCAAAGAAAACTGCCCTTTAGATTTCCATTACCACATTTTTCATTTAAGAAATCTTCCTTGTCTCATTCCTGAGTTTAGGGGAAATGGCTTTAAATTTTCACCATTAAGTATAATGCAGGCTGTAGGTTTTTTATATATAGCTTTTATTATATTGAGGAATGTTCCATGGATTCCTAATTTTTCCAGAGCCTTCATCATAAAAGGGTGTTGGATCTTGTCAAATGTTTTTTCTGCATCTAGTCACATAATCATGTGGTTCTTACCCTTGCTTTTGTTGATGTGATGAATTATATTAATTGATCTGCATAAATTGAACCAGCTTTGCATCCCTGAAATGAATCCTGTTTGATCATGGTGTATGATTATTTTGATGAGTTGTTGTTGATTGACCACAATTTTGTTGAGAAGATTTGCATCGATGTTCATCAAATAAATGGGTCTACAGTTCACTTTCTTTGATGAGACTCTACTTGGTTTTGGGAAGAGGGTTACAATGGCTGCATAGAAAGAGTTCAGTAGTGAACTTTCTCTTTCAGTTTCATTGAAGAGTTGGAGGAGTATTGGTGTGAGTTCTGCTTGGAAGGCCTTGTAGCATTCTTCTGTAAATCCATCCAGTCCTTAGCTTTTCTTAGTTGGGAGGTCTCTTATAGCTGTTTCTATTTTGATGCTCGATATGGGTTTGATAACTTGGTTTATCTCATCTTGGTTTAGATTCCACATGGCAATATTTGCTAGAAATAGCCCATTTCCTAAAGATTCTCAAATTTATTAGCATAAAGATTTGAGAAGTATTCCCTTATCTGTTCTGAATCTGAGATTCCACTTCACCCCAGTTAGAATGGCTATAATCAAGAACTCTAAAAACAAAAGATGCTGGAGGGGATGTGGCCAGAAGGGAACCCTACTGCATTGTTGGTGGGAGTATAAACTTGTTCAACCACTTTGGAAAGCAGTATGGAGGTTCCTCAAAAGACTCCACATAGAGCATATGACCCAGCAATCCTACTTTTGGGCATTTACCCAAATGATCACAAACAAGCCCATAATAAAGCTACCAGCACTACTATGTTTATCACAGCACTATTTACCATAGCTAAGATATGGAACCAATCCAGATGCCCCTCAGTAGATGAATGGATCAAGAAAATGTGGTACATATATACAATGGAATTCTATGCCTCCATTAAAAAGAATGACATCACCCCATTTGTTGTGAAATGGAAAGACTTGGAAACAATTATATTAAGTGAAGTAAGCCAGGCCCAAAGAAACATAGGTCCCATGGTTTCCCTTATTTGCAATAACTAGTATACATCTAGGACAAGCAGAAAAGGCCAAAAGCCGTAGACATATGACCATACAAGATGATGTTAATGTGAAATGAACCCCAAGATAGAGACACAAATATCTCTTTTCTTTCTTGCTATTGTTTCTAATGTATTTATAATGTACCATGTGATTTTTTTTGTTGCTTTATATGTTCCTCCCCCACAGTATAACCCCTATTTTCACTGTACTTGATGTCCGTGCCCTGCATCTTGTATAATCACTTCCCTAATTTGGGGACGGGAAGGGAAAAAACAAAATGCCTAAATAAGGATACAGGTTGACCCATTTTGACAATGAGATGTACAAAACACTATGTTGAAAACAAACCTTACAACTTCGGCAGGGGGCAGGTAGTTGTGGTGGGAGGGAAGGGATGGTAGGGGGAAAACAAAGGAGGAGGAGGCAACAATGCTAATAGGAAATGTACTCATTAACTTACTCATGTAACTGTAACTCCTCTGTATGTCATTTTTACAATAAAAAATGTACAAAAAATAAAAGAAAGCTTCCTACTTCTGTGCCCCAGTGTGGATAATTGATTACCTTTATGTTTTTTATTTCTTTTTCAGGAATATGAGGGAGCCACAGTTGTATCAAGTATCTTGAATATATAGTCTAGAAGTTGGTAAATATCTTAAAGGGTCTTTCTGTTCTTTTACATAGTACTGACAGCTTGACTAAATTTAATATCAAGGGTTATGACTTTTTTTCAAACCACTGGAGACTTTGCTCCTTAAGATCTGTCATTTCACTTTGGTCTTAAGAAATGAAGCCAATATGATTTTTATTCTTCTGAAGTAACTTTATATTTTTAATATTTTCTCTGAAAGACCTTTCATGTGTGATTTTTTCAAGTTCACAAATATCATATATGAATATCTTTTCAATGACTTGGTGAGATAAAAATTGATATAAAGTTTCAGCAATAAGAATACGCTCTTTTTAAAATAAGGATTTTTTTCTTTTTCTTCACTGTAAAGGTGTTGTACAGAATAGTTACAGTCACATAAGTAAGGCAATGAATACATCTGTTTTAAACAGTGTTACCCCTTCCCTTGTTTCCTCCTGCTTTCCCTGCCTCCTCCCTTCCCTTCCCCATGACTCCCCTCAACCCTAAGTTGTAAAGTTCATTTCCAACATAATGTTTACAGGGTATCACTGTTGCATTGGTTCACCTATTTTTTCCCATCATTTCTGTTCCCCTTTTCATTAACCAAATCCAAAAAAAACTTATACACAACTTAACCAAAGATGTGAAGGACCTCTACAATGAAAACTTTTAAAATCTGAGAAAGGAACTTAACACAGACTTAACAAAGTGGAAAAACCTCCCCTGCTCCTAGATTGGGAGGATTAACATTGTGAAAATGGCATTACTGCCAAAAGCTACCTACAGATTCAATGCACTACCCATCAATATCCCAACAACATCCTTGAATGAAACAGAAGAAGCAATCCAAAAATTCATATGGAATAATAGACGGCCCCAAATAGTAATAAAAACCTTAGCAGGAAGACCAGTGCTGGAGGAATATCAACACCAAACTTCAAACTTATTATAAAGCTCTAGTTATAAAAACATCTTGGTACTAGCACATGAACAGGCCTAAGGAATAATGGAATAGAATTGAAAACTTAGAAATGATTCTATAGACCTATGGCCACCTAATCTTTGATAAGGGAGCCAAGAACACTAGATGGGAGAAACACTCTTCAACAAATGGTGCTGGCATGATTGGCTATACAAGTATAGAAAACTGAAGTTAGATCTGTATATACTCTGCACCAGAACCAATTCCAAATGGATCAAAGATCTCAATGTTAGATAAGATATCTTGAAAATATTACCAGAAGGGATAGGGGAAACAGTAGGGCTCTTTGGTACAGGACAAAACTTCCTAAATAAAGATCTAGAAACACAACAAATCAGAGCAAAGATGGATAAATAGGACTGAATTAAGCTGCAGAGCTTCTGTAGAACAAAGGACATAACTAGCAAGATAAATAGAAAGCTCACAGATTGGGAGAAGAACAATGCTTAGCAGGAAGGATAGTGTTAGAAGAATATCAATAGCAACAATTTTTATACCAAAAATTGTATCTATTTTTACTTTAATAATCAATTATGTTTATATATGTGACATATGGAATTGCAATTAAAAAGAATTAAAACAAAAGATTAAATATACAAACTCATCATTAGAGATAAAACAATTTCAAGTAAGCTATTGAGGAAAATGATTGGTGAATTTTATGAAAGATATTTGGCAAAAAGTAATCGAATATTTTCTAAATTTTTAAAGAGTAATTAAAAGTCAAGAGTCTTTGTTTCTCAACAACTTCAAGACAGTGTGTGTGTGTGTGTGTGTGTGTGTGTGTGTGTGTGTGTTAAAGTAAACCTGATATACCATATTCTAATTGCCATTATATTCTAATTTCCAGGCCCATCACTTAATAGGATTTAAAATCAAATAGAGGAGAGAAAAAATTTCATAATGAGTAATATTGTTAAAAGCATGATGATACACCTTGAAATTCTGGGCATATGGAACTTGACTTCTGGAGGATTGTTTTGTTTTGTTTTGTTTTGTTTCATTTGTCAGTCGTGGGGCTTGAAATCTGGGCCTGGATGCTGTCCCTGAGCTTTTCAGCTCAAGGCTAGACTACTACCCATAGGGCCATGTTCAGTTCTGGTGGTTAATTGGAGCTAAGAGTCTAATGGACTTTCCTGTCCAGGGTGTCTTTGAACTGCAATCCTCAGATCTCAGTCTCCTGAGTAGCTAGGATTATAGGCATTTGCCACCGGTGCCTGGCTGGAGGATTATGTTTTAAGACCAGACATGGCTATATATTAGCCAGCTGACAGATTATTGTTATTTGTGCTAGTATATCATATTTATCACATTTTTACTTAATTTATAACAATGCAGATAATTGATAAGTAGTTCTTATAAAGAGATTGAGTCAGCTAACCTTTCTTTCAGGTTGCAGAGTTCACTACTGGATCTGTTATAAATAAGGTACTTTATATAATCTAAATATTAGCACTTCAGAGCATTTCTCTGGCTTTTGAAAAAATTTATATCCTCATCCATATCTTTGACAACTTCCTGATGAATTCAACAGAAGGCAAAACAAAGATTTCATTTTTACTTCTGTGTATTTCCATATATCCGCAATGTTTATATTTCATAAGAAAACTGTAGTTCCTTAGTTCTATTTTTATAAAATAAGGATATATAGTTCCTCTAGTATTATTGATTTAAAAATTAATTATTTAAGGCACATTCTTCCTTCACTGAAATGAGTGACAACCCATTGTTTTTTGCTACCTGAATTTAAGGGCAATTCTTATTATGATGATATATATATAATAAAATTAAACATGGTATAAGTTATGAACAATATATCTATCATGGAATCCTAGTAATGTCATAAAATATAAATGCATGTTTTATTTTTATAAATCTACTCTGACACTATGATTAAATTATAGTTCAATAATTCACAGTTTTGGCTCTTGTAACATTTATGCAACATATAACAACCATCAGATTTATTCCCTACATAATTTTTGCTTCTCTTCTAATTTTATAGATGCAATAAACCACTATTTTTGTATAGGGAGACTTCAGAATTAGATCATAGAATACAAAATTTTCTACAAATCTTTCCAAATTTATAAGGCATAAAAAATAAACATGTGCCCTGGGAAAGATGTGTAGAGTGTAGATAGTCTCACAAAGATAATTTGAATTCATGGCTATTCAAATATTTTCCATTTTTTGTTCACATTATACATCACTGGAATCTGAAAGAAATTTGGACTAGTACTAATATGTTTTGAATAATGGATTTTTGATAATAGACTGAACTCTATAGATTCCTCTGAATGAAAATGAGTTTTCCCTTGAGTAGATAACACTTAAACAAAATTAAAATGTCATTCAACAGCAATACCAAGGAGTCACCAGGGGAATTCACTAAGTAATACTAGTAATACTCTGGTGATTATTGATCCCTAGCCAGGTGTTGGGAAAATAAAAAATACTAACATGGATATACTAGGCAAAAGCCTATTTAGGACTCATTTATGGTAGGTCAAATATGAATGAAATAAAATTTAAATTTAGTTTAAAATTTGTAGTTTGAATTCTAAACTACATCAAACAAAAGAGTTGTAATACAAATTACTTTGAAATTCATGGATTTCTAAAAGATAAGAAAATGTAAAAACAATGATTTATATACAAATGATTGATACCTTTGATTTACTCATTTATCAGAGATTGATGAAACCATTGGTAAAACAATCATAAATGATTCTTGTTCCATGTTAGGGTACTAGTTAGTGTATTCATTTTACCATATCAACAAAATTTTAAAAATTCTTAATCATAATGGCATTCTTTTTGTAATTATACTGTCTTGTTATATTTATCAAAATTATTTATATTAAAATTAAATATTTACATTCTTCAAAAGATACTCTAATGAGTGAAAAGCACTGTTACTAATGGGAAATGATTTTTTACAATATATACATTAAGTAATGTTTTAAAATTAACAAAAGACAGAACTACCCTGGAACAAATTCCTGGAAAAGAAACATTAGATAAACAACATTTCCAAAGCATAAGCATACTATAAGTCAAATATCTACCTAACATAACTTATGAAATAGCATATTTTAGTAACACAATATTGGTAAAGTATTGATTGTTTACATTGTGTTTGCAGTAAGCAGGCTCTATTTGAAGCTTTGTTGTATGTGGCCTAGGTATAAAAAAGTGTCCATCCATGCCCATTCCTTAGCACAGTAAATGGAGAGAAGCTCCCCGCCTGTCCTGTGTTATCATCAGCTCTACATAAATTGTTGCATGATTTGTTGAGTGTTTCCCAACCTTTAATTTGTGAAAATATGCCTATCAAAAAGCAAACGTTTGGTGGTGTCCTGAGGGGAAAAAGAAGCAAGAAGCAGCACTACAGTATTGACCATTATGCTCCTTATACATTCACAGTTTTCCTCAATGATGGTCCTTGGAAGGACATGCCTGTGGATTCTAAGTGTCTATCGTGCATGACTGACTAGTTATTGGGGCTTGTTGTCTCTGCCACCATCACAAGAACATTTTACCACATATCAATAGCCCAGAAAAAAAAATCAAAATTTGGTGTAGTCTCTCTAATAAGGGATATTGCTTTTATAACACAGAATATTTGAAAAATAATGAGCAAGCCATCTTAAATTAGGGTACTCAAACAACTCTCAAGTACTTAAACTTGAATCCACAAATCACATAACATGTGGATATTATATGAAAATGAATCATAAGCTGAAGTCTGAACTGCAAATCCACAAAACATTTGCAAGAAAACATAGCATGTAATTGCACCACACTCACAACAGAATGTTCTTGAAGACCACTAAAAGAATAAAAACCCAAGGTTCAGACTGGCTGAAATATGGCATCTAACAATAGACTTGTACCCAGAGTGTACAATTGATTCCTAGTATTTAGTAACAATGTATAGAAAAAAGTATTCGAAGGGTCTACAGCAACTTGATCTTTTACACTTTCTAGTGGGAATGCAAATGGCATGGACACTTTGAATGGCAATCTACCAATTTCTCTTAAAGGTAAGCATGTACTACACAGTTGCACCTGTGGTTACAAATGTTTTCATTTCCAACAGGTTTGAACAGCATTTACACAAAAAAAACCTTCATTAAAAAGAAATAAAAAATAGACAAGACCTAAGTATTCTCTATCTAGCATAAACAACCTTTGCATATCTAGACAATGAAATACTATTGGCAAAGAAAAAAAAAAGCTGGGCGAAAGAAAAGGCAAAATTAAAGTGGTACACACATAGAATTCCCATACTCTTGAAGCTGAAGCAATGGTTACAGGCATTTTGCACCATGTAAAGAGAGTATATCTCAAGAAAACAAACTGGGTGCTAGTGGCTCACAACTGTAATCCTAGGCACTCAGGAGGCTGAGATTGTGGTTGAAGGTAGCCAAGGCATAAAACTTTGGCCTGGGGGGGTGGGGGGGGAGTGGAGGTGAGATGGGAGGACAGGAATGGTTAGGGGAAACAAAGGAGGAGGCAACAACTCTTGATAAGAAATGTACTCATTTCCTTGCTCATGTAATTATAACTCCTCTGTACGTTATTTTTACAATACAAAAACATTAATTAAAAAAATAAAATAAATAAAATAAAAATTAAAAAAGACTCATCTCCAATTAACCACTCAAAACCCAGAAATGGTGCTCAAGTGGCTCTACCTTGATATGGTGTCTGGACAGTGCCCAGGCCTGAGTTTTAGCCCCACAACCAACAATAAAGAAAAAAAAATTAAGAAAGAAAGAAAATAAACAACCAATAAAAAACTCAAAGCAGCTAATATTTAACATTGCAATCCAAATAAGATAAAATATTATTTTAGTTTATAAACTTTCATTGTGCTTAAGCAAATTAATTGTATTGACTTACTAATAAACTCCAGAGCAAAAGACCTTGCTTAGGGTTACATGATTATATTTAGCTAGCAAAGCACTTCTTTAATTTTCTAATGATGTCTCATTTATACTACACGCAAAGTAGTTTTAAATAACTCAGGTTAAGAATTCAATACCTTATTGCAATTTTTTATGATTTAAATGTATTTTCTGCCTAGTAAGAGTATCAGTGAGGCTGAGTATTCTTTGTGTTAGTTGGGGTGTGGGTGTAAATACATTTCCAAGTTCATTCCTTTTTTTTTTTTTTTTTTTTGGGTCCGGTCATGGGGCCTGAACTCTGGGCCTGGGCGCTGTCCCTCAGCTCTTCAGCTCAAGGCTAGCGCTCTACCACTTGAGCCATAGCACCACTTCTGTCTTTTTTCTTTTTGCTTATATGGTGCTGAGAAATCGAACCCAGGGCCTCAGGCTTGCAAGGCAAGCTCTCTATCACTGAGCCACCTTCCCAGCCCAAGTTCATTCCTTTTGTCTCTAGGTTCATTCCTTTTGTCTCTAGACTTTAAACTGCATTTGTCTGTCTCATGTTACTTCTATAGTAAATGAAAACATATTTACAGTATAAATCCTGTTGGGGTTGGTAACTTTTTTTTTTGTCGATTATGGGGCTTGAACTCTGGGCCAGGGCACTGTCCCTCATCTCTTCAGCTCAAGGCTAGCACTTTACCACACAAGTCCCAGCACCGCTTCTGTTTTTCTGGTGGTTTATTGAAGATAAAGAGTCTCATGGACTTTTCTGCCCAGGCTGGCTTTGAACTATGATCCTCAGATCTCAATCTCCTGAGTAGCTAGGATTACAGTAGTGAGACACCAGTGCCTGGTGGTCAGTAACATTTTAAGAGGACTGACATTATCTCTTTACTCAACTTTCCATGGGAAAAAAATTATTTGGAAAAAAATAATTTGCAGCTTAATTGAAGCACCAACAACTTTGATTCTAAAATAGAGAGCTTATCTTGTGTCAACCCTAGTAAGGTTAGCCCTTTCATCCACTGTGCTGTCTGTGGTAGTAGAAGAAGAAGTAGAATTAAAAATGGAAGAGCCACATGCCTAAAAATGAGAACATCTTCTGAGAGAGAAGGTTAGCCCATTATCTTCCCTATTTTCTGTGTGTCCTCATGTTTCCACTTGCAATCAAGCTGTGGGAGAGGTTTCAGGTCAATTCTCTAAGCAACTGTGAAACTTCAGAGATTTATTTCTGCTTCCTAGTCTTGCCTCTCAATCATCAAGCAAACACTCTCCTTTATTGCTCTAAATGGCTCATGGGAAAAGCAGTTGCAATGGACAGCTCTGCTTTTCTCCCCATCTGTCTGTCTTCATCTTTGTCTTGCTTACTAACTCTTTCTGTCTTTAGTGTATTATCTCCACATTCTGAAAAATACTCCTAAGAAAGAGCAGTCATATCACAATGGTCTGTGACTGTCTCTTTTTGGATTCTAATCTATCATGACACTTGACACAAAGCCAGTGAATGTTTCACAGAAGTTCAGCTAGTTTAATTTTCAACTTGTATTTCCAACTATAGCATAATCTTCGTAATCAAATTCCCAGTAAAGACAGCAGCTCCAAGTGTTCTGTCTTACAGTTTTATTGAAGGCAGCAGTAGAGAATATGTCTTCATTGCAAATAATTTATTTGTTAACTTACTTATTAGCTTATTTTCTTGTTGTCTCTTTGTATAGAGAATATGACAGGCTTTCTTTTTATTCAGTTAATTCTTTTTCATTATATTCATATAATCTACTCAGATTACATCTCCCACTTATAAAGTTTTAAAATGAAAACAAAAAAATTGTCATGTTTTTCAGAGAGTCTAGGAATTCTATATAGTGACTGTATGAAAAAAAGAATAGATTCATAATGATATTCTGGGCGCTAATATATGTCAGTCACCATTAGACATCTTTTTGTTAAATCCTAGCCATCTTACAATGGATGTCAAATAAGGAAAATATATTAAATATTATCGCTCATTTTTTTTACCTCCAGTTTTATATGTTGAAAACAGTCTAATACCTGAGAACAATTTACCTGCCAAGATCCAACTTGATCAAAATCTGTGAATACAAACAGAAAATGCATCTACAGCCATACAGCTGAAACTCAACCATATTTATGTATTTAACAATTTAAAAATATATAGTCACTAGCCACAAAATACAATCCTAGCTTTGGGAGATGGAGATCAAGTAGTTGGTGGTTAAAGAACAGCCCAGGCAAAATGTTTATGAGACATTCCGTACATTAACAGGATCTGGATGTTGTGGCCTACAACTGTCTTCCCAGCTATTCAAAAACATGAAGAAGAAGATCATAGTCCACACTGACCATGGCACAAATGTGAGACTCAATCTCAAAAATAACTAAAGCAACAAGGTCTGTACATTTGGCTCAAGAAGTATAGCACTCAGCTGGGTGCTGGTGGCTCAAGCCTGTAATCCTAGCTACTCAGGAGGCTGAGTTCTGAGGACTGCAGTTCAAAGCCAGCATGGGCAGGAAAGACCATAAGACTCCTATCTCCAATAAACCACTAGAAAACCAGAAGTGGCTGTAGCTCCAGTGGTAGAATGCTCTCCTTGAACTGAAGATCTGAGGGACAGCACCCAGATCCAGAGTTCAAGCCCCACAACCAACAAAAAAAAAAAAAAAAAAAGAAGTACCACACTCATCTAGCCATTGAAACCCTTCAGTTCAAGCCAAATATCATCAAAATGATCATTTTTATTATCATCACATAACATGTGCTAAAATACCCATATCTAGTCAATAGCATGTAAAATCAGTCTCTGCTAGATAAATTAAGGGCTTATGATTCTGGTTCTCTATCAATGTGATTACAAAGCTTACATATTTATCTCTTACATATTTAACACAAGTCCAATAATTTTGTGTCTGTGTCACTGATTCTCATCTTTCCTCCATTAAATCTATAGCAGAGTTTATGTTGACTTTCCCTACTAAAGAATGTCAGAACTTTGCCATGTCTTAGAAATTCCAGATACCAAAAATATCACATTTTAAAAGTCATTTTAGATATTTCATTACCTCTTCTTTCTTGAAAATGTCAAACCACATGCACTCAATATAAGACTTGAATTCAAGAAAGTTTTATATGAAGGATTAAGAGAAACATTAGGACACATTGGCATAGGCATGAAATTTCTGAGCAAAGATCCAGAAACACAGCCAATCAAATAAACATTAAATGGGATTGCATCAAACTAAAAAAGTTCTTTGCACAGTAAGGATCATAGACAACAAGCTATAAAGATATCCTACACAGTGAGAGAAGATTTGTGTCAGCTATACATCAGACAATGGCCTACATTACAATATAAAGAGCCTAAAAATATCTTCTCCAGAAACCAAAAACTCAATTACTTAATAGACCAATGAGCTAAAGAGAGACTTCTCCAAAACAGAAGTAAAAATGGCCAGCAGGAACATAAAGAAATGTTCACGTTTGACCATAAAGAAAAATACCAAAACAATGAAATTTCACCTCATCCCTGTTTAGAATGGCTATTATCAAGAATGCAAACAGTAACAAACGCGGGTGAGAATATGGCCAAAATGGAACCATAACACACTGTTGTTGGGAATATAAACTTGTTCAACCACTCTGGAAACCAGTATGGATTTCCTCCAAAACTTAAACATAGAATTACCTTATAATACAGTAAGCTCACTCTTGTATGAACTAGGATACAGTAAAGCCATCAGCACAACCATACTCACTATAGCACTGTTTACCATAGCCAAGGTATGAAAGCAGGACAGATGCCCCTCAATGGATAAATGGATCAAGAAAAGATTATAAATATATTTTTATCATGCACATGTATAATAAATTTTTCTCATTTATTACAAAGAATGATATTAATCATATATTGTTGGTGACTTCAACACACCATTTTCATAACTGTATATTTTAATTATCTTTAGTTGTACAAAGGACTAGCCATTCAGTAGAGCAGTTTACTAATATGTCTTAATGTTATTCCTTTCAATATTTTCACTCATTCCTCCTAACCCATTCCTTCACTCATTATTCTTAATTTTATAGTATACACATTGAAATCTTTTTTTTATTTGTATTCATGTCAGTTTTTATATATTGTCTATTTTTTTTAATTTAATTTTATTTTATTTGAGAACATACTGTACAGAGGGGCTACAATTACATGGGCAGGATAATGCATACATTTCTTACCAAGCATTGCAGCCTCCTCCTTTGTTTACCCTTCACCTCCCTTCCCCGCCTCCCCCCTCCCCCCACCCAATTATACCCCCTCCCCCCCCACACCGACATTGTAAAGCTGGTTTTGACATGACATTTTGTACTTCTCATTGTTGCAACAGGTCCACCTGAATCCTTAAACGACTTTTTGTCCCCATCTCCTCCACATGTTATACTGACATCAAATATAGTGAAAGCGGGGGTTACACTGTGGGGGAGGGACATACAAAGCAACAAAGAAATAATCTTATAAATGTGTTAGAAATACATGCATGAAAGAAACGAAAACATTAAAATACATATTTAAGGGTTCATTTTCCTAACATCACATTATCTGACCTTTTCCGCTTGACTCATACCTATACTAGATATTGCAAATAAGGGAAACCATGGGACCTATGCTTCTTTGGGCCTGGCTTACTTCACTTAATATAATTTTTTCCAAACCTTTCCATTTCCTAACAAATGGGGAAATGTCATTCTGATGGAGGCATAGAATTCCATTGTGTATATATACCACATTTTCTTGATCCATTCATCTACTGAGGGGCATCTGGGTTGGTTCCATATCTTAGCTATGGTAAATAATGCTGCAATAAACATAGTTGTGCTGGTAGCTTTAGTGTGGTCTTGTTTGTAAACATTTGGGTAAATGCCCAAAAGTGGGATTGCTGGATCATAGGGGAGATCTATGTGAAGTCTTTTGAGGAACCTCCATACTGCTTTCCAAAGTGGTTGAACAAGTTTACATTCCCACCAACAATGAAGTAAGGTTCCTTTCTGTCCACATCCCCTCCAGCATCTGTTGTTATTAGAGTTCTTGATTTTTGCTGTTCTAACTGGAGTGAGGTGATATCTCAATGTTGTTTTGATTTGCATTTCTTTTATGGCTAGGGATGTTGAACATTTCTTCATGTGTCTATTGGCCATCCTTCTTTCTTCTTCAGAGAAACTTCTCTTTAAGTCCTTCGCCCACTTATTTATTGGGCAGTTGTTTCTTTGAGGATTTGTTGTTGGGGGGTTTAATTTTTTGAGTTCCAAGTATATTTTAGATATGAGACCCTTGTCCGTTGTATGGCTAGTAAAGATCTTCTCCCAATCGGTGGGCTTTCTATTGATCTTGCCAGCTATGTCATTTGCCCTGCAGAAGCTCTGTAATCTTATGCAATCCCATTTGTCCAACCTTTCTTTGATTTGTTGTGCTTCCGGGTCTCTATTCAGAAAATTTCGACCTGAGCCAAGGAGACCTAGGGTTTCTCCTATTCCACCCTGTAATGTTTTCAGAGTGTCTGCTTTGAGTTCAAGGTCTTTGATCCATTTGGAGTTGATTCTGGTACAGGGTGATATATAAGGATCTAGCTTTAGTTTTCTACATGTAGTTAACCAATTTTGCCAGCACCATTTACTGAAGAGGCTGTCTTTCTTCCATTCTATTGTTTTAGCTTCCTTATCGAAGATTAGATGGCTATAGGTCTGTAGGTTCATTTCTGGGTTTTCAATTCTATTCCATTGGTCCTGAGGTCTGTTCTTATGCCAATACCAAGCTGTTTTGATTACTATGGCTTTATAGTAGAGTTTGAAATTTGGTATTGATATTCCTCCAGCAGTGTTCTTTCTGTTGAGGAGCGTTTTTGCTATTTGGGGTCTTTTATTGTTCCATATGAATTTTTGGATTGCCTCTTCTATTTCCTTGAAGAATGAGGGTGGAATTTTGATAGGTATCGAGTTGAATTTGTAGATAGCCTTGGGAAGTATTGCCATTTTCACGATGTTAATCTTGCCAATCCAGGAGCATGGGAGGTTTTGCCATTTTTTAGGTTCTCTGTTGATTTCCTTTTTCAAGATTTTAAAGTTTTCATCATAGAGGTCCTTCACTTCTTTGGTTAAGTTAATTCCTAGGTATTTTATTTTTTGTGGGGCTATTACAAATGGAGTTGCTTTCCTAATTTCAGCCACACTTTTCTCATTGTTGGCATATAGAAAAGCCATTGATTTTTGGGGGTTAATTTTATAACCTGCTACTTTGCCAAAGTTTTGAATCAGCTTGAGCAATTTGGGAGTGGAGTCTATGGGATTCTTTAAATACAAGATCATGTCATCTGCAAAGAGGGAGAGTCACATTGAAATCTTGAATGCATCTTCTCTCCTCCTTTTTCATTTGTCTACTCCTCTGCCCTAGACCCCACCCCACAACTAGTGTTTATCTTGTTGAATTTTGGGTTTGCAATTCTAAAAGCAAATTGTACTATCTGATTTTTTCTTGAATCTACTGTATTTCAATTAATGTATCTGTAAACATTTACATACCACACAAAGTATTTACTTACATGTTTATAAAATAATTCTAGCTTCTACATATGAAAGAACACACACAGCCCTTTTCTCTTTGGATTCCCTTCTGCATACTTTCACATTTTAACCTACTCAAATTTTTCTTTAAGGAACTGTTTTTTATATTCAAGTATACATATTAAGTTTAAACTATCTTTGGAAAATATGTACAATATATGTGGTAAGCAGTATACTGAATTGGTCACCTATGATTTCTGGGCCTTGGTTATTCATTCAAATACTAATCTAGGTATGATTGTAAAGGAAATATGTCAAGATGATTATTTAATGTTATTTGTCTGAGATTGTCATTGTGAGTTAAAAGCATAAGCTAGTTAGCAAAGGAAGGCAAAATGAAAGAAATTCAGTATCAGAAAAGAAATTGATATGCTGTTGCTGGCTTTAAAGGTGAAGGTTTCAGAGGCAGAATTGTAGAGGTCCCAATGTACTTTGAGTAAACTTTTGGCACAGGTGATGGATAAACACTAAAATATTTAATTTTGTCAATCTGGCATAGTAGATAAGCCATTACATTTTTATATAGCATTTTCTCAAATTTTCCCTTGATTCATTATAATTTTGTACCTGTTATATTTTTCTCTTCTATGTATCATTTTCAACAATTCAGAGGTAGAATGATTGTAATTGGCTTCAGATGGAAATATCTACAAACAAAGGAAATCACTTTTGATCATTTTTCTTCTCTGCTGCAAACTAATTTTAAAGCATTCTGATTAATTTATATTATGCACTATAGTTATTAGCTTTGAGTAACAGAAAAATTGGTATTTACAACTTTCAAATAAGTTGTAATGTCTGAATTATTTATTCTCTAAATTTAACCCTCCCATACACTAGAAAAAGCAAACACTATATAATATTTAAGATAAAAAAACAGGGTCTTAATTATCATTTTCAGTAAAGTAATAGTAAAGATAGATATATAAAGACAAACTCCTTAAAATCTATGGAGAAGTAAGTATAATACTATGAGAGCATTTGATACTATGTGTTTTCTACTTGAGGGTTTCTAGTAAGAGCATTTCTGTTGAATGAAAAATTGTTGAGCTGAGATAAAACATCTAATAATAAAGAGTTAATTTTATTTTAGTGTGGTATCATTTTATAGTGATAAAACAACAAAATTAGAGTTGGCAGAAAATCCATTATTTCTATAAGATTATTTTCAACTCATTTTGGCTTGTACTTTCCACAACATTCAATATTGAATATTTTTTAAAATAATAGATTACAAATAAAACTTAAGATGCATTGCTTGTCACAAAGGAATCTTGAATGATATGAAAAATGTAGAGAATGTATGCATAATATTATGAAATATGTATATATAATATGTGATTATAATCATGTGAAAACGCAAAATATATAATATGTTAAAAACAAAGAATAAAATACTATGTTGCACATGAATTACATAGTTATAAAGAGGGATGCTTTAGGAAAGAAAAGGAATCATAATTAAATGAAGGAGAATAGGAATTATTTACGAAGAAAATGAGAAAAAAGAGCCTATTATTAACATTATTATCAAGTTTTCCAAAATCGCTTTGTGTTTGGAAATTTCCTATAGATATGTAAAATATTTAGAGCAGGAGACATGAGGCATAACATTTTTACTTGCTTCTTTGTTCTAAAATTTAATTACTGTAAATATAACAATCCTCTTTATGTCCTCTGTAGGCTTTTGACCCTCAATGAAGCCCTAAGGTGCATTCTCTTTCTCTAGAATCTGGGTTGGCAAGCTCCTGAATTTTGTTTTGTTTTGTATTGTTTGTTTTGTCGATTGTGGGGCTTGAACTCTGACTCTGGGCACTGTCCCTCAGCTCTTCAGTTCAAGGCTAGTGCTCTACCACTTGAGCACCACTTCAGGTTTTCTGGTCGTTTATTGGAGATAAGAGTCTCACGGTCTTTCCTGCCAGGGCTGGTTTTGAACCATTATCCTCAGATCTCAGCCTCCTGAGTAGCTAGGATTACAGGCATGAGCCATTGGCGCTGGGCTGGCAACGGTTTTAATCAGTAATGTACCATGAAAGAAACTCTAGGTATTATTACAAGTCTGAGAACTGAAATTTTTGCACAGTTTTTCTTTCTTTTCTCAACTTTTCCTTTCTTTTCTTGTCTTGTCTTTTCTTTTCTGTCCTTAACTTTTCTGTCTTTCTGTCTTTCTTGTTGCTTTAGTTCTTCCTTTCTCCTTCCTTCCTTCCTTCCTTCCTTCCTTCCTTCCTTCCTTCCTTCCTTCCTTCCTTTCTCTCTCTCTCTCTCTCTCTCTCTCTCTCTCTCTCTCTCTCTCTCTCTCTCTCTCTCTCTCTCTCTCTCTCTCTCTCTCTCTCTCTCTCTTTTCAGATGATAGTTATCAGGAAAAAAGCATGACTGCCCTAAGACTATCATGCAGGAAGATCAGGCTACAGAGACAGGTTGGAAGACAATACCAGTCAGAAGGAGCCAGGTACATTTTAGCTCAGTTCTATAGAATCCAGGATATTTGGGAGAAGGATTGTGGTCCAGTCCTGCCCAGAAAAAAAGAGTGAGAAGTTTCAGATCTTCACAATAACTAACAAGGGGAGATGGGGGTGAGGCTCAAGGGATGAGTGTCTGCCTAGAAAGTTTGAAGCCCAGATTCAACCGATTATAAAACAGAAATGGTACTGCTTACATTTCACAGGAGATAGGGGAAAACATTCAAACTCTTGATGTCTAAGCTCGTACAGCTCCCAAATGAAGACAGCAATAGTGTTTTCCTTGGCAGGATCCTGTTTGGGTTGAATGAGTCAATGTTTTAGGATCTAAGAGAAGTGCTTTGTCATTTTAAGTGTTATTACATTTTTAATGTTAAAATAAACATGGCTATAAATAAATTTAAAATGTATGGGTAATAACTGAGAATAGTATAAGTATTTTTAAACTAAAATATGTGACAATTAATATATGTAGTTACTATGCTTAACATGTTATGGATATGAAGAGATTGATGGGAAAAGTTTCCTCTAGGATAATTTGTTAAACAACCCAGTCCAAAACACACATTAAATATTTCTCTTGCAGATTTCCAAAGCACACAGAAATTATAAGACCTCAAGGTTCTGTCGGAAGGTGGTCCATTGTCATGTTGACATCACCATCTCCAAAGTCTCTAATAAATACAGCCTTGAGGAGATAAGTTATTAGTGACATGTTTCCTGTTTAAACTTCAGAAGTTAATTCTTTTCCCTTTGCTGAATTTTCCTTGGAACACCATTTCTTGATACTGTGGTAGTTGTAATTTGCAATCCAATGCCAGGTATGACTACAATGGTAATGCTTTTTTCATTATTTTTCTTATTAGTCAAAATGTTTGGAGTAGATTAAAGCATTCTAACTGGAGTGAGGTGGAATCTCAATGTTGCTTTGATTTGCATTTCTTTTATGGCTAGGGAAGTTGAGCATTTCTTCATGTGTCTATTGGCCTTCCTTCTTTTCTCCAGAGAAGTTTCTCTTTGAGTCTTTAGCCCATTTATTTATCGGGCAGTTGTTTCTTTGAGAATTTGTTGATGGGGGATTAAATTTTGAGTTCCAGGTATATTTTAGATATGAAACACCCTTGTCTGTTGTGTATGGCTAGTGAAGATCTTCTCCCAATCCGTGGGCTTTCTATTGATCTTGCTAGCTATGTCCTTTGCCATGCAGAAGCTCTGCAACTTCATGCAATCCCTTTTGTTCAATCTTTCTTTGATTTGTTGTGTTTCTGGGTCTTTATTAAGAAAATTTTGGCCTGTGCCAAGGAGACCTAGGCTTTCTCCTATTCCATCCTGTAATGTTTTCAGAGTGTCTGCTTTGAGTTCAAGGTCTTTGATCCATTTGGAGTTGATTCTGGTGCAGGGTGATATATAAGGATCTAGTTTTAGTTTTCTACATGTAGTTAACCAATTTTGCCAGCACCATTTACTGAAGAGGTTGTCTTTCTTCCATTCTATTGTTTTAGCTCCCTTATCGAAGATTAGATGGCTATAGGTCTGTGAGTTCATTTCTGAGTTTTCAATTCTATTCCATTGGTCCTGAGGTCAGTTCTTGTGCCAGTACCAACATATTTTGATGACTACAGCTTTGTAGTACAGTTTGACATTTGGTATTGATATTCCTCCAGCACTGTTCTTTCTGTTAAAGATTGTTTTTGCTATTGGGAGTCTTTTATTGTTCCATATGAATTTTTGGATTGCCTCTTCTATTTCCTTGAAGAAGGAGGTTGGAATGTTGATAGGTATCACATTGAATTTGACCACCTCACCCTAGTTAGAATGGCTATAATCAAGTACTCTAATACTCTAATGCTGGAGGGGATGTGGACAGAAGGGAACCCTAGTGCATTCTTGGTAGGAGTGTAAATTTGTTCAACCACTTTGGAAAGTAGTATGGAGGTTCCTCAAAAGACTCCACATAGAGCTTCCCTATGACCCAGCAATCCTACTTTTGGGCATTTACTTGAATGATCACAAACAAGACTATACTAAAGCTACCAGCACTACTATGTTTATTGCAGCATTTTTTTGAGGGGGTCCGGTCGTGGGGCCTGAAATCTGGTTCTGGTAACTGTACCTCAGCTCTTCAGCTCAAGGCTAGCGCTCTACCACTTGAGCCACAGCACCACTTCCAGCTTTTTTTCTTTTTGCTTATGTGGTGTTGAGTAATCGAACCCAGAGCTTCACGCATGCAAGGCAAGCACTCTACCACTGAGCCACCATCCCAGCCCTGCAGCATTATTCAACCCAGATGCCCCTCAATAGATAAATGGATCAAGAAAATGTGGTATACATACACAATGGAATTCTATGTCTCCATCAGAAAAAATGACATTGCCCCATTTGTTAGGAAATGGAAAGACTTGGAAACAATTCTATTAAGTGAAGTAAGCCAGGCCCAAAGAAATGTAGGTCCCATGGTTTCCCTTATTTGCAATAACTAGTATATGTCTGAGACAAGCAGAAACAGTCAGATAAGTTGATGTTAGGTGTAATGAACCCCAAGGTAAGGACTCAAATACTTTTTTCTTTCTTGTGATTGTTTCTATCATATTTAAAAGATGATTTCTTTGTTGCTTTGTATGTCCATCTCCCACAGTATAACCCCTGTTTTCACTGTATTTGATGTTGGTATAATTTGGGGAGGGGAAGGGAAAAAACTGTTTAAATAGGGATACAGGTGGACCCACTGCAACAATGAGATGTGCAAGATGTTATGACAAAAAACAAACTTTACAACTTTAGTGAGGAGGAGGGATGGGATGGGAAGGGGAAACAAAGGAGGAGGCAACAATGCTTGATAAGAAATGTACTCATTACCTTGCTCATGTAATTGTAACCCGTCTGTACAATATTTTCACAATAAAAAAAAATGTTTGGACTTACAGGCCATTTCCGGATGCCGAGATTCAATTAGTACTTTCCAGATAGCTTCCTGGATAAAACTACTTGCCAAAAAGCCAAATGGCTACTGAAATGAATGTAGCTTGTAAACCATTAATCTATAATGTAAGCTGCCTCTGAATTGAGGGGCAGATGTAACTATATGTTCTAACAAGAAATTTTATATATTTAGAAGAAAACCTGCTCATATACACTGTGGTAGACAGAATAACAGCCCTCTGAAAGAGGTACACATTTTTTAATTTCCAGATCCTATGAGGTTTTTATGTTACCTAGCAAAAAAGCTTTCTGGTTAGGCTTTTGGTGGTTATTTAGCTTTTAAACAAAACATCCACTATTTTCTTAGTGAAACTAATCTAGTCATAAGGACCTTTAAAAGTAGTATAGGGAAGTGCAGCAAATGATTAGACTGTGGAAGAAAAGAATGGAGATATTGCTTACTTGGAAATGGGGATAGGGAACAACTACAAGCTACTGGATGTTAGAGTCTAGTAGGAGTTGTGAAAATAAAGGATGAATTTTTCCCAAAAGCTTCAAATGGGAATTTGTTCTGCCACAACAGTGATTTTAAATCAGTACGTACCCTCTCTGATTTCTTATCTTGAGAAAAGGACCATGATAAATGTGTGCTTCTTCAACCCTCTGATTTTGTGGTAATTTGTCATAGTACCAATAGAAAATCAATGCAATGTATCCACATTTACTGGTGCTTTCTATTTTTGAGCCATGTTTGTAACCATGTGGTAACGGAGCCAGATAATATTCAAATTCTTGACTAATTACATAGACATTGCTTCAACAATATTCAGAATTTTAGGCTACAATATTTCTCGACAAAACTGTTGAAAGAACTAGAACATAATATGACTGATATTACAAAACAGGACTCAGGAGACTTGAGATAGATAATTTATGGCTGGCATAAGAACTCCCCTAGTTGAGGCCACAGAAAAATTTTCAAAGTTATGTTGGCTGTGAGAGATTTAATAGCACTTGAAATTGCAGTAAAAAAACATTTTAGCATAAAATGTAAAGTAACAATAGTTTCTAACATTTGTCACATTATTATGAAACATAATCTTTGACCTTTTTTTGTTCTTGCGGCTTGAACTCAAGGCCTGTGCTCTATCCCTGAGCTTCTTTTGCTCAAGGGTAGTGTTCTACCACTTGAGCCACAGAGCCATTTCCAGCATTTTCTGAGTAGTTTATTGGAGATAAGTGTTACATGGACTTTCCTGCTTGGGCTGGCTTTGAACCATATCCTCAGATCTGAGCCTCCTGTGTATCTAAAATTATAGGCATGAGTCATGGGTACCTGGTTTTAAACATTGAGTTTTAAGTTTAAATTGTGAAAATTTCTTAATTAACAAGAGTTTGTATTCTACTGCATAATTTTCAGTTGTGCTGTTCTTCAAAAAATGTTATTAAAAACTATATTCATCAAAACTGGACATTGGCAGGAAATGCAAATATACTGAACAGTTGCTTAAAGTAGAGATCCCAACAATACACAGGCACATCTCTAGTCATTTGAACTTTGACCAAGGGACTAAGAACACACAATATAGTCAGTAAGTAGAGCCAGGTATCTAGTTAAACACTATCCAGAACTGAGATAGCTTTCTCTTGTAACATATGCTAAAATTAACTCAATGGATTAAAGACTTAAATTTAAGACCTTAAATTATAACATACATATAGAAAAACATGTTTTTTTTTCAAACTGGAACTGCATCAAGGGCCTAGTATATTCTAGAAAAAATGTCTTCCTCTTGAGCCATATCAACATTCCTAGGGAAAACTTTTCACATTAGTCTTGGCAATATTTTTGATATTACATCAAAAGTTCCTTCCACTGAAGAAAAAAATAAATGGGAATGATTACTTCAAACTTAAAAGCCTAACCACAGCAATAGAAAATAATCAGCACAGCAAAAGAAAAATAATTAAAAGCAATATTTATACACCATTTGTGACAAATGATTAGTAGCAAAACTAAATAGGAAACTCAAAGATTTCAATAAGAAAATGCTGACACCGAGGATAACATTGTAGTTATAATAGCAGTTACTTTGATGAAGGTGAGGATGTAGATGCAGCAGTGGTCATAACAACCCGGATGAGTCCACAAACCACAAAACCAGTGGCCTATAAGCATGATATTTCTCACAATTCCGGAGATTGAGAAATCCAAGTTAAATGTTCTGTCCCATTCATTATCTACTGAGGCCTGTTTCTTTGGATGGAAATACGGCAGAAGGGAGCTCTTAAGAGCCCCCTTTTTTTCTTTTTCTTTTTCTTTTTTTTTTTTTTTTGTTGTTGGTCATGGGGATTGAACTCTGGGCCTGGGCGCTGTCCTCAGCTCTTCAGCTCAAGGTGAGCACTCTACCACTTGAGCCACAGAGCCACTACTGGTTTTCTGGTGTTTTATTGCAGGTAAGAGTCTCCCTTCAACCACTTTGGAAAGTAGTATCCAGGTTCCTCAAAAGACTCCACATTATTCCACAATACTGTGAATTTCCGGAAATTAAGTAATCACTTAATCACGATCAAAAAAAAAAAAAAAAGAACCTTGGGGAAGGGAGGGAGGGAGGGGATGGTAGGGAAAAAAAAAAAAAAAAAAAAGACTCCACATAGAGCTTCCCTATGACCCAGCAATCCCACTTTTAGACATTTACCCGAATTATCACAAACAAGACCATACTAAAGCTACCAGCACTACTATGTTTATTGGAGCATTATTTACCATAGCTAAGAGATGGAACCAACCCAGATGCCCCTCAATAGATGAATGGATCAAGAAAATGTGGTATATATACATAATGGAATTCTATGCCTCCATCATAAAGAATGGCATTGCCCCATTTGTTAGGAAGTGGAAAGACTTGGAAAAAATGGTTTCCCTTATTTGTAATAACTAGTATATGTATGTCTGAGACAAGCAGAAACGGTCAGATAAGTTGATGTTAGGTGAAATGAACCCCAAGATAAGGACTCAAATATTTTTTTCTTGCTTGCTATTATTTCTAGCATATTTATAAGATGATTTCTTTGTTGCTTTGTATGTCCCTTCTCCACAGTATAACCCCTGTTTTCACTGTATTTGATGTTGGTATAATTTGGGGAGGGGGAAGGGAAAAAATTGTTTAAATAGGGATACAGGTGGACCCATTGCAATAATGAGAAGTACAAAACATTATGTCAAAAACTTACTTTACAACTTTGTCTCGGGGCTGGCGGGGGGGGGGGGGGGGGGGGCGTGATGAGAAGGGATGGGAAGGGGAAACAAAGGAGGAGGCAACAATGCTTGATAAAAAAAATGTACTCATTACCTTGCTCATGCAATTGTATCTCCTCAGCACAGTATTTTCACAATAAAAAAAAAGAAGAAGAAGAAAAAATTGAGTCTCACGGACTTTCCTACCTGGGCTGGCTTTGAACCATGATCCGCAAATCTCAGCTTCTTGAGTAGCTAGGATTACAGTTGTGAGCTACTGGCGCCCGGCTTGCATCAGGTTTTAATCTTAATTATATGAGCTTCGCTCTCATACCTCAATTATGTTTCAATGCTACTACCTGCTAATACCATCTTCTTTGGTGTTAAGGTTTCAAATGAGGAATTGAAAGGATAAACAAGTACTCAGACCATAACAAATTCTGAATTGAAGTTGATTATCTATTTCCAAAGGAGACATATAAATGGCTAACAAGTTTATGCAAAACTTGCTCAGGATCACTATCATCAGGGAATTGCAAATAGAAAGTATGAGATATCACTTCACACTTGCCAGAAAGGTTGTCAAAAAGAAGAAATATACCAAGTATTCCTGGAAATACATACAAAATTGAATACTGACAAACTGCTATTGAAGATATAGTTTGGTTTGGCCATTGTCTAAACCTATATCAAGGTTCGTCAAAAAACTAAATATATATAAATAAATAAAATTACACATGATCCATCTCTTATACATCTCATTATTTGGCCAAAAGAGTTGAAATCAGTATGCCAAGGAAATTTCTTCATGTTCTAGTATATAAGGTCCATTACTTTCTAAAGTAATTACATACTTGGTTGGGATATAAATATAATAGATTTACAATATTTGTGGAAAATTTCCTAGCACCAGATTTTCTACTTTTTATGATCATTAACATTTTAGCTGATTTAAAAAATATCTATCTATCTATCTATGTATATCCAAGGTAGCGGACTGCATTCTTGTTTGTCTATTTAGTAATAGTGTATTATATAGTCAGCATTTGTATTTAGGAACTAGTACCTAAAGAATGTGGGGTCAAAAATAAACGTGCTAATCCTTTATTAAATATTTACAAATTTCAAAGCAAATACTTACATGTGTTTCAAAGTACAAAGGACTTTCTGAAACTAAATTTTCCAGAATTTAGCCTTGTTAAAGTGAAAAGTAATAGAAGAAAATGAGAAATGTATTAAGGAATTAAGTCTAAATATAGTTCTGGTTCATAACTCTAATTAATGTGGATAACATGAGATTATCTATATTCATAACCTGAATAAAGAGTCTTGCCTTTATCAACAAGGTAGTTAATATTATTTCCTTGTTTGCTTAATTTTTATTTTAATTATTTTTTTAATTTTTATTTTATTGTAAAGATGTTGTACAGAGGGGTTAAAGTTACATGAGTAAGATAATGAGTACATTTTCTTGTTGAACATTGATATCCATGCCTTACTCCTTTGTTGTTGTTCACTATCCCTTCTCTCCCCCACTTCCCACCCAGACCCCTGGAGTTGTAAAACCCATTACTGACATAAGACAGTGTGGAGGTTCTTCAAAAGACTAAACATAGAACTCCCCTATGTCCAGCAATCTCACTTCTGGGCATTTATCCAAATGATCACATCCTAGGACACACTAAAGCTATCAGCACAAGTACATTCATTGCAGTATTATTTACCATAGCTAAGATATGGAACCAACCCAGATACCCCTCAGTAGATGAATGGATCAAGAAAATGTGGTATATATACACAATAGAATTTTATGCTTCTATCAGAAAGAATGACTTTTTGTAAGGAAATGGAAAGACTTGGAAAAAATAATACTTAGTAAAGTTAAGCCAGACTCAAAGATACATAGGCTCTATGGTAGTTGATATTTTGAGACACCAACATAATAGACAATAATGAAAAGTAACACATTGCAAATAAGGGAAACCATGGGACCTATGTTTCTTTGGAACTGGCTAACTTCACTTAATATAATTTTTTCCAAGTCCTTCCATTTCCTAACAAATGGGGCAGTCATTCTTTCTGATGGAGGCATAGAGTTCCATTGCATTTATAGATATCTATCTATCTATATGTATATATACCACATTTTCATTTGCAGTAACTAGTGTAAGTTGAGGACAAGCAGAAAAGGCCAAAAGCTATGTACATGTGACCATATAAGATGATGTTAAGTGAAATGAACCCCAAGATAGAGATACAACTTGTTTTTATCTTTCTTGCTATTGTTTTTAATGTATCTAAAATGTACTATGTGAATTTTTTTGTTTCTCTTGTATGTTCTTCCCCCATGATATAGCCTGTTTTCATTGTATTTGACATCAGTGCCCTCCATTTTGTATATACATTTTTCTAATTTGGGGAGGGGAAGGGAAATAACTAAATGTTGAAACAATGATACAGGATGACCCACTGTAACAATGAGATGTACAAGACACTATGTAAAGAACAAACTTTACAACTTGAGTGGGGGAGGGAGAATTGGGGAAGTGGGGAGGGAAGGGATGGTAGGGGAAAACAAAGGAGGAGGAAATATAGGAAATATACTCATTACCATGCAACTGTAACCCTTCTGTACACTATTTTTACAATAAAAAAAACAAAGAAAAGTAACACATTAAAAATTCTAAACTTCCAGTTACTAACAGCAATCTCTCATAATAGGCACTCAACATTGAAGTAAATTGTGATGAGTAATTAATTAATCTTTATACTAAAATTCCAAGAATACCGTCAGGATAAAACATCTAAAAAGAGTTAGTGAGACTTGTCCTTTTCCAACATTTATTGTTTTAAATTATCCTATGATTATTTCATTACCTTTAATATCAGTATTTTAATAAGCATTTTGGCCACAAGGTTCAAAGTTAGACAGGAGGACTAAGCACTATAGTTAATAATACTACAGTGATTATAATAAATGGCAGTATGTTATTAATAGTAAAAGAGTAGATTTGAAGAGTTCTACCCACTTAAAAATGTCAAGTTTGTGAGATAATGAATACGTTAGTTAACTGGCTCAATTTAAAAATTACACAAAGGATGCACATATCAAAACACATTTACTTGTCAGTTCTGAGATGTAAAATGTTAGGAAAAAGGGGTAGTGTTTTGTGAAGTATGAAGCATATTATAAAATATTCAAATTGAATAGTTATTAAAATGCATAATTTCAACCACATTGTATATGTCATTTTGCAATTACTCTTTTGTATCCTATTTGAATTATTCAAGGTTAGCTTTCAAAAGACAATGATTTGTATTCAGATGAGTTGTATTTCACTGCTTAACACCAAGCCAAGAATATTTGTAATGTTTTTAATCAAACACTGGTGTCTGAAAGGGTTGAACTGATGCTTATATATTGGGGGACTTGTAGAAAATATAGGGAGTAGTTAATGATTAGAAGTCACTGTGCTACTATTACTTCTTCCCAACTAAAGTGAAATTTATTATGGATATGTAAATTTTAACATCTTGGTAGAAAAATATTGGATTACTCAGAAAACAGTGACAGCTTGTTTTTTCTTTCCCAACACTCATAAAGCCAAAAGAATGCAACATTCATTACAGAGGTGCAAAAAAAGAGATATTAATATAAAACTAAAACTGAAACATAATGCCTTGAAGAGAAGCAGTCCAGCATCCTTGACCATACCCTCTTGATATTTTCCTACACCCAGAGTTGGTGTGCATATGGACCTGTATTTGCTGGTAGCCTCCTAATGCTTCACAGTGAAGCATATGGCTGAAGGATAAAACAGCTGTTTCTGGGAGTGTAGCCAAAGGAAATAAAATGTCTCTCATGGGAATTGCTCATGGTGTAACCCCAGATGGAAATAAGCATTGCTTAGTTAAAATTTTTCCTAGATACAGTTTTATGCCATATCCCAATAATGCAATTTTCTACATTGCATGCATATTTACACACAAAATAATATTTTAATTATGTGGGAGTAAGTTTTTCTTCTGCAAAAAAGTAGGGAAGATCCACGAATACCAGAGTGTTTGTTAAAGATTTGTGGTATTTGTTATGTGAATACAGTGGATGCTTGAAGTGTGTATGTTCAGCTAATTGTTGACTTTGGTGGAAATTCACTCATTAAAAAACAATGCAGCCTTGCTGGCAACAGACATAATTTGAATTTGATTTTGAGCTTCGACCTCTAATTACTGTCAAGATGCTGTTTCTGATAGAAGACATTCAAATTAATGGATGCAAGATGCTTAATTCTGAAATAAGCACTGTTGTCAGGGAGAAGTATGTGAAGGTGACAAGGAAGACAATAGGGCTAATGAGGCATTTGCAGTGATAAAGTCACCTCAGAAACGTTGCAGTCAGCCTTTCTCTGAGAAATGAATGAAGAGTTAATCTTAGGCTTCCTGAGGAAAACTAGCTGAAGTGCTCAGAGGGCTAATGCTCAGATTTATATCATCTTTCCAGTAAGAAAGCTCTCTGATGTATGCCAGAATATTTTTCTGATAATTCATAATCGCTTGCTCCATCTACAGAACTAAACATATCTCCTTAAAGTGACAAATACTTGAGTGACAAATTGTGTTATACAAGGAATGAAAAAAAATCCTATAAACCAATACCCCTTAACATTTTATTGATCATTTCATTTTTCTTTCATTTTAAATACAAATATAAAATTTTGATGAGGGAGTTTATAACTCAAATACGAACGAGGGAGTTGTTTTCTTTGTCAAGATAGAATACAAAGAATTCGACAGGAATTGCAAATACAATTAATTAAAAGTGTACAAATGAATTTGTAATTGCAATCACATTCCATGTCCCATCACTTTTATGTTTCACAAGAGAAAGAGTACTGTATTTTGACTTCAACAGACATATTTACAATTTATTTAATGTAATTAAATATCATTATGTCACTTTGAATTCAACAAAAAAAAATTTTAAATCTAAAATGCTTTTCCACATTTGACCTGAATGATAACCCAGGAAATTATTTAGGGACAATGAAGCATGAGTACTAGCAAAAATGCAATGACAGTGGCAAACATGTTAAAGCCTTACATTTATGACCCAACTGATGTTTTGAATTTGGGCTCTTCTCTATAATTTATAATGAGATAAGTAGTAATTAATAGGAATAACACTTCACAATTGACAAGGATATGTAAATACTTCATATTTTCGTAATAGGCATAAAACAAAATCATGGTTGTAAATTTAATTACAGAAATGACTCTGGGTCCTAAAGTGTTTGTAATTCATTCCCTAGCCATGATCTTTCCTACTCTCTGTCTCTGTCTCTGTCTGTCTGTCTGTCTCTCTCTCTCTCTTCCTTTTACTCTTTCACGCCATTTCACATAAACACACACATGCACACAAATATATTGTACACAGAAAAACTAGAAATAATTGTAGGTTTTGAATTAATAGTTTGTACAAATGATTTTTGCCTACATATTAATAGCCAATCAAATAATTAAACTCAGTATCTAAGCTAGGGAGAAATGAGAAGGACATGAAGCCCAAATTAAAAACATATTATGACTTCTTTGTTTGTGTTGTATTAAAAACCAAGAACATGCAGTGAGAACACAGCCTTGCTCCATAGCAAGCTAGGGGCTTATTGGAGATCTGCATCCTTTATTTGAACAGGAAAGGCAAAGGACTCATTCAGTAACCCATTGATTTTTACACATGAGTAGAAATATTTGAAATATTGACAATGGTCATTGGAAAACTCAATAAATTTTCCCTTTGGTTTTCCCTGAAAATAAGACTCCCCTTTAACTAAACATTTCTGTAATTTATTGATTTTTCCTGAATGTGATAAACAAAATCTTCTTAAAAACTCACTCCCTTATTTTGCTCCATGCTGTTTGTTTGCTCTAACTAGTACAATATAAGCATGACTGCACTCAGAATCCATCTTTTTTTGAACACTGGCATAAGGTGTTATTAATTTTAACAAATCAAAAACTGATTTTTATTTCAGAGACAAGGCTAATTGTTTTCCAATTATCTTGTACTGTACCTACAATTTCCTTCACCTGTAAATTAGATAAAAGTATTATGTGACAAATATCTTAAAGATTACCAATGATTAACATAGTAATTTTATCCAGAAATCTACATAGATTATTTAAATATTTGTAGTAGTCTATATTAATCATTTGATATTTCAGGATTTATGTGAAAATTAATAAAAATACCTTTCTTCGTGAAAACTATTTTATAATGGAAAAAAACACCAAAATTTCCACCAGTAATCATTTCTCTTATCTTTATTTTCTAATTCAAATCCTTGCAATTTAAATTTTTAGCTAGATATATTTATCTAAGATCTATATACTTTAGATTCCCTTTCACTAGTCCTAAACAAATAAACTTTAAACAACAGAACATAGCCTCAATAAGATGGACAAGGTTTGATTTTTTTGTTTGTTGAGGCAAGTTATCATCCTACAGTTTCCTTTTCTCTACTAAAGGAATTGGTAATTAATATGCTCAGACCTATGAGCCACATGATAAAAATGGAAAGATACTTTGTTAGACTAGATGGCTGAATGTAATGCACACTTTCTAATCACTGATGCCAATCTTTAAACTCTTCCATTAAACTGAATAACTTCTCTTTTCCCTGAGTAGTTTTTTTTTTTTTTTCTGTCGGTCATGCGGCTTGAACTCTGGGTCTGGGCACTGTCCTTACGCTCTTCAGCTCAAGGCGAGTGCTCTACCGCTTGAGCCACAGCACCACTTTTGGTTTTCTAGTGGTTTATTGGAGGTAAGAGTCTCATGGACTTTCCTGCCCAGGCTGGCTTTGAACCGTGATTCTTAGATCTCAGCCTCCTGAGTAGCTAGGATTACAGTCATGAGCCACTGGCACCCGGCTTTCCTTGAGTAGTATTGACTCTTAGTAATTTCATCTTTGGTAACTAATAGAGTGCCCTAACTTTACTTAATAAAAGGACATTTGGGGAAGTCTTTGGAGTGAGAATTTTAAAAATTAAAATCAACTCTCAATAATAAGATGTAAATTTTAGAACTTGTAACCAGTATATCAGTAGAAAACTGCTGCATACAATAAAGAAATCAAAGTAGCATTAGCTCTTTGATTATATTGTACTTTACATTTTTGAAAAATGTTCTTCAGCATTAACTTGCACATGCTGTGTATAATTATGTTCTTCAAAAACATCTTTCTATAAAGTCTGATATACTAATGCAAAAATAATAGCCTGTGCCGGAAATTTACTCTCACTGGATATAACACTGAATAAAATTATATCAGTAGAAAGTTAGAATTACATTGTGGACAGATTTCACAACGAGAAATGTAAAATAACATACTATTCTCATTTATGGAACACTAACTCCCTGTCAGGAAAGTTTATTTAATTAATGTTTCAATTAAAATACTCTTAGCAGAATTTTAAAAGGACTGCTGATCTCAGACACAAAGACTCTAAAACAGGTTAGGAGAAATCTGTAGAATATCACATGAAACATTCTCCCGAAAGATCATGTTAAGCTACAAAATTTACGTTAAAAATTTTAAGACTAAGTATTAATTATGGCTTCTGACCTTAAGAACATGAAACTAGAGATCAATAACACTAGATATTTCAGACAATTCACAAATAGAAATAAAATTTAAACAACAGGCTACTGAACAATCGATAGCCCAATTAAAAGTGAAGATATCATGTCTAAATATTCACAGTGCATGATACCTAAATATTTATAGTTCTGAAACCATAAAAAAATTAGAGTACATGTTGAACATGCTGAGATAAAAGTTGAATAGAGTAAATCTCTCATTCTGAAATGATTATTAAGAGTTTATTTCATGCTTCATTATATTCACTTAATCATTATGATATAATCACAGATATTGCTACTTAATTTATTCTTTTAACAGAACAAGCTCTTATTAGTACATTTCTCTGTCTCTGATGAAAGAGTCCTCTACAGAGCTGTTGAAGTGTCACTTATATATTACTGATATTGCTAGTAAGGAGAATTAAAATTTCGTAAGTATTTTGTACCATAAATTATCCATGAATAGTACAAGACAATGCTCCTTACTTTTAAAATCATTATGTTTCATAGTACAGCAAATTGTGTGGTAGTCTGATTTAATAATTTCCATTTAAATTTTCCATGAGAAGACTATAGATTGACATGATTCCATTTAAAGAGATTTAATTTTTTAGAACAAAATGTATTTTATCCTTTCAACAATTTATGATAGTCTACAACCACTTGCAATTGTTTAAATGATATGCTATAGAAAACTATGGTCAAACATATAAAATATATTCCAAAAAACTTTCCCTGAATAGCAAAATAAAGAAACCCTTTTTTCAGATATTTTGGCAACAGAAATTAGTAAGGAAAATATAAAATAAAGTTATTTATTGTCAAGTAATTAAAAATGTTGACTTTATTCTCAGTAACAATCTATTCTTTTTTTTATCAAAAAGCAAAATTAGTTTATTTATGATGGCTGTGGGGTCTCTACTCTATTACAGAGCTATGGTTTTTAGTTTTAAAGAACTGAATAACATATTGCTTTGATTGCCATTATTCTATTTTAAAAATGTACTGATCTTTATTTTATATGGAACATTAGAAAATTCTTGAATATGTATATAATTGTATTTATTTATTTATTTATTTTTAATTTAATTTTATTTTATTTGTGAACATACTGTACAGAGGAGTTACAATTATATTCTTAACACATTATTTCAACATTGATTTTCATTTCTTTTTCTATTGTATTATGGCTGCAAGTTTAATACATAGACATAGTCTATCTTCTGATATTTGAACAAGTAGAATTCCTGGCTTAAAAATAGAAAGTGAAATTCTCATTTATAATTTGCATATTTGAACATATAATAGGAGTTTATGTGCCATTTATTTTACATCAATCTAGAGTCACTATTTTGTATGAATGTATTTGATTTAAAATTTGTTAATATTAAACAAATGTTATAAACATAACTGCTCACATCAAACTAGATTTTATCTTAGAAATAGGAATTGCTTCAAATTGAGAATTACTAGCCCAAAACAAAGAGCCCTCTGAATAATCTAACTTCTCTTTTTAAGACAGCATCTCAATACTATTTTACTTTTAGTAAGTATTTTCTCGGTCCATTAGGTTGAGTCCAATTTTCTTGGTTCTGTGATACAAGGAATTCAGCTCCCTCCACCTTCAAGGTTTTCTGATTTTTATTGGATCCTACTTAGGGTTTAGTATAGCTATCATTAAATAAAAATGGGCAGGACTTCATGATTAATTCAGCAATCAATAAGAAATACAAGTTAAAGTTTTACCTAAGATGTATAAATATTCAAAGTAGTAAAAATTTTTGAAATTTTATTCAAAAATCATTAAGTTAGCTTACATTAAAAGTACATTTTCCTACTTCACTTAATATAATTTTTTCCAAACCTTTCCATTTCCTAACAAATGGGGAAATGTCATTCTTTCTGATGGAGGCATAGAATTCCATTGTGTATATATACCACATTTTCTTGATCCATTCATCTACTGAGGGGCATCTGGGATGGTTCCATATCTTAGCTATGGTAAATAATGCTGCAATAAACATAGTTGTGCTGGTAGCTTTAGTGTGTTGTTAGAGTTCTTGATTTTTGCTGTTCTAACTGGAGTGAGGTGATATCTCAATGTTGTTTTGATTTGCATTTCTTTTATGGCTAGGGATGTTGAACATTTCTTCATGTGTCTATTGGCCATCCTTCTTTCTTCTTCAGAGAAGCTTCTCTTTAAGTCTTTCGCCCAAAGAAACATAGGTCCCAGGGTTTCCCTTATTTGCAATATCTAGTATGGGTATGAGTCAAGCAGAAAAGGTCAGTTAATGTGATGTTAGGAAAATGAACCCTTAAATATGTATTTTAATGTTTTCATTTCTTTCATGCATGTGTTTCTAACGCATTTATAAGATTATTTCTTTGTTGCTTTGTATGTCCCTCCCCCACAGTGTAACCCCCGCTTTCACTATATTTGATGTCAGTATAACATGTGGAGGAGATGGGGACAAACAAGTCGTTTAAGGATTCAGGTGGACCTGTTGCAACAATGAGAAGTACAAAATGTCATGTCAAAACCAGCTTTACAATGTCGGTGTGGTGGGGGGAGGGGGGTATGATTGGGTGGGGGGGAGGGGGGAGGCTGGGAAGGGAGGTGAAGGGTAAACAAAGGAGGAGGCTGCAATGCTTGGTAAGAAATGTATGCATTATCCTGCCCATGTAATTGTAACCCCTCTGTACAGTATGTTCTCCAATAAAATAAAATTAAATTTAAAAAAAGTACATTTTCCTTGAAAACATCTTTTGTAAGATTTCATCAGAATTATAGTCTAAGGTTTTAAAAAATAATTTCCTGTGAATTTAATTAAGATTCAAGTTTTTTGGTTTTATTTCCCCAATTATTTATTCAGACAGATTAATTTTCTATTTACATAAACATATTAATAATTCCACATTCCCATACACAATTATATTTAACAGTATCAATTTATATAAAATTATAATAAAGAATGTTTTGAAAGAAATTCAGTATCTTAATGTTGTTTTATGGCTAGGAAGGTTGAGCATTTCTTCATGTGTCTATTGGTCAACCTTCGTTCTCTGTAAGTCTCTAGCCCACTTATTTATCGGGTAGTTGTTTCTTTAAGGATTTGTTGTTGGGGGCTTTAATATTTTTAGTTCAAGGTATATTTTAGGTAAGAGACCCTTGTCTGTTGTGAAGATCTTCTCCCAATCCAAGGGCTTTCTATTGATCTTGCTAGCTATGTCCTTTGCCATACAGAAGCTCTGCAATTTCATACAATGATCTTGCTAGCTATGTCCTTTGCCATACAGAAGCTCTGCAATTTCATACAATGACATTTGTCCAATCTTTCTTTGATTTGTTGTGTTTCTGGGTCTCTATTAAGAAAATTTTGGCCTGTGCCAAGGAGACCTAGGCTTTCTCCTATTCAATCCTGTAATGCTTTCAGGGTGTCTGCTTTGACTCCGAGGTCTTTGATCCATTTGGAGTTGATTCTGGTGCAGGGTGATATATAAGGATCTAGCTTTAGTTTCCTACAAGTGATCTAGTTTTCATTTTCTTTTTTGGGGGGGGAGGGGGTCCAGTCGTGAGGCCTGAACTCTGGGCCTGGGTGCTGTCCCTCAGCTCTTCAGCTCAAGGCTAATGCTCTACCACTTGAGCACAATGCCACTTCCGGCTTTTTTCTTTTTGCTTATGTGGTGCTTAGGAATCGAACCCAGGGCCTTGATCATGCAAGGTAAGAGCTCTACCACTGAGCCACCTTCTCAGCCCCTAGCTTTAGTTTTTTACAAGTGATTAACCAATTTTTCCAGCACCATTTACTGAAGAGGCTGTCTTACTTCCATTCTATTTTTTTATCTCCCTTATCGAAGATTAGATGGTTATAGGTCTGTAGGTTCATTTCTGGGTTTTCAATTCTATTCCATTGGTCCTGAGGTCTGTTCTTGTTCCAGTACCAAGCTGCTTGGATTACTATGGCTTCGTAGTAGAGTTTGAAATTTGGTATTGATATTCCTCCAGCTGTTCTTTCTGTTAAGGATCGTTTTTGCTATTCAGGGTCTTTATAGTTCCATATGAATTTTTGGATTGCCTCTTCTATTTCCTTGAAGAATGAGGCTGGAATATTGATAGGTATCACTTTGAATTTGACCACCACATCCCAATTAGAATGGCTGTAATCAAGAACTCTAATAAAAACAGATGCTGGAGGGGATGTGGACAGAATGGAACCCTACTGCATTGTTGGTGGGAGTGTAAACTTGTTCAACCACTTTGGAAAGTAGTCTGGAGGTTCTTCAAAAGACTTCACATAGAACTCCCCTATGACTCAGCAATCCTACTTTTGGGCATTTACCTGAATGATCACAAACAAGACCATACTAAAGCTACCAGCACAACTATGTTTATTGCAGCATGATTTACCATAGCTAAGAGATGGAACCAACCCAGATGCACCTCAGTAGATGAATGGATGAAGAAAATTTGGTATACATACACAATGAAATTCTATGTTTCCATCATAAAGAATGACGTTGTCCCATTTGTTAGGAAATGGAAAGACTTGGAAAAAAATTATATTAAGTGAAGTAAGCCAGGCCCAAAGAAATATAGGTCCAATGGTTTCCCTTATTTGCAATAATTATTATATGTCTGAGACAAGCAGAAACAGTCAGATAAGTTAATGTTAGGTGTAATGAACCCCAAGATAAGGACTCAAATGTTTTTGTCTTGCTTGCTATTATTTCTAACATATTTATAAGATGATTTCTTTGTTGCTTTGTATGTCCCTCCTCCATGGTATAACCCCTGTTTTCACTGTACTTGATGTTGGTATAATCTGGGGAAGGGAAGGGAAAAAACAAATTGTTTAAACAGGGATACAGGTGGACCCATTATAACAATGAGATGTACAAGGTGTTATGTCGAAAATCACGCAGGCCGGGGGTCGGGGGGGGGGGGAGAGGGGGAGGGAAGGCAGGGAGAGTGGTTATGGAAATGGATAGGAAGGGGAAAGAAAGGCAAAGGAGGAGGCAACAATGCTTGATAAGATAGGTACTCATTACCTTGCTCATGTAATTGTAACCCTTCTGTACAGTATTTTCACAATAAAAAACATAAAATATTATTGCAAACAATATTTAACAATGAACCTAGAAAAAAAGCTGGAAGTGGAGCTGTGGCTCAAGTGGTAGAGCTCTAGCCTTGAGCTGAAGAGCTGAGGCCAGGCCCAGAATTCAGGCCCCACGACCAGACCTCCCCCCAAAAAGTATTTAGCATATACTCATCATCTCAAATATAGATATTGTATATTTACTAAACTTTCATTTCCCATCATTAAATAGCAAAATTGTCTTATTGCTATTTGAATCCTTGTTTTTTTAACTGATTAGCCAGGTAGAAAAATATCTCAAAAAGAAATAGAGGAAATTAGAGGTAATCATCATTTCTCATGCTCTCAGTTCAAATTAGCACAGGAAGATGGTGGGCAGTTTCTCTAAATTTGACTTCACATAAAGTAACTGATAGCATTTTCCTATACCAAGTTCCTTGAACACTTTTTGTTCCTTCTACTCTGCCCCCACGGGTTAACCACAAACTTTCTTGCACTATTGATGGAATCACATAGTCACCTGATTGACAAATAGCCCCCAGAAACCCTATATCATTGTTAATATACAGACATAGAGATATTGATTGATAGATTGTGGTGTGCATTTGATTCTTCATCAATCATTCTTAAAACATATGGAGAAGTCTATATTGCCAAACAGGAAATATACTATGGTGATTAGATTTCCAAATGTGTATCATACATAAATTTCTCAAATCAATGGTTTCAGACACCTAACAAGGCCCTAATTTGTACCGTTTTAAGTGTTTTGTGTATATTTGTGCTTTTTGTGCAAGTATGGAAAGTGTTTAGAATAAAAAAACATAAAGACACATATACATATTTGATATATTAAATTTTTAGCATCAATCAATTATCAATATTTTTGGTAAAACACAAGTCATTGCCTCTTAGAGAATAGGGTGCAAGCCCTTAGACCTTATATCTAACAGGTAAAGATAAATATATTTGATTTTTTCCTTGAAACTTTCCCATAATTTCTATGATAAGTTTAAATACCATAAACCCCAGGTCACTTTTTTCCCCCCGCATTCTATCTGTCCATTATTGCTCTCACACACTCTGTCTCTCCCTCTGTCTCTTTCTCTTCTTCTCTCTTTGTCTCGATCTCTCTTTGTACTCTTGCTTTCTGTCCCTCTTTGTAGGCTTGCTTTCTGTCCCTGTCTCCATCTCTGTCTCTTTTTTTGCCTCTGTTTCTCTCTTTCCCTCATTTACCTTCTCTCTTTCTCCCTATATTTTTCTCATTCTCTCTCTTTTACTCTCTCTTCTAATTTAGGAAGTTTATTAAGGCTCCTAATTTTCATTCATAGAATATGACAATGGATTTACATGCATTATGCTGGTTTTAATAGCTTTTTCTTACCACTTCCTGGTGATCAGAAGAAAATAAAATATTATATATATATATACATATATATGTATATATAATTATGACAGAAAAAATAAAGGGAAAATCAATATTTTAATATATTAAGGAAATTAAGACAATTCCAGATATATGAAGGCAGATATTTGTTGTCATTAAACCCAGCCTACAAAAAATACAAAGAGAAGTAAGTTAAGTTGCAATAAAAGGATAATACATAGTACCTCAAGTAAAAATCACCAATCAAAGTAACTACACAATCATAAGTATAACCTTATATCTTCCATTTGGGCTTATAAAACTAATTTATGCATACAACAATTTAAAAGATAAAGGTATAGTTGTCTATCTTACTGTGCACATAAAAAATAAAAAATAAACAGCATAAAAATAAAGAAGAAAATAACTGTAGTGGCAGTTTTTGTGAGTGAAGTTTTGTTATTATCAACTTAAACTAGATGTTTATAAGTATAGAGATTGAATGGAATATCCAGAGTAACATGGAAGAAAATACATGAAAATTTTATACAAGAGAAAATCATAAATAAATTAAACCAATCACTATGAAAAGAATCAGCTAAATACCACAGAAAACAATAAGGGAAAAAATGAGGGAGAAAGCTAATGTATGAAACAAACAGCATAAACAATAGAAGTAAATCCTTTCTTTTTAGTCATACCACAGATGTCCATGGTTTCCACTCTAATCATGAAGTAGACATTGGTATAATGTATACTAAAAAAAGGATCCAACTTTACATGAGGTCTCTAAAACATTCTCTTTAGATTATGAAACACAGTGGTTTGAAAAATGAAATACTATTTCTTGCAAGTTATAAAAAAAGGCTTAAGAAATTACACTAACAGATAAGTGTTAAGTCAAAACTACTTCAGAAGACAAAAAAAATCATAACATAATAAAAGAAGGTGCAATTAAGTTAGGATATTCATTATAAACAGGAATCTAGTCTTGTATATTGTGGGTGCATATGTAAATTGAGTTAAGCAGCAATGGATAACAGGAAAGTTATTATGAAAAAATAAAAACTACAGGACTGAGCTAGGTGCTGCATGTGGTTTACATCCATAATTCTAGCTACTTAGGAGGCTGAGACTGAGAATCTCTGTTGAAAGTCCAGGAAAATATTATCTCCAATAAAATAACACCCCCCCCACCACACACACACATCAAACGCTGTAAATGGAGCTCTGGCTTAAGTGTTACAGTTCTAGCCTTGAGCAAAAGATGATCAAAGAATATTTACAATATATATCCAACAGAATTTAAATCAAGGACTCAGACTTACATGCTAATTCTCATTGCAGCATTTCTTTACATAAGGGTAGTTATGGAAACAATTCAAATGTCTATCTAGAGGTGAAAGGAATAAAGCAAAATATGGCAAGAAGTCTCTTCTATGTATCAGGTATTCGAACACACATATTGAAATTCCAAAATTCAGACATTACCAAACCTGTATGTATTTCATATCTACTTTTGATAGCTTTATATATAAATTAAGTACCCCCAAGTAATTCAGCCTTATTTTTAGAAATAAAACATGTATAACCATTGCACTGTCATAATTTAAGAGAGAATAAGGGCTCTCTCAAGATGTCCTCAGCATCCATGGCCTGTCCACATTGCAGCCATCACTACTCTTGTATTTTGGGATTATGATGAAGCAAAGTTAGTGCTCCTTGATCACAGCACTATGACACTGGCAGTGAGTGAATCCCTTAAGGGATACAGCTACCAAGCGAAAATGTGTACACGTACTGGGAAATACTATTTTGCAACAAAAGGGATGACACTTAGGGGCATGCTGAATAACTGAAAACTCCAAAATAAAAGTACTAAGCTTAGCACAAAATATCAACTTCTGTAGTATGACAATCATTAGCAATATAGGAATAGGCTAATATATAGAGACAGGAAGTGAATTGGAGGTTATTAGGAGCCATGGAGATGGAAAAATATGGATTTATTGCCTAACAGAGCTTTTGCTCGGTGTGGTAAAATGTTTTGGATTACTTCAAAACTTATCAGTAGAACAACACGGAATTGTGCATTTAGGATTCAAAGGAAAATTTTCTAGTGTAGTGTATATAGCTGCAATAATTAAAAAAATTCCTTTAGCATCAGGCTTATTTCCTAGGAGACTATTGAAGCTTGAAGCAAGTTTGAGTCTTTCCCAATCCAATAGCCTTACAAAATCTGACAATTCACCTCACTTGGGCAATGTTCTGAATCCTTAGTCAACCCTGTCTGTCTTAGGGACTGCCATTCAACAGCTAATAAACCTGCTGTTCGATGAAGAGATATACTGCCTGTAAATCTTTATCACATATCCATTATGAAACACAAAGCCATATTACAGAAAAATAACGTTTTAAGAAATATTGAGAATTCTTATACTCTTAGAATTAGAGAGTGACATATACTTATTTCTCAATAATCTCTTGTACAATGACATTTCTAAATACTGCATCATTCTTAATAGCTGTCTATATTAATATTTATTTAAAATAATTGCATGACTTGAGAATGGTTTAAAGAGAATTAACAATAAATTTGTGCTGCTTATTAAA
This sequence comes from Dipodomys merriami, assembly GCF_024711535.1. Classification (NCBI taxonomy): domain Eukaryota; kingdom Metazoa; phylum Chordata; class Mammalia; order Rodentia; family Heteromyidae; genus Dipodomys; species Dipodomys merriami. Next base: position 47,987,580 of record NW_027206179.1, read on the forward strand.
CTTGTTAAGAAGATGACTTAGCTACAGAAATGTGAATTGGTCTTCTTTCTTTTTAAATGGTTCCTTTAACAAAATTATCCTTTGGAGACAAACAGTCTTATCACAACACAACATTCTCCCTCCGCCCCATCCTTCAATCTCAGCTACAGCACATTAATTTTCTGGAAAAATGTCTTACTGAAAATGTTCATTCAACTTTCAAACACTAATTATAAAGTGTGAGGAAATAGCCATTGTTTTGAAAATTCAACTGTGATACCGAGAGCACAATAAATAAAATCAATTTGGAGTATTTCATATTCATTATTCACACAAAATAATGTGGTGAAGTAGACACAAAATGTATCTACATCTGTTTGTACAAAAACAGTGAGACGTTGGATTGGAAATATGTGCAGGGAGAAATGATCATGACACCCTCCAAATCATGTTATGTCATAAGATATTGGTGTATTATATTCAGGTGCAGGGAAGATAACAAAAACTTTTGACATAATGCAGAACAGTATATGCCTCCCTACAGGATGCTTTAATAAATGTTATAGTGCATCTGTTGTGAAACTGAGCTTATAAGAAGCAAATTATGAAGTGTTCAAACAAAAAAATTTTGCTCAAGTTGTTCACATATTAAAAATGCCACTCTCAGAAGAATGAAACTGTAACTTTCATAGGATTATTTTTTAATTTTTTTGTGGGGAGTCCAGTCGTGGGGCCTGAACTCTGGGCCTGGGTGCTGTCCCTCAGCTCTACCACTTTAGCCACAGCGTCACTTCTGGCTTTTTTCTTTTCTTTTCCAAATCATGTTATGTCATAAGTTATTGGTGTATTATATTCAGGTGCAGGGAAGATAACAAAAACTTTTGACATAATGCAGAACAGTATATGCCTCCCTACAGGATGCTTTAATAAATGTTATAGTGCATCTGTTGTGAAACTGAGCTTATAAGAAGCAAATTATGAAGTGTTCAAACAAAAAAATTTTGCTCAAGTTGTTCACATATTAAAAATGCCACTCTCAGAAGAATGAAAGTGTAACTTTCATAGGATTATTTTTTAATTTTTTTGTGGGGAGTCCAGTCGTGGGACCTGAACTCTGGGCCTGGGTGCTGTCCCTCAGCTCTACCACTTTAGCCACAGCGTCACTTCTGGCTTTTTTCTTTTCGTTTATGTGGTGCTGAGGAATCGAACCCAGGGCCTCATGCATACAAGACAAGCGCTCTGCCACTGAGCCACCTTCCTAGCCCATTTTTTTAAAAATTTTATTGTGATTAATTGATTACATAAATTTCATATATATCATAGTATTGTGAGATAGTGATACTTAGTTAAAGTCACAAACACACTCTAACCTTCATGAAGAAAATTATTATTATTGTGGTCTTTAAAGTTTGTAAGTTTTATGAACTTTGACAATACAGATATTTCTTTCACATTGAGTGATATGTACATCTCTTTCCTGTTGCTTAGCATTAGCTGTTCCCTCTTTCCCTCTCATTCCCTCCCTCCCATTGCTGCCCTTGAGTTGCTTAGTTCATTTTCATCAATGTCCAGTGCAGCTGATGGGTCCTGCTGTTGTGTGTCCCTCCACCCCCACCCCACCCCACCCGCATTTCCCTCTGTTTCTGTGTCCTCTTCTTATTTCCCTCAGATGTGCACATATTTTAATATTAAATGACATTTAGAGGAAAGCATTATTAATCTGATACCAGAGCAGAGCTATTTGTCATTGTCATTTTCTAGTAAAAGTTTATATATGCTGTTTTTAATTAGTAGCCTGTTCCTCTCAGGAGGATTTGAACTTAAATTTCCATTAATGAAATTCAACTGGGGAATTCAATTTACAAAAGGACTTCATCTCAGCTATCCCAAATAGTGCTTTAAGAATATATTTTCGTATTTTTTTTATTGTAAAAATACTGTACAGAGGGGTTACAGTTACATGAGCAGGGTAATGGGTACATTTCTTATCCAGCATTGTTGCCTCCTCCTTTGTTTTTCTCCTACCATCCCTTCCCTCCCACCTCCACAACTACCCCCCCACCCCCCACCGAAGTTGTAAAGTTCATTTCCAATATAGTGTCTTGTACATCTCATCGTTACAATGGGTTAACCTGTATCCCTATTTAAGTATTTTGTTTTTTCCCTTCCCCTTCCCAAATTAGAGAAGTGTATATACAAGATGCAGAGCCCTGACATCAAATACAGTGAAAACAGGAGTTGAACATAGGGGAGGAACCATAGGGGAGGAACATATAAAGAAACAAAAAAAAATCAGATGGTACATAATAAATACGTTAGAATATCTTGTATATACATTTTCCTAATTTGGTGAGGGGAAGGGAATAACAAAATGTTGAAATAAGGATACAGGTTGATCCATTGTAACAATAAGATATACAAGACAGTATGTTGAAATCGGACTTTATAACTTGGGAGGGAGGGAGAAGTTGGGAGGTGAGGAGGGAAGGGATAGTTGGGGAAAACAAAGGAGGGGGTAAAAATGCTCATAGGAAATGTACTCATTACCTTACTCATGTAATTGTAAGCCCCCTGTACAGTATCTTTACAATAAAAAATACATAATAAAAAAGAAATATTCTGCTTGCAGATATTCAGCTTTAGAACTAATAATGGAGTTTTTGCTACTGTAGAGATGATTACATGAAGTTAGGATGAGTGACATTCCTGATCATACAGGCCCTGCAGAAAAAATTGTTAAGTACTGGTTTGAGCCACTTTTGCATTTGTTTATAACTCCAGACGTTGCACACTCAGCCAGAAAATAAATACCACCATTTTATAAACAGTAAGAACATTCTGATGCAAATTTAAACCACTTAAATTATTTTCCTAAAATAGTAGTTACCATAAAAGTTTCTTGCATGCATTATCATAATATGTTTGGTTATCATAACATGGTTTGCAGGCAAAATAATTCCATTTGGAAAGAAACTGAGGTCTAGGGAAAATGTAGTTATGGGACCTCTCCCCACCAATAGTCCATGCCTGTTGTTCCTTCTCCATCCATTATCATTCTTCTAGTATTGTCACACATTCCATTAGCCTAAGACGCCAAATGCAACAGCCTATGACTATTCTTCAGATCATCCAAGTTGGCAATATAAGCTCAAATCATATTAGCAAGTGTGTTCCATACTGGCTTCCATGTTATGGTTTCTTGGACATTGCTTAACGTTTGTCAATATTTTCCTATCCTGAATCACTGAACAAAATTAAGTAACCCTAGTTAAATGATTTGTTTTTTTCCATTCCCCTCCACAAATTATACCAACATCAAATACAGTGAAAGCAGGGGTTATAATGTGGGGGAGGGACAAACTAGGGATAGAGGTGTACCCATTGCAACAATGAGATGTACAAGTCGTTATGTCGAAAATCGAACTTTACAACTTGGGGGCTGGGGGAAAGTTGGGTGGGGAAAGCGGGTGAGGATGGGAAGGGATGGGAAGGGGAAACAAAGAGAAGGCAGCAATACTTGATAAGAAATGTACTCGTTATCTTGCCCATGTAATTGTAACTCCTGGTGTGTGGGGGGGTAGGATGGTTGGGTGAGGGGCGGGGGGTGGGGGGGAGGATGGGATGGGAAGGGGAAACAAAGGAGGAGGTTACAATGCTTGATAAGAAATGAACTCATGGAGTTCCGGGAAGATGGCGGAGGAGAAGCTGGAATCTGAACAAGCTCTCGCATAGAAAGGAGTTTTAGAATTCCAGTGAACAGTCCTAAGCCAGAGAATCACACCAAGTGTGTCATCACAGGACAGAGAGTTAGACAAGAGAGGGGAAGCCAAGGAAACGCAGCAGCTGCCGCTCCGGCGGCGGGGCCGCGGCGGCGGCGACCACCGCCTCAGAGACATACCCGAGACACAGAGAGTCGGGGACGAAGGAGCCAGACGCAGCGGACGAGCGGATTCTACTCAACACCAACAAGAACCGACAAGGAGCGAACATCTTCATCCTGCTGTTTGCAGACCAGAGACGACCCAGGATCCAAGACTCGGCGTGAGTACAAGCCCGACGTCCTCACTCCTCAGGGAGCAGAGGAGGGAAGGCCACCCCTCCCCCCCCAGCACCGGTGATCTCCATCTTGGATACCGACAAAGTTCGGAGGAGCTGCTAGCTCCAGCTCAGGCCTTGGAATAAAATGAGTCATTTAGCAGGTCACAAGAACTTAACGGCGAAGTGACCTGCCAGACTCAGCTCCATCCAGGGAAAAGCCACCCAGCTCAAGCGCCAGCCATCGGAGTGCCTTACTTCACTGGGTAACCAGAGCCAGAGGCTGCCCCTCCCTCTAGCAGCCTCGACATTCAATTGAAAAACAGAAACCCTGAGAATGGCTCCAGGCTGGGCGCTGTGAGCTTTATCACAAAATAGCCCCAGGGAAAAGCTACTGTTTATTGAAAGGCCTCAACTCTACCCAGAACCTAGCCTCATCACCACATCCCCCTCTTTTGTGACTCTCAAAGCAGACCACCCTCCCAGAAAACTAACCTGGGAGGGGGATCTGAAAATCTTGGGTAAAGCAGAGCATTTTTCTGCCTCTTCCAACCAACCGACTTAAGAAACCAATCAAGCCACAGGACATCAAGCTGACCAGAGACTCCAACAAGAGACTGGTTGCAGACAAAAGGGAGATACAGGATTCTTCCCACTCCTCCCCCCCCCAAAAAAAAAAAATCAAAAGACTTTTTTTTTTCTTTTTCTTTTTTTTTTCTTTTTTTCTTCTTCTTCTTTTCTTTTTTTTTTGCTTGTTTTTTGTTTTTTGTTACCTTATATATATATATATATATATATATATATAAATTTTTTCCCTTCTAAAACTTTTATTAATCTTTAATTTTTGCCTCTTCTGAAAAAATAATTGTTTTCCAGTAACCTTTTTTTTTTCTCATCTTATAATTTTTATTTTAGGAATACGTGAATAAGAGTTTTCCTTTCTTTTCTTGTTTTCTTTCTCTTTTTCTTTCTTTCTTAATTATCTTTTTGTTTTTTATCTAGCTCTACTGAACTTCTGATCTTTTCTTCTCCCGTTCCCATCCTTAAAGCTTTTCACATCTCCTCTATGTCCCTCCCCTTCTCTGAACATATTCACATTCCACTCTAAATAGACAGTCTTTTAACCTCTATAATAACATTAATTTTTACGTTTCTATTCTTTTTCTGGTCTCTCTTTATTCCCCTTTCCGTCTCTTCTTTCTCTCTCTCTCTCTACTTGCATCCTACCCAACTCATTTCCTGCACTGTGATTAGGACATAGTTAACTCTCCCTGTGCCTCCCCACACCAATCTACTCCTATTTTTTAACCACATCTCTCCCTAATCCTAATAATTTCTGGTTTACCAAATTCTTTTCTGCGGTTCGAAGTCCTTTAACATATAGTCGTTTGATGTTGAATAGATGTATCTGTTGAACTAGATTGTATCTGTAGACTATTGACTGTACAAATGCAAACTTTGGTTGATGGTTGCCTTAAGATAGTGTTCTAGCACAAAACTGGTGCAATCTTTATCTCAAATGGGCCGAGTAAGCCGGAAAAACACAAGAAAAATGGCAAATTCAGGTATCTCAATTCCCAACCTTGATAATCAGGGATTAGAACAGATAAAGAATAATCCAGAGGAGAGTTCCCAAATAGCTCTACAAACACTAATAGCAAACATGATAAATGAGAAGTTTGACAATGTACAAAGGACTCTGTATGAGCATGATAGGGAGAGAGAGGAGGCATCCCAGAAGTTTATACAGGAATATCATAAGCGTGAGGAAGCTTCTCAAAAACTGATACAGGATTTGCGTGAACAACTTGAGAATACTCAAAGAGAAAGGGAGGAATGGCGTGAGCAGGCAGAGAACACTCAAAGAGAACTGCAGGAATCCCACAGAAGGGAGGAAACTAATCAAAGAGTAATTCACGAATTAAGAGACCAGGTAGAGAATACACAAAGATCACTAAAGACATTCATGGAATCCATTAACAAAGAGCTGAAGGAAGTCAGGGAGACCACAAAGGGAATGCTGAATGGAACCCAACAGAAGGAATGGGAGTCCAAAGAAACCATAACCAATCAACTAAGTGATTTGAGAACAAACACTGAACACCAAATTAAGGAAGTAAAGAAAATCATACAAGACCTAAAACAGAGCTTCAACAAAGAACTTGAAACCATCAAAGCTGACCAATTAGAAGGAAAAGAGATAAAAAACAAAGTAAAGAGTCTCGACAGCAGGTTAGACCATGCAGAAGATCGAATCTCAGGGATTGAAGACAGCCTAGATATTATAGAGAAAGAACATACAACCATCCAAGACAAGTCCAAGAAATATGATAGGTCTATCCAACACCTGGAAGACACCATCAGAAGGCCCAATCTAAGGATAATGGGTGTAGAGGAGCACCTAGAAACAGAAGTTAATGGTCTAGGAAATTTGTTTAACAGGATCCTAGCAGAGAACTTCCCAAACATACAAAAAGATAGGCCTATTCAGATACAAGAAGCTTTTAGAACCCCAAATAGACCAGACCAGAATAGGACATCCCACCCTCACATTATAATCCACACAGGATGAACCCAGACCAAGGAAAAGATCCTTAAAGCTGTCAAGGAGAAAAGGTTAATCACCTATAAAGGGAAACCAATTAGAATTACCTCAGATTTCTCAGCAGAGACAATCAAAGCAAGAGCCTGGAATGACGTATGCCATGCCCTAAAAACAAACAACTATCAACCAAGAATACTGTACCCAGCTAAACTCTCCTTCATAACTGAAGGCCAAATAAAAACCTTCCATAGCAAAGAAAAATTGAAACAATACATCTCCACCAAACCAGCCCTGCAAAAGATTCTTAAAGATGTCCTACACATAGAAAACCAACAAGAGCGCAACAAAGGCCAAGAAACTGCACCCAAACTGAGAATCCAAGAACCTTAGGAAGAATCCAGTTTTCGCAGCCCCCAAGAAGGTGGATAACATGGCAGGAACCCCCAAATACCTCTCAGTCCTATCTCTTAACGTTAACGGACTGAACTCTCCAATTAAGCGACATAGACTGTCTAGTTGGATTAAAAAACAAGACCCCTCTATCTGCTGCCTGCAGGAGTCACATCTTGCCCGTAAAAACAAACATATTTTCAAAGTTAAAGGCTGGAACAAAATCTACCAAGCAAACGGCCCTCATAAACAGGCGGGAGTTGCAATCCTAATATCAGATAAAATAGACTTCAAACTAAAATTCGTGAGAAGAGATAAAGAAGGTCGCTACATACTAATTAAAGGATCTCTCCTTCAGGAGGATATTACAATTCTAAATATCTATTCGCCAAACAATGGAGCACCCAAATTTATCAAAGAAACACTACTTTCCCTCAAATCCCATATAGATCCAAAGACATTAATTGTTGGGGATTTTAACACACCACTCTCCCCACTAGATAGATCAACTCGGCAAAAACTCAACAGAGAAACCGCAGATCTAAACAGCTGCATAGATCAACTAGACTTAACAGACATTTACCGAACATTTCACCCAGCAGCATCAGAATACACGTTCTTCTCAGCAGCACATGGAACGTTTTCTAAAATAGACCACATTTTAGGCCACAAAGCAAACTTGTCTAAATTCAGAAACATTGAAGTTATACCTTGCATTCTCTCTGACCACAAGGGAATAAAATTAGATCTCAACACCAAAAGCCACCAAAGAAAGTCCGGTATCACATGGAGGCTGAACAACACACTGCTGAATCATGAGTGGGTCATGGAAGAGATTAGAAAGGAAATTCAAATGTTCATGCTATTCAACAAAAATGAACACACAAATTACCAGCTCCTCTGGGACACAGCAAAGGCATTACTTAGAGGCAAGTTTATAGCTCTGAGCTCCTACATCAACAAATTGGAGAGATCGGAAACTAACAATTTAATGACACATCTAAACCTCCTTGAAAAAGAGCAGCAAGATAAACCCCAAGCCAGTAGACGGAAAGAAATAATCAAAATTAAATCAGAATTAAATGAATTAGAATCCAAAAAAACTATAGAAAGAATCAACAAAACAAAGAGTTGGTTCTTCGAAAAACTTAACAAAATTGACAGACCCTTAGCAAACCTTATCAGAAAAAGGAGAGAACACACCCAAATTAATAAACTCAGAGATGAGAATGGAAACATCACCACGGAAACAACCAAGATTCAGAACATTATTAGGGGATACTTCTCAAAACTTTATGCTAATAAGTTTGAGAACTTGACAGAAAGGGACCTTTTCCTATCAAATATTGACATGCCAAAACTAAACCAAGATGAGTTAAACCAGCTTAACAGGCCCATATCAAGCATTGAAATAGAAACAGCAATAAGAGACCTCCCAGCTAAGAAAAGTCCAGGACCAGATGGTTTTACAGCGGAATTTTACAAGGCCTTCAAAGCAGAGCTCACACCAATACTCCTCCAACTCTTCAATGAAATTGAAAGAGAAAGCTCACTACCGAACACATTCTATGAAGCCATCATAACCCTCATCCCAAAACCAGGCAGGGACTCATCAAAGAAAGAGAACTATAGACCCATTTCTTTGATGAACATTGATGCAAAAGTTCTCAACAAAATTTTGGCCAATGGACTTCAACAATTCATCCAAAAAATCATACACCATGATCAAACAGGATTCATTTCAGGGATGCAAAGCTGGTTCAATATACGCAAATCAATTAATATTATTCATCACATCAACAGGAGCAAGAATAAGAACCACATGGTTATCTCAATAGATGCAGAAAAAGCATTTGACAAGATCCAACACCCCTTTATGATGAAGGTTCTGGAAAAATTAGGAATCCATGGAACATTCCTCAATACAATAAAGGCTGTATATGACAAATCTACAGCCAGCATTATACTCAATGGTGAAAAACTAAAGCCATTTCCTCTTAACTCAGGAACAAGACAAGGATGCCCACTCTCTCCACTTCTCTTCAATCTAGTATTAGAATGCCTAGCTACAGCAATAAGACAAGATGCAGACATAAAGGGGATCCAAATAGGGAAAGAAGAAATAAAACTCTCCCTCTTTGCAGATGACATGATCTTGTATTTAAAGAATCCCATAGACTCCACTCCCAAATTACTCAAGCTGATTCAAAACTTTGGCAAAGTAGCAGGTTATAAAATTAACCCCCAAAAATCAATGGCTTTTCTATATGCCAACAATGAGAAAAGTGTGGCTGAAATTAGGAAAGCAACTCCATTTGTAATAGCCCCACAAAAAATAAAATACCTAGGAATTAACTTAACCAAAGAAGTGAAGGACCTCTATGATGAAAACTTTAAAATCTTGAAAAAGGAAATCAACACAGAACTTAAAAATGGCAAAACCTCCCATGCTCCTGGATTGGCAAGATTAACATCGTGAAAATGGCAATACTTCCCAAGGCTATCTACAAATTCAACGCGATACCTATCAAAATTCCACCCTCATTCTTCAAGGAAATAGAGGAGGCAATCCAAAAATTCATATGGAATAATAAAAGACCCCGAATAGCAAAAACGCTCCTCAACGGAAAGAACACTGCTGGAGGAATATCAATACCAAATTTCAAACTCTACTATAAAGCCATAGTAATCAAAACAGCTTGGTATTGGCATAAGAACAGACCTCAGGACCAATGGAATAGAATTGAAAACCCAGAAATGAACCTACAGACCTATAGCCATCTAATCTTCGATAAGGAAGCTAAAACAATAGAATGGAAGAAAGACAGCCTCTTCAGTAAATGGTGCTGGCAAAATTGGTTAACTACACGTAGAAAACTAAAGCTAGATCCTTATATATCACCCTGTACCAGAATCAACTCCAAATGGATCAAAGACCTTGAACTCAAAGCAGACACTCTGAAAACATTACAGGGTGGAATAGGAGAAACCCTAGGTCTCCTTGGCTCAGGTCGAAATTTTCTGAATAGAGACCCGGAAGCACAACAAATCAAAGAAAGGTTGGACAAATGGGATTGCATAAGATTGCAGAGCTTCTGCAGGGCAAATGACATAGCTGGCAAGATCAATAGAAAGCCCACCGATTGGGAGAAGATCTTTACTAGCCATACAACGGACAAGGGTCTCATATCTAAAATATACTTGGAACTCAAAAAATTAAACCACCCAACAACGAATCCTCAAAGAATCAACTGCCCAATAAATAAGTGGGCGAAAGACTTAAAGAGAAGCTTCTCTGAAGAAGAAACAAGGATGGCCAATAGACACATGAAGAAATGTTCAACATCCCTAGCCATAAAAGAAATGCAAATCAAAACAACATTGAGATATCACCTCACTCCAGTTAGAACAGCAAAAATCAAGAACTCTAACAACAACAGATGCTGGAGGGTATGTGGACAGAAAGGAACCTTACTTCATTGTTGGTGGGAATGTAAACTTGTTCAACCACTTTGGAAAGCAGTATGGAGGTTCCTCAGAAGACTTCACATAGATCTCCCCTATGATCCAGCAATCCCACTTTTGGGCATTTACCCAAATGTTTACAAACAAGACCACACTAAAGCTACCAGCACAACTATGTTTATTGCAGCATTATTTACCATAGCTAAGATATGGAACCAACCCAGATGCCCCTCAGTAGATGAATGGATCAAGAAAATGTGGTATATATACACAATGGAATTCTATGCCTCCATCAGAAAGAATGACATTTCCCCATTTGTTAGGAAATGGAAAGGTTTGGAAAAAATTATATTAAGTGAAGTAAGCCAGGCCCAAAGAAACATAGGTCCCATGGTTTCCCTTATTTGCAATATCTAGTGTAGGTATGAATCAAGCGGAAAAGGTCAGATAATGTGATGTTAGGAAAATGAACCCTTAAATATGTATTTTATTGTTTTCGTTTCTTTCATGCATGTGTTTCTAACGCATTTATAAGATTATTTCTTTGTTGCTTTATATGTCCCTCCCCCACAGTGTAACCCCCGCTTTCACTATATTTGATGTCAGTATAACATGTGGAGGAGATGGGGACAAAAAGTCGTTTAAGGATTCAGGTGGACCTGTTGCAACAATGAGAAGTACAAAATGTCATGTCAAAACCAGCTTTACAATGTCGGTGTGGGGGGGGAGGGGGGTATAATTGGGTGGGGGGAGGGGGGTAAAATTGGGTGGGGGGAGGGGGGAGGCGGGGAAGGGAAGTGAAGGGTAAACAAAGGAGGAGGCTGCAATGCTTGGTAAGAAATGTATGCATTATCCTGCCCATGTAATTGTAGCCCCCCTGTACAGTATGTTCTCAAATAAAATAAAATACAATTAAAAAAAAAAAAAAGAAATGAACTCATTATCTTGCCCATGTAATTGTAACCCCTCTGTACAGTATTTTCACAATAAAAATGAATATAAAAAAATTTTAAAAAACTAAGTAACAAGGTTCCTTCAACATTATTTCTCTCAAACCAGCATTATACTTTCCCAGTCCAGTATTTTTAAATATACTAAGTGAAGATTCCAACTCTTGAGTCACTTTGGGAATGTATAAAACAACTGTACATTTAAATTCTTCTCACCCTTTTCATTTAAACCTCATTAAGAACTACTGATCAAATCTATGAATAGATGTGATTCAACTTATAATTTGATTTTTGTTTTCAGATTTTTTTGGAGTAAAACACGTTCAAAGATGAGTGTGTAAATCATATATGTAGAAACAGTAAAAACAATTAACAAATACTGTTTTTGTTTTTTGTTTTGTTTTTGTTGGTCGAATGGCTTGAACTCCGGGCCTAGTCACTGTCCTTCAGCTCTTCAGCTCAGGGCACGCACTCTATCACTTGAGCCACAGCATCACTTCCGGTTTTCTGGTGATTAATTCTAGATAAGAGTCTCATGGACTTTTCTGCATGGGCTGGCTTTGAACTGTGATCCTCAGATCTCAGCCTTCAGAGTAGCTAGTATTAAGTTGTGAGACACCACTGCACAACTAACAATAACTGTTTTCAAAAGCCAATTCATGATCTTAGAATTCTCTACACATGCCATATATTCTTTTCCTAAGATACAATCAGTGTACTAATTTATCTGATTAAGTGTTCTTGTTTTCTTATACAGGTTTTTCAATTTTGCTCACCTGTTCAGATATGGAAGTTTAAATTCTCCTGTTTTACAAATTCATTGGAATTGACTCACATTGGCGATGTTAATATAAAAACCACTGCTAAGGTAATACACAATGACATGGTTCATTCATTTTTATTGCTCTAGCAATTCATTGTGTAAGCATATCAATTGTTTACTTCTAGCCAGGAATGGCTCTCTAATTTACAAAAATCCAGTTTAAAGTGAAACCCAAGGCCTTAGTTGAAAAGTATATACAATTTTAAGATACTACTTTCTGTAGAGAATTAAACTAGGATTGGAATACTTTTTAAATTGTGCACCTAAAAGCTAACTTCACATATTCATGATCCCAACCCTGATATTATCACTGAAATGAATAATATTTGTTTTTAATTACATGCACAGCCGTTACAGACAATCAGTTAAGTTTCTGCTGTAGCTCCTGTTCAGGATTGTCTCTAGGACATGCCCACCAGATACAACGATTTGTCAAAGTTTAGACACTTACTCAAATTTTGTTGCTCATAGAAGACTGTTTATCAATGCACATAGTTTGTATTACCTCTTCAACATAGGTGATGAGCTTTCTCTATTTTACAGACTTATCAGTCTATTGTATGCTGGATGATTTGCAGTAGTATTCCATTTTGATTTTCACTTGCTAATTAATGAAAGATTCATCTCCCTGCCATTGCATGTTATTATGTTAACTGGGACTGGAATTTCATTGACTTTATCAGAATGAGGAAAATTGACTCCTTTAAAACATATTATTTTCTAATGATTGGATGTTATATGCATTTCAATCTCTGAAGTGTTTAACAATGATATTTTATGATTTTCTGTGAGGAATTTTCATAGATATTTCATTACAGTTTTCCCTAGTACTTGGTCATTTTACCTAGCTTACATAATTTTGAATACTTTTTTCCTGAATAACAGTCTTTGGAAACTTAGAAAATGAAAGCTATCTTTTCCCGACATTAAATATCATTCTTTTCAAGAATGATCTTTTTTGTTTCTATTTTCTGAATTCTCTTTTTCTCTAAATATTATAACTTCACCACACATTTTATTTGCCAAATTATTAAATTCATTTATAAGCCTGGCATATGGGAAGGGATGGGAAGGAGAAACAAAGAGGAGGCAACAATGCTTGATAAGAAATGTACTCATCATCTTGCCCATGTAATTGTAACTCCTCTATACGGTATTCTCACAATAAAAAAAAGACTTTTAATACTGGAATTAAACTTGATTCCTCTTTGTCTTCCTCTATATTTCAAACTTTCTTTTTTTTAGTTTCCTTTCCTCTTGACAACAGTCATATTTTTATCTCTCTTATTATCATTCAACATGATTCTAGAAAAACTTCACACTAATAAAATATTCTAAAAGTTTTAACCTAAGATTTTGCTTTTATACTTTCCTGTAATGGCTGCCATTTTCTCCCTAGCATCAAATATCATACCTAATCAATAACTCTCTATTCTTTTTTTCCTATCATTCTATTCCAGAACAAATTCATTCCTCACAAAGTGTCCTATTAATTAAATGTTAATTCAAATAAGGCCCAATTCACATTATTACCCTTTCTTAACATGGTTTGTGTGTTTAATTTTGTCAAAAGTATAACTGTTAAAAATAATTCAACTGTCAGAAAAATGGTATCAGTTTTGTCAAAAGTGTAACTGTTAAAAGAATTTAAGTGTCAGAAAACAGCTTTAACGAAATGTAATCTAACACTCTTATTTCCAGAAATGTTATGCTTGTTAAGGAAATTGATATTTTGGGGGCATTAAGTCAGAGATTCATGGAACTGATTTTCATTGCTTGAACAGGTGAGGCATTATTTATGCAAAGATCCAAAGCTTATTAAATAGAAAATAAATGCTCCAAATAATTAAAATTCAATCTAAGTTCCAAAGTTTTGTATAACACCCCTAATCTCAATAGCCTGATAGATGTTAAATTCCTTTCATTTTGATATGTACTGTGTGCACTGACCTTTTACACAAATTAGGCATATATCATTCTCTGTTGATTAGGAATAAATCAACAGAGCGGTGGCTCATGCCTGTAATCGTAGCTACTCAGGAGGCTGAGATCTGAGGATCACTTTTCAAAGCCAGCCCTGGCAGGAAAGTCCAGTCTATGAGATTCTTATCACCAATAAACCACCAGAAAATCAGGAGCAGTGCTGTGGCTCAAGTGGTAGAGCTCTAGCCTTGAGCTGAAAACCTAATTTCAGATTTCTGAAACTATAGCAAAACACTAATGAAAAGCAGTAACAAACGTGAAAGTTATAAGGGGAATTAATAAGGATATGAAATCTTTGTGAAAAATTTAGAATATTTTAAGAAATATGGGCATATTTTGTATACTTTAATTACTTAGATTTTCTTATTAGTCATGTTGACTTACTCAGAGAAAGGGAAAATAAAGTTTAAAAAAACTAAGGAATACATCCAACATTACTTGGATATGAGTCACTTGGCTCAAGATTAAAAGGTTTAACGGGTCTTCTCTGAAGCCCTATTTTCCACATAAAGTAACACATGATGACAGAAGAGAGTAACTTCATGTAATTCAACAAAACAGTGGAAAAAATACTATCTCAACAGCTGTGAAACCAGGCTCCTTCTGTCTATGAATCCCAATAGAACTTTTTCAATTCTGATTGAAGTTACTTTGAGCACAAAAAATTCCAGGCCATGAACCTCATAAAATTCTATGTCTTTGTATTTTTCTAAGGCATTTATCCAATATTTATGTCCAATATGTTTTCCCTCTTGTGTTTCAAATCTATCATCTTCTTCTTAATGGTAATTTCATCAGTGATCTTTTGGGGAATAAGTGAATGATACCCAGAAGATTAAAACAGCACCTATCATGCTCCGCTTACCCTCGTAAAGAGAAACCATCTAGCAAACAAGAAAAATGGGGGAAAATCAGCAACAACAGCAATTAAATGTCTCCTGTTTCTTTTTCTTGGAGATCTTTTCATAAACTGTTATTTTATATATAGTGGTAATTGATATATATTTTTAATTGATAAGTAAAACATTAAGGATTATAATATTTAAAATTTGTTTCCCCAAACAGAATTACTTTTATATATCATTTAGGGGAAATGAAATAGTGATGAAAGGCTGTATCCAATGATAAAAATAATAGACAAGGTCATAGTAGAAATATTTCATCTCATAAATACAAAAGTTACAAAAGAAAAGAACTTTCAAAGGAACATTTCAAAATTAGAAAGCAGAAATAATGCATAATGAATTAATAATCTATAAATGGGTCATTTTCACTGAGACAAGTATACTACTGTATGGCAGACTATTATTCATAATTTTTCAATCACTTTTAATAAGAAAATGATCTTTCCTTGAATTATTATCTTCCAATTGAATATGCAACTTGCTCTGTTTTTGAAATGCATAGAGTGAAAATAATACTATATGATTGAGAAGGCAGTTTTTTTAAGATATCAAAAAACCTGCTGGATCAATGTGCCATAAACATATTACAGGCCTGTGACAAGAGGCTAAAGACATAATATTAGAGTGTAAACCACGTAGGGATTAGTTTTTTTTTCTTTTAGTGATACAATTTTTCTCATCCACACTGACAGAGTCTAGAATTTGTTTTAATCCAGACATAAAAGGACAGTAAAAACATTTCAGAAAGTTTTTTTTAAGAATCACTTCTAAGCTATCTCTTTATACACATTTATATCTGATAAGTTTTGTGATTGGGGTGTGATTAACATCTTCTCTCTTTTACTATTCACATTCCAGAAAAAAAGAGAAAGTAAATCAAATGTTTGAATGATATGGAATTTGAGAGTGATAAAATATTGTTGAAAGAAATAAAAAAAGGATAATTTATGAGCCGTTCAGCAGTAAGGATGTTGTACTATTGATTTGGGGTGATAATTAGAGAACATAAAATAATGTAGACATTAATTATTATCAGAGTTTCAACAGACAATGATCCCAAGATTATATTGGAAGGAAAAATTCAGGTTATTTAGTACTTGAGTATAATACTTAAACTGTTCTAGGTGTGTCTATGAGGATATTTCCATACAATCGTGGTCACAACATTTCTCAGAGTAACTGAGGAAAAGTTGCCCTCCTAGGAAACGTATTAGATAAAAATAACTATTCTAAATAAACCCAAATTTGTCTGTTATCTTGTTCTGCATAGCTTTCCTAGTTTCATTTTCCTACCATTAGGTCAACTCTTATAATGTGTCCTCACCATTTAACTCTAAGTTTTCTCATTGGTCATTCTCTTTATTGGTTATGGATAAATCCTATAAATTTTACACCTCAATAGCCTGGAGAAATGGATAGAATTAAAGGGACAAGAAGAGTAAATGCTTGACTCCTCTCTCCCTAAGCTAGGACACCTTTCTTCTACTGCTATTTAAAGTAGAATCTTAGCTTCTTCCATCTTTGGACTCAGGGACTCCACCCAGATTGTTAGTCTCTGGGTCTCCAACCCCATATCCCATGAAAGTTGTACAGGGAAAAAGTCAGAAGACACAAGGCTGTATTTCTGGTCATTGAAGACCTCCGTAGAGAACTTTGTTTGTAGCTTCTTGGACAGCTTTAATTAACTGTCTGGTGAGATGAATTGGTTTTTTTTAATTTTTATTTTTTATTGTGAAAATACTGTACAGAGGGGTTACAATTCCATGAGCAAGATAATGAGTACATTTCTTATCAAGCATTGTAGAGATGAATTGTAAAGGCATTCACATAGCCACAATTTTTGATTGTGCTTTCATTCTTTGCTCTGACTGCTCAACGTTGACTAGTACTTTTTTAAATGAAGTCTGAAGGGACAATGGAAAATGGTCATTTGTGGAAAAGAGAAGCACAACCTGTATCTACCATCTTCATTATCACTCAATTTACTTATCATAGTTGTGGTGCTCTGTGAGCACAGAATTCCAATAAAACCCCCAAACAAGAAGTAGTATGCAAGGACAGGCTAAGCATTAGTTGTATATTTGAACACATTGAGGAGAGGAATGCTGATAGCCATAGACTCCTGATAAACCTACACAATGAACTAGGAGCTATAGAAAAAGGCAGAGATACTTATAAGATATGATCTACCACATAGCTATACATACATTCCTTTCTTAAGTTATATCCATTAGCCAATGACTCACTGGAAAAGGTGACAGAGAAGAAAAGAAGACAGGAAGGAAACTTTTTCCTGGACTGTGCTGATAGTCCTTAGTATGCTGTGATAATCCTTAGTATGCTGCGGGCAGAGTAAGGGCAATATGGGAGCCTATCAAGGAACAAAGGCCAATGAAATTGCTTTTGTTATTGATACTAATAAAATATGTATTTGTATAAGGGTAAATTTCATAATTGTAGTGATCTTGTATGTAAATTAGAATAATGTTATACTTGCATTTGACATTACACCATACAAAGATGAACAGTAAACATTCATGCTATTTCTTTTACATGGAACAATATGATCAAGCATTCTGATAATTTTAGTGATTGTAGAACAAAAGAGAAGAGTCTTAATTGTTTTTGATCTAATTTAATTTTCATTATCCTTAAGTAGTTGTACAAAAGTTAATATCATAACTTATCAGATTATTAATAGGCAGTCCATCATTTTTATATTTATTAAGCCCTATGAAATTACATTGCTGTTCCTAATTGCTGAAGGATATTTAACCAAATTGTCTGTGCTGATGATTGCAAATTGTCTAGAATGAACTTTTCTATGCATCTGAAATTATAAGATTTGCATGTGCAACATGAGATTTGCATGTGTGAGTCAATTATAAGATAGTGTTTATTCCTTGGATGTGTGAGGTGCCTTCAATTTGAAAAACTAAATCCAGGCTTGCAAATCCTGCCAGTAAGAAACTGTCATTGTCCTGACAACAGAGCCTATCTCTACTGTGAAATTGACTGAGACTTTTGAGAGCAGCCCTGTGGCTTATCACAAGGAAACTGCTACCTCCCCACTCC
Organism: Dipodomys merriami; assembly: GCF_024711535.1. Classification (NCBI taxonomy): domain Eukaryota; kingdom Metazoa; phylum Chordata; class Mammalia; order Rodentia; family Heteromyidae; genus Dipodomys; species Dipodomys merriami. The sequence continues at coordinate 48,005,730 of NW_027206179.1, forward strand.
CACCGCCCACAGCCAGTCTGTGGAGAGAATATATAGAAGGTTTTCACTGAAAAAGGATAGCAATAGGTTTCATTGAAAATTTGAGTGCTTACTGGATTTCCAAAATAATTTCCCTTCACTAAATGGCAAGTGAGTAACATATAACCAAAAAGATCATTAATAACCAGATCATCAACAAAATTAAGCTTGTCAAAAATATACATACATCCACATTCACTGAGCAAGGTAAAAGCACTATAAAAAAAGAAAAGAAAAGAAAAAAAGCAGAGATTTAAGCAAGCTACATCAAAAGTAAAAAAATAATAAAAATATGTAAGTTGTACATACATTTCCTACTCTGAGTAGACTTCAGATAAAATAATGACTGAAAGAGAGCAATTGGATCCTAGTACAATATTGGTACTACTGTAATTGTCACAATGAAATCCTTTTCTAAAATTAAGCATTCACCAATAAAAAGTAACAACACTAAATCTGTAGAAAATGATACTTGCATGTCAGATGGAAACATGACTGGACAAAATTCACTAGTAGATTCCAAAACATTTGAGCCATAGAACAATGATGAACTTTAAAACAAACAAAACATAATGCAGCTAAGCATAATAAGGAAAATATATGTGTCATAAAAGATTTCAGAAATTATAAATCAACTTCAAATGAAAAATATAATCATTGGACTTTTAAGGTGGGGAAGTCCTGATCCATTGTTGCAGCTTTCTTACTCAATTATTTGTACAGAGATTGTTAAAATTCAAATGTCTAATGCAAACTTTCTTGTTCTGTAAAATACATAAACCTGTCTTCATCCTTCAGCAACCTCCATAGTACCTTTCTTTGGTCATTTTTCAATAATTCCAAATCCATTTATTATTTTCATTTTGTCTATCCTTATAAATCCTTTCATGCCAGCACTTACCTCGTGCACCTTCATTTTATTAATAACAGTAGTGTGGTAACAAACAACCCAAAATTTCAACAATAAACCTTTATCATGACATATGACATGCTGTCATTAAGAGTAAGATATTGTAACTTTACCAAACCTAAAGGCACATTAGTCAATATTTCTTTGTTTTATTTCGTTTAACTTGACTAAAAGAACTTAATTTTTACACATTTTTTGTATCTAGAATATTTATGCTTTCTTTCTTTGTTTACTACCATGAAAACCATTGTTAGATTAAAGAGAAACACTAAACTAAATGAACATGTTAGTACTTGATAAAATTTTATATTTATGATTTATACTTAATACACAATATTTATACAAAACATGCCTTTGTTTTAATGTTTTATGTATTATATGTTACAATTTTTATTTAAAAAGGACTACAGGAAATGGAGTATGGATTCGTGTATAAAATAATTTTCTTCCAGAAATGACAGTAGTACTTCTATTAAGTTTTAAAAGTTATTATACTTCTTTCTAATAAGGTCAAAAGAAATCCAGGACATCTAAAATAAAAACATAAGTATGTTTTAAATTACCTTTTTATTATTATTTTACTGCATTTCCAAGGACACAGCATAAAGTGAACCAAAGTGAAAAAAAAATTCAAGTGATCAATATCATCATAACCCAAATTACTTTGAATCATTTTCTCATTTCTAACTATTATGAGCAACTTGCATTGACATTTTCTATATCAATTAACATTACACGGAATATACTTCACTTTAATTTCCTCTTAAATACCTTTTTTATGTGCCACATGGAACAAGATCCTGCGGTGTAGCCTTCATTTCTGAGTTTATATCCTTCAATTGAAAGATAATTTGATTGCTTTTCTTTTGTGTCAGTAGGAGCCTATTAGAAGTTTTTCATATAAATATGAACTAGAATTGAGTTTATAAAATTCCCTGTGTAGAAATGCTAAGTATAGTAATATGAACTGTTCCTAAAGAGTCTTGCAAATCGTAAGAGAAGGAGCCATGAAAGCAAAATCAACTTGCATGCTACTATCCCAAGCATACACACCAGCCTCAGGCACTTGTCATGTAACCAAACCAGTGGATGCCCCGCCCTAAACCATCGAGGAACCATCACAGTGTGCACTCTGCCCTTAGACACTTTTCAGTAAAATACCCTATTCTCAGCCTTTATTTTTCTCATATACTATCTTAGTAGATACAAAGTGATAAATATATACTGGAAAATGTTATGCCTCAGTTTATTAGTAAACTTTCTGCAATCCAATGTGATGGAACTTTCTCATGCTCTAAAGACCTTCAATGCACCATAATTATAAAGAACCTATATAAGTCTAGGTTATATGTATGATAAGTACATATATATTAACATTCTAATTTTATGCTTATTTCAAACGTTAGACACATTGAAGAGTGTCAATAATACCTAGCTGAAGAAAGCTAATGAGTGGAAAGCCCTTGTTACCAGGTTAATTATGATTGTATTGTTAGAGTAGTATTTTTAATTATTCTATTGAAGCATGACATAATCAGAATTGATGGAATGGTTAATAAGGAGGTGCTACCAACATATTGGAAGCTAGAACATTTTAATCTTGTAACATTTTCAAAGTAATACATAGAATATTTTCTATTTAGAATGTTAAGAACCTGGTATATTTATTTTATAGCACAAATTATTGAAAATATAAGAAACTGCACAAAAATTAAGCCATTTGTGCAAAAGTAGATGAGTATACATATATATACATATATTTAACTGGCAACAATACTCTTTCAGAAATATTTGTGTGTTAATTTTTGTACTGCATATATGTAAAGTAAACATGCAATTAACAAATATTCTGTCATTGACATCCACCTCAGAAACGTCTGCTTCAATTCCAATTCCCATACAATTTATGCCATATTTTTCCTTCTTTACCACAGAAAACACCCCTTACAATATTGTTCATGAGATATGGTGTTAAGACACAGATAATGTTTGTTTTCTCTTTTCTGGATAAAATTATACCTGAAGTAGTCTCATGAGATCTATATTACATCACATCACACATGTATACTTATTTCAAATTAATATTGCAAAATCACAGCATCCATATGGATCTAATTTCTAGTCCTTCCTGGGCTTTCAAAATCTTCAAGCATGAAATTTCAAATAGTGAGAAGTAAGTAGAATCCTGGATAAGCAGGAAAATAGGTAAGATTGTTTATGCATTGGAAATTTAAAATTTTAAAGATTGAGAAAAGAAACAAATATTATGTTCACAGTATAATGTTTGGATTGAGCATCTCTCTGACATGTCTGATGGAGTTAAAAGGAAAGTGAAACTTTAGAGGTGGTATAGGACACATATGAAAATTTTCAACTCATAATCAATTACAAATTGTAAAATTAAAATAAATTTAGAAATTATAAGAAAAATGATAGTTTCTGTAACATAAAATGTAAAACATCCTTTATATTAACAATGAGCATGCAGAAGAAATCAAACTGAAATCCAGGGAAATATTTCCCTATATATGGATGAAATACTTATTCATACATGTGGTATATCTACTTATATACCTATGATATACTGTTGCAAACATACGTACATTATGTAATGTTTAACTGATTGTATTAAGTGAAATAATTCATGCATACTAAAATGAGATGTACATGATCTTACTCATGTGCGTTTAAAGAAAGAGAAATCTCAGAGGAAAAAAGTCAAATTAACTTATTTAACTGCAATAAAAATCAAGAAAATCTCTGCATTAGCATTATACATATATGCTGAAGCATTTATGAAGAACTATAATATATATTTCTGTTCAGGGCCCAATGAAGTGAGCACTTTTATTTTTATTATTTTGTTAGGGATCTATGAAAACATGATATTTCTGAAATAGATTTGGTAATGTGAGTAGAAGACTTTAAAATTTATACACTTCTAACTTGGTAACTCAATGTGAAAAATTACCATAAGAAAATATTCTGAGATGAGAACGGAATTTTATGTACTACAAAATTTGCTGTGTTGATTTTATGAGGAATAAAACTGGAGCCTAAATATTATTCCCTGTGAGAACTAAGCAATTGGAGAATATTCATTATACAAATTTGAATATTATTTATTTTGAAACATCTGAAGAAATTATGAGGAAATGATGATAAAATTTTAAAAGGTAGAGTACAAATTAAATTTTATAATCATTTGCATTTTAGTAAAGGTAAAATAAAATAAAATAATGCAGTAAAAGAAATTCAATAAATAATTTCTAAGAATTCATAGACATTTCTCTGGGTGTGACATTCTAGATTATAATTTAAAAAACATTTTTATCTTTTAAAAATGTTTCATCTTCTAAAGATTCAACCATATATTAATACATAGAAAAACGTGTAGAATATTAGAAGCTTTTTATTACACTTAGCTTAAAATAAAAAAACAAAAGAAGAGATAAAATAAATCGTGAGCATTTAATTAAACCAATGTTTTAAACAATTTAAAAATTAAACCAATGTTATAAACAATTTAAAAATTATTGTGGTAAGGGTTGTATTTTCCTTATCTCCTTCTGCCATTGTTTTATTGCATGCATATGTGAACCACAGTGCCTAAGCCAAAATGAAATCTTTAATCACCTATATCTTTTTCAATGATTTTTTGCCCCTTCCTAAACTTATGAAGTTGGACTGAGGTCCAAGAAACAAATCATCAAGTTGCCTTATTCTCTGATCTCTTAGCCAACAGATTAATGAAGAAAATTAATGGCAGTGTTTAATGTCCTATACTCTTTGAGAACTATCATATATGTATACATATGTATTATGATATGTATATATATATATATCAGAAATATCACTACAGAAGTGTATATTATAGTTCTTCATAAATGCTTCAGCATAGTATGCATAATGCTGATGCAGTGTTTTTCATATTTTCTTGATTTTTATTGCAGTTAAATGAGTGAATTTGATGTTTTTCCCCTGAGATTTTTTTCTTTAAACACACATACGTGAGATCATGTGTATCTTATTTTTGTATGCATGAATTATTTCACTTAATATATTCATTTGAACATTACACAATATACATATATGTCATAAAAATACATATATATACATATATATAGTAAAGTGCTGAACAGGGGGTTAGAATTACATAATATGGTGATGAATACATTTATTTTACAATGCTATTACCCCTCCGTCATTTTCTCCTGCTTAATCTTCCCTTAACCCCCCCACCTCCCTGGCCTCACCAAATTGTATAGCTCTGTTTTGTCCTTCCAACCTATTGGACTTAAACGCAATTCTGATCAATGGATGCTAAGCTGCTTAGGAGTAAGAAGTTCTATGCATGATATTGTACACATTGTTTTTCAAAATCTTGTGACTTTTCCCTTTAAGATATGATGTTTGAAGCCGGGCACCGGTGGCTCATGCCCGTAATCCTAGCTACTCAGGAGGATGAGCTCTGAGGATCGTGGTTCAAAGCCAGCCCAGGCAGAAATATCCGTGAGACTCTTATCTCCAATAAACCACTAGAAGTGGTGCTGTGGTTCAAGCGGTAGAGCACTCTCCTTGAGCTGAAGAGCTCAGGGACAGCGCCCAAGCCCCTTGACCGACCAAAAAAAAAAAATGATGTTTGAGATCAATATTAACCCTGATGTACATATTATTCCGTGTATATAAGAATCAAAACATCACAGTTATCCTTATAATTATGTATATTTTTGATATATATATCAGTTCAAATAAGCTTAAAATTAAAAGTTATCAAAAATAAATAACAAATTTAATTGTCAAAGAAAAGCAACATCCAAGAAAAAGTGGCGGACAGAGAAGTAAACAGTAGAGATTGGTACCCATAGAGATGAAATATCTCTACCCTGGACATCCAACTCAGTGAAAATCTAAAACCACACTAAGTATCTTAGTTTAATTTAAATGTAGGAATTTATGTAATTATAATATCATTGTATGGTGTGTATTTTTAATCTCTTATTAGGATCTCTAGAAATAACTTTCAGAATGTATCAGAAATCAGTTTTCAGGGAAACAATGTATTTTTGGTACAATATACAGTGAAGATAAAGGAGGCTAGAAGAGATAGAACACAACGAATCAAATGGGAAGTAAAAATTAAATTTCCAAATGTTGCTTTCAAAAGACATCATTTCCTGAGTTTCTTCATACACCACAAGAATCTGATCTGTAGTCATTGTGTATTTAATGGTAATTGCCTTCGTTTACTGAAGTCAAACAGATGAAGCTCAAGTTTGGTACCTAGGTTATGCCCCAGGTTTCCAGGATGACTAAAGGTTATATCCTTTACATATGTATATTGCAAAGGGGATAAAACTGTAAATTCCATGGGTTTTATTTATTATTATGTTTACAAAGGATTGGCCTTTTAACAAAACAATTTATGAATACAATATATCTTGAAGAATGCATCGTTTTTAACATTCTTACCCATCTCTCTAAACTCCATGGGTTTTAGCAAATGGAAGGGTACAAAGTACATTTACTACCAAAAATGATCCCAAGCTTGGGATGTAATATTTCCACGCAGTCTGTTTCCATTTTCTGTAGAAGCAAGCAAAGTACCTATTTTGCACCCGAACTTTATATAAATGCCTGTCAGCCAGAGCTCCAGCAAACAGGCAGCTGGAAACTTTTATAGCTGTTTATCTTATTTTTCATGCTACAAAACATATAAGCAAATGCTGTTATTCATTGAACATACATAATTAGTTGTCCTTTGCTATCCATGTGTAATTAATTTCAGCACTCTGTGTGAATAAAATTCCAAACAAATTCAAGATCATTTTTATAAATTTATGTAAAATTGCATATGAGCTATGTATATATATATATATATATATATATATATATATATATATATATATATCTTCCTGCACACTTAAAAAACATTTCTAGATGTTGTTAAAGTATGTTTTAGTGCAAAATTACATTGAATCTTTGTATTTTTTAAATTAATTTTTTCTAATGAGTAGGTACACTACTACATATAGGTATAGATATTAACAATTCATACTCTAATTAGCTACATTGAGTTTCCTATACCATAGTTCATTTTCAAAGGTTAGCTGTAACAGAAGAAAATACACCCAACCTAAAAAAAAGAGACCTGATACAATAAATATAATAATTCACTGGATCCATGGAATGATAAAATACATATTTACACGTAGTTATTGACTTATTTTAAATGTAAGCATAGAATAATATACTACTAATATTAAAATTATTAAATTTTGTTAACAACTAGAAGTCTTCATAACTTTATCTGTGCCCTGATAAAATATTCATATATGACTGACAACCTTGAAAATTAAGTTAACATGTTACCTTTAGTAGTGCTACTATGGCAGTACTAAAAATTGAAATTGAACAAGGAAAGCTAATAAATTAAGCATACAATAAACTAATATTCCTTGCTACATATTAAATACAAAGTGTCGACTTGGAGAAACTCAAGATGTGTAAAATTTTTCTTGGTTCTAGTCTTTTCATATTCCAGAGGAACAAAGGACAAAACAATGAAATTTGGAGAAATGAAAAGCTGCTGATAGTTATTAGCTATTCTGTAAGAGTTTTTAACAGAGCTAAAAATAACTTTTTTTTAGTAAAATCACTGGTGATAAGAACAACCTGAAAACAACTCATGCTGTCATTTATTTGTCTTTCTGTAATGGTTAAACTTGATTTTAATTTGACTGGATTAGGAAGTTCTTAAATGTATCAGATTAGAAGAGGTTTGGCTGAGTGCAGGTGGAGGCTTTTCTAGACAGGATTATTTATGAGGAAGACCTGCCCTAAATATGGTTAAATACCATCCCATAGGCTGGTGTCAGATGGAGTAATAGGGGAGAAAGGAGGAAGCCCACTAGCATAGGGGTCCTCTCTTTCTGTTTCCTGACCACAAAGACATTAGCTGCTCTACTTCATAATGCTTCACTGACTGAGATGGATTGAAATCTGTGAAACCAAGTGTTGAAATCATCTTTCCTCCCTTAAGTTATGGCAGGCTTTTTTGTCACTGTAATGAAAAAAGTAACTAAGAGATTCTTTTTTTCTTTCTTTTCACTGTTGATATTTCTTTTAGTCTTGAAGCAGGACTGGCAAAGGAATTAGTCTGCTTCATTTTTTCTTCTTAACACCATTTATATATTATTTGGCACAGACAAACTCACTCACACATATAAACTCAATTTGCTCCACATACAACTGTTGTCTAGTACTAGTTTAAAGCATTAGATGTACCATGCTAACATCAGAAAGAGAATGATAATTATGAGAAATAATAATAATATTAATAAGAGCAGTTTCTGTGATTACTACCTTACCTATCTATACTCTTGGTTCTATCTCAAACTAAATCCTGAGACAGGATCTTCAGTCTAAGTAATTTTAGAAAAATCTAAGGAAGAGTAAAGAATTTAGGAAAGTAATTAAACCCTTACTGTATAATAATCTGGATTTCAGTGATGATAATTGGGGATCTATTTCACTAGAGAGGCTGAGATAATGTGTGTAACATTTGTGAGAATCAACCTAATCAAGGATGGAACTGGGAACCCTTTATTCACTGATCTCATGAATTTACAGATGGTTCCATAATGTCACCATAGTTTTGTATTGTGGGAAGAAATGCCTGTGGTTTCTCTCAGAAAACGCCCTCAAATGATGCAGAAAATGTTACAAGAAGGAAATGATAGGCAGAGCCTTTGCTATGAGCTGTTAGTTGCTATTAGTTGGATATAAATAGTTTCAGACAGTCTCAGATGAACTAAAGAGATGGGGAACAGGCATTCATGAGGGTCTCCCCTTCATACAAAGCTGGGAGCTAGTCTCTGGAATTATAAGAGCTTACAAGGTAGTAGTTGACTCTTCATGAAATGTATAGTGGTAATGAGGAATGCAGATAGTTAATTCTGAAATTCAATCACATAATCTAGTTAATATGTTTATGGAACAACTGACATGTTGTCATTCACTATGACTTTCCAAACTAAGAAAATATTGTTGATTTTCTTCCCACCAAACCATGGGAAATTCTATAATATAAAAAATCTATAACGAATATAAATATCAAATTTAGATTGATACTTTATGACTGTAGAAAGTACCTGGGTTTCCTGTGCTTGAAGAGAATTATTATTTTAACTTCCATGTTTTAGATCTCAACCAAGGTGGAGGGTAAAGGGAACCAATAACAAGTTTTACTTACTCTATTTCACTGCTCATATTCTTGCTATACATATTCTGGCTGATAAAAATTAATGTATGGCTATATTGATCATGTAATACTTTATGCTCTAACTTCTTCATAACAAAGGATTTTCACAAAGAGGAAGTACATTTAAACAACAAATAAATCAAGAGAATAAATTCAGTGACTCAGAAGTTCTCTAATGCCCTGTTCTGTTCTCTGTCTAGCCCAAAGGAATCTACTAACTTGATTTTCCTCACCATAAATTAATTTTGCATATATTAAAACAGTAAACTTGAATCAAACAGTTGGTGCTGTTGCAGGGAGTACCCCTCTACATTATAAACGTTATTAGAAGGAAAAATAGATAATGTCTGTGATTGCTTTCAGATATTAAATTCCATAATTTTTTGTAATTCATTGATATTTGCTTTATTTCTAGCTGTTGACTTTTGTAAATAATAATGTTTCTATAAAACCCACCATCTATGGTATGCACTAGTAGCTCATGCCTATAATCCTTGCTACTCAGCAAGCTGAGATTTGAGGATTGCAGTTCAACTCAAGTCAGAAAGTCTGTAAGACTCCAATTAACAATCAGAACCTAGAAGTGGAGCTGTGGCTTTAAGTGTTAGAACCCTAACATTGAGCAAAAAGGCAGGGACAACACCCAGGCCCTGATTTCAGCCCCACAACTGACCAAAAATATCAGTGTGTTTGGCAAATAAACATTTATGCATTTTTTCTTGCATATATACCTGACTTCATATTGAACTCACTAGTCTTTGAGGTATTATTTTTACAAACTAATATGTTTTGTGATTAAACTTTTATAACATTCAAAAACTAAGTTATGAAATAATTACTGAGAATTTGCCATTTTTTGCTTTGCAGTTTCTCGGTAGACACCATGGTTACTATGTATTATCTCTCTGCTTTAATGAGAATCCTTTTTTACATGTGAAATATTTCTTATAATTTATCTAAATTTGGATGGGGCTGGGAAGGTGGCTCAGGGGTAGAGTGCTTACCTTGCATGCTTGAGGCCCTGGGTTCAATTCCTCAGCACCAAATAAGCAAAAAGAAAAAGCTGGAAGTGGCACTGTGGCTCAAGTGGTAGAGCACTAGCCTTGAGCTGAAGAGCTGAGTGACAGTGCTCAGGCCCAGAGTTCAGGCCCCAGGACCAGACCCCAAAAAAATAAAATAAAATAAAATTTTAAAAAATGAATGGATTTTGTATCTCATCAAAAGCCTTTTCTGTGTCAATGGAGATAATCATGTGGTTCTTGATCTTGGAACTGTTAGTGTGTTGGATTACATTTATTGATTTAAGTATGTTAAACCATCCCTGCATCTCTGGGATGAAACCTACTTGGTCATAATGTGTGTGTGTGTGTGTGTGTGTGTGTGTGTGTGTGTGTGTGTGTTTATGTGTTTCTGGATTCTGTTATCTAGAATTTTGTTAGGATCTTTGCATCTGTGTTCATCAAGGAGATTGGTCTGTAGTTCTCTCTTTTTGTTGGGTCTTTGCTTAGTTAGGGGATGAGAGTGATATTGACATTGTAGAATGAGTTTGGGATAGCTCCCTCTTTAAAATAAATATTTTTATTGTGAAAATACCATACAGAAGGGTTACAATTACATGAACAAGGTAATGAGTACATTTCTTATCAAGCATTGTTGCCTCCTCTGTTTTGCCTTACCATTCCTTCCCACCTCCCACAACCCCACCCCCACGATGCCAAAGTTGTAAAGTTCATTTTTGAATATAATGTCTTGTCCATCTCATTGTTGTAAGTCACTCTTTTTCTATTTCTCTGAAGAGCTTGAGGAGTGAGCTGGGAAGGTAGCCCAGTGGTAGAGTGCTTGTCTTGCATGTATGAGGCCCTGGGTTCGGTTCCTCAGCACCACATAAGCAGAAAAGGCAAGAAGTGGCGCTGTTGCTCAAGTGGTAGAGCACTCACCTTGAGCTGAAGAGCTGAGGGACGGCATGCAGGCCCAGAGTTCAGGCCCCACATCCGACCAAAAACAAACAAAAAAGAAAGAGCTGGAGGAGTATGGATGTGTATTAATTCTTCTTTAAAGGTCCTATAGAATTCTGTTATGAATCCTTCTGGTCTTGGGCTTTTCCTTGTTGGAAGATTTCTGATTGCTTCCTGTATATCGTTGTAAGATATTGACTTATTTCATTGATTTATTTCTTCATTGCTCAGTTTGGGCAATTTGTATTTCTCTAAGAATGTATCCACTTCTGCTAGGTTTTCTTTCATTAGATAGTATAACTTTTAAAAATAGTTCCTTATAATTGCTTGGATGACTTGCGTATTTGTTGTGATTTTTCTCATGGCACCCCTAATCTTGTTGATTTTGGTTTCCTCTCTTCTTTTCTTAATTAATCTTGCCAAAGGTCTATCAATTTTATTTATTTTTTCCCAAAACAAGCTTTTTGTTTTATTGATTTTATTTATAATTTTTCTATTTTTCTATCTTGTTAATTTCTGCTCTTAATTTGGTTATCTGGCTCCATCTAGTAATTTAGGTTCCATTTTTTTCATGTTTTTCTAGCAGTTTTTTTTTTAAAGCAAATTGTTTAAATAGGGTACAGGTGCACCCTCTAGCAGTTTTAATTGCAACATGAGATTATTTACTTGGTCTGTCTCTGTTTTCTTGATGTGGGCACTGAGGGAGATAAATTTACTCCTCAGGACTGTTTTTGCTCTGTCCCACAGGTTCTTTGTGATGTATATTCATTTTCATAGAATTGTAGGAACTTTTTGATTTCTTCTATAATTTCTTCTGTTACCCAGCTGTTGCTTAGAAGTGTGCTATTCAATTTCCATGTATTTGAGTAATTTCTAGAGTATGCTTTGTTATTGAGAACTAGTTTGTTTCCACTGAGATTGGATAGGATACAGGGGATTATGTCAGTTCCCTTCTATTTGCTTAAATTCCTTGTATGAACTATGATATGGTCTATTTTGGAGAAAGTTCCATAAACTGCTGAGAAGAATGTGTACTCCATTGTTTTAGGGTGAAATACTCAGTAGAAGTCAGTTCCACTTGAGATATGGCCTCACTTAATTCACTAGCTTCTTTGTCAAGCCTCTGGTTGGTAGACTTATCCTTTGGTGAGAGTCAGGTATTAAAGTCTCCTAATATTATTGTATTTGGATCTATTTTCTTTTGTAAGTTTGAGAATATTTGCTTAACATATTTGGGTGCTCCACTGTTTGGGGAGTATAAGTGGATAATGGTAATAGCCTCCTCTTGGATTGTTCCCTGTATTAATATGTAGTGTCCTTCCTTGTCTTTTTGTATTGATTTTAATGAAAATTTATTTTGTCAGATATCAGGATAGCTACTTCTACTTTCTTACCGGGGACATTTGCTTGGTAGATCTTTCTCAAACCCTTCACTCTGTGTTTGTATGTTTGGCTGAGATGTGGTTCTTTTGAAGGCAACAGATGTATGGGTCTTGTTTTCTGAACCAATTTGCAGTTCTTTTTCTTTTGATTGGTGAATTGAGTCTGTTGATATTTATGGTTATTACAGAGAGATGCATTGTGATTCCTGTCATTTCCTGTTTTCCTAAGTTTTTCTTTTTTCCTTTCCTCCTGTGCTTATTAAGTTAGACTTCTAGTAATACCTGTCTGATGAGGATCCCAGATCCTAACGGCTTTCTTCAGGTTGTGTTCCCCTTCTTAGTATTCTTTGTAGTTTATGAATTCACTTAGTTTTTCTTTACTATTTAAAATATTAGTGTCTCCATAAAATGTGAATGCTAGCTTTGCTGGGCATATCAGTCTGGGCTGGCAGTTATTGGTTTTCAGGGCTCGGATCGTACCAGGCCTTTCTTGCACTCGGTGTATGTGTGGAGAGATATGTAGTAATTCTGACTTTTTTCCCATTGTAGTGTGGCTCCTTCTTTGTTTTTGCTGGATGCAAGATTGTTTCTTTTTTATTCAGATCTATCATTTTTACTATAATGCGCCTAGAAGTGTTTCTCCTGAGATCCTATTTATTAGGTGTTCTATATGCTTCTGTTATGTATGTCCGATCTTCTCTTTTAAGATGAGGGAAGTTTTCATTGATAATCTTGCTGAATAGGTGTTGCATTCCCTTGCTTTGATATTCCTCACCTTTGTCCACTCCAATTATATGAAGGTTACATTTCTTGGCACTGTTTGCTTGCTCTTGGATTTCCCTTTGGCATAATTTAAGTGATTTTTCTATATCTGTGACTTTTTTTGTCCAGTTGGAGCATTTTGTCTTCTGTATCTGACACTCAATTCCATTTCATTCACTCTATTAACTATGGCTTCCATTGTGGTTTGCTTGGAGGAAATTGATTCATTTATGGATTCTATATTAGTTCTCAGAGTAGTAATCTCTCCTCTTAGTGAGGTGTGTACTGCCTCTACTTTTGCATGCATCTCCTGTTTGAAATCCTGCATCTTTTTATATTCCATTTCTGTGTTCTTTAAATTTCTGATTTATTTCTCGCTTTAATTCTTGAGTCATTGCCCCCAGCATCTCTTGGATGTAGCTTTTGTCTTCCATTTCTACTTTGCTTCCACTGGGGCTCTCCCCTGCGTCACTGCTAGCTTTTAGGGGTAGCTTGCTATCCTGGGTGTTGATAAACCTTGTAATTTTTCTCTGTGATTTTTGCATGGGGATTCAGGGATTATTGGAGACTAATCTGAAATTTAGTTTGGACCAATAGGTGTCTTTCTTTGCTTGGTTGCTGGTTCTGGGTTGGCTGAGAAAGTCTGTACCTAGTCTAGGTTCTGTTGGTGGAAAGGCCAACTCCAGCTGCTAGTTTGACCCACATAGGGCTTTCAGTTGTTTGCTGTAGATCACTGGCAGTTCCCCCATTTAGAGGGACTGAACAGCCTATACTGCTCCTGTTTACTCTGTAGGTGCTCTTGATGACATCAGGTGTGCTGGATGTACTCTCTGTTACTGGAGTCTTCTATGAGCTCCGGGTTTTTTTGTTTTGTTTTGTTTTGTTTTTTGGCAGGTCGTAGGCCTGAACTCTGGGTCTGGGTGGTGTCCCTCAGGTCTTTGGCTCAAGGCTAGTGCCATACATTTGAGCCACAGCACCACTTCTGGCCCTTTCTGCTGATGTGGTGCTGAGGAATCAGGCCCAGGGCCTCATCATGCAAGGCAAACACTTTACTACTGAGCCACCTTACCAGCCTGAGCTCCTGACTATTATCAGGTGCTCCAGGTCCAATTCCTACTCTGGGATATACACCCTGTGTCTCTGGGGACTCTGGCAGCCCCTGCCAGGCTGGGCTGGCCACAGCTTGGCATGTTGCCACACAGCCAGTAAAGGTTTAGGGGAGGGATCTTTGTGCTTTTTCATTCTGAAATTCCTTTTCTTTCTTTCTTTTTTGTTTTTTTCTGCCTCCTGATTTTCTCTTGGTGTTCATCTTTTTGTTGTTGGTTTCTTGAGGAAATTAAGTGTTGGAACTCAAACTCTCTTTTTTGGTTGGAGAGAGCTGTGGTGTTTCCTTACTGTCCCGTCACCATCTTGGTCCCTCCTCTGCTTCAATATTTATATCAAATTGATCTTTAGTGCTTTCTCAGTGCTATGATAATTTGAATCTTTAAAATGAATCTAGGAGAACAAAAATAAGCTCATAAATATAAATTAAAAGCCACTTTGTAACATTATCTGCTTAGTTCTGCTCAGTTCTGAAATATTTAAGCCAAAGAAATAGTTTCTTCATATTAATTAGCAATATGAGGTGTCTCCTAAAATTTTAGAAAATATTCAATTTATAATGAAGTTAATGATATATCACAAGAAAGCATGACAAAATGCAAAATATGTTATGTGTTAGGCAGAATGACCCTGTAATCCCTGGAATCTGAAAATATAATTAAACTTACACCCTTTAAAATAGGAGGACTATTTTGCTTTAACCATCATTCATGCCACTCAAATCTAGTCACATGAGTTCTCAAAGCAATTTTTTGGCTGGAGTTTGAAAAACAAAATAGACAGAGAAATCAGCGAAATTCCAAGGGTCCAACTCCTCAGTGATAATTTAAATTGATAGAGCAAATGATGAGAAATGCCTTAAGATTCTCAGAATGGCTTTTAACAGACTATAATCCAGTAAAAGAGGTCTCAGCCCTACAACCTCAGAAACTGAATAATGCATTCAACGCCCCCCCACACACACACACATACACACACAAAATAAATCAGAATGAGTTTTCTGGATGTAAATCTGGTTCCAGAGTTTCTGAAAAGAAACCTAATAACCAAAGCAGAGAAGAGAGGTTCTGCTCCCTACTTCTTAGTACAGAACTGTGAAATGATAAAGTGTATCGTTACAAATCACAAACTTTCAAGAAAATTTATACAGACGCAATAGAGAATTAGCTTTTGGTTTTGCGGTTACTTCAAAATAATTCATAAATTTAAATTTTTACTTTATTACCACAGGAATTGATATGCAAATCTCAGTAAAATAAAAATATATCAATCTAATTGAAATGACCACCATTATTGACAAATAATGTAGTTATTTTTGTTCTTCCTTTGGGTGCCAGTACTAGGTTTTGAACTCAGGGCCTGGTCAATGTCACCTTTTTCATTTAAGACTGGAGCTCTACCACTTGAGCCATAGAAACACTTCTGGGTGTTTGGTGGTTATTTAATGAAAAGAGACTCATGGACTTTCCTGCCCTGACTAGCATTGAACCTTAATCCTCAGGTTTTAGGGTCCTGAGTAGTTAGTTACAGGCATGAGCCACAAGCACCTAGAACTATGTAGGTTGAATTTTTTAATAATTAAAACAGGGTTCAATTTCACTCTATAGTAGCCACACAAATTTAAGAGTAAAATGGCTAAAAATTGACACTTACAAATTACCACAGCCAAAAGAATACTAAATGGGAAAAGATTCTTAACAGTTAACCCTAGTGATTAACACCTGGAACCCTCACTACTCAGGAAAATTTGTATCAAAGGATCAGTTTCAAGCCAGTTGGGACAGAGAAGTCCATGGGACACTATCTCCAAATTAATTATCAGAAACAGGGCTGAAGATGTACAAGTGGTAGAGCATCAGCCAAGCAAGAAATCCTTATGATGTTGACACAAAAACACTTTCTAGTGTTTTGATATAAGGTAAAGATAAAAAGATTTTATACCTTCTTAATATCCAATAATTAGTGGGAATAAGGTCCAAAAAGAGTAGGGCCAATATGTTTCACCAATTAAATATGCTATCTCATTCCTGTAATTTTAGTAACTCAGGAGACTGAGATCTGAGGATTGTGGTTCAAAGACAGCTCAGGCAGGCTAGAAAGCCCCTTCTTTTCTCAATTAAGTACCAAAAAATGCCAGAAGTTCCGCTGTGGTTCAAATGGTAGGGTGCTTGCTTAAGGAATAACATTCAGAAATAGCACCCAGGTCATGGACAGTTAAGTCAATTCCTTATCATTTGTGAATATCAAAAACAAAACCTATATCAGTAGTTTCTTTAACTTTATATATACCAAAATAGTGGAACTGCAAAATTATATCACAGTTCTCATTTTAATTTTAAGGACCTTTAACTATTTACAATAAAGTGTGTGTGTGTGAATGTGAGTGTGTGTGTGTGTGTGTATGTATGCCCTTATACAATGCAAAACCGTTTTCTTTCTTCTACATCCTCATCACTAATTACTGTTTTTTTGTAGTTGTTGTTGATGGTGATAATTGCTACTCTAACTTAAATGCAGTGCCTTATCATGGTTTTGATATGCATTCCATGATTATTGATAATGTTGAATATTTTTGTTCATTTTGTGCACTTGTGGTTCTTCTTTTGAGAAATGTAATTTTGGATAACATTTGCAAAGCCTCTTGAATTTCCTAATCCATCCTATCAACAGCTCATCTTTACCTCAGCAAAGGTTCACATCAAATCTAATTGAATAGCTTTGGAGATTTTTTCCTGGAGGTTATTTCTTTACTAACTTCACCATTTATTGTGACATTCAAAGTCATTAACAGAAAGCCAAAATATGAATGGCATTGCCAAGAGAACAGAATCTATGCCAAACTTCAAAATGGCCTTTTAATATACTGCTTTTGAGTTATGGTTGCTAAAAGTGGACTGTCAGCAGAAATTTAAATAGTGCCTCAGTGAATGTTTTCCTTTTAAAATGGACTGTAAGGTTGGTAGCTTTAAACAAAAGAATCTTTTCCACTGCTCTGGATACTACAATTCCAACATCAGCTTCCAAATAGATTTGACCTATAATAATAGCTCATAACTTAATTCATAAATGACCATAGTCTATCTAAATTCTCACATGGGACTAGGCAGATAGGTGAAAGTGTTATTGGAATTTTTCACAAGGTCTTAAATCACACAAGGACTCTACGTTCACATCCTAATTATCTATGAAGGGGCCTACCTATTAATACCAATTTTATGACTAAGAGTTTGATAGATGTTAGGAGGAAAAATATTCAGTACATAAAAATTTATTCTTTAATTAAATATGTGATATCATTTGTTTATTCTCATGTTTTCTTCCTATCTTCTAGTCCCTATTTATATCATATAGCATATATTTATCAGGTTACTCACTCCAATGAGATTGACATTTGTTACATGTTAATGAAATCAGTAAAGCTTTCTTCCTGAACATTTTCTCTTTATTAATGTGAATATAGTAATTTGTTCTATATTTGTTTCTAATGGGAAGTATCTGTTGTGCAATAAAGTTAAAAATAATTTTGAAAACTTTATTTCTTTACCTCTAAGTAATTATTTCCAAAACAAGTTTTATAATTATTTTACTTTATTTAATTTCAGAGAAGAATTGAGTTTGGCATCAAAGGATTTATACTATGATCTATTATTCTGAATTAAAGCAACCATTTATAATTTAAATTAAAACTTTATATTTAAAAGTAAATTTTTGCTCAGCGCTAAGGGCTCACATCTGTAACCCTAGACATTCAAAATATGAGACCTCACGGATCACTTTCTGAAATAAGCACAGGAAAGAAACATTCATGACTCTGTCTCCAATAAGTCAGCAAAATACTGAACTAGAGGCATGGCTCAAATGGTAAAGTTCTAGCTGTAAGCAAGAAATCTGAGAAACAGTACGAGTGTTGTACATACAAGCTCAAACAAACAGAAACAAATAGCTCTCATTTCCTTTTACTTATGGAAGTCTACACTCAATTGCCAAGTGCAAACAATTTCATAGTGAGCCATTTCCACCAGGGCTTGGAGCAGCATGTTTTGATCAAGTTTTAATGGTGAGAAAGTTTCTATGGAAGAATTCTTTGTGGATTAAGGAGGGAAATCAGAAATTCCAAGAACGAATTGGAATTTTCCAAGGATAGGATTCATTCTTCCTTTCTGTCTTCAGGCAGAACTTACACACAAAAATGTCATGGTTTTTGATTCATGGTGGAATAATTAAAACTATAATGCTAATAATATGGAAATGTCATTACAATAAAGTACAGAAACAGAGGTCTCTATTATCCCCTCCTAGTGGCAGCTACTCTAGCAAGGTCTTGTTTCCCATACAGTAGTCACATGACATCTTTCTGCAACACACCTCTTCTGCTATCTATATCATTCTTTAGACTCCATGCAGTTGCCTCTTTTCTTATACAATCTAGCCTATCAAAAAAGGAAAGTAGAGTTTTTTTTCTATTAGAAAAAGAATTTGAAAATCATATTTCCTTGACTCCCATTCACTACATTACAACTGGCATAACAGCCATTTAGAGATAATTTTACCCTTTCTCCTTAGAAAATATGCTATGCGGTGAACATTTTTATTCTGCATATATCACCATTCTGATTAGTGTCTTGGATTGTCACTGATTGTGGACTGCGTGTCATATGTTGATGACAAAATTTCAGTGTAACATCTGACAGTTTGTAGGCAAAAAAGAAATCACTGAAAACTCTACACAGTAAAATGTGATGTACCAGAACACACTCTGCATAGTTTTATAAATTTATATTTTACAAAATTGTTGGTCTTATTCTGTATGTGTTATATTGTGTTAATCATTAAGAATATAAAAAAATCTTGAGACTTAAGATTAATTACTACACATTCATTTCTAATTTATCATGTCTTTGGATTCTGAATAAGAAGAAAAGCGAATGTTCCACTTGACAGAGAAACTAACCTACATATTGCAACGGTCCAAAAATACAACTCTTTTACATGCCTGAATTGTCTGTTCACAATCTAAATATTACAATAATTTACTAGGTTTATAACAACAATGTTAGAATACATATCTATTGTATCTAATTTAAAGAGTAGGATTTGTATTTCTTATGTTTATTTTGGTTTAGGTTTATTTTTTCTAATAATTATTTCATTATATTTTATTTTAAAAATTTGGTGATATTAGTAGAGAAAACTGATACTTCACTAGAAATAGTTCAAGAAGTAATATACACTTTACAATAAAATAAGACAATTAAATAAAATAATAAAAATTAAAGATAAAATAAAATTTAAAAAGCAATATATAGACATTCCAAACAAAAAAAAAAAAATTAGCCTGCCACAGGGAAACTGAGTTTTACTAGATCACATGTAGATAAATGATTTGAATCAAAATTGAAGAAAATATAAGTAAAAACAATAATGAAAATAACTATGACCTTTGAAACTAGATGTTAGGCATCAAGTACACCAAATACTACTGTATTGGAATTCACCCAAAACAGTTTCCAATAATCGTCAGGCAATAGCTCCTGACTTGGAAGTGAGTCCCTGTGAAGGCTGAGGCTTCAAGGATGTGCGTGGTAGGGGGAGGTCCTCTCAGTGATGACGTGAGTAACAGTTGCCATGATGGACAAACATCTCAACAATGGCTTGAAAAGTGTAAGAAAAGCAATCTTTGATTGCTGGGATTGCTTCTCTGTGATTTCCTCTGAGTACTCTGTATATGTTATAGAGCTACTTCCATGACCTTTCTCTTAATTCTGGCACATGCTTGCAGAACAGGTGTGATCTGGCTTCACTAAGTAAGAAACACTAACAGGCTAGTTTGATTATTCACACACAAAAGTGAATTCTTGACTGTCCTGCCCAGCTCCAGGTCTAAAAGAATAATTTACATATCTTTCTCAAAAATTATTTTTAACAAAATAAGAAAAGAATTTATAATACACCAAATGTCTAGTACTTTGAAATGTTCATTATACCAAAGGTCCAAAGACTTGCCTGTTTTGCTCAATACTTTCCAAAGATTTATTACTATTGATCATTATAAAAAGACATATGGAATGGAGTGTGTTATGATCAAGATTTACTGTATATCAAAATTCTTTTCTATTATCAGTTCAAATAAAAATCCAGTAATACTTTGCTTAATCTATTCCATATTTAATTAGGAAAATGTGACTTATTATGAATATCTGAGGATGGGTCCAATAATTTAAAGATTCTTCTCTGATGTTTAAATTCTCTATGCATATACAATAAACAGCCAGATACAGGAAGCAATACATGCTGTTGCTGATTTTCTTTAGAGCTTATCAAACATTTCTCAAAACATATAGAAATATTAAATATTAAATGATTAGCATAAAATATATGTTTAGATTCATTACTTTTCCGAGTGTTCTTAAGTCATGTGTCTCATGGCTTCTCAATTGCACACAAGAAATAAGTGGTCAAGAGAATGAACAAAATATGTATATATACGTAGATATATGGATATGTTATAGTAAATTCCATTAACTTATACAATGGTAATTATTTTCTAAAATATTTAGAACATTTCCATCATCTCTTATTTTAATAGCACTACTGTAAAAGACAGTGAGGAAATAAAAAGAAACATAGGTGACAAAAGATGATTTAATGAAACATTAATACTTAATTCAAGTTACATCAAAAAAAGAGAAAAACTACAAACTAAAATATTTAGTTTTTAAAAAGGACTCTTTAAAATGTTACAGCTAAACCTTACAATTATAACTCTCATGAAACTAAGTATAAACACAGTTTTGCTACAATGGAATATGGAATATTTGCTAACGAAGACAGGATGAACTGAAAATTAAGGGTAAATGATATAAAGTTGAACATGTTACATTAATCAAGTACAATAATAATCAATAAAGTTACATATATAAATCATAATCCATTACACAGAAAGTTCACAGTATAGAAGAAGTCAATAAAACCATTTTAGTTTCATTAACAAGATAAATAGAATTTACAAATCTTCAGTCTAGTATAAAGGAAGAAGTAAGAAAATGAGATTAACAAATTCAACAAAATAAAGGAGGACATTCATAAGCATCAGGTAGCCATCAAAAGGAGAACAGAGAAATATTTCTGCCTATTAATTTGACAATCTAGATAAATTTACTAATATGTGAAGCCATAGATTACCAATACTGGAACAACAAAAATATTCTGAATGCAAGACTGACAAATGCAGTATTGGGAGACCAAGGCCAAAGTCTGGAGAGGTTTCTTGCTGCAAGATCTTTTGAAAGAATTTCCAAGTAAATAGAAAGAGAGTACAAAGAGGATCAAAGTCATTCTTTTGTAAGGAGCATACTCCTAAAATAACAAGTGTACTTTCCTCATGAAGAGTCCATCGGTAATGTCAGAGCTCTTCAAGAGCTCAACTACCAATATCACTGTGGATCAAGTTTTGAACACATACTTTTGGGAAACCTTCAAGTCATTTTGTTCCCCTCTATCCTGTGTGATAAAATCATTTTGAATGATTTCTTTTGCAATAAAGCTTAGATTACACTTTAAGAAAATTAACTTCAAATTTCATCACTTCAAGAGTAATGCTTTGGCATATTATGGTACAGAGAGAGGTGTAATTGGAGACCTGCATATTGAACACTTATTAAAATATTTATATTTTGATACAAATGAGAAAGAATAATTTTCATGAAATAAGAAAATATAAAGCACAACATAGTAGAGAACGAGATCTCATAGGGAGAGAGTCAAGTATGTACTTTGCCTTGTTTTGAAAGATCAATAGAGGAAAGTTAGAGCTGGAGCAGAATTGCTGATGCATAGCCAATTTGTGTAGCTCTCATCACTGTGAACAAGTATCGTAACTGTATGTTGATTTGTTTTAAAAGAGGAACGAATGGGGGATTCAATAGAGCTTATGAATATAAACAGTATATTCTGAATTTAGGATTCAGAGCATGGTGATAAATACACAAAGGTAAATCTCCTTCCACAGCTCTCTTGATAGTATATAATAAGGAATTGGCCTTACTTCCCTCCTCCCCAGTCTACTTGTTTTACAACTGTTCTGGGCTTCTTGTTGTGTTCTTCAAATTTACAGATAGACATCTGAATCAAGATGTGTGTACTAGTTTTTTATTAGTAACTGAAACACTCCCCTGAATATCCAGGCTCTTCCATCCACCTCTTGAAAAGCTTTTTGCTTTTCTTCAGAATTATGTATAAATTCCCCACTCAAGGCATTTGTGCCGGTTGTATTTCACTAACTAGAATCCTTGCCATCAGAGTGTTTATGGTCACCCACCCATCTCTTTAACGAAGTGTTCCTGTAAACATCCTGTTTTTAAAAGCAGCTAACACACCATGTATTCCCTAGCCTCTTCTCTGATTTATTATCACGTTCTTTGTTACATGTTATTAGTTAATATATAGAACAATATATGACATAATTGTATCTCACTAAATTCATGCAGAAACCCTATTATTAAGGATGGTGTTTGTGGGTCAGACTGTTGGGAAGTAGTTAGGCTTAATTCAGTTTAGATATATGTAGCTCTATTATCAGATTGTGTCCTTATTAGAAAAAGAATAGAACTGCCTTTTTTGGCCAGCTGATGAGGCAGCAGTGATGTGGCTAACAACCAGGGAACTTCAATAGCAACCATGGTGTTGGATCTTAAGCCTCTAAACCAGTGAGAAATGTTTTTTTTTTCCTTTCCTATGCCATCTATTCTATGGTGATTTATTATAGCATCCCAAGCTGCTACAGATATGATATGAGGATGCGACATGAAGTGATATATGATACATTATTAGTATTTTTGGTGCTTCAAACAATACCTTGGTCGCAATAATAAGCATGTAAGCACAGCAAAAAAAATGAAATTAGATGGATCAAGAACTATAAATTTAGATCTGAAACTTTAAATTATCACAGGAAAACATAGTGAAAACTCTGGAAGAAAAAGGCATACAGAATTACTTTTTGAATAACACTCTAATTTCTCAGGAAACAGTAGTAAAAATTGACAAATGAAATTATATAAAAATTTTCTAAATGTCAATAAAAGAAACTATCAGAAAGAGAAGTGACACTGTGGCTCAAATGGTAGAGTGTTAGCTTTGAGCTGAAGAGCTGAGGGACAGCGCCCAGGCCCGGAGTTCAAACCCCATCACCAACCAAAAAAAAAAGCAAAGAAAAAGAAAAGAAAGAAAGAAAATAAACTATCAGATGAGCCCCAGTGATTCACACCAGTAATTCTAGCTACTCAGAAAGCTGAGAACGGAGGAGGGTGGTTTAAAGTCAGGCTTGGCACAAAGTCTGCAGAAAGCAGAAAGTACAAGTGTGGATGGTATGGTAGAATACCAGCCTTGAGCTAGGCCCTGAGTTTAAGTTCTGGAATCAGCAACATAAAATCAGAATCAAGAAACAAAACACAGAATGAGAGAAATATTCATCAGCTATTCAATGGAAAAATGATCCAGTTAATAATGGGCAAATGAACTTCATAGTTCAGAGGGAAAAAAAAAAAACAAATGCTGGCCAGTATGCCAGTAACTTTAAATCTTTATATAGTTAAGCCACCATAGAAATAAGTACAGAAAACTAAACCTAGAATCATTATATGTTCTTGCTATACTCCCTGTAGTTGTATATCTAGTCTGTACAGAGGTTCAAACATCTTGTTCATCAGGACACTATTTATAATACTCAAAATATGAAATCTGCTTAAATGTTCATTTGTAGATAAAGAAAATATGTACACAATGGAACTTCATTCAATCGTTAAAAATGAAACTACATTACTTGAAGGTAAATAGAAGTGGGAATCATGCTAATCGAAATAAGCTAGATTAAGAAAGATAAATTTCATATGTCTTCATGGATAAGACATGTTGAAATGATATGAAAATGGATGACAGAAAAAAATGAGGGAGGAAGATGATTATATTGCACATGTTGAAAGTATGAAATTGTCATCTGGAGACCCATTATATTGTACATTTATTTTTCTAGAAACGTGAATTATATTAATAGTTTAATAACCGTAAATTTGATAAACAGTCTTTACACTGAGGAGCTGTTTACTCTTGCCTAATTTTCCTCTAGCCTCAGATTTTATGTCCAAATATTATTGTCCAACCAACCTTGTACAGTTTGTTGAGAATGAAATAATAGTATTCATTTTGGTGTACAATGGGAATAATGAAGGCTAATGTAAATGTAAAGGATTTGGAGAGAGCTTTCCTGTCTTCATTTTAATAAGTCTGTTTCAGAGTATTTTCTGAATTCATTTGCATTTATCCTAGGAAAAAATTACTTGGTAATTCATGCATTCAATGTTAAAGTCTTAGCATCATCAAATTCCAGTAATAATTTATATTTTATTAATGTTCTATAGCAATTGACATGGATTTTGAGTCATTGGATACAGAATACTTATTATTGTTCATCCATCATCCAGCTGTCATTGGAACGTTCCAGATTGAATACCATTTCCAATGAACAAGAGAAAGGAAAAGATTATACTGGTTTGCCCCAAATTCCAATTTAGTTCTTATTACATTTGGCTCCAGCAGAGAGTGTGAAGAGACCAGACAGGAACGTGACTAAAAGTAAAGGATATTGCTTCTACCCCTCTTCTAAACTTTGGCTTTCATCATCCTGATGATGATTAAATGTATGTACCATGTCCTTGGATTTGATTATTTGAATTCATTCTCCTTGCAGCTTAGTGAGAAATAGAAAGTAAGGGGAATCTACAAATTCAATCCTCTGAATTCGACTCACCTAAATTCCAGTCCTCTTAATTCATAACTCACCTAACTTTTCTGTTTTGTGATAACCAAACAGAAGAATATAAGCAGATACAGTGGAGTTCTGATTGCCTCCATATATCGCAAGACACTAAAAATGTGCATCCTGGTAAGAAATGGTTTTGCATTGGGTTTCATGGCAAAAGTTTCTGGCAATTTGTAGATACTACACATGTATTAGAAGGAGGAAATTAAGTTAAAGGTTTGGATGTAATGAAAAGTCTGTGAGTATGTTCTCTATTAAAGCCATGCATGCCCTACTTAGAAATATTTGGATGCCTGTATTTTTGATATGTTACATTTTAGTTGCATAAACAGTTTTATGATATTAAAAATGGGAATAAATATGTAGCAAAAATGTACAAGGGGTCCATCATCTTGTCTGTATTCATACTAATCCATCCAGGCCAATATAATTTTTAGGTGTTTTGTAATATAATTTCATTAATGATCTCTATACTAGATTACTTATATAAAGACAGAGGATTTGGGGGAAACGCTAATGTCAGAAAGCCTTATTTTTTTTCCTTTTTTAATTGAAAAGGTGATGAGTACGGGGGTTAAGTTACATAAGTAAGGCAATAAAAACAGTTGTTTTAAATCATTGTTATCCCATCCCTCATTATCTCCCACTTACTCCTCCTTATTCCCCTCCCCTGCCAAGTTGTAATGACGATGATGATTAGAAATAGGATAGAGAAAAACAATATATAGGACTTAAGCAGAATTAAATATATTTAGAGCTAGAAAATCAGGAATGAGCCAGGAGTTGGTTTCTCATACTTTAATCCTAACTACTTAGGAGGCTGAGATCTCAGGATTGCAGTTAAAAGCCAGTCCAGCAAGGAAAGTCTGTGAGACTCTTAGCTCCAATTAACTCCAGAAACTGGAAGTGGTGATGTGGCTCAAGTGGCAGAGCACTTGCCTTGAGCTAAAGAGCTCATGGACAGCATCCAGGTACAGAGTTTAAGCCACATCACCAAAAATTAAAAAAAAAAAAAAAAACAAATGGGACAGTATCATTGTTTCTGATGGAGGCATAGTATTCCATTATATATATGTACGTATATATATGGAATATATATATGAAATATATATACATATATATATATATATATATATGAAATAAGCCAGACTCAAAGAAACATAGGTTCCCTTATCTGCAATACCTAGTATATGTCTAGGACAAGCAGAAGTGGTCAAAAGCAATCTACATATGACCATATAACCTGATGCTAAGCAAAAAGGAACCCCAAGATAGGGACACAAGAGATTTTATCTTTCTTGTGGTTCTTTTTAATGTACTTATAATATACTATGTGATTTTTTTGTTTCTTTGTATGTTCTTCCTCCATGGTACAACCCCTATAGTCACTGTATTTGATGTCGGTGCCCTGCATCTTGTATATACATTTTTCTAATTTGGGGAAGGAAAGGGAAATAACAAAATGCTGAAATAAGGATACAGGATTTCCCATTGTAACAATGAGATGTACAAGATACTATGTTGAAAATGAACTTTACAACTTGGGCAGGAAAGGTAGGAGTTGGGGAGGTGGGGAGGGAAGGGATGGATGGGGAAAAACAAAGGAGAGGGTAACAATGCTCAATAGGAAATAGACTCACTCCTTGCTCATGTAACTGTAACCCCTCTGTACAGTATCTTTATAATAAAAATATATATTTATAAAAATAGGAATGAGGTTCAATGTGGGTAGTAAATGACAGAAAAGAAGGAAACTTTGATTATAGGGAAAACCAGTAGGATTCATTTTCTTTCAATTACTATTTGTTGAATACAGTACAAATGTCAGGTAGACTTGGAGATACAAAAGTAAACAAAATAAATTCCCTGCCTGATCTCATTCAATTTGCAATCCAATGAGAGATGCACACAATGAATATACATCAACATGTAGACAAAAAATATCATGTTACCAAATGTCAAGAATGAGTTAAGGAAAATGAGATAGTGGTTGATTATGGTGATATTGCGATTGAGTGTCGAAGAATGGCTTCACAGACAGCTTACTTCCAAGAAAGAGGCCTACTTATCATGAATGAAGGTGCCAGGCACATGACATCTGGACAAAGAAATAATTCAAGATGAAAGCCCAAATATGAATGTTGTAGAGTAGAAGGATTATGGTTTCTATTGAATTAATTCCTCTGGCTCTAATTTCTGACTGAAATTTTGTTTTTGTTCTTCTCAAAACTGTAAACAATTAAACAAATGCAGTCATTATTAATGCCTGACTTATTAATAATTGTGGGACAATTGTCATTTTTTGCCAAAGAAGGGGTTTGTGGTTGTTTTTTGGGGGGTGTACTTTTTTATTGTAAAAATACTGTAGAGAGTGGTTAAGTTACATGAGCAAGGTAATGAGTACATTTCCTGTCTTGTATTGTTGTCTCCTTTGTTTTTCCCATACCATCCCTTCCCCCACCCCACACACTGAAGTTGTAAAGTTCCTTTTCAGAATAGTGTCCTGTACATCTCATTGTTACAATGGGTCAACTTGTATCCCTATTTAAGCATTTTGTTTTTTCCCTTCCCCTCCCCAAATTAGAGAAGAGTATATACAAGATGCAGGGCACCATAATCAAATACAGTGAAAACAGGGGTTATATCGTGGGGGAGGACATACAAAGAAACAAAAATATCACATAGTACATTATAAATACATTAAAAACAATAGAAAAAATTTGTGTCCCTGTCTTGGGGTTCATTTCCCTTAACATCATCTTATATAGCCATATGTACATAGCTTTTGACCTTTTCTGCTTGACCTAGACATATACTAGTTATTGCAAATAAGGGAAACCATTGGACCTGTTTCTTTGGGCCTGGCTTATTTCACTTAATATAATTTTTTCCAAATCTCTTCTTTTTTTACGTTGTTATTTTCTTTTCTTCTTTCTAAGAAACAGTCTCATGGTATATTGTTTGTTCAAACTTAGACTCACTCATAAACAATTTAGTTTTCATGTCCCTGCCTACCAGACTGTGAATTGCTGCTTCCCTTGACCTCTCAAGGGATTCAAAGTATTCTCTCTCTGCTGAAACTTTTCCACACGTATGCACACCCACTTTTACTTAGACCATCCTGAACATTTAAAACCCTGCTTTGCTTCAGCATGCCTCCAGGTATTGCCCATTTTGTGTTATTCTCTTCTCAATAAAGCTGCTTAAAGAGGCATGTGTAATGTTTCCCTGTAATATCTTGTTTCTTCTATATATTCCCTGTTGGTTTCTCCATCTCTGTATTCCTAATCTGTCTTTAGACTCCTCCAAATACAGATTATTTTTTAAAAATCAGTTTGACATTAAAGGATACTTGATTTTTCTTACTATTGTTAAAATAATTTTTATTAAGATTAAGTGATTACATAAATTTCACAAATGTCATAGTGTTGTGGAATAACGATACTTAAAGTCACAAACACATTTTAACCTTCACAAGGCAGATTGTCATTATCATGGTCTATAAAGTTTGTGAATTCTACAGGTTTTGCCAATACCGCTGTTTTTTCCACATAAGGTGACATGTACATTTGGTTCCTTTTGCTTAGTATTAGTTGTTCCTTCTTTCCCTCTTATTCCCTCCCTCCCATCACTTCCCTTGAGTTGCTTAGTTGGTTTTCATTAATGTCCAGTGCAGGATGGGCCTCTCTGTTGTACATTGTCTGCTTTCCTTCTGATTCTGTGGCCTCCTCCTAGGTTTCCTCAGATATGCATAGATAGATAGATAGATAGGTAGATAGATAGATACATACATACATACATACATACATACATACATACATATATACATACATGTATTCAAGAACATGGCATCATTTACAAATGAAATGACAAATTAAGTAGAGTTCTTCTTTCTTCAGTCCTACTTATTTTGTCCTGTCTCCTTTGAATTTAACATCCACATATCAGGGACCATGTGCCATTTGTCTCTCTGATCTTGGCTTACCTCTCTCAGAATGATTTGTTCTAGTTCCATCCATTTCTCTGTAAATGCCATTATTTTGTCCTTTCTAATGGCTGCATAATATTCCATTTTATGTAGGTACCATAATTTTTTGTATCCATTCATCTGTAATAGGACATCTGGTTGTTTTCATATCTTGGCTATTGTGAACTGTGCAGCAATGAACAAGGAGGTGTATATGTCCTTTATCCTGGTTCCTGTTGCTCAGGGTAGATGCGAAGGGGTGGTATGATCTGGATCACAGGGGAGGTCTATATTTAGCTTCCTGAGGTACCTCCAGACTGCTTTCCAGAGTGATTGTATTAGTGTACATTCCTACCTCTTTCTCCTCATCCCAGCCAGCATTTGTCGTTGGCTGAATTCAGGATATGAGCCATTCTGACTGGGGTAAGATGGTAACTCAGAGTTGTTTTTATTTGAAGTTCCTTTACAGCCAGGGATGATGAACATTTCTTCAAGTGTTTCTTCATCATTTTTCTCTCTTCTTCTGAGAAGTCTCTCTTTAGTACCCTTGCTCATTTAATGATTGGTTTGTTAGGTTTGGGATGGATTAGTTTCTTAAGCTTCTGGTATACAATGGATATTAGACCTTGACTGGTAAATATCTTTTCCCAAATGGTTGGCATGTCTTTAGCTGTGCAGAAACTTTTTTTTATTTTAAGGTAGTCCCATTTGTCGAGTCTCTCTCCAATTTGTTGTGACCCTAGGACTCTGTTCAGGAAGTTCCTGCCTGTGCCTATAAGTTCAACTGTCTCTCCTGTTCTATCCTTCAGTAGTTGCAGAGTTTCAGGTTTGATGTTGAGGTCTTTAATCCATTTTGAGTTGATGTTAGTGCATGGTGACAGGCTCAGATCTACTTCTAGTTTTCTGCTTGTGGCTAACCAGTTTTCCCAGCACCAGTAGTTGAAGAGGCTATGTTTCTTCCACTCTATGTCTTTGGCTCTTTGTCAAATATCAGCTATAGGTATGTGATTTTATTTCTGGATCTTCTAATCTGTTCCATTGGTCTTCAGGTCTGTTTTTGTGCCAATACCAAGCTGTCTTGGTTATTATGGATCTATAGTAGAGCTTGAAATCTGGTATCCTGATCCCTTCTGTGTTGTTTCTTTTGCCTAGAATTGCTTTAACTATTCTATGTCTTTTGTTGTTCTATATGAATTTTTGGACTGTTTTCTCTATTTCAGCAAAGAATGTCATTGGGATTTTAATGGGAATTCATTGAATTTGTATATCATTTTTAGCAGTATGGCCATTTTCATTACATTGATTCTGCTGTCCAAGAACATGGGAAGTCTTTCCATTTCCTGGTGTTCTGTATGATTCCTTTTTTTAGGCTTTTATAGTTTTCATTAAATAGATCCTTTACATCTTTGGTTAGGTTAATTCCTAGATATTTTTCTTTTGAGGTTAATATGAATGGGGTTGTTTTCTGATTTCCCTTTCTACTTATACATTGTTGGTGTACAGAAAGGCAACTGATTTTGTGGGTTAATTTTGTATCCTGCTACTTTGCTGAAGTGGTTTATAATTTCTAGGAGTTTGGGAGTGGGTTTTTTGGGATCATGAAGGTATAGTATCATGTCATGTAAAAAGGGATAGTTTAACTTCTTCCTTCCATATTCAGATCCCTTTAATATCTTTTTCTTGCCTTATTGATCTAGCAATATGGATTCCAGAACTATATTGAAAAGGAATGGAGAGATTGGGCATCCTTGTCTTGTTCCTGATTTTAGGAGAATTGGTTGTAGTTTTTCCCCATTTAGTATAACATTGGCTATTAGTCCATCATATGTGGATTTTATTGTTTTAAGAAATGTTCTTTCTATTCCCATTTTATCCAGAACTTTTAAAATGAGTGGGTGTTGTATTTTATCAAAAGCTTTTTACACATCATTGGAGATAATCATATGGTTCTGGACCTTGAATCTGTTGATGTGATGGATTATATTTATTGATTTATGTATGTTAAACCATCCCCACATCTCTGGGATGAAGCCTACTTGATCATAATAAATGATTTTTTGGTATGTTTTTAGATTCTTTGCCTAAAATTTTATTGAGGAGCTTTGCATCTGTGTCCATCAAAGAGATTGGTCTGTAGTTTTCCTTTTTCATTGCCTCTATACCTGGTTTGGGGATGAGTGTGATACTGGACTCATAGAATGAGTTTGAGATTTCTCCCTCTGCTTCTTTTTCACAGAAGAGCTTGAGAGTATGGGAGAATGGATATTAGTTCCTCTCTAAAGGTCATACAGAATTCCACAATGAATCCATTTGGTCCTGGCCTTTTTCTGACTGGAAGATTTCTGATTGCTTCCTCTATCTCATTGTAAATTATTGGCTTATTTAATTGATTTATTTTTTCTTGGTGCAGTTTGGGCAATTTGTATTTCTCTAAAAATTCATCCATTTCTGCTAGATTTTCCTTCCTTAGTGAGTATAGATTCTGGAAATAGTTCTTTATGATTGCTTGCATGTTTTGGATGTTTGTTGTTATTTTTCCTGTGGCTTCCCTGATCTTATTGGTTTGGGTCTCCTATCTTCTTTTTTCAGTTAACCTGTCAATTTATTATTTAAAAAAAAGTTTTGTGCTCTATTAATTTTATTTATAGTTTTCTTTGTTTCTATCTCATTAATTTCAGCTCTTATTTTTAGTTATCTCACTTTTTTGTTCTGGAATTTTTGTTTTATTTATTTATTTTTAACTTTTAAATGTTTTTAATTGTAAAAATAGTGTACAGAGGAGTTACAGTTACATGAGTAAGGTAATGAGTACATTTCCTATCAAGCATTGTTACCTCTTCCTTTATTTTTCCCCTACTATCTCTTCCCTCCCCACTTCCTCAACTACCCCCTCCCTGCCAAGTTGTAAAGTTTCTTTTCAACATACTGTTTTGTACATTTCATTGTTACAATAGGTAAACCTGTATCCTCATTTCAGCATTTTGTTATTT
Source organism: Dipodomys merriami (assembly GCF_024711535.1). Classification (NCBI taxonomy): domain Eukaryota; kingdom Metazoa; phylum Chordata; class Mammalia; order Rodentia; family Heteromyidae; genus Dipodomys; species Dipodomys merriami. Next base: position 48,037,897 of record NW_027206179.1, read on the forward strand.
CCCTTCTTCTCCCCAAATTAGGAAAATGTATACACAAGATGCAGGGCACCGATATCAACTACAGTGAAAACTGGGTTATACCATGGAGGAAGGACATACAAGAGAAATAAAAAAATCACATAGCACATTTTAGATATGTTAAAAACAATAGAAAGGGGCTGGGAAGGTGGCTCAGTGATAGAGGGCTTGCCTTGCATGCCTGAGGCCCTGGGTTCGATTCCTCAGCACCACATAAGCAAAAAGAAAAAAGCCGGAAGTGGTGCTATGGCTCAAGTGGTAGAGCGCTAGCCTTGAGCTGAAGAGCTGAGGGACAGCGCCCAGACCCAGAGTTCAGGCCCCATGACCGGACCTCCCCCCAAAAAATAGCAAGAAAGAAAAAAAAAGTTGTGTGCCTATCTTGGGGTTTATTGCACTTAACATTATCTTATATGATCATATGTATATAGTTTTTTACCTTTTCTGCTTGTTCTCAACTTATACTAGTTATTTCAAATAAGTGAAAACATGGGACCTATGTTTCTTTGGGCCTGGCTTACTTCACTTAATATAGACTTGGAAAAACTTATATTAAGATTATCTCACTTTGTCTAGCAACTTGGGGTGCAATTTTCCTTGCTTTTCTAGAAGTTATAGTTGCATCATGAAATTATTTACTTGATCTGTTTCTATTCATGTCCCACAGATCTCTTTGTGATGTTTATTCATTGTCATGAATTGTAGGAACTTTTTAATTTCTTCTTTAATTTCTTCTGTGATCCAGGTGTTGCTCAGAAGTGTGCAGTTCAATTTCCATGTACTTGAGTAGTTTCTATGGTATACTTTGTTATTGAGAATTAGTTTGATTCCACTATGGTTGGATTACATCGATCCTCTTGTATTTGCCTAAATTCTTAGTGTGAGCTATGATATGATCTATTTTCGCGAAAGTTCAAGTGACTGCTTATAAGAATATTTACAGAGATGTTGGGTAGAAAACTCTGTGGATGTTTATTAAATCCATTTGATATATAACATTTTAAATTCAGAGGCTTCCTTGCTAATCCCCTGGTTGGTAAATCTGTCCTTTTATGAGAGTGGAGTATTAAAGTCTCCTAGTGTTATTGTATTTGGATCTATTACTTTTCTGTAAGTCTGAGAGTATTTGATTAATGTATTTGGATGCTCCAATATTTGGAGAATATAAATTGATTATATTTAAGTAGTTGTACAAAGAAGTTGCCATTCACTGAAGTAGTTTATGAATACTTGATCAATGTTATCCCTTCGAACATTCTTATTCACCCTTTCCCACCCACCCCTTCCCTGGCTTGTCCTAATTTTAGGTTATGTATTGAATTTTCTTTTGAAATTTAACAAAGCAGCTTATGTGTACAATTCACCTCCCTTCCAGATACCCCTTCTGTATTCTGTGAGATACACACACACACACACACACACACACACACACACACACACACACACACACACACACACACACACATAATTGTTGCCTGCATTCTCCCTCTCCTCACTCCTTGCCCTTCATTCTTCTATGCTGTCCATTTGGCTCCACCTGCCCTCTTACAATATTCATTTTCTGGTACATTTTGGGAGGGCTTTGACTTAGTCCTTTTAAATTTTTAACTGATATATAAAAATTATGCATATTTATTGGGTACCATGACATATGTTGGTATGAATCTACAATGTGTACAGTAATATTAAAAGCAGGGCAGACATCATATGTGGTAATATATATCAGTGCAATATAATATATATAAAAAGTTGTATATGCATATATAATATATAGTGTTGTTATATACCTTATGGTGAAGCTATAAGGTAGGCTATAGTGCTACATAATTTTGTTCTTATAATAAAGACTAACTATAAGGTCTCAATCAAACTCCTGTAATGCTGTATCTTTCATACACTAACACATTCAATTCTTACCACAGCTCTAAAGCACATGCTATCACCTCCATGGTAAATGAAGGTGGAGAGCTTCAGTTACTTTCTCAAGGTAAAAAAAACAAAAACAAAAACAAAAACAAAGCAAAAAAAACACTAGTAAAGAGAAAACAAATTAACATGTAGACAATCTGGTTTCAAAGACATCAGGTCTCTCCTAAAGCCTACATTCTATTTTGTTTGGGTCCATTCCACTTTTATAGTTTTTGTTGTTGTTGTTGTGTTTGCTTTTTGGGGGGTCATGGAGCTTGAACTCTGGGCCTGGGTGCTGTACCTGAGCTCTTCAGCTCAAGGCTAGAGCTCTACCTACCACTTGACCCACACCACCACTTCCTATAGTATTTTTTACCCTTTGAAATTAGATGCTTAGTTAGCTCATTGAAACTTAGCCTATAACTTCCTTCATTAAAAGACTATATAGTTCCAAAAAATTTCATTTCATTAACATTCTGTAAGTTTTGACATTCTCTAACATTAAAAATCAGTACTAAGTTTTTTGTAAAATTAGCACTAATTTCTAATACCTATTTTAGCCTATTATTTTGTTGTTGTTGTTGTTGTTGTTTTGTTGTGGGTTTTTTTTGGGTCCGGTCGTGGGGCCTGAACTCTGGGTATGGGCACGGTCCCTCAGCTCTTCAGCTCAAGGCTAGCACTCTACCACTTGAGCCACAGCACCACTTCTGGCTTTTTCTGCTTATGTGGTGCCAGGGAATTGAACCCAGGGCCTCATGCATGCAAGGCAAGCGTTCTACCACTCTACCACTGAGCCACCTTCCCAGCATTTTAGCCTATTATTGATTTGGAATAAGTAACTTTTTCTTCAGCAAACTAATGGACATTTTGTGTTTTGTTTATGGCAACATTCTTATTTAATAAAACTATTGTTGGAACCTATGATCTGTGTGATATTTATCTTTTAAAATTGATTGTGGCTCACTCCTGTAATCCTAGCTACTCAGGTAGCTGAGATCTGAGGATTGTGGTTAGAAACCCTTCTGGGCAGGAAATACATACCTACAATTAAGCACCAAAAAGAGAAGAAACAAACAAAAAATCCTGGAACTGGACTTATGGCAAAATCAAAAGAACAATCACCTTGAGCAAAAAGGCTCAAGGATAAGTCCAGCACAAATAGAAAATTTTAAATTTAAATTTAAATTACCTTACAGAATAAGTTTCATCAACAATAATATTGGACATTGACAGCCTGAGGAAGATAAAGCGGAAAGATAGTAAGCTAGGAGCCAGCCTGAGCTGCACAGCAAAATATTGTCTCAAAGTCAGTTAATTAATTAATTGTTCTTGAAATTTGTGTTCTGAAAGCAAGTAAAATTTTGCAACACTCATATTATCATTGTATTTTTGTGTAAGAATTTTTTACAAGTTTAATTTGGAGGAAAGAATTAGTTCCATTTTTTCTTTCTTCTACCTTCCCTCTTTCTTTACTTTCTTCCTTCTCTCTTTCTTTTTTTCTCTCTTACTTTCTCAAATGCCAGGGAAAGCCGGGTGCCAGTGTCTCATGCCTGCAATCTTAGCTACAGCCAGTAATCCTAGCTATTCAGAAGGCTGAAATCTGTGGATCACAGTTCAAAACCAAACCAGGCAGAAAAGTCCATGAGATTCTTATATCCAAAAAACCACCAGGAAACCAGAAGTGGTGCTGTGGCTCAAGTAGTAGAACACTAGCCTTGAGCTGAAGAGCTGAGAGACAGGCCCAGAATTCAAGCCCCATGAATGACAAAAACAACAACAACAACAATAATAATAATAATTAAGTAGATAGACAGACAGGCAGGCAGTTTAGATAGATGATAGATAGATAGATAGATAGATAGATAGATAGATAGATAGATAGATAGATAGATAGATAGATAGATAGATAGATAGATAGATAGATAGATAGATAGATAGATAGATGGATAGAGATAGATGAGGGGCAAACACTTTAACACTGAACCATACACAAACATTTAGGCCTGAGACTGCTCATGCCTTTAATTCCAGCTACCTGAGAGGTTGAGGTAGGACCTATGTCTCAAGAACAGCACAAGTAAAAGGTGGGAGATACTATCTGAAAAGTAAACTCAATCAGAAAGATGTTATCAAGCAAACCAAGACTATGACATCAAATCAAAACACCACCAAAATAATTCACTTACATGCAACACATCTGGCTTTATAAGAATAATTGAATTGCTGGGTGCCCGTGGCTCATGCCTGTAATCCTCGCTACTCAGGAGGCTGAGATCTGAGGATCATAGTTCAAAGCCAGCCGGGGCAGGAATCTCGGTGAAATTCTTATCTCCAGTAAACAATCTGAAAACCGAAAGTGGCACTGTAGCTCAAGTGGTAGAGCACTAGCCTTGAGCTGAAGAGCTGAGGGACAGCGCCCAGGCCCAGAGTTCAAGCCCCACGACTGACAGAAAAAAAAAAAAAGGAATAATTGAATTATTTCCTTGTCCATTTTTATCTGCATTTATACAATTTTTATTGCAGAATCTATAGTCACACACCAATAACTTGAAAATTGGAATTGAAGTATAAGTTTCAACATTCATGTACTAGCTAAGCAATTTCAAATATTCTAATTATACCTAATAATGATAATAATAGTCATTAGAACAGATGAGTATTTGGTATTTTTAGTGTTATCTGATCATAGAAATCACAAATTTTCTTATTAATCTTTCAAAGTGATATCACTCATGTATTAACTAAAAATTCAATAGGAAAATTCTTCAAATGAAGATAGAAATTAGGGAGGAATGTGCTAATGGAGGAATAAGTAAAAAACCGTTATCACAACAAACAACTAATAAATTCATATCTATGACAGAAACTGAACAATACATTTCTTCTCTCTTATCCTCTTCAAATTATTTTTACAATGTATTATATGAACTTAATATGGGGTCTATGTTACCTATTATTATTTCATTTGTTCATGGCTATAATTGAAAAAATTATTCAGTAGCACTATATATGTCATAGTTTGGACCTTTACTTTCTCTCAGAGGCACATATTCAAGACTTAGTTCCCCATTTATAGTTACTGAGTAGTTGTAGAAGTCTGAAATTAGTCCTAGTTGAAAAACTTCTAGACATTGAAGGCATCCCTCATAGGATTCTATGTCTTTATATAATTGTTATTTTAGATCTAAGTAGTTTCCTCTGGCATAAGCTGCCCACCAAATATGCTGCCTCCCCCAAGACTTACTCACTATCTTAAACATGACTAAAAAAATTGTTAAGCTAGGTGCCATGGATTACTCTTTAACCCTAGCTACTCAGGAAACATATCTGAGGATCTCAGTTCAAAGCGAACCCAGCCAGAAAAGTCCCTGAGATTCTTATCTCCAGTTGACCACCAGAAAACTAGAAGTGGTATTGTTTCTCAAAGTGGTAGAGCACTAGCCTTGAGCAAAAGAGCTCAGGGACAGTGCCCAGGCCCTGAGTTCAAGCCCCAGGACCAACAAAAGAATGAAAGAAAGAAAAAGAAAGGAAAAGAAAAAAAGAAAAAAGTAGTAAAGAAAAGGAATAGTTAAGAACAGGTCAGATATTCAGGAAGGATAACATGTATTGTGATTTAACTGTTTAGTCTTTTTCATGTAAGAATCAACAAAAACAAGAAGTTTTTTTTTCCCTTTGTTGCTGTTTGTGTTTTCTTTTTGGTTCATTTATCTTTCTTTGGGATTGCAAGGGAGGGGTCAAAGAAATGGTAGGACAAAGGGTGAGCAAATGCAGTAGTGTTACTCACTAGACACTATGTTGAAAATGAACTATACAACTTATGGGTGGGAATGGGAGGGAAAAACTGGGAGAGAGCAAGGGAAGGAACAACATTATTGAAAAAAAATTACTCTTTAATTTGATTTATGCAACCCCTCGTACATTATCTTTACAATAACAATAAATGAATTTCAAAAAAAAAGAATTAACCAAAAGTTGTAAGTATAACATTTTCTAAAAATCACTGATGGTGAAAAATTATGGAGGCATTTTAAAATCATATATGTTTCCAGTAAATAATGACTATTATTAAACACAATACTTCCGCAATTCTAAAGAAAAGCCAGATATAGAGAAAAACATCTGCCTGCATTCACATTTATTGGGAAGACTGAGGCAGGAGAGAAGGTATCTTGAAACCAGTGTGAACCAAAGTAGCAAGACTACTTGTCAGAACAAGTAAATAATCAAGAATAATTGAACTGAAAAAATCATCAATCTACAAAATATAGCTAATTCGAGAAATAATGCTTGGCGGTTTGAATTACCAATACTATGTGATTTTACTGAATATTCAAGAGATTGTTTCTCCATATTTAGACTATAGAAACAGACAGAAATTGTAATAAAAGCTAGACTCCAAGGTTTAGAATTTCTGATTAACCTCATAATTCTTAAGGATTGTGTAGGCCTCACCCTTTTGTGAATTCCTGGTTTTTTACCTTAATGCTATTATCAAAATACATTTAGTCATTCCAATGATAAAAATTATTACATTTATGTTCCTTATTAAGAGTTATTTTACACACATTAAGTTTGAAATTATTTTTGATGTCTTACTTATATTCTTATTAACAACCTTGTTACAAATTGTAAGTGTACAAGATATTTAATTAATTTAAATAACACCATAATATATTCAATAATAGTAACTGTCTTTGGAAACAACAAAATAGACTCTGGGTAAACATTCAATTCAAGTTAATGACTCAATTAAACAAGTAGCACAAGTGTGTGGGGACTAAGTACTCTTATCACAGTGTCACAGCAACAGCTTAGCTCATAACTGCTTCTGAATCCAGTAGTTTTACAGTCTGTGAATAATGGTCAACCTGTTAACAAATTCCTATTGCTTTCTCTCAGAAGGTATTTTATTCAATAAATTATAGAGACCTATCAAATGTATAAGAAAGGATCCAGGGAAAAGTACCCTAAATAGTTATATAAATGTGTCAACTGTTAATAGATACCACTTTGACTTTTTCCTCATTTATAGTATAACAATACATTAACAGTAGAGAAATGTCATTTTCGGAAATTATCATGCTGAGTGTAGTCAAAATGCTATTCATGTCATTGAATTATATGTCTCCATTATAAACTGTGAAATGTTTCCATTTAAACACAGTTATTTAAAGATAATATTCTAACCAAGAGATCAGGTTGTACATTAATACTGGCAAGTCACTATTGATAAATTATAGTACGCCTCCTAGTAAGGAGGATGGAAAATCACTCTGGGATACTTGTTCCAATTTCCTTCTCCATATAATCATAAAAAGGTATCAACAAAACAAATATAAGTGGATAGTTTTCTTTCAGGAAAAAATAAAGCTAAAACATTATCACAGATCAGAAGAGGGTGACAGATAACAATAAAATACAAGCTATTGTCCTGAACAGTATATTAGAGAAGGGAGAACACTACTGGAAAAATTGTGGAATTTCCAGAGATTGCTCTGGCTCACTTAGTATTCTAACCATGTAAATTTTTTAGTTTCAGTAAACCATAATAGTATTTATATTCTTTCTATTTAATACTTACTAAAGTATTCCATAATATACATTTCTTTAAAAAATATAGATCCTTTTCCCCCCTAAAAACATTCTAAAAATGTAGCTTTTGGAATGTATCAAATGTCATTTTTTTCACTTCAAGTCTATGATTAATCCAAAGCTCGTGTGCAGTTGGCCTTGGAATCATGAGTTACATCATTTCCTAAGGGATTTCATTCTGATTGGTTTTTACATTCTATTAGACTTGAATACAATCCGAAAAGTTATAGAAATTACTATAGCTCTAACCACACTATATCTAATTTTAATAAAATTATTTTAAACAATCTCGCCTTTTGTCTTTTAAAGATCAGTTACTATCTAAACTGTGTCCAACAGGGTTAGAAACATTTGCATGAATACTAAATAGAAAATCTCATGGAGTGTGAAGGTTTGATGCATATCATTAATTTTGACTTTTATCACACTAGATAGCATTCAGCCACCTGAAGCAGCTGGATATCAGCACATTGAATAAAATCTTGCTATGAACTTGATTGTTCAGGAAAACTTGTAAGAAAACTACTACCCTGAACTCTGAAAAAAGCATGTATAGTGTTCAAATGAGATAACCATGTTGAAATCCTAAAGTAATAATAAATTGATGAGCTATTCTAAAATGACAGCCAGATAATTTTCTGGTAATTGAAAAAAATTGAAATAGCTTACATAGTCAAAGAAAGAGAAATGATTTTTGTAAATTATGTAAGGACTTAAAATAAAATAAAACATAAACATTAAAATAAACTCATGCTGACTAAAATTTTATCATTTCAATAGCATGACCTGAAAATTACTGAGGTAATAAATTATTGCCCCATTCACTTTAAAATTACAAAATTAAAAGAGAAGCAAAGTCAAATGAAGTGGAAACACAGGGAAGTTTTGTCACTATCTCATCTGGATATAAAATTGAGTACATAGCCAAGAGCTTGTTCTCAATTGGCATGATTAATTAAATAGCATTCTAAGAATTCACACACTGAAAACAAAGGAAGACATTCTTAGGAGAGGATCACAATGGCTCATTAGCTATGTGCATATGACCATAAAATGATGCATATTGAAATGGCATACAAGAAATGGAAATAAGAATGTTTCTGTTGTTGTTGTTGTTGTTGTTTTGAGGTGGGCAGTCCTGGGCTTGAACTCTGCCTGGGAATTGTTCCAAAGCTTCTTTTGCTTAAGGTGAGAGTTCTACCACTTGAGCCACAGCACCACTTCCAGCTTTTTTATTAGTCTGTTAGAAATAAGAGCCTCATAGAGTATGATGCACAGAGTGATTTCAGGATATTGTGCCCAGGCTGGTTTAGAACTGCAATCCTCAGCTCTCAACCTCCTGAGTAGCTAGGATTACAGGTATGAGACACAGGCACTAGCTTAGGTTTTATTGTTGTTTTGGTTTTTGTTTTATTGTACTGTTTTCAATTATTTCTGTTTTTCTTTCTTTCCCCCTTTGATTTATTCCCTGTTGTCATTGATTTTATTTTCTGTAATCTTTATCTGTATATAAGTTTATCTGATTTGGGGAAGGGAAAAAGAATCACAGAAACCGTGGGACAAAGGGTGAACCAATTCAACAGTGATGCTCACTAGACACTATGTTGGAAATGAAATTTACAACTTGGAGGAGGGTAGTTGGGAGGGGAAAAAGTGAATGAAAATGATGGAAGGGTAACACTATTTAAAAAGAAAAATGCTCATTACCTGACTTATGTAACTGAAACCCCTCTGTACATCACTTTTATCATAAAAGTTAAAGAAATTTGAATTCCTTGTTAATATAACTTTTAGAAATTTCATGCTAGCTGCACACATAAATTCTGTTATTTTCTCATTCTAAGTACGATTTTCTGAAGTGAATGTTGAAATTTTGGCAAGTACAAAATTCATTTGTTTTTTTTTAATTTTATAGCCAATACTTAGTGAAAAATGTTTTTACTTCATTCACTTATGTGCAATGTACATAATTATATCTACTTACCATGTAAGAATAGTCATTTATATAGAAAGAGTGAACGTTTTGATTTAGATTTTTCATACATGAACTAAATTAATATTATTTAAAAATCTTTTCTTGCTAAGGTGTCTTTTTTTGTAGATAAATCCTAAGCTAAGCTCATGTTAATTTTAATTTACTCTCAAAATAACTCACTGTACTAATCTCTGTGTTATTACTTATACATCAACTTTATTTTAGGGGATTTTGTGTTAGAAACCTTGATATAGGTGAAGATCATTTGTTACCATGGAATCATAGAAGTCAAACTAGCAACTGTGAGTTGGTGCACTTATCCACCATCTCCAAGAGAAAGATGTCAAGCAAGGTAGCATTTGTGTCAAGGATTTCATTTCATTGTTTAAATCTCATTAGTTGATGATGGCTTTTGCATCTCTGACCACAATGCAAAAAATTTGGACCAAATGAAATGTACAGATGTTGCCAACCCCTAAGTCACCGCAACCTGAGATATTTCAGTAATGACATAACCAGAATACTTTCCAGCTTAGAATAGCATGGATTTATCATATTTAACACTTAGTAATTGTCAGTTAATATCTTTACAATAAAGGGTGTTCAATATTTAAATCTGATAATGAAATTACCCAATAGCTACTAAAGCTTTAATATTCATCAAAATGATTACTAATTAGTGCTTGTATCTTCTCAAAGTTACAGTGTTTGCAATGCTTTACTGAAATGCACAGCACAAAGAAAATTGTTCAGATATTTATATTTCTTGAATTTGTATACTATTAAATATTTGAATTCTTTTCACACTGTCAAAATAATATCCAGCAGTTTGTATTAGGAAAAATGAAAAAAGTAATGACATATAAACTATAAAGAAATAAAAATTTATCTCCAGAGTTAAATACTAAAGTATATAGAAATTTTTTACAAAAACCCTAGAAATATCTGATATTCAAAGTTCTGATATTATATACCTAATATCCTTCTGAGAGATTACTGGGGAGAAAATTAAGAAAATTAAGAACGTTACTAATCATCAAAGATATAGATATAAAAGATATAGATATTAAAAAGGAGAAAGAAAGACTCAGGTAGAGAGTGAAGAATAAAACAAGAACTAAACAAATTTCTAAGAAGAAAAAGACTGAAAGAGATCAAACAGAATCACAGAAGCAATATATGACAAGTAATACAGGAAACCAGTTGATTTCTACACATATGATCTCTTATCTACATCATTAAATTCCATTGTAAAAGTGAAACCATAGGTTCACCACCACAGTGAACAGGATTTTTGCATTTAGTTGTAAAATATAATAATGAATATATCAATGGCAGAGAAAATTCAGTGTGATGCTGAATTTCAGAATTATTTGAAGTATTTTAAAATTAGTTTGTATTTAGATTTTTTAATTAATAAAGAAAAATATATAATAAAATGTAGGCAGTTTTGAACTTCTGACATCAAACCCAGATGTCCAGTGCATCTGTATTTAATTGTTTTTTTTTTTTTTATTGTTTTGGGGGAGGTTATTTTGTGTATGTTTGGTTTGGTTCTAATCCTGGAGCTAAACTAGGGTCCAGGTACTGTCACTGATCTTTTTTGCTCAAGGCTATTGCTCTATCACTTGAGCCACAGCTCCACTTGTGGTTTATTATTGTTGTGAAAGGTTAAAGTTTGAGGCAGCCCCTTTAAATAAAACAGCTGTAGAGTCTGACTCTTGGTGGTCTTCTTGCCGGGGGGGGGGGGGGCATATTAGTGGGGACTCGTCCGGGATACCCCCCAAGGACCCCTGAGACCTCAGACTCCAAAGGTAAAACAGCACTGCCTTTGTTAATTTGTCTTGTCCTGTCCTTTGTCTGTTTTACTTTCATTTTCCCTTGTGAGGAGGGCCGCTCCGATTCATAAAGGGTTGTCGAAGCGGATATGCTTGCAGGACAACCCTGGAGGAACTGGGAGACGTCCCAGATCCTCTTGTGGGGGGGCGGGGGCGGGGGTCCTTGGAACCCCTCCATGTGGGGCGGGGGTAGGGAGTCCTCGGAACCTCACCTGTGTGAATTGTGGGGCTAGGGTTGGTTCAGTGTTAACCGAGGCCCAACTCACCCACTGTGGGTCTGCTCCTTCTGCTGTAGGGTGTGGGTGTCCCATTACAGGAGTCAGCAGACCAATTCGGGAGATCTCCACTTCATAAGCTTTTTTGTTTGTAACTGTCAGGCCTGCATGTGTCTTGTTTGTACTGTCTATTGTTTTTTGGACTGAACAACTGACAGGACTGGAAACCATGGGCACAACTCCATCTAGCCCCCTAGACTTACAACAAGAAGCTGAGAAAGAGGAAAAGAAAATGTACCCTCCCCCAGTTTTTCAGGGAGATAACTTGGAAGAAGAAATGTTTCCTCACCCATACTCACCTTCCCAGGTTCCTTTTGCAGAACCTAAGAATGATCAAGAGGAGGAGGGAGCTATAAAACCCTCGGCACCTGCCCTTAAAGTTTCTGAGGGGCCAGTCACTTGACGCTGCCATGGGATCAACCCTCCATCTAATGCAGCTGTTTATCCTTTATGGGCTGTAGGTCCTGTGGATGCAACTCCAATATTGGCCATTTTCTACCAGTGATCTATACAATTGGCACACCCAAAATGTCCCCTTTTCTGAGAAACCCCAGGATTTCATTCATTTGCTTGAAACTATTCTCTTTACTCATCAGCCCACTTGGGATGATTGCAGTCAGCTTTTACAGGTCCTTTTTACCACCTAAGAGAGGGACCGTATCTGAGAGGCGGCCTGGAAACATATCCCTGGCCCCACAGGAGTGCCCATCACAGATCCTGCACTGATCGTTGCCTATTTTCCTGAGATCCGACCAACATGGGACTGCAATACAGTTGAAGGTAGGGAGCGACTCCTCATCTACCGCCAGGCTCTGTTGGCAGTTCTCAATGCGGCGGCTCACTGACCTACTAATGTGGCCAAAGTTTATGATGTTAGACAGGGAGGAAGTGAAAGTCCCGAAGCATATCTTCAGCGGCTCATGGAAGCTTTTAGTCAATATACCCCATATGATCTTGAGACCCAGGAGTCGGCTCAGATGATTATGTTTGCCTATATAAATCAAGCTGCACCAGACATAAAAGAGAAAGTTGCAGGCTCTAGACAAACTTGGTGAAAAGTCTATTAGGGATCTAGTAGCCGTGGCAGAAAAGGTTTACAACAAGACAGAGACAGAGGAGCAAAGACAGGAAAGGAAGGACAGAGAACATGAAATTGAGCATGAAAAGAGAGACCGGGCCAAGGAAAAGAGGCCAGACTTGTTGGACTCATCACTATCACATGCCGAGCATACCTGGTTCACAGACGGCAGCAGTTTCATTCGAGATGGAGAAAGGTATGCAGGCGCAGCAGTCACCACAGACACTGCGATAGTGTGGGCAGAAGCACTCCCCCAGGGAACGTCTGCACAAAGAGCAGAACTAGTGGCACTAACAAAAGCCCTACAAATGGGAAAAGGGAAGAGACTAAACATGTACATGGACAGTCGGTATGCTTTTGCCACTATACATGTCCATGGAGCCATTTACCAAGAGAGGGGGCTGCTGCTAGCTGAGGGAATTTTAAGCCTCATCCAGGCCATATGGGAACCAGCAAATATTGCCATTAGACACTGCCCTGGCCATCAAAAGGGAACTGATTCTATAACCAAAGGAAATAACTTGGCCAAGCTAAGGAGGCAGCCCTCCAGCCCAGAGAGGAAGTACTGACTCTAGTAGACCCATGAGCTTTGCCTCCTGAGCCTCAGTACTCCCAAGAAGACTTGGAGTGGATGAAGAAAATTCCCATGGCCTATAAACCCTCAGACAGAGAAGGAAACAAAGACTGGTGGAAAACTGGTGAGGGGAAACTTATCTTGCCACAAAGATTGGGTAAGGGGATTCTTAAGAGAATCCAGAGGTCTCTCACATGGGAACCTGAAGAATGCAGGACTTGCTCTGACACTCAGAAGTAAAAATTAGGCAAGGAATCAACTCATTGAGGACATTGTTAAAAATTGTAAAGCCTGTCAGCTCACCAATGCCCCCAATCAACCGGTTACAAAAGGAGCTCACCTCCATGGAGATAGGCCAGGTGAATATTGGGAAGTAGACTTCACAGAAATTAAAACTGGAAAATTTGGATATAAATATTTGCTAGTTTTTGTAGACACTTTTTCAGGATGGGTTGAAGCCTACCCAACAAAGCATGAGACCGCGCGAACGTCGTGGCTAAGAAGATCTTGGAATGACATTGCCCCATTTGTTAGGAAATGGAAAAACTTGGAAAAAAATTATATTAAGTGAAGTAAGCCAGGCCCAAAGAAACATAGGTCCCATGGTTTCCCTTATTTGCAATATCTAGTATATGTATGAGTCAAGCAGAAAAGGTCAGATAATGTGATGTTAGGAAAATGAATCCTTAGATATGTATTTTAATGTTTTTTTCCTTTCATGCATGTTTCTAACGCATTTATAAGATTATCTCTTTGTAGCTTTGTATGTCCCTCCCCCACAGTATAACCCTTCTTTCACTATATTTGATGTCAGTATAACTTGTAGAGGAGATGGGGAAAAACAAGTCGTTTAAGGATACAGGTGGACCTGTTGCAACAATGAGAAGTACAAGTTGTCATGTCCAAAACGAGCTTTACAATGTCGGTGCGGGGGGGGGGGGGGGGAGGAAGGGAGGGAAGGAGAAGGATTGGGATTGGGGGGAGGGGGGAGGCTGGGAAGGGATGTGAAGGGTAAACAAAGGAGGAGGCTGCAATGCTTGGTAAGAAATGTACGCATTATCCTGCCCATGTAATTGTAACTCCTGTGTACAGTATGTTCACAAATAAAATTAAATTAAATTTTAAAAAACCAGCTTTATAATGTTGGTGCAGGGGAGGGGGCGGGGGGGGGGAATCGGGGAGGATTGGGTGGGGGGGGTGAGGGGGAGGCTGGGAAGGGATGTGAAGGCTAAACAAAGGAGGAGGCTGCAATGCTTGCGAAGAAATGTATGCATTAACCTGCCCATGTAATTGTAACCCCTCTGTACAGTGTGTTCACAAAAAATTTAAATTTAAATTTAAATTTATAAAAAAAGAAGATTTTAGAAGAAATCCTACCCAGGTATGGCTTCCCATCCACCATCGGGTCGGACAATGGACCGGCCTTCATTTCAAAAGTAAGTCAGGTTCCATATCTTAGCTATAGTAAATAGTGCTGCAATCAATATAGTTGTGCTGGTAGCTTCAGTGTGGTCTTGCTTGTGAACATTTGGGTAAATGCCCAGAAGTGGGATTGCTCGGTCATAGGGGAGCTCTATGTGGAGTCTTTTGAGGAACCTCCATACTACTTTCCAAAGTGGTTGAACAAGTTTACACTCCCACCAACAATGCAGTAAGGAACCAACCCAGATGCCCCTCAGTAGATGAATGGATCAAGAAAATGTGGTATATATGCACAATAGAATTCTATGCCTCCATCAGAAAGAATGACATTTCCCCATTTGTTAGGAAATGGAAAGACTTGGAAAAAATTATATTAAGTGAAGTAAGCCAGGCCCAAAGAAACAGGTCCCATGGTTTCCCTTATTTGCAATATCTAGTCTATGTCTGAGTCAAGCAGAAAAGGTCAGATAAGGTGATGTTAGGGAAATGAACCCCAAGATATGTATTCAAATGTTTTTTTCTTTCTTGCTATTGTTTCTAACACATTTATAAGATTATTTCTTTGTTGCTTTGTATGTCCTTCCTCCACAGTATAACCCCTGCTTTCACTGTAATGTCGGTATAATTTGTGGAGGGGAAGGGGAAAAACAAATCGTTTAAATAGGGATACAGGTGGACCCATTGCAGCAATGAGATGTACAAGTCGTTATGTTGAAAACAAATTTTACAACTTTGGGGGAAAAGGGGGAGTGGGGAGGATTGGGTGGGGGGGTGGGAGAGGATGGGAAGGGATGGGAAGGGGAAACAAAGGAGGAGGCTACAATGCTTGATAAGAAATGTACTCATTATTTTGCCTATGTAATTGTAACCCCTCTGTATAGTATTTTCACAATAAAAAAAAAAAGTAAGTCAGGGAATAGCCACGGCACTGGGGACAGATTGGAAATTGCACTGTGCTTATTGATCCCAGAGTTCAGGGCAGGTAGAAAGAATGAATCAGACTCTGAAAGAGACCTTAACTAAATTGGCCTTGTAGACTGGCACAGACTGGGTATCGCTCCTTCCTTTTGCCTTGTTTAGAATAAGAAATTTACCCTATCTGCTTGGCTTTACTCCTTTTGAAGTAATGTAGGGACACCTTCCACCCATTATCCCTAGCCTTCAGACTGACTTGCTTGCTGATTTGGATGATACTGAATTTCTGTGTAAGCTTGACTATTTACAGCTGGTGCATAAGAATATGTGGCCCCAACTTAGAGCATTATATGATTCTGCTTCTATTCCTACCCCCCATTTGTTTAAACCAGGGGACTGGGTGTTTGTTCGAAGGCACAACTTGAGATCTCTGGAACCATGGTGGAAGGGACCTTACATGGTACTACTGGCTACACCTACTGCCCTTAAGATGGATGGCATTGCTGCTTGGATCCACTGCTCCCACGCCAGACTGGCTGACCCTTTTGCCCTGGACGACTGTGGGGAAACATGGGAAGTCTCCAAGCATCCTACCCAACCACTCCGCATAAGCCTCAAGAAAAGTAAAATAGACTGATTGTTGTTGGTATACCTGTTCAAGATCAAGAACTGTTGGAGTTTAGTTTTGGGCCAGAGCCACAAGATTGTGGCTCAGGACCATAAGTCAAGGGGGGGAATGAAAGGTTAAAGTTTGAGGCAGTACCACCACGTGTTGCTTGTTTCTGTCTAGCAAAGCAACACATGGTGGTAATCAAAACACGTGGTTGATTGTGTGCCTATATAAAACCTGCAAATCCTTAGCTCTGGGCTGTCCTCCTAGGCTCTGCTGTGTCAGAATGTAGGACAAGGCCCAAGCTGCATCCCGTTTAAATAAAACAGCTGTAGAGTCTGACTCTCGGGGGTCTTCTTGTGGGGGTCCCTTAGCATAACAGTTGTTGCTATTATTATTTTTATATTTTATTAGTTGTGCAAAGGAGCTGGCCTTTAAAAAAGCTGTTTATGAATACAGTAATCTTGACACTTGTGGCTCTTTCATGGTTAATTGTAGTAAATGTCTAACAGACATTCCTGCAGGGGCTGGCTTCACACTGTGATCATCAGAGCACAGCTTCTTAAGCAGCTAGTATTATGGGTTACACTCATATTTTTATTTATCTATCTATTTATTTATTTATTTATTTTGGGTCCAGTCGTGGGCCTTAACTCTGGGCCTGGGACCTGTCCCTCAGCTCTTCAGCTCAAGGCTAGCACTCTACCACTTGAGCCACAGCACCACTTCTGGCTTTTTTTTTTTCTGCTTATGTGGTGCTGAGGAATCAAACCCAGGGCCTACTGCATGCAAGGCAAGCGCTCTACCACTGAGCCACCTTCCCAGCCCTGCACTCATATTTTTAATAGTATTTTGTTAATAGTGTTTTTATTTTGGTCGGTCATGGGGCCTGAACTTTGGGCCTGGGCACTGTTCCTCAGCTCTTCAGCTCAAGGCCAGGGCTCTACCATTTGAGCCACAACACCACTTCTTAATAGGATACTAAAACAATTTTTAATAGGATACTAAAACAATTCTTTTGTAACAGGTCAGCATTTACCATAGTCAGACTAATTTTAAAGGGCAAATAACTTCATATTTTAACATTAAAATTTTTGATAACACCAAATAATTTTGGGCTAACATATCATTATATAAGCTGCATTGAATCTATTTCATACTTCATGTAATTTTGGGCTTGCTCTGCACTGTTATCCATGGGGTTAGAATTCAATTGTTGACTCTAGTTTCCCAGGCTCTAATTAAATATTTCCCTTCATTTGTGTTTGGAGGGCACAGCTTTCATGGCATTAATTTAATTAATCTCCCTAAGGCTATTATGGAAGGAATACACAATGGACAGTTACAATCTGGGAATAGTTTGGGTGTGTGAATTTATTTCTGTACATCATGCCAAGTCTGCTATGTGAGTATATTTCCTGTTTCCTAATGAGTCATTTAGATATTAGTTAGGTTCAGCTTACACTCATCAACTCTTAGACATTTATTTTTCCTCTTCTTTTTATTTTGACTTCAGGGTCCATAATTATTCTCCATGTATTCACCTCAGCTCTGTAGCTGCCAAAAAGGCTTGCCTTCGGGACTCCTCCCCTCAGCTAATGATGAGTAAGAGAAAAATAAGAGGGCACTTCCATGCCACACACGTAGGATTTTTCTCCAACTTCTCTATTCCTTTTTATAACTCCTTTGAATTAGATCAATGAGTCTTTAAACTATAATCCACTTCTTGACCAGAGATTGTCTTAGGTTTATGAGCAACACCCATGGGTAACACTCTGTGTTATTTACCCCTTTCATTCAAATTCTATTTTATTTCGTTAAAATTGTACACAGCCTAAGTCTTAATTGAATGGTTCTCTACTTGGAATTTAAATAAGCTTCTCTTTGAAATATGCTATAGACCTAGCCCTGGATCCAAATGGTTAAAAGCATTAAAAGAAAAACTACACAATAAGCAGAAAATTTTAAGTTTTGAAAAAACTGGAAAAAAAGAATTGTCATTTATGCTCTTTCAATCTTGTTAACAGCACAACCAGTGAAAAAGAAGAAAAAAACAAGAAATATGAAGACTTAGATCATTTTTCTCCTGACATCTAGGCTCCATGAAGATTACCTAACTCATGCTCAGTAAGGAGTTTTCCTAAAGAAAAACTAACAGCCAAGTCCCCAGAACAATAATTGCACATGTACTTTTGCTGTTTCTCTCAAGTTTTCTCTTAGCAAAGAAGAGAATTTGATGCTTCTAAGTATGCTTACCTTGGATTGTACTGTTGTGAGCTCTGTTTGGTTTGTTATTGCTGCTCAAACAGCAATAAGTAGCCAGAATCATTAAGCAAGGGACAGCATGAACATGGGTAAAATAACATGTGAAAGGAAACTGTCCAATATCAAAGAAGTATATTAAGCCACAAATTAAATATTTAAGTGTTATAGTAATATTATTGTAGACCATAGACTTAAAACAGAACTTATATGTAGTCTATATTAAGTAAAATATTCAAATTTTGTTGTAATAATAATTTAAAGTAGTATAAATTTTGTCTAAATAACTTTGAAATATAAAAATATATGTTATAAAAAACTCTAAAAATACAAAAATGAATAAGAAATTAAATTATTTGTGAGAATAACATATACTATTCCATTGTCCTGTTTTCCATAACACTCAATTCCCCTAACAATGAGATCTCTAAAACAGAAATTTCTGAACAGCCTTTAAAATTATGGTGTAAGCTGAGTGCCAGTGGCTCACGTCTGTAATCCTAGCTACTCAGGAGACTGGGATCTGAGGATCGTGGTTCAAAGCCAGCCCAGGCAAGAAAGTCCATGAGATTCTTATCTCCAATGAGCCACTCACAGAACTGGAAGTGGCATTGTGGCTCAAGTGGCAGAGCACTCATCTTAAGCTGAAGAACCAAGGGACAGTGCCCAAGCCCAGAGTTCAAGCCCCACACACACACCCCAAAATGGTGTGAGCTGAATATACTTATTAAATACATTGTATTATTTTTCCAGTTAGCTGTTTGAACCATTAAAATTAATTTGGTTTATTTCTTTTGCCAATTCTTTTTACCAATATATTTGAATCTTGTTACACAAACTATGACTTAAAGCAAGATGATGACTAGAAGTGATTATAGCACAACAGAAAAAATCTGATCAATGTTTGAATGCTTGGAATTTTTTCAGCATTATCTATTAATTGTTTGCATTATGCTAACTTACAAGTTATTACAGAAAATTAAGGATTTTTACATATATATATAAATAACAAAATATGTCTATTAATAGTTTTGTAGTTTTTTATTCAGTCAGGATTTGATCAGAGAAGCAAACTCACTAGAAATAGTACCACATAAGGTAAGTATTAAATGAAGTTCAGGTATTCAGATATGTAATATTGGTAATCCTGTTGACTGTGAATCTGGTGCAGTACAGGCAGCACTCTATCAGTACTGCACCCAGTTAGGAAGGCAGACAGACTGAAGGTAAAAAGAGAAAGGACAATTGCATGAAAGAAAAAAACATTTGAACTTGGGAGATGGGAAGGGTTGGGAAGGGGAAACAAAGGAGGCGGCAACAATGCTTGATAAGAAATCTACTCATCTTGTCCATGTAATTGTAACCCCTCTGTATGGTATTTTCACAATAAAATAAATAAAAATAAATAAATAAAGAGAAAGGACAAACTGGGATCCATGAAGTCCAGCTTGAATTACAAAAGCAATTAAATATGACCATATAGAACAGTTGCATTGTAGTGCAAAACATTAGAGTTTTGCCTAGCTCTGTACTTACATTTCTGTATTAAATGGAAGTTGTTTAATTTTTACCTTTCCAAATACCCTACATATTTCTCTCATAGCACATGCTAGGCACACTACATGTGAGAAAGTAAATATTAAGATTCATAATAGCAGTGAGCTATACTGATATGAAACAAATTTGACATACCTATCCACATTGTGATATTAAGATTCATAATAGCGGTGAGCTATACTGATATGAAACAAACTTGACATACCTATCCACATTGTGTCCACATAGCTTCTAAATAAAATAATAGCAAAAGCATGATTCTTCATCATGTAGTATTTCTACCACTGCAACTGGAAATATTTTAACCTTAAACCTTGCATCATCCGTAAGCATTACTTTCCTTAAAGTAGCAGATATGAGGGTACAATGGCAGAGTAGCTGCACTGTATGTACAGCTCTAAAACAAACAAACAACAACAACAAACAAAAAACTTTTCATCCAGCCAAAACTTTAAAATCTTCATTTCTAATACAGTGTAACTTGGAAGTTATCTTGATTCAGTAGCTATGGTCATTCTGTCATATAATCTAGTCCTGCAGGATTTTCTTCCTTATCATTGTAATGACATACCTTCTTCCTGTCGTTTGAAGGAGAAGGGGAAAAAAAGCAAAGCATACATTTTTTTAAACTTACATTTTATTATAAATGTGATGTACAGAGGGCTCACAGTTACATATGTAGTTAACAAGTACATTTCTTTTTGAACAATGTCACTTCTTCCCTTATTTTCTCCCATTTTTCCCCTCCTGATTCTTCTCTCCCCACCCAAGTTATATAGTTCACTTTTTTTATTGTGAAAATACTGTACAGAGGGGTTACAATTACATGGACAAGATAATGAGTACATTTCTTATCAAGCATTGTTACCTTCTCCTTTGTTTCCCCTTCCCATCCTATATAGTGCACTTCTAACATAGTATCTAGTGAGTGTCACTCCTGAATTGGCTCACTCTGTCCTACCTACAAGACAAAGGGTATAGTAATAAAACAAAAACAGTGACAACAGGTAATAAAACAAAGGAGAAAAAAGAAAGAAAAACTAAATAACTGAAACCAGTACAATAAAAATATTCTTGTTTTCATATCCTGGCATTCATTTCGATAAACGTAATTTTATATGGTCATAGGCATATAGCTATTGAGCCAATATGACCCTCTCTTAAGAATATCCTCCTTTGGAAAAGAAAATATATACAATGGAATTCTATGCTTCCACCAGGGAGACTGACACCATCCTATTTGTTAGGAAATGGAAATAATTGGAAAAATTATACTAAGTGAAGTAAGCTAGAAACCAAAGAAACTCATGGTTTCCCTTATTTGCAATAACTAGTATATGTCTAGGAAAATCTTACCAGACAAGTAGAAAAGGTCAAAAGCTATGCACATATGACCATATAAGATGGTGCTAAGTTAAATGAACCCCAAAAAAGGGACACAGAGGTTTTATCTTTGCTGATGTTTTTGATGTACTATGTGATTTCTTTTGTTTCTTTCATATGTTCTTCCCCCATGGTATAACCCCTGTTTGCACTGTATTCCAGTATATTGCATCTTGTATATACATGTTTCTAATTTGGAGAGGGGAAGGAAACAAAGATACAGTTTGATCCATTTTAACAATGAGATCTACAAGACACTATGTTAAAAAATGAACTTTACAACTTGTGGGAGAAAGGGAGGAGTTGGGAAGGTGAGGAGGGAAGGGATGGTTGTCGAAAAACAAACGAGGGGGTAACAATGATCAAGAGGAAATGTACTCATAACCTCACTCATGTAACTGTAACCCCTCTGTACAGTATTTTTACAGTAAATATATATTAAATTAAAAATTCAACACACTTAAACTCAAAAAAAGAATATCTTGTTTTCAGTGAGAGAATGCTTGAGTGCTGTTTAATTAATCACATCCAAGTGTAATTATTTGTATTTTACTATACATTGGATTAACCTGTAGTTTTATAAACATATTCTAGTTATTACAAATGAGGTAAATCCTGCAGCCTTTGTTTCTTTGGGTCTGGATTTCTTCATATAATTTTTTTCAGGTTTTTCCATTTCCTTACAAATGGGGCAATGCCATTCTTTGTGAGGGAAGCATATATTTTTTGTACATAGCATGGTTTCTTCATCCATTCATCCACTGAGGGGCATGTGGGTTGATTCCATCTTAGCTATGGTAAATAATGCTATAATGAACATCCTTTGTGCATATGGCTTTAGTACAGGCTCATTTGTAGTCATTTGGATAAATAACCAGAAGTGGGATTTCTAGATCATATGTTTAGTCTTTTGAGGAACCTTCATACTGTTTTCCAGAATGGTTGAACAAGTTTACATCCCCACCATCAGTGTTGTTGCATTCCTTTTTGGGCCTATCTCCACAATTTGTTATTTGTTTTCTTGATAATGGCCGTTCTAACTGGGGTGAGGTGGAATCTCAATTTTGTTTTTGTTTTCTTTGTTTTTTGTCTGTCACGGGGCTTGAACTCTGGGCCTGAGTGCTGTTCCTCAGCTCTTCAGCTCAAGGCTATTGCTTTACTAGTTGAGCCACAGTGCCACTTCCAGGTTTCTGGTAGTTTATTGGAGATAAGTATCTCACAGACTTTCATGCCCGGGCTGGCTTTAAACTGTGATTCTCAGATCTCAACCTCCTGAGTAGCTAAGATTACAGGCATGAATCACTGGTGTTTTGAATGAATCAATGTTGTTTTGATTAGCATTTGTCTGTTATAGCCAGAGATTTTGAACATTTCCTCATGTATTTATTGGCCAATCTTATTTCCTCTTCAGAGAAGTCTCTCTTTAAGTCTTTAGCTCAGTTATTGATGAGGTGGTTGTTTTTTTGAGGATTTGTTTTTGGGGGTTTAATTTGTTTTTAGGTATGGGGCTATTGTCTGATACATAGCTAGTGAATATCTTCTTCCATTCTGTGAACTTTTTATTTCTCTTGATAGCTACGTCCTTTGTCATTCAGAAACTCTAGTTTGATGCAATCTCCTTTATCTAGCCTTTTTTTAATTTGTTGTATTTCTGCATTGTAGGAAGTTTCAAACTGCAAAGAACATATTTGACCAGGAATTTTAATATCAATTCTCACCAGTCTTTATCCTTTAAATA
Source organism: Dipodomys merriami (assembly GCF_024711535.1). NCBI lineage: Eukaryota > Metazoa > Chordata > Mammalia > Rodentia > Heteromyidae > Dipodomys > Dipodomys merriami. Next base: position 48,061,039 of record NW_027206179.1, read on the forward strand.
TTCAATACAGTGATGCCCCCTTACTTTCTCTGCTTAGTTATTACTAGTGAGAACATTCCTCTAAATTTCAATTGAGAATTCCCATGTCCCTGACATAACATACAAGGCTGTCTTCCTTTTGTTTCTAGGAATATGTGTCAGCACTCTATGTCCATTGCTGAAATGTCCATAACTGTGAAGAATCTGAAGATTTATTGTACTCACAAACTAACCAGTTATCCTATTATCTCTGCAGAATTGGATGAGAACAAAATAATACTGGGTCAGCAATAAAGAATTATTAATTATTAAAAAGTTTAAGAGGACAATTGTTTTCATGTGTGCTTTTTCCCTGGGTATCAATTACATTAGAGAGATTCAAAGTTGATGAGATAATGCCTGCCTTGGTATTTGTTGTATTACAGTAACGAGAAACTTAAAGTTTAGGAAATTAAAATCTCTGATAATGATGAGTAAAACTACCTTCCCTTTGTCTTGGACAAAGTCATTGCCTTTATTCCAGGGGATAGCAGTTCAGCTTACCATTTGATTCAGACAGAGACACTGTTTCCCAAAGCTTTATGCTGTACAAACATCCTTCAATAGATGGAGTAGAACAAAGTAAGTCAGTGCTGCAGTTTCTCAGGAACCATGTAGAAATGTAAGATTAATACAGACAATTGTCCTGCACTGGTCATTTAAACTACCTTCAGGTACAGATCACCCAAAGACACTAAAGCAGGATAACCTGAATATTTGGGCAGTTGACCATGCAACTTGCTTATAACACAAGGAGCTATTCAATTACAATTTTCTACCTATTTTTAATGATGATGTTTAATTGCTATTCACACATCCCTCCGGCCCACAGAGTATCCAGTTCATGGTCAGAGGCTCAGTTCACGTGACTTCTGTTAAATTCTCTATCTTTTCCAGGGTTCTCTAGAAAATCAGAAGCTATTTTCCAGAAGACAGTGATTATCTTCTTGCCTGTAATATCACAGTGGGATATAAATTTCTAAGCAGAAACCAAAGGCTCTAAAAAATATCTCTATTCGCCAAAGAGACTTCATATTAAATTGTGACTTCTAAGCCATACAGCCTACACAAGATTTTAATAAAATCTAGTGCTTGTTTTAGGGATTGCTAACGTTTGAAATTGAATTCACACTGACAAGTTCTGAAGTTACCTGATGGATAAATCATCCATACAGGAAATAGGTTACCTCCAATATCCAAAAAGGACATTAAATACAGACTTTTTCTTTTCTAGAGCTCAGAAGTCATGAGATATAGAAACTTGCTCTTCCACTTGAAGTTATCTCTGCTCCATGACATATGGAGTATATAGTATGTCTCTACTACTAGTAGTTCCTATTCCCCTGTGTATATTGCTTAATTTCCTCTTATCTCAAGTTTGATCATTACTGTGGGTGTTGACAAATAATAGATTCACAGACTTGTACTTTTTTACATTAAGGAGGAAATGTAGGTAGTATCAAATAAACAGGTAAAAGAATCCAAAGCCAATTCCTGGAACATGTTATTGGTATAAACTTAAAAAATCCTAATAATTAGTACACTCATCTATAAAACAGAAGAAATAGGCAGTGAAAATAATATCTTAAAAGCATACATACTCAGGAACTATTAATATAATTCTATGTATAGGCATATAAATATGTATTTACATATTACCTATTTATATACATATACTTAATAGGAAAAGCAATCTTATATCAATCAAGTATATTACACTGTAAAAATGTAACTTGTCTTCTATTCATTTAATTCAGAAACAATTTAATTCACCAAACAACATAAATGACCGAAATTTAAAATCTTTAAACCTTTAAATGCCATCTGTGTTTTTTGCTGTATCAGATGATTAAGTTATCTTGGTAACTAAGATGAGAAATTTCTGCACATTATGCCAAAATGCCATAGATAGAATTATAAGATTATGTTAAATGTATGCACTTAAACATGCATTGGTATATATACACATATAGGAAAAGAATCTATACAACATTAGCAGTGGTTACATACATAATTGTTTAAAATGAGTAAATGCATTTTATCTAAATCCACAGGTTTACACTCTGCCAGAGTAACAAACTGTGCTGTACATTCCAACTGTGTGGAGCCCAGCAATTATTTCAAGCTGCCTTGCTTTGATTGAGTTGTAAAAGGGTCTCTGCACTTTGACTTGACCATTCCTCCTTTTGATTAAAGAATTGTTTTGCAGTGGGTCGGTACACATAGTAATAACTATAGCATGAACTGGTTCAAGATTCTGAGATTTTATGTCTATTTCAGTTTAAATCAGCAGACATCATTTGGTGAGAATTTATTTTTGACACATACAAAAAATACACTAAGTTAGAGAATAACAATTAAAGAATGTATTCATAGAAGAAACACTTTGCTTTTGCTACATGAAAATAATCTATTTTTTTGTGACTAAATATTCCATGCAGTACACTAAGTGGTTTGCTCATTTTGTACTTTGAACAAAGTTATTGGTTTGGTTCCTCTTCAAATATGATTATGAAGTTCCATTTTATCTTGATCCATCTCATTCTCAGAATCACTTTGTTGGTACTAACGTTCTATGAAATTGTACTTGCTCAACTACAGAACATAATGACCCAGCAGTGAGGAACAGGCCAGCTGTTAACAATCCCAAGGCCAAACTGATAGTGTCAGTGCCCTGCCAGCTCCCAGCTGTCAGAGCTGGTTCTCTGATGGAGATGGAGATGTGCACAGATTGTAATACAATATCATAAAAGTAGAATAAAAATGGATGATGGGAGTTGATTTAAGTATAGATTTAACACATAAGCAGTGGCTGGTCTATTTTCTTTAATGATGGCTCTATTTTATTAATGACCAATGTTTACTTTATAAACTAAAATTATCCTTGGTGTGCTAGTGCTTACTTACCATATGAAAAGGTCTAGTACTTCCTGGAGGGTGTACTGCATATTTCTATCTATTTTCTTCTACCCCCTGTGCATACCTTTGAAATTGTTGGTATGTTATTATCCATAGCAAAGAAAATGGTTTTCAGCTAGGATTAATGGTAAAGAGGATGAAATCTACTCAATAGTAGTCTTAATGTGGATGTGAGTGTTAGTAAGCATATAGTATTTTAACACAACATTAATAGATTAAATGTAGAAGTTTTTTTCTATTAATTGTATACCATAAAATTAGGTGGTACAAACCTGAAGAAATAATTTCCTTCTGAAATGGATTTGAATTACTCTGCATGCTATTTCCATCTCCTTTTGCTTCCTCAAAGACAATGTAAGCTTCTATTGGATATGATCATTTAAATTGTCTTGGAAAATTGTATAACTATCTCAATTTTTAGACAGGTAATCTTTTTATCCACTTATCTGTTTCATTTTAAATTTTTTTACATAGCACTTTCATCTGTTTCTTTTTAAGTTTATTTTTGATTACCTTAAAAAACTTTTAATTCAATATATCTATTTATGAGAATAATACAACTTGACCAATGACAATTATTCTTTTTTTTTATTGTGAAAATACTGTACAGAAGGGTTACAATTACATGGACAAGATAATGAGTACATTTCTTTTTTTAATTTTTATTTTTTATTGTGAACATACTGTACAGAGGGGTTACATGAGTACATTTCTTATCAAGCATTGTAGCCTCCTCCTTTGTTTCCCCTTCCCATCCCTTCCCATCCTCCCCCCTCTGCCCCCCCAGCCAATCCTCCCTGCTCCCCCAACCCCCCCACCAAAGTTGTAAAGTTCTTTTGAAACATAATGACTTGTACTTCTCATTGTTGCAATGGGTCCACCTGTATTCTTATTTAAACGACTTGTTTTTCCCCTTCCCCTCCACAAATTATACCAACATAAAATACAGTGAAAGCAGGGGTTATACTGTGGGGGAGGGACATACAAAGTAACAAAGAAATAATCTTATAAATGTGTTAGAAACAATCGCATGAAAGAAAAAAAACATTTGAATACATATATTAGGGTTCATTTCCTTAACATCACCTTATCTGAACTTTTTGCTTGACGCAGACATATACTAGTTATTGCAAATAATGTAAAACATGGGATCTATGTTTCTTTGGGCCTGGCTTACTTCACTCAATATAATTTTTTCCAAGCCCTTTCCATTTCCTAACAAATGGGACAATGTCATTCTTTCTGATGGAGGCATAGAATCCCATTGTGTATATATACCACATTTTCTTGATCCATTCATCTACTGAGGGGCATCTTGGTTGGTTCCATATCTTAGCTATAGTATGTAATGCTGCAATAAACATAGTCGTGTTGGTAGCTTTAGTGTGATCCTGTTTGTAAACATTTGGGTAAATGCCCAAAAGTGGGATTGCTGGGTCATAGGGGAGTTCTATGTGGAGTCTTTTGAGGAACCTCCATACTGCTTTCCAAAGTGGTTGAACAAGTTTACACTCCCACCAACAATACAGTAAGGTTTCCTTCTGTTTACATCCCCTCCAGCATCGGTTGTCATTACAGTTCTTGATTTTAGCCATTCTAACTGGGGTGAGGTGGAATCTCAATGTTCAATGACAATTTTTCTATTACTTCTCCCCTTCCCTCACCACCCTACAACCTTATCTTAATAAGCACTTAAACTGCAGCTTTCTTTGATTCTTAAAATTATTACCTTGGTTCAGCAATTTCAGCTGAAAAATAATTAAAAGCTTGCTAATGGTAAGAATGGTTTAAAAAATTCTAAAACTTTATTATATGTTTGAAACATGAAGGTAGTAGATATTTTCAATTCCCAGTGTCTGGCCTCACATTCAGAGGTTAAGATTGAATGGATTCCAGGCAATATAAACGCAGCTGTTGAGAGTACCAGCTTTCCACTCTTCCTTTTCTCTCATTGACCCTAGCATTAGGTGAGGATGGGTTGGCACATTTGCAGATGACAGAAACCATCTGTGCTGAGGAGCCCTGCACAAAAAGCTCTGGATATCCTGTGGACTTGGGAAACTTGAGGGAGAGAGAACACATGGAATTGAACTAAGTAATAAAGTCTCAGAGAAGGGCATGTACACAGTCCCTGCCCCCTAAAGCTCTCTTAGTTAACAACAGTGAGACAATTCCCTAGTAGGAGGTGAAATGTTAGGGAACAGTCAAATAAATAAATACAACTTCACAGGACTTCAGAAAAATGAGGTTTGAGAAAACAGGTTGCTCCTGTTGGGAATTGTGGGAGACTCAGCAGCTCCCACTGTGGATATCTTCCCAGAGACTGGGATTTGGTACAATATGTGCTAAATCTTTCTGGCCTATGGCTATGTATGAAACTAAGTGCTTTCTTCTGGACTCCTATTAGTTTCATGTGGGAGTATTTAAGCAGCTAGCATTAGATCTTCACACCATTTAAAAGTCTCGTAAAATCAGAAGTAAAAAATGGCTCTCTGTAAGAGGTAGATAGCTAACTATCTTCAAGTTACTAAACTTTGAGTCAGGGGAATGTACTGATGAGAAATGCTGAACTATAGGAGCATGCATCTTAGTCTTTATTTCATTCAGGTGGTATTAAACAACTAATTATCAACAGAACATAAATGGAAATGGTGTGCACTTCTAGGATGGATTATTTTTAAAAAGCAGACTTCAATACCTCCAGCAGGACAATTTGGTGCACAAAATTCAAGAGCAAAAATAAATGGTGAAAGAGTAATACGTTTTGATTCACTTCACACTATGACCAGCTGTCTAATTTATCATAATTAGACAGTTAGAACAAGAAGCAAACAACCAATGTATAACCTTCTAAATTATAGGATTATTTACCCTAAAAACTGTTCTCTAATTAATATAGGTAGAGCTCAGATTATAAAATCTGGCTTACAAATCATGTCTTTTCAGGCTATTTAAACACACTGTGACAAAGTTTAAAACAGAATATCTTGTTACCTTTGGCCATATAATAATGACCAGATGATAATGAAAACAATACTGAACAGCAAAATACTGGGTTGTTTTTATTTTGTTAGTGAACTTGCTGTGTGTATGATATGGCTTTTGTCTGTTTTGAGGAGCCTAGCACTAACCAGGCCCATGTACATGATAGGGATCACTCAGCTATTGAACTAGAGCCCAGGTCCCTGCTGTACAGTTTATTTCCAGATCAGCAGTAAGATGTTTGGGTTTTTTTAAGGTATTTATTCATTTTAGATCTTTCTAGTTTTTGTTCTTGTGGTTGAATTTTTTCTATTTTCAAACCCAAAAGAAATATCCAAAACTGAATGCTAATCTTTCAATGGACACTTAATGACAGCATTAAAATTTCAAAAGATCATCTATGAGATACAATATACATGAAAACATTTTCTATATATGCAATGAATTATATTTTGGTGCTAATTTGGCATGTATTTTATTGTTATATATCTACAAAGGAAATTAGCTATTCCAATGACTTCTGAAGACCTTATAAAGGTCAATGACAATTATTATGTATTGATGCCTCAAAATGCAAAAGATGTTAGATACTGTAAATGTCTCAAAATATCCTTAATATTTTCAGCTGTAAATAAATGTTCTTGGACATTTGCTATCTGCTAATTAATGGTATAAGTAAGCAGATTATTGTGAATTGAACTCTAATTGACATTAATGAAATGCAACTGAAATTTTTTATTTTTGCAGTATATCAACTGCAAATTGTAGCTACAAATACATACTGATACTGTGTTTTCCTTTGTTATAATATGGTCTGATTTGACATGAAATCTATTTGTCCTATCAAAATAAGAACCCAATATTTCTGCAAGTTAAAACTAATTTGCTAAATTTGAATGTTTTTATAACATCATTTATTAATAATATAAAATATATCAATGAATGATTTTTAAAAGTTTTGTATTTGCAAACATAGGCAAAAAGGAATCCACAAAAATAATCCGAGTAAAAACATGTGAATTTCATCAATTCCACTGTGGAAATAATACTAGTTGGCTTAATACTATTTATTTTTTTCTATTATTGAAAAGATAATTAATGACATATTAGCAAATATTAAATATCAATTTAATTTTCAATTAAATTTTGACCTTAAATTATTTAAGAATGGCTAACTACAAATGATGTTCTAGAATAATAATAAAATGATCTGTGAACTTCTGAAAGAAATTAAATTATCCTAATGTGTTTTATATTGCCCTGAATGATATGCTTTAATTATTTTTAATGTAGAAGCAACCTTCCAGAAATTTCATAAGTAACTACAGTCTATTTTATTCCATTGCATTTCTATTAGAAATATGATTATGTTTATTCAGAATTGGCTTCTCTTTTTATGTTACAAAATCATGTTCTGAATCCTAACTTAAGAACTTGTTGGTCAAGTAAAATAATGTGAGTAGTTTTTTTTTTTTTTTTCATTTCTGTTAGTATAAGGAGGAATCTGAAATTTTTACCAAAAATATTAAAAAGTGTACTATGTGCACCCTTGGGCACTTTCTATTACTCATAATAATTTAGGAGTAATTTTCTCAGGAAAAACATCAAAAGCATTCAGTGAATGACTAAATCATTTGATTGTCACACAAAATAATCATCAATTAAATGTATTAGAGAGATGAAATTAAGTTGGTCCTTAAGCCAAAGGCTAATTGAAATTGGGTACACTGGGATCATGCCTATAATCCTAGCTTTTCAGGAGGCTGAGATGTGAGGATGAGGGTTTAAAGGTAAGCTAGTTAGACAAGTCTGTAAGACTCTTATCTCCAATTAACCAGCAAAAAGCTGGAAGTGGAGCTCTGGCTTAAGTGGTAGAGTGCTATCCTTAAGCAAAAAAGCTTAGGGACAGTGCCATGCCCTGAGTTCAAACCCTAGGACCAACACTGTCAGGAGCGAAAAGGGAGTCTCTCAACATGATAGGCTTGACTATCTCACTGGAACATCTTGAGGCTGTTTACAGAATCCGATCTTTTCATCCTGCCCCAAGCAAACATCCTGCAGCTGCTAATGACCACCTTTTCACCCTGCCCTAAGCAAACATCCTACAGCTGCTAAGGCCAATGAAAAAGCTTCCTTAACGGCCAATGAAAAAGCTTCCTTATTCCAAGCATATAAATACCCCTGTGTGAAAAATAAAAATTTGCAGCTTGATCAGAATCCTTGTCTTGCTGTCATTCTTCGTGTCTCTTGTCCCTTCATTCCTTCTCTCAGGTTCATTGCCCTCGTTGAAGTCCTGCGGGTTGGGACACAACACTCCCCGCCCTCATACACACACAATATGGTTAAGGGGCCTGTGTCCTGGTACTGCCTATTGGAATTTATAACTCTATGTGCAGAATATTAATTTTTATAATAATTTTTAAGAATTTACATGAATAGCCAAGATGATGCCAAACTGGGTTAAATAAGATATTTGAATGCTTGAGAGAAAAAATTAAAACCCACAACAGTAAAAACATGATGCTAGTACTGAGTCAATATACTTAAGAAGAAAAAGAATAATTGATGAATGAGTAATGCAATAAGTAGTTTCACAGTTATGTAGTATAGATGGATAATATTATTTCATCACTTTCCTACATATATGTGGGAATATCTCAAACAGAATTTTTGAGCAAGCAAGTGTTGAAAAAGAGAAAAATAGATTATCTTTCACTAACATCTTTTCTCTTTAGACAAATGGTTTAGAATTCTTTCCTCATACAGAAGTACCCAAGACTAAGAAGACTTCTACATATCCAGAGATCATTGTACTGCAGGAAGGCAGTGGGATTTTTGTTTTTGTTTTTCCTCTCTTTCCATTTGCTTGGAAAACAGTGTTTCTGTATTATGTGATGAGGAAATTCATTATTATTTACATCCATGAGCATTTTCAGCAATACAAATAGAAGTGAAATAGAAAGAGTATTTTGCTGGGCTTGTTATTTTTAAACCCATTTTAAAAAGTTAATTTCTAGAAAAAAGCAGTTACTGATAAGTGTTAAACAATTTGTTTTTATTACTAACATAGTCCTCCTGAGAGTCTTATGACCAATTATTTACATCAAATAAATGTTTCTTTAGCAAATACCTTATGGTGCATTTTATGTTTGTTGGGTAAGTTGGAGTTTTGCCACAGTATTGAACTTTGAAGCTCAGTAAACTGTTAGAATACAATTTTATTGATCACCAATACTATGGCTTATGGGTTTTTCAAGAGGACTGTTTCCTTTAGTCATACTGGGGCTAAACCCCTGGAGACTTTGCCTTGACAAATCATCATCACCCCAGAGAAGTATTTCCAATCAAACCAAAGTAATGGTGGTTTACAGTAATAGACCACTGAAAGATGTGATGTCTTAAGTCCCATTAGGGAAGAAAAGAGGTAGAGAACAATAAATAGCAAGACCTCTGTTCTGTCTTAATTTACTGTCACTGAATTTTGACTTTTCCAAAATTTGACTCTACTTAGAAAAAAATAGGAAGCTAATATCTTCATTATGAAATTCCAAATCACACATGTGAGATGGCTTTAGTTAAAATTTTACTCTTTTTTTCCTACTTACATTTGCCTACTGTGAGTGATCCTTCTAACCAAATGATACTGATAAAGAAAACTAATGAATTTATTTTTGTTGCTTGTATTTTTTTTCTTTTTGCTTATGTGGTGCTGAGGAATCGAACCCAGGGCCTCATGAATGCAAGGCAAGCACTCTACCACTGAGCCACCTTCCCAGCCCATCATTTTTGTTGCTTGTATAAAAAAAAAAGGAAAGAAACTAAGTTGCAAAATTTGTTCTCAAGAGACAGTAATATTGTGATTTTGATCCCTTGTGTTATAATTCTACCTCCTGACCTGGCATTTAATTACAGTGTAATTTTGGAAAAGTTGCTTAACTTTTAGATATCTCAGCATAAATTTTTTGCATAATATGTGATAAGGCTTTTCAAGTCAACAAGTTCAAACTTCGTGCAATGACTTTCAGCAGGTTCTTAATTAGTATTTTCCTTTTTGGTCTAATGAAAACTGATTTAGACTAAATTAGTCCTCTGTTTTTATTTGCTAAACACAGCTACAAAACTAGAAAGTGAAATTAAAAGGCTCTAAACTCACAGATACATTTATGTCCAAATTTATCAAGCTTTCTTTCTCAAGGGTAGCACTCAAATACTTGAGCAACAGCTCTATTTCCAGCTTTTTGGGTGGTTAATTGGACTTAAGAGACTAATAGACTTTCCTAACTGAACTAGCTTTAAACCAAGATTCTCAGGTGAAAAAAAAAATGTCATGTTATTACTAATGAGCAGAAAGGATGAATGCCCATGAAGCAGTGTATCTGCTGTGAATATGGCTATGTGAATGTGTATATCTGAATGCTACGAAATTAGAAATTACTTTACAGAGACTCTTAATAGTTTTATCAGATCCAGAGCCAGTGGCTCATGCCTGTAATCCTAGCTACTCAGCAGACTGAGATCTGAGGATTATGGTTCAAAGCCAGACCAGGCAGGAAAGACTGTGAGACTCTTATCTCCAATAAACCACCAGAAAACTGGAGGTGGCACTGTAGGTCAAGTGGCAGAGTGGCTAGCCTTGAGCTGAAGACCTAAGGGACAGTGCCAGGCCTAGTATTCAAGCCCCACGACTGACTGACTAAATAAATAAATAAATAAATAAATAAATAAATAAATAAATGTATGTTTTACCTGTGGCCAATGAAAGTGAAATTTTAGTATTAGTGAAAATAAACCTTCTAGTGACAAATTATCATAAGAACTATCTTTGAAAATTGTTTCCCTAAGAACAAAAAAATAAATAAATTTAATAAAATCTGATATTTCATGTGTATGAGAACCATATTTTTACATTTTTAGTAATTATACCATAAAATTTTTAACTGAAATAGGTAGGATATAAAAAACACTGTAAGGTAACTAAACAACAGATAATAAAATATGATTTGTGATCTCTTACTCTGTGTGACTATTTGGCATCCAAATCTCCCAAATGGCTAAAGTAGCCTTTAGAGTGGTCATATCTTGTTGTTTTTGTTATTATGATTACTATTACATGTTGTAGAAACCATCCTTTTAAAATCATGGCACCAGAGCACAGGGCCTGGGCTAAGGTTGGTTGAGGACCACTCTAGCTCATCTGAGAAAGAAATCTCTAGGGACTTCGCATGTAATTTAAGAGAAAAGTCAACATACACTCCATGCTTCAATGCAAAACAAATCAAGTTTGTAAGAGCTGGAGTTCTCTAGGTATGAGAGAGAATTGGTGAATCAGAAGGGAACTGGGTTTTGGCCCATTTGAGATTTTCTTTCAAAAATATCCTCACATTAATTGAAGTATTTATCTTAGCCACGCATTGGTGGCTCACAGCTATAATCCTAGCTACTAAGGTGACTGAGATGTGAGGATCACAGTTTGAAGCAAGTCTTGAAAGGAAAGTTCATGAAACCCAACAAGCTGGAAGTGGAGCTGTGACTCAAGTGACAGAGTGCTAGCCTTCAGCAAATAAAGATCAGATAAACACTGCAGGGCTGAGTTCAAGATCGAGGAACAGCACTCCTCCCAAAAAAGAAAAAAATAAAAAGGAAGAAAGGTATATTTATCAGAGGGTATAATAAAAATGTTATCATATTTGTATATAATAAAAACATGTAATTGAGGAGCTGGGAGGTGAAGCCTGGGTTCAATTCCCCAGCACCATATAAGCAGAAAAAGCTAGAAGTGTTGCTGTGGCTCAAGTGGTAGAACACACTAGCCTTGAGCTGAAGAGTGAGGGACAGTGCCCAGTCCCAGAGTTCAAGCCCCATGACCAACAAAAATGAATAACTAAATAAATAAATAAAAATATGTAATTGTAAGAAGAGATCATCAAATTTGTTTCAAGATATCAATGGTATGCAAGTAAAACTTACAGTATATTGCATCATGATGAAATTTTTGAGAATTATTAAAAATCAGACTTTTCTGACAATAACATAGGGTTTTTACAGCTGTGTCTTTATTTAGAAAGTGTGACAAGAAAATATAACTTGCCATTTCTATGGAGACATTTCTTTCACTATGATGTGCAAACATTTCCAAATAGACATCATTGAAAAAATCTCACAAATAAAGCCAACTTGTGTTTTGGGTGACATATTTGAAGACTTGAATATGCTCAAGAAAGCTATAAAACTGGCTCAAGTAAAATGTGAATCAAACTTAAAAAGAATATGAAATTAAGAAGCATGGTCTAAAATTAGGAGGAAGCTAGTAATGTCTGGATTATGACAGAAAAAAATAAAGTATCTAAAACTGAATTATATAAAGGTCTACATAAAGATTACATTGAGAAGTTGAGAGGAAATATGCTAATAAAGATATTGGCATTCAAATTAAGACACAGTTTTTTTTCTTTCTGCAATATTTCATCTAAATAGGTGAAGTAATGGAAACTCAGATTAGATCAAGAGTCAAAAGTAGAATATAAGTATGCTTTAGTATAATGGACTTACACACATCTCTTTCTAGGAATTTTGTTTTTAAGTATCAGTGACATTTTCCTTTGTCATTTCCTTTGACATTTTCCATTTGATCCTGCTTCTCATTCTGATATATGCTATTAATATTTCTAAAATAACTTATCTAAGCAATTTTGTTGTAACTCTATTACACCTTCAGAAATGTTTAAAAAAAACCTTACTTACCAATTAAACAAGAAGACAGAGTATATGATGCCTTATTGTTTTTACTAAACATAAAATGCACTAGACAGTACTATAAAACTACTTGAAATGCTCCAAATATTTATAATTTCTTCCCTTCCAGTTTCTTCATAATTTGTATACATATTGTAAAAACCAAACTACACTGAAACCACACTTGGGTAGAACAAAGAGAAAGGTAGTAACAACTCATCTTATACCATCTTGCTTACTTGCTCAAGAATAAATTGCCATTTTAAGTATTTAGAAGTGTTAATCCAACATGAATCTAGTTTAAAAACTCTCCATAATCCTCTTCTAACATCTCCTTAAAATACTTGTAAGGAATATGCCTACTACTGACTTTCCACTAGTGTCAGAACCAAGTACGGCTTCAAATAGAATGAAGTTTTCATTTAAATTGGTACATATTCATTGCTAAGCCCTTTTCTCATGACACTCTCTCTTTCACCTAATACATCATAAGCTCTCCTGCCCACAGTGTGATTTTCCTCTAACTAAAAGATTTCTGTTCCTCTCTGTATTTTCCTTATTTAGATCTCAGAACAAAAGTCTTCTCAAGAGGCAGTCTATTGGTACAAAGTATATTACTACTTGATGCTGCCTTTCTTTTTCTAGCCAATGATTTAGATCCTGTTTTGTTATGACATTGTGTGCTTCTGAACTTCTTATTTCCAAGAAGACTTCATTAAAGTAAGGAAACTTCTTAGAATAATTCTGACTTGTGGCTTTACTTAAAACCCAGTAAAAAACCTTAGGCTTTAGTATGCCATTTCTCATTGCATAATAGTTTTACCTTTCAAATTCAGGAAATTATTTCACTGATGTTTCATATCAGTAGAAGTAGTTTATGTTCTACAACATTCAATGAGTTTGCTAGAATGACATATTGTTAAGTAATTTAAAAATCAGGTGTTTGCATTTATTTATTTGATCCATTTGTAGTTGGTGCAGAGTGATAAATGCGGATCTTACAGGAAGGAATAGGAGGAACTCTAGGGCTCCTTAGCATAGGCCAAAATTTTCTTAATAGAGACCCAGAATTACAACAAATCCAAGAAAGTTTGGACAAATGGGATTGCACAAAACTGCAGAGCTTCTGCATGGCAAAGAACATAGTTAGCAAGATCAATAGAAAGCCCGTAGACTGGGAGAAGATATTCACTAGCCATAAAATGGACAAGGGTCTCATATCTAAAATATATTTAGAACTCAAAAGAGTAAATCCCCCAACAACAAATCCTCAAAGAAATAAATGCCCTATTAATAAGTGGGCTAAAGAGTTGAAGAGAGACTTCTCTGAAGAGCAAATAAGAATGGCTATTAGACACATGAAGAAATGCTCATCTTCTTTAACTATAAAAGAAATGCAAATCAAAACAACATTGAGATTCCATCTCACCCCACTTAGAATGGCTATCATCAAGAAATGTAATAACAACAGATGCTGGAGGGGATGTGGCCAAAAGGGAACCCTACTGCATTGTTGGTGGGAATGTAAACTTGTTCAACCACTTTGGAAAGCAGTATGGAGGTTTATCAAAAGACTCCACATAGAGCTCCCCTATGACCCAGCAATCCCAGTTTGGGGCATTTACCTGAATGATCACAAACAAGACCATACTAAAGCTACCAGCACAACTATGTTTATTGCAGCATTATTTACTATAGCTAAGATATGGAAGATATATATAGAGATATATACATATATAGATATATATGGAAATATAGATAGATAGATAGATACAGATATAGATATATATGAATTCTATGCCTCCATCAGAAAAAATGGCATTGCCCCATCTGTTAGGAAGTGGAAAGACTTGGAAAAATTATATGAAATGAAGTAAGCCAGGCCCAAAAACATAGGTCCCATGTTTTCTCTTATTTGCAATAACTAATATATGTCTAGGACAAACAGAAAAGGTCAAAAGCTATGTACATATGACCGTGTAAGATAGTTAAGTGAAATGAAGCCCAAGGCAGGGACATAAGTGTTTTTCTTGCTATTGTTTTTTTTACCATACTTATAATGTACTATGTGATTTTTTTTGTTTCTTTTGTGTGTTCTTCCCCCATAGTAGAACTCCTGTTTTCACTGTATTTGATTCCAGTGCCCTGCATCATGTATATAGACTTTTCTATTTGGAGAGGGAAAAAACAAAATGCCTAAATAGGCATACAGGTTGACCTATTCATAATGAGATGTACAAGACACTATGTTGAAAACGAACTTTACAACTTGTGGTGGAGAGGGAGAGAGAGAAGAGTTGGGAGGTAGGGCGGGAAGGGATGATAGGGAAAAACAAAGGAGGAAGTAAAAATGTTTAATAGGAAATGTACTCTTTACCTTGCTTATGTAACTGTAATCCCTCTGTATAATATTTTTACAATAAAAAACATATTTTAAAAAAATCTTACAAAGCAAGTGTGTTTTTCAGTACCAATCCTTTCCAATCCTAATTTCAATTTCCCAAGTCAGATTCTTTCCACTGTTTTAGACTTGAATATTTCTCAATTAATATTTTTTTATTTTTTCAATTGTGAAAATACAGTATAGAGGGGTTACAATTACATAGGCAAGGTAATGAGTACATTTCTTATCAAGCATTGTTGCCTCCTCCTTTGTTTCCCTTCCCATCTCTTCCCATCTCCCACCAACCGCCCTCCTTCTTGCTTCCCCCCACCAAAGTTGTAAAGTTCATTTTTTGACATAATGAGTTGTACATCTATATTTCTAATATTTCTATATTTTTAAATTTTATTATCATTTCTTAATTTTGTTAGTTTTTACTTATTGTGTTGATATATACATGTTAATCCATGAGCAAATACACAATTTTCAATTACTTGGTTTCATTGTTTATGAAGATTGATATTAGCTATTATCTTAATAAAAGTTTATAACATGTTCCAACTTCATTTCTCATTTTTCTTCTTAGCACCTACCTTATTATTCACAAATTACTATTCATCATTCCTCGATAAATTTATTGCTATTAAATCATCACAATTATGTGATGAGATTTAATTTGGAACTGTTTATATGGCATATTTAATAATAATAATCAAGCAAATCAAATATCCAAACACAAGTAAATGATAAACTGTTTTATGGCATAGCCTTATATTAGAACATAATAATTCATTACAATTTATTTTGAAGAAATTGTCTATCCTACTATGTTATTGTAAAAATAAAACACTGCAATGAAATTAACTTTTAAAATAATATGTACTATTACTAAAAATTGATTTAATGTGGTTTTCCAAATGAGAACCAAATATTTAATGCAGACTTCATTGTATCACAGATCTTTAAAGGAAGAAAAGATTTTAAAAAATTGCAACTGAGAATACAACCTAATGCTCCCTTTTTCCCTTTCCCCTCCACACTTGGTATTAGCAGATATTCAGGCCCAGTAAACTTAGAAGTTAACAAATCCTCTCAGATGCAATTTGACAAAACAAACTACAATAAAACAAAATGTTTTTCTATTGCTTTTCCAGTGACAGTGACTACGACAATTCTTTTCCATAGCCACCCCTGGAGTTACTTCTAATGATGTCAATTGATGTCTTCCCTCACCCTTGACAAGCTAAGATACTATCCTCAAATGTCCCTAGCAACACCACCATTTCTCCTAGCCCTTACCCTATGTGCTGTTCCACAAAATTCTTGGACAATAATGTCTTATGTCATTGGCAAGATGCTGGCATCTCAGTAGTTACCACCATCTACATAGAATAATATTCTGTTAGACTTTCTTCACAGTGAACTCACTCTCTACTTTAAGCATAAGCAGGAAAGCAATTCTCTCCCTCTCAGAATAACTAAAACACAGTACTTTATCCCTTTACCAGTGTTTTCATAGGAAACTCATTAAGCATCATTCCTTCACACATTAGCTGCTTGTCTGTTCTCAAGAATGTCTGAATCAAGTGGAGTTTTTTATATTGCATAGAATATATGTACATATAAATATATATAAAATATGTCTGTATGTACATATATGTAATCTATATTACAGAGTGAGGAGAGAGGGGGGAGGGAGAGAATAATTGATTGTAAGCCCCCAATTGTGCATTTCAGGTGAGATTTTTTCCCTCCTATCTGTCTTGGATGTCTGTGTCTTTGTGTCTGTGTCTGTGTCTGTGCCTATGTCTGTGTCTGTGTATGTGTGTGTAAAGATACTCAGCCTTATTTTCGAAATTGTTATATTGTGCCTAATATACAATACAGATATAAATCTTTTCATGTGTTACGCTAAACTGGTTTGCTTAGAATAAATCTTAGGGATCTTTTGTTTTATTTGATGTTTCTCTTTAAATTTAATTGAGATATTTCTAAGAATAGTATTTTTTTACAATGTTGCTTAGTGCTTGATTTTTTTTACTATGAATAAATCATTACTTTGTGGTATAAAGTTTACAATAATTGTATAGATTATCAATTTCTCTTCTAGTCTTTGTATTTGTTTCTGTGCCACTTTCTAAATACAATTTTGATACTATAGTCTAAGTAATTAAATATTTCATTCACATTGAACAGCCTAGGAAGAATACCACTTATTTAATCATCAAATGACTATGAAAATGCACATATGGACAAATTTAGTAGGTTGTTATAGTTGTGAGTGTAAAAATGCATAAACCTATGTGCATTCTTCATCATTTCTTATTTGCTGGAGAATAGTTTACATTATTTATTGAGAGTTTTAAATATAGGTAAAGTTAAGACAACATTATTATGTAGTGATTCTACTTTCATTGAATTTAACTATTATTAATGTATTTACCTCCTGAATATTTTTAGGCAATTTTTCCTAGTAATAATTTTCTTTATGTTCATTGCTTTACTGGTTTGTAGAACTATTTCTATAAGAGCTCTTTGTATTTCTATATCTATCTTCATCTGCTTTCATTTCTAGCAACAATGTTCAGACTGTACCAAAATTTCGGGCAAGAAATTCTTTCTTCCACTGTTTTTGGCCCCTGGCTTAGAAGAAAGAGCAAAGGTAATCCTTCAGACTTGGAGCAGATCCTGAAGAGAAGCCTGCTATTTCCTGTCATCACCTCAGATTTACAGCTTTGCAGCCAGGGTATCTGCTTAGTGTTTTCACTAGTCACTATGTTCAGTTTCCTATTACAGTTGTTACAGCCCATCGCAGCAGCCCCTGGCTTTTGCAGTGAGGACACCTCAGACATGTCCCAGCGATGTGAACCCTCTATGCACATTAATCCGCACAGAAGTCTGCTTCTTTCTGACTCTGAGCTCCCAAATCTGGTATCTGTGGATTTTCTACAAACTGGCTTATTATAATTATATAAATTACATATCAATATATCTATTGATATTTAGAGCATGGCTATTTAATACAATCCTAATCTGAATTTCAGGTGTTTTTCTTTGCCTTTAAGGAACTAAAACTTTATGTTTACCTATTTACTATTTAGTTATAACTCTTGATATATACATAGATATTTACACAGACTAAGGATAAGATATTTTCTCCCTTCAGAGTGGGAAAACTTTAGAAAGCAAGAGAAATAAATATCTGAGCTCAATGCTACTTAGGATTATAGAGAGAACATTTAGGACAATTATTTTGTCATTTACACATATTTTTTCTGGTTTTACTGCTCAAATTGCATATGGGATAGCCTATTGGTCTTGTTACTGTTAGTGAATAAAACTATATTTTTAGAAACTAATATTTATATGCCCATAAACAATGTTGAAAAACTGAAATAAGTTAATTTCAGAAAGCATGCCTCTTCAATTAAACAGCAAAAAGCTGGACTGGAGCTGGATGCCACCAGCCCATACCTGTAATCTTAGCTATTCAGGAGACTGAGATCTAAAATCACAGGTCAAGGCCAGCCCAGGCAGAAAAGTGTCTGTGAGACTCTTATCTGCAATTAACCAATCAAAAACCAGGTGGTGCTGTGGCTCAGTGTTCAGTAGTCTTGAGCAAAAGAGCCCAGGGACAATGTCAAGGCCCTGAGTTCAAGCCCAATGACCAAGAAAAACAAAACAAAACTGGACTGGGGCCATTATTTAAAAAGCCAACTGAGAGAATGACACCCAGGTTCAAGTCCCAACACCAGCATGGAAGAGAAAAGATGCTATAATCACTAGGAGTAAGATATTTATAGTTTCTCTAAAGAAATTCATTAGATTGTGTGTGTATTTGTATGGGTATGCATGTTATAATTACAATCCAATAACTCCCGTAGTTGTTATTAACAATAGATACCCTCTTAAAAATAATTTATCAGAGGCTGGGAAGGTGGCTGAGTGGGAGAGTGCTTGCCTTACATGCATGAAGCCCTGGGTTTGAATCCTCAGCACCACGTAAGCAGGAAAAGCCAGAAGTTTTGCTTAGCTCAAGTGGTAGAACACTAACCTTCAGCCAAATTGCTGAGGGACAGAGTTCAGGCCCCGCAACTAACAAAAAAATAAAAATAAAATAATAAAATCACAAAATACTAAATTTGTCTTTTCTATAATCCACATTAAATTATTTTGTAAGGATAGAGTGATAATTATTTCAGTACATTTTAATGATATCTAATTTTTATTAATCTATTTTTATTCAGATTAAATTAGTGACAGCTTGCACCATGTTGTGGCATTTATGTCTGTTTTAGTTACTCTTTTATTTAAAAAATTAATTTATAGTGTAAATGAGTTTGCTATGGAAATAATTGTTACTTAAAATGGAACAAAATTAAAATAACCTTATTACAGCCCCCTCAATTTTTAGACACATGTAATTAGAAATATAATAAAGATATATTATTAACATTTCATTAATTTTAGTTCACTTGGGACCTCCTTACATAACTATGCTTTGTAAAAAGTAGCTCTCAATCTCTAAATAAGTTTACTAAAGTTAGATTAGGTTCCTTTTTCATATATGAGAAACCACAAATAATTGGCTTTAACAAGACATTGAAAATGTCGAGAAATTGGGCCAACTGTGACTTTTATGGCAGTCACAAAGCCATTAGTCACCAAAAAGACCTTTCTTTCTTACCCTTTGAGACAGAGTCCTTTCCTCTAGTATCCAAGAGAGCTGCTACTTTCTCAGAATTATATCAGATTCCAAGAAGTGGAGAGCTGGGAAGCGGAACACACCCTGTTCTATTAGACTCGGTTTTCAGAAACTCAATATTGTCTGTTCATTGCATCTGATATCATGATTTCAGGGACATTAGAACATGTCAAATGATTTTAAGAAAAGGAAACATTTTTGTGATGGGGACATGACAGAACTACATTTTTCATAACTTATTGTTGGATGTAAATTGTTATTTAATATCCCAATTAAAAGATCAGAACCAGAAGCAAAATGTCTATTTGTAATCCCATGGCTTCTTACTATATTTTAACATTTTTAGTGAGTGGTAGAGAGGTGGCTGCTCTCTTCCCTCATCTTTTCCACTGGGATGTCTTTTATCTTACTAAAACTACTCAGCTTCAATAATCCATATTCTAAAATTTAGATATTTATTCAGAAAGAGACTAATAATTTATTGGACTTATATCATCAACCAAATTTTAGGCATCTCAAAATATTTTTCTCCAAACTCCACATTTAGCAATATATTTACACAGAGTAATAGTAAGTCCTGAATGGGATAAAAGAGAAAATTCATTATAAAACAGTTTATACAAATCAATTCAGCATAGTATGAAGTCTTATTAATATACTGAATATCATTTTTAAAACATTCCTGCAAACTAAACCTTCATACTTGTGTTTTTATCAGATGTTGTTATATAAAATATTTAATTAAGTCAAACTTACTGTTCAATATTAAGTGCAATTTGCAAATTATATTTTTTGTTTTGTTTAATTACTTATATCATCCTAAATAACTCTATTCAGAAGACATAATGATGGAGTTTGGAAATGACCTTATGACATCATGCAGTATATATTAAGCATGCAAATTAGTAATAAACCAAAACATCAGACATAAACAGATTATCATATATATGATTCCTATTTGATCAACTTAATTCAGCTTTCATTTTTCATAAAAATCAGTTTAAGAGTAAAATAAATGATTCAGGGAAATGAGGATCAAAGCATTTTTAAGGTATGACCTAGAAATCTACTTTTTGATATAATATCCATTTCTCCATTTCCAAAAATAGTATCTCAATATTTCTCTATACAGTAGCCTTTAGCTATATAGAGTTTGGTTGTTTGAATTAAGATGTAAGCTTGACACCAAAATTAGCTTATCACATAATAGTTTCCATGAATGGTTTATAGACAAATATGTGATCCATTCCCTCTCTTAAATTGCTAATTTTATACTCAGTAAACTAGAGGAGCTATGTGTTATTAAGGAAACCTAGAGAGAAAATTCCAACTATGATTTATGAGGGGCTGAACAAGAATATTGGGTGTTATTTATTAATTGGAAGGTGTGAACTGGAAAATAAAGCTAAGTTTACATAACTTAAACTTTTCTGTTCTATATGAGCAGAAAATTTAAAGATCTAACTGCTTTATTTTAAAAACAGCATAATTCTTTCTCTTTTAGCTTCTTCTCATGTTATTTGATTATAACTTATGCAAAAAATTGTAATAATTAAAAGAGATACTCATATGTTCTAAATACTCTCTGGGTACCTGCAGAGTTCATTTATATTTGTTACAAGGATGCCATTGAACCACTTAACAACAGACATTGGCTGTCTCAACTGAAGTTTTGACCCAGTGAGTCAAGGTTAATTTTAGGAAATTGAACAAAGCTGACTTTGACTTTACTGTGACAATTAAATATTTGTGGAATGACAGAAGTCTCTACTTTTAATTATATGCTCATTAGCATAAAGCAAAAAAGCTTCACTGTGAGTTCTTTTACAACAAACCATACTGATCTCATCCCAGTCTAAAGAAAAAAAAACTCTTGACATGGATCAACCTGCTCTAAGAAGAGAATATGAACATCATTTCTGTGGATTAGATTTTTTGACTGCACAGATTTTATTAAATGTTTCATCAACATCATCAGGACACACTGCAATCAAACTCAAAGCACAGAAATGCAGGGTGAGTAAAGCTTTAAATAGAAACTATTTATCACAAACAATCTTTAACAAATACTTCATAGTACAAATGCTAAATATCATCATACATTCTCATGAGAAGGAATCTTCATGTCTAATTATGACCTTGGTTAATTTGCCTTCTAAAGATACTGTAACCCAAAGATTCATGATGTTGTTGATGTAGTTAAGTATTACAGTGTTGATGTAGTTAAGTATTGCAGTAAATTTTACAACCTGAGATATTTAGTGGATCCAATTAGAATACAACTGTGCTGACTCTCCCCAAATCATATCTTTCATTTTGTATTCATTTTTATCTATTCAGTTATTGAAGCCAATTCTACCAACGTCTATATCACTTGCAAAGTAAATGGGAGATGCTGGGACACAAAAAATGATGAATTAGACATATTGCCTCATAAAATTGGAAACATTTGATGTGTTCAATTTAATTTTAATGTAAGGCTAGATTAAGAAAGTATTTGGAAGCATAGAAAGCACAAGGTGGATAAAAAAAAGAGATTAATCCTTCCTGATTACATTAAGGAATGTTTCACAGATTAGGAGTCACTTCTTAATATTAAAAAACATTCAAATCTTGTTCATATTTAAATATATTTCATAAGAAAATTTTGTCAATGTCTTTGAAAACTGGTGAAACCTATTTTTCTAAATAATTCTACTTCTAAAAGCAATCTTCAAGGAAGTCATTTTATTTTAAGATAAGGAAAATAATATAAAATAATAATAAAAATATTACAATAATATAAAATAAGGAAAATAATATCCATCAGCAGATTTCTAGCTATTCGCATTTCTATACCATAGTTTGCTATTGGCCAAATGCTGACACACTATTTATACATCCAAAAGGACTAGGGAGCTATCATCAATGATTCACCTGGAATACCACAGACACCTAACATATGCAGGGTCTGCCCAGGCATGTGCACTGGCAGAAATTAAGGCAAAGTACCACCTGTGGTACTATGGGAAGATGGTGGAGCTGTGAGGAGGTGGAGCCTAGTAACAATAAGTTAGGTCATGGGAGGGCTGTGCCTTTCTCTAGTTGAATCCAGGTTGCTATGATATAAATTATGGTACCACCAAGAGACTGTGAAAAGAAGTGTCTCTAACTGTGAGCCAAAATAAATACTTCTCTCCTTTAAAAAATGCAAAAAACAGGGTTGGAGGTGTGGCTAATAATAATGACTACCTAGTTTCAGCCCCAATATTGCCCCCACCTCTTACATTAATAAAAAAAAAAAGTCACTCTATACCAGCTACCTTTGTGTTATTATCCAATTTTAGGACAATGCTTTTTCCATTTTAGTTCCAGCCTCATTCATCCTGCTATCATTGTCTCTGAAACTTCATCTAATTCTTGCTTCTCTGAGCAATGATCTTCCTCAATTTAATCTGTTCACAAAACCCACAATATGAAATCATTCTTTGACTCCTGTATTTTCTTTTCTTAATTTCATTTTATTGTAAAGATGCTGTACAGAGGGGTTACAGTTACATGAGTAAGGCAATGATAGTGTAAAATTTCATATTAGTGTATCAGGCCCTGCCTCCTCCCCAGGCAGAAAAGTCTACTTTCTCATAAGACAGCATCTCTCAAGCCAGAAGCTATTTGTGTGCAGCTATCCTGGTGACTAGAAACTATTTCTCTCAGTTCCTTGTGATTGTTCCTAATCTGTCCTTTAGGCCATTTTCTTCTGGCATTCCTCTGTATTTTCACAAGGCACCCACACAGTGTGCATGTCTGGATTACTCACATACCATTTTTTTTTTCATGTTTTGTGTGTGCTTATTTGGTTGCCGAACTTGCTTTTGTTTTCCGACTTGTTTTTCTGTAGGACATATGCTATGTAGACTTTGCTCTTTCCTTTGTATCGAAAATAGCAAAGTGCCTGCCATATGGAAACTATTAAGTAAGAGTTTTCTGGGCTGAATTATAATTTTCCCCAAATTCATATATTGAAATATTATCCTCAAAGTACTTAGGTATTGGCTATAATTAAAGATGGGATGATTGAGGGGGTGATTGAGGTTAAAGTTATATAGGGGTTGTTTTGTTTTATGTTACTGTTAATGGTTCTTTGTTATGGAAGTCCTAACAACCTAACACACTAGTAAAACAAAAACTTAAAAAAAAAACTATGCTTTACTTCTCATTTCAAGCAAAGGAATCTACTAGCCTGAAATACGGCAATCTATTTCAAATATACACCTTTAACTGATAATAATATCTTTCTCTTTGAAACCACTGAATCCATGTAATCAAGTTATTAATTTAATTTTTTGCGAGAAAGTCTAATGTGCTATTGGGAATCATCCCTTAACTGCCGTTAAAACCTCTTTATTAAATATATAGAATATTATGTGCCAAGTTTTCTTGTAGAAAGTCGGCACACACTAATGACCAAACAGTTCTTCTCTCAAGAAGTTGACCTCTTAACAAGGAATGTCAGAAAATTTTGTTTGATTTTTGTTTTTTGTTTGTTTGTTTGTTTGTCTGGTCATGGGGCCTGAACTCTGGGCCTGGGTGCTGGCCTTCAGCTCTTCAGCTCAAGGCTAGTGCTCTACCACTTGAGCCACAGCTCCACTTCCAGCTTTTTTCTTTATGTGGTGCTGAGGAATCAAACCCAGGGCCTCAGGCATGCAAGGCAAGCGCTCTACCACTGAGCCACCTTCCCAGACCCAGAAAATCTTTATACTGCTGTTAGTTCTTATTTTCATCTCATTTACCTACAAATATTATAACATCTATAATACCAAAATCTTTTCACATTTCCAGTGTCCAAAATGCTAAACATGTCCGCAGACTTTAAACATTCTCTTGTTTCAACATTTATCCCTCTCATTTTCCTCTTTTTCTGTCCACTTTTCTCATAACTTCTACATTCTCCCTCATGTGTACAATTACTTATAAGTTAAACTACATAGAATTTCTCATATACAAATATTTTCAACTATACCATTCTGCCCTTCAGACATTTGATATTTGGATGTCTAAAAAATATAACAACTGGCAATAGGCATATAAAATTTCACCTAGTGGTCTAGTTTTCCTAATTCTGTGTTACTGTAGCCAGAAATTTGATCGCATAAGGTCCCTTTGAGTCTGATACTGATGACTGTGCATGATGAATACTGCTTAGGTGTGGTTGGTAGAGTAGGTAAATGTGCTTACCTGAGATTTTCCTACTGAGTAAGCATGAAAATGAAGTTTACTGTCTATCTTTCATTACTTATATCCTTAAATCATAAAGTCCTTCTATGGGATCAAGATTGCATGTCTAAAAGAAATGCAAATCAAAACAACATTGGGATTCCACCTCACCCCAGTAAGAAAGACCATTATCAAGATAACTACCAATAACAGATGTTGGTGGGGATGTGGACAAAAGGAAAAGCTAATACATTGTTGGTAGGAATGTGAATTTGTTCAACAACTCTGGAAAACCGCCTGGATGCTCCTTGAAAGACTACACATAGAGTTTACCTATCACCCTGCAATTACACTCCAGGACATTTATCCAATAGACCACAAACTAGGCCACATGAAGGCTACCAGCATAACTATGTTCATTACAGCATTATTTACCATAGCTAAGATGTGGAATCAACCCTTGGTGCTTCTTAGTAGACAAATAGATATGTAAAACAGAATTCTATGCTTCCATCAGAAAGCATAACATTGAGACTGGGAAGGTGGCTCAGTGGTAGAGTGCTTGCCTCACATGCATGAGGGTTCAATTCCTCAGCACCATAAAAACAGAAAAAAAAAAAATGAAAAGCCAGAAGTGGCGCTGTAGCTCAAGTTGTAGAGCCCTAACCTTGAGCTGAAGAGATGAGGGACAGCTACCAGGCCCAGAGTTCAAGCCCCAGGACCAAAAAAAAAAAAAAAAAAAAAAAGAAAAAGAAAGAAAGCATAACATTGTACCATTCATAAGGAAATGGAAAGACTTGAAAAAATTATATTAAGCAAAGTAATCTAGACCCAAAGAAACATAGATTGAATGATTTCCCTTATTTGTTGTAATTAGAATAAGCCTACAAATCTACAAACACATTGGATGGTAAAAGACAAAAAAAAAGACCAAAAAAATAGACATGATAAATTTTACAGGGGTCTAGACATTCACACAGTGAGACAAACGGAGTATATTCTTAGAAGAGGATCACAAAGGCTCAAATGGCTATGTGCATTTAAACAATATGAATTGAAAAGAACTCCAAGAAATGGAAACAGAGGACTTTTTGTTTATTTTTTCCTCTTTTGTGGCTGTTTTGTGTGTGTGTGTGTATGTGTGTGTGTGTGTGTGTGTGTGTATGTGTGTGTGTGTGTGTATGTGTGTGTGTGTGTGTGTGTGTGTGTGTGTCTTTTGTCTTTTTGTGCCTTTCTGTACCTTTTATAGGTTTGTCTATTTGGGGGAGGGTAAGGCAGAACATAGAAATGATGGGACAAACAAGTGCTCAATGGAGATTCCTCAACAGACCATATACATAGAGCTCTTCTGTGACCCAGCAATCCTACTTTTGGACATTTACCCAAATGATCACAAACAAGGCCATACTAAAGCTACCAGCACAACTATGTTTGTTGCATCATTATTCACCATAGCCAAGATATGGAACAAACCCTGATGCTCATCAGTAGATAAATGGATCAAGAAAATGTGGTATACACACACACACACACACACACACACACACACACACACACACACACACACACACACACACACACACACAATGAAATTCTATGCCTCTATCAGAAAGAATGACACCATCCGATTTGTTAGGATTTGGAAAGACTTGGAAAAAAATCATATTAAATGAAGTAATTCAGGCCGAAAGAAACATAGGTCCCATGGTTTCCATTATTTTCAGTAATTAGTATATCTCGAAGATAATCTTAGCAGATGAGCAGAATAGCTATGTACATATAACTATATGAGATGATGCTAAGTGAAATGAACTCCAAGACATGGACAAAAGAAGATTTTCTTTGTTGTTGTTGTTTTTAATCTACTATGTAATTTTTTAAATTTTTTTGTGTTCTTCCCCCTATGGTATATCCCCTGTAGTCACTGTATTTGATTTAGTTACCCTGGTATTGGATATATGTTTATTTGAATTAGGGAAGGGAAGGGGAACAACAGAATGGTGAGACAAAGGACAAGAAGGGAACCAATACAACAGTGATATTCACAAGACAATATGTTAGAAATGATCTGTACAACTTGGCAGTGGGAGATGGGGGAGGGAAAGTAGGAGAAAAATGAGGGAAAGAGCAACAAGTGTGACAAAAAGTGTACTGATTACCTTACTTATGTACCTGTAACCCCTCTGCACATCACCTTGACAATAAAAATTGGTATTGAAAAGTAAAAAATAAAATGAACTATATAACTTGTTGGGGGAGGGAAGTTGGAAGGGAAAGTCCTGGGGAAAACAAGGGGAACAAAAAGGAATGTACTCATTATCTGACTTATTAACTGGAACACTTCTATATATTACCTTTACAATAACAAATAAATAGATAAATAAATAAACAAATAAAATTGCATGTCCCTATTTTGAGGAATGTGGAAATCAAAACATACTTTTCAGCTTGTTCTCATTATAAATAGAGGTTTAGTGTATTACTTATATAACAGTTTCTGTCAGGTACATTTCACTTCTAAGTATATGTCTGCTTACATCCATACTATGTGAAAAAAATTCATCACATAAATTAAGAATTAGTAATTTCTTTTCTAACTTCATAATCTCTGGTTTAAAATCCAAAATGAAAACTCCTATTGATGGATATTTTAGAGAACTGCTTCATGGTGATATTACCAATACTAATGTATTCTCATATAATCAATGAGGTTGATCCAGATTATCTCAAGGGAAAAACTAAAAGTCAAATTATTGTGTAAAGTTCATTGGGAGTTCACTGATTTAAAGTTACTATGATCTATATTTTTAAGCTGGGAAGGTTATATAGTTCAGTTTTAAAGTTCAATTGAAATAATATTTCCTAAGGTATTTGAACTTCTTCATATTTTTAAAGCTTTCATACAAAAAGAAGTAACAAAAATTAAACCACTTAAGAAATGTTAATTGTCAATATGCTGACTTGATTTGAGGATAAATTCTTTTTAGTTCCACATAAATTAAAGTTAAGGACAATTACATTAATAAAAAGTTATGTCATACCTCCCAAGGTCATACTTCACACATTCACATATAATTAATTGTTCATGAGTTGTAACAAAATAATAACAGAACATCTCAAATGAATCTTGGTGTAAAAAAAAAAAAGCTATTGAAATCAAGTGTGAGCATCATGTATGTATATATATATATATATATATATATATATATGTATATATATATATATATATATATATATATATATTCAATAGTAAATTTTGACCCTCCTTAAGTATTTTGTAACAGTATTTGATTTAAAAAAGCACAAATTTGCTGGGCACCAGTGGCTCAAGCCTGTAATCATAGCTACTCAGGTGGCTGAGATCTGAGGATTGTGGTTCAACTCTAGCCTGGGCAGGAAATCCATGAGTGGTTTATCTCCAATAAACCACTAGAAAACCAAAAGTGGTGCTGTGGCTCAAGTGGTAGAGCACTCTCCTTGAGCTGAAGAGTGCAGGGACAGCACCTAAGCCCAGAGCTCAAGCCCCCCCCACCAAAAAAGCACAAATTTGTAGATCAATTTTGTAGGAAATTTTCTTAAAATGACAGTATATATATTGATAAGATTTTGTACTGAACTTACTGTATTGATTTTGTTGTAAAGTGTTTTATAATGAATTTTCTCTTTTCTCCCCCATTAAGTATTTATTATACTCTGTATAAGCACGTTAGGTATATACAGTTATACGTCATGTTGGAAGAGGCAATGTTGTAAAGTCATTACTTACAATAGAGAAGTCTCTCTGTACAACATTAAATTGTGGAAAATTCTGCATTATATCATATTAGATTTATATAAACCTTGAAGGTTATAATGCTACAAATTGAGTTATGTTTAACTTAGCTTAGAAAGCCATTACTGAAGTAAAAACAAGAATTTTCTAGACCAATCTAGAAATCAAGAAAATAATACCGAGTTATAGCTTTAGGTTTATTTAAAACTTCATTTAAAACATAAAGTGTTATAGGAAATAACTAGTTTATAGATTGGATTTTTGAATTGAAATCATTCAGAAACAGCTATTGGGAATATTTGTTTTTTTGTATTAATAGATTTATAATAGCAGCTTTATTGATAATATTCTAAAACAAGAAACAACCTAGGTGTCCAACAAGGAAGCATATAAGTTGTGAATCATTTAGACAGTGCTGATACATATGCACAAGCCATACACAAAGAATATTTATGTTTTAATAGATTTACCTTAGTAGAATTATAAACAAAATCTATCTTGAAGACTGGATCTGTTGTGTTCAATTTAAATGCAATGGCTTAATTATAAAGAAGCTGAGAATTTCTCTAACTTAGATCTCCTGGACATAGTTAATGTTTTATTAGTTCACATTTTTCTCTATATTAATTAACACTATAGCAAGACTATTAATATCTATACATTAAATGATGCTACATGAGAAATGAAGCTTCCTTTGGATGAAATCAAGTCATTTATTACAGAAAATGTGTAAACCTGAATATGCCATTGAGATGAACTTGCTTGTCCTTCAAAGGAGAAAAATGACCCCACTTTTGACCATTTTGGAGACAGTCCATCTGATCAAAATCAACACTAAGTTAAAATTTTCTTTGTAAATGACAAACTCTCAGACTATATTATTTTGCCCTAGTACATACTTAAGTTGAGGTCATTTTAATCAAATAATTGTGGTTAGAGAAAATAGAGAATAATTTGTACAGCTAAAAGGAACTGTTTGAAATTTCCCACATTTAAAACCTTTATTTAGTCTAGTTCTAGACTGAACAAAGGAACTTGTAATAAGATGAGTTGTATACCACTGCTTCCTACACTTCAAATACTGGTTTGTTTGTTTTCTTATTACATAATGAAGTACCAACTATTTTAAGCTCATTAGAATAAGAATTAAAACTTACTTTCAAAAGATATCATTATATAACAAGCCACATAGGTATGAAGGATATGCTACTATATACACATTATTGTGGGACCAACAAAAATCATTTATCACAAAGAACATATCCATAGCATATCGTAGACCAAAGTGCTAGATCATTTCCTTATCAATTTCAATTAATTCACTTCTTGAAAAGTCAACAAGTGTCACATTATGTAAGTGATGACAGCAAAAAAGACTCAAAGGAGAAATAATTATAATAGAGAAAACTTCAAATTGCTCTCATCTCTGTAATCAGCAGCAATAAGACATAACCACCACTCAGAAATATAATCAGCAGTGATGGAAATACAGAAATGTAATCATCAGTGAAAGAAATGTAAAGACATTATCACCATGGAAGTTCAGAACAATCATATAAATCTTGCCTGGAATTTGGAATAATATACATATATACATACATATATATATATAGGTGTGCATATATATACATATACATATATGTGTGTATAATTTATAAAAATATTTAAGGCTCGCTGTCCAATTTATAAATGTCAATCAAACCTACAAAATCATGATTGTTTTCTGTACTCCAGGATATTGTTTTGAGTTTGAATCAGAGATGTGCACATCTTTATATTATTTAGATATTATCCTTGTAGTCAAATTCTTTAACGATAAGTCTTTCTCTCTTCTTGCCAGTCTACAATACTTCAATATCTAACCGTGTTACATTAGCATTATCAATGGCTCTTTTCTGAATTTTATGAGCTTATGAAGCTAATAATACTTGGTAATTTTCTAATTTAATCCATTCTGCATGGATTTCTATTATTTTTCAATAGTTGTATGGATGTACTTCGAATATATTATCCATACCTTCAACTCAGACAAGATAACCATTTTCTATTCCTAGTAGTAAAAATAACAAGATATATGGAAATGAAATAAGAGCTTAGGAAATAGTTTTGTTTTCTTATAACATTGTTTTATCAGGACAGAAAGAGGAAATTCTGAATCCCCAAAGTGTGAAAATTGTAAACCTATGTGTGTCACAAAAAAGAAGGAATCTTAAATATTTTTGAGTTTGGAAAGGTTGCCATGAATAATCTTACAATCATTCCTTCTTTGGATGGACCTTTTAAATCTGGAAACCTATGTAACACTTTCCTTCTCAGGAATAAGCAAAGTTTCTAACCTACCTAAAACAGAGAAAATCAGAACTTTTATGGAATGTAAAAGACATGATTTCTCTACATTTCGTAATACTAGTATTATTAAGAAAATGAGATTACATTGTCAATACTAGTTCTGCATTTGAAATCATCACAGAAATGTATCTTCTTAGAAGTGAGTAAAATTTAAAGATGCATTAGAAGTTACAGCTGTTGTCAGTATGATAGCCTTGATTTTTAAACAATTTACATGTTAAGCAGAAGCATTTTAAATAATATAAAATTACAAATATAAATTTAGGCACAGTACTTTAGAAGGAGCCAGTAGATATAAAAAACCATGAACATAGTAGCCCTATGGCAACTCTGCTTCTAGTAATAAATGTGGCAATGAACACTGGAGAAATGTATTTGATGCCAGAGATTTAAATCAGCATCCAGAATGTCTTTACTTGTATTTCTTAAGAAGCCAAATTGTATATGAAAATATCTTAGAAGGAAAAGTAAATGGAAATCAATCATAGAAATAATGGAAAATATAAGAATATGCATTACTCACTGATTGCTACCAAGCCTAAGTGGATGCTGATTCTCAAGGGGCCAATCTTGGGAACCTTTTGGAGTCTTTTCAAGACAAGGAGAAAAAATTATCTAATGACCTTATTGGTCAGTAGTTTACCCCATAAGCTGAACTTGCAGACTATAAATGAATTATGTCCTCATGGATCTTTATCTTCTACCTCATAGGAAGTTTGTGGGAATGATGTGAGTCATACAACTGCTCAGGAATAATTGCACTCTTATAAGTTGGTTAGAGTTCAGACCTCAGAGAACATAGTAAAGAAGTTTTTGGGGTCCACCTGTCACCCTAGCTCATCAGGAGGCTGAATTCTGAGGACCCTAGTTCAAAGCCAGCTGAAGAAAGAAAGTCTGTGAGACCCTTTTCTCCAATTAACTAATAAAAACCCAGAAATGATGCTCTGGCCCAAAGTGGTAGAATGCTAGCCTTGAGCAAAAGAACTCAGGGATAGCACCCAGGCCCTGAGTTCAAGCCCTATGACTGACTGACTACATACACACATACATACATACATACATACATACATACATACATACATACATACATACATATGCACATACATGCAATAAACATGCATACATACATATTTTTTAAGAAATGTTGCCTGAAAATGAACACAAAAAGCAAAAGCCTAAAGGCATCTGAAGTCTAGAGGATCAAGCTGCATAACAGAGGTATGATCCAGTATAAAACTTCAGTATTAACCCAGGAAAGAAATATCAGAATACATTCAAAATTCTATTCTTCATACTTCAAACCTAAGTCCTAGGATGTAAGCAAAAATTCATAGAATTTTAGCTCATTTATTTCCATTCATCTACTTTAGGAAGTAAGGGAAATTGAGTCAGGATTTATTTGCAAAAGACGTACTTATGATTTAAGTAAAGAAGTAAAATCTACAAGCACAAGTATTTTACGATGTTTTATATTAGCATGTAGAAAAGTGATTGAAATATTAAAAAATCACCCAATAAATTGTTCTGAAAAATGATGAAGACTAGCACATCAAAAAATATTTAATTTACATTTAAATTTATTTGCAAGTGTGACACGCAGAGAAATAAAAACTTTCCATCCACATTTCTTGCAACAGATTGAATTTATCCTGTAGGCTCAATATAATATCATCATTCAAAGGCAATGAAGAAGGAATCTGCCTATACATTCACTACATCTTTCTTTTACTGGTAAATAAAATTTAATTTCTTTTATCCTTTAATATATATGCTTTAAAGAAATCTTTATGTTCTTGTGAAAGAACAATACAATTTCAACTAAAAGTAAAAGAGATATTTTGGGAGATTTAACATTTGAAAAGAAACCATTTGCTAATATTATGATCACTGGTATTGTATTGCCATTGAAAAATCAAATTCATGAGTCAATGTTTTAGCTATAAATGTTGTACTATCTACTTCTTGATCTGCATATTTCCTTTACTCTAAGACATACATGTGTATTAAAACGACAAAATGAGTATAAAATGATGGTTAGATCTTGAAATGAAACCTCTTTGTACATGTACTTAAAGAAAATTTAAAAATAACTCATTGGAAAAATAACAAAAAATTGATGGTTAGTTCTTCGGTGGTAATAAAAAATTAAGAACAATAGACCAAAACAACAGAAGAGTAAACTTACCAGTTCACTGTTATAAAACTAAAACTGTTTTGAGGGACAAATTGTCCTCATTAAGCTTCATGTGTTGGAAACTAAGCTTTAGGATGATAAGGTTTCTATCACACAGAACCATTAAATTTGTTTGAAATGCTATTGCAATTAACTGTATTTCTATATATCTATTTAAAAATGCTCTTGTGTTGAGTCTGGAACTATTCAATTATGGCCAACATACATCAAATATTTCACTCTATAAAACTATTTATTTTTACATAGTTTAAGAAAAGACAGTTAAAGAAAAGTTGAGCAGAAAATTTAGAGAGGTTTCATAGATTTCAACCCCATATATGCATGGCCTTCAATACTATCAACCTCTCCTGCCACAGTTGGTGAATACACTATTCACTTAAAGAATCCATAGTTGCTTTATGGCTGTGAGAAATTCTATGACACATATCTGTTCTTACAGTTTATGCAATGTGAGATATATTAAATTGCTGAAAAATATACACAGCACAAGAACAAATAAATGATTAAAAATGAGAAAAGAAAATGGACAAATAGTTCTTAAAAGAAGTACAAATGTTGCAATATCTAGTATATGTATGAGTCAAGCAGAAAAGGTCAGATAAGGTGATGTTAAGAAAATGAACCCTCAGATATATATTCAAATGTTTTTTTCTTTCAAGTATTTGTTTCTAACGCATTTATAAGATTATTTCTTTGTTGCTTTGTATGTACCTCCCCAACAGTATAACCCCTGCTTTCACTGTATTTGATGTCAGTGTAATTTGTGGAGGGGAAGGAGAAAAACAAGTCATTTAAATAAGTATACAGGTGGACCCAATGCAACAATGAGAAGTACAAGTTGTCATGTTAAAAACGAACTTTACAACTTTGGTGGGGGGGGGGAAGGATTTGGTGAGGAGGCGGGGAGAGGCTGGGAAGGGAAGGGAAGGGGAAACAAAGGAGGAGGCTACAATGCTTGATAAGAAATGTACTCATTATCTTGCCCATGTAATTGTAACCCCTCTGTACAGTATTTTCACAATAAAAAATAAATAAAAATTAAAAAAAGAAGTACAAATGTCCAGTAACTTGCTCATGCAACTGTAACCCCTTTGTACAGTATTTTCACAATAAAAAAAACTTAATTAAAAATATGTGAAAAGGCTAAAGCTTCAACATCCTCAGCCATAAAGGAAATCAAATTTACATTAAGATTTCATCTCTTCTAGTCAGAATCAGAGTCATGACTAAAGCAAACAATAAATGGGAAACAGGGACTCATATGCAATGTTGGTAGGAATGTGAAAACTTCAGTTAAAATCAGGGGGGGAGGGGGGGAAGGAGAAGGATTGGGATTGGGGGGGAGGGGGGAGGCTGGGAAGGGATGTGAAGGGTAAACAAAGGAGGAGGCTGCAATGCTTGGTAAGAAATGTATGCATTATCCTGCCCATGTAATTGTAACCCCTCTGTACAGTATGTTCACAAATAAAATAAAATTAAATTAAAAAAAATCAGTATGGAGAGCCTGCAGCAAACTAAAACTGAACAAATATGCCCTTCTCCTATTCCACATCGAAAGGAATTAAAGTCAGCATACAAAAAAATAGCCTGCCATTTTGTTTCACCATTTTGTTTTTCCCTTTGGAATCAAAGCAACAGTGATGTTCACAGACAAAATGTGGGAAATGAACTTTACAACTTGGGGCGGGGGGGGGGGTTGACATTGGGAGGAGGGATAGTGGGAGAATAATGAGGGAGGGGTTAACAATGTTTGACAAGAAGTATACTCACTACCTTATTTATGTAACTGTAACCCCTCTAATACATCACCTTGACAATAAAATTAAATTTTAAAAAAGATGATGCTACTCGAAATGAACTCCAAGATATGGAAACAAGAGGTTTTTCTTTTTCTTTTCTTTTTCTGGTCGGTCGTGGGGCTTGAACTATGGGCTTGGTCATTGTCCCTCAGCTCTTCAGCTCAAGGTGAGTGCTCTACCGCTTGAGCCCAAGAGCCACTTCCGGTTTTCTAGTGATGTATTGAAGACAAGAGTCTCACGGACTTTCATTTGCCTGGGCTGGCTTTCAACCGTGATCCTTTCAATCTCCATAACTATATTAATTTTTACGTTTATATTTTTTTCTGGTCTCTTTTCATTTCCCTTTCCCTTTCTTCTTTTTCTCTCTCTCTCTCTACTTGCATCCTACCCAACCTATTTCCTGCATTAAGATTAGGACATAGTTAACTCTCCCTTTGCCTCCCCACACCAATCTATTCCTATTTTTTATCCACATCTCTCCCTAACCCTAAAAATTTCTGGTTTTCCAAATTCTTCTCTGCGGTTTGAAGCCCATTAACATATAGTTGTTTGATGTTGAATAGATGTATCTGTTGAACTAGATTGTATCTGTAGACTATTGACTGTACAAATGCAAACTTTGGTTAATGGTTGCCTTAAGATAGTGTTCTAGCACAAAACTGGTGCTATTTTCATCTCAAATGGGCAGAGTAAGCTGGAAAACACAAGAAAAATGGCAAATCCGGGTATCTCAATTCCCAATCTTGAAAATCAGGGGTCAGAACAGATAATGAATAATCCAGAGGAGAGTTCCCAAATAGCTCTACAAACACTGCTGGCAAACATGATAAATGAAAAGTTTGAAAACTTACAAAGGACTCTGAGCGTGATAGGGAGAGAGAGGAGGCATCCCAAAAATTTATACAGGAATACATTAAGCATGAGGAAGCTACTCAAAAACTGATACAGGATTTGTGTGAACAACTTGAGAATACTCAAAGAGAAAGGGAGGAATGGCGTGAGCAGGCTGAGAACACTCAAAGAGAACTGGAGGAATTCCACGAACCAGAAGAAAGAGAACTGCAGGAATCCCACGAATGGGAGGAAGCTAATCAAAGAATAATACAGGAATTGAGAGACCAGGTAGAGAATACACAAAGATCACTAAAGGCATTCATGGAATCCATTAACAAAGAGCTGAAGGAAGTCAGGGAGACCACAAAGGGAATGATGAATGGAACCCAACAGAAGGAATAGGAGTCCAAAGAAATAATAACCAATCAAATAAGTGATTTGAAAACAAACACTGAACACCAAATTAAGGAAGTAAAGAAATTCATACAAGACCTAAAGCAGAGCTTCAACAAAGAACTTGAAGCCATCAAAGCTGACCAATTAGAAGGAAAAGAGATAAAAAACAAAGTAGAGAGTCTTGACAGCAGGTTAGACCATGCAGAAGATCGAATCTCAGGGATTGAAGACAGCCTAGATATTATAGAAAAAGAACATACAACCATCCAAGACAAGTCCAAGAAATGTGATAGATCTATCCAACACCTGGAAGACACCATCAGAAGGCCTAATCTAAGGATAATGGGTGTAGAGGAGCACCTAGAAACAGAAGTTAATGGTCTAGGAAATTTGTTTAACAGGATCCTAGCAGAGAACTTCCTAAACATACAAAAAGATAGGCCTATTCAGATACAAGAAGCTTTTAGAACCCCAAATAGACCAGACCAGAATAGGACATCCCAATGTCACATTATAATCCACACAGGATCAACTCAGACCAAGGAAAAGATCCTTAAAGCTGTCAAGGAGAAAAGGTTAATCACCTATAAAGGGAAACCAATTAGAATCACCTCAGATTTCTCAGCAGAGACAATCAAAGCAAGAAGAGCCTGGAATGATGTATGCCATGCCGTAAAAACAAACAACTATCAACCAAGAATACTGTACCCAGCTAAACTCTCCTTCATAACTGAAGGCCAAATAAAAACTTCCATAGCAAAGAAAAATTGAAACAATACATCTCCACCAAACCAGCCCTACAAAAGATTCTTAAAGATGTGCTACACATAGAAAACCAACAAGACTGCAATAAAGGCCAAGCAACTACACCCAAACTGAGAATCCAAGAACCATAGGAAGAACCCAGTTTTCGCAGCCTCCAAGAAAGTGGATAACATGGCAGGAACTCCCAAATACCTGTCAGTCCTATCTCTTAACGTTAACAGACTGAACTCTCCAATTAAGCAACATAGACTGACTAGTTGGATTAAAAAACAAGACCCTTCTATCTGCTGCCTGCAGGAGTCACATCTTCCCGTAAAAACAAACACATTTTCAATGTTAAAGGCTGGAACAAAATCTACCAAGCAAACGGCCCCCATAAACAGGCGGGAGTTGCAATCCTAATATCAGATAAAATAGACTTCAAATTACAATTCATAAGAAGAGATAAAGAAGGTCGCTACATATTAATTGAAGGATCTCTCCTTCAGGAGGATATTACAATTCTAAATATCTATTCGCCAAACAATGGAGCACCCAAATTTATCAAAGAAACACTACTTTCCCTCAAATCCCATATAGATCCAAAGACATTAATTGTTGGGGATATTAAAACACCACTCTCCCCACTAGATAGATCAACTCAGCAAAAACTCAACAGAGAAACCGCAGATCTAAACAGCTGCATAGATCAACTAGACTTAATAGACATCTACCGACCTTTCACCCAGCAGCATCAGAATACACCTTCTTCTCAGCAGCACATGGAACGTTTTCTAAAATAGACCACATTTTAGGCCACAAAGCAAACTTGTCTAAATTCAGAAACATTGAAGTTATACCTTGCATTCTCTTTGACCACAAGGGAATAAAATTAGAACTCAACACCAAAAGCCACCAAAGAAAGTCCGGTATCACATGGAGGCTGAAAAACACACTGCTGAATCATGAGTGGGTCATGGAAGAGATTAGAAAGGAAATTCAAATGTTCATGCTATTCAACAAAAATGAACACACAAATTACCAGCTCCTCTGGGACACAGCAAAGGCAGTACTCAGAGGCAAGTTTATAGCTCTGAGCTCCTACATCAACAAATTGGAAAGATCTGAAACTAGCAATTTAATGACACAACTAAACCTCCTTGAAAAAGAGCAGCAAGATAAACCCCAATCCAGTAGATGGAAAGAAAGAATCAAAATTAAATCAGAATTAAATGAATTAGAATCCAAAAAAACTATAGAAAGAATCAACAAAACAAAGAGTTGGTTCTTCGAAAAACTTAACAAAATTGACAGACCCTTAGCAAATCTTATCAGAAAAAGAAGAGAACATACCCAAATTAGTAAACTCAGAGATGAGAATGGAAACATCACCATGGAAACAACCAAGATTCACAACATTATAAGGTAATACGTCTCAAAACTTTATGCTAATACGTTTGAG
The DNA here is from genome assembly GCF_024711535.1 of Dipodomys merriami. Taxonomy (NCBI): domain Eukaryota; kingdom Metazoa; phylum Chordata; class Mammalia; order Rodentia; family Heteromyidae; genus Dipodomys; species Dipodomys merriami. The sequence continues at coordinate 48,099,521 of NW_027206179.1, forward strand.
AACTTGACAGAAATGGACCTTTTCCTAGCAAATATTGACATGCCAAAACTAAACCAAGATGAGTTAAACTATCTTAACAGGCCCATATCAAGCATTGAAATAGAAACAGCAATAAGAGACCCAGCTAAGAGACCCCCCAGCTAAGAAAAGTCCAGGACCAGATGGTTTTACAGCAGAATTTTACAAGGCCTTCAAAGCAGAGCTCACACCAATACTCCTCCAACTCTTCAATGAAATTGAAAGAGAAAGCTCACTACCGAACACATTCTATGAAGCCATCATAACCCTCATCCCAAAACCAGGGAGGGACTCATCAAAGAAAGAGAACTATAGACCCATTTTTTTGATGAACATTGATGCAAAACTTCTCAACAACATTTTGGCCAATCGACTTCAACAATTCATCCAAAAAATAATACACCACAATCAAACAGGATTCATTTCAGGGATGCAAAGCTGCTTCAATACATGCAAATCAATTAATATTATTCATCACATCAACAGGAGCAAGAATAAGAACGACATGGTTATCTCAATAGATGCAGAAAAAGCATTCGACAAGATCCAACACCCCTTTATGATGAAGGTTTTGGAAAAATTAGGAATCCATGGAACATTCCTCAATACAATAAAGGCTGTATATGACAAACCTACAACCAGCTTTATACTCAATGGTGAAAAACTAAAGCCATTTCCTCTTAACTCAGGAACAAGACAAGGATGCCCACTCTCTCCACTTCTCTTCAATCTAGTATTAGAATGCCTAGCTACAGCAATAACACAAGATGCAGACATAAAGGGGATCCAAATAGGGAAAGAAGAAATAAAACTCTCCCTCTTTGCAGATGACATGATCTTGTATTTAAAGAATCCCATAGACTCCACTCCCAAATTACTCAAGCTGATTCAAAACTTTGGCAAAGTAGCAGGTTATAAAATTAACCCCCAAAAATCAATGGCTTTTCTATATGCCAACAATGAGAAAAGTGTGGCTGAAATTAGGAAAGCAACTCCATTTGTAATAGCCCCACAAAAAATAAAATACCTAGGAATTAACTTAACCAAAGAAGTGAAGGACCTCTATGATGAAAACTTTAAAATTTTGAAAAAGGAAATCAACACAGAACTTAAAAAATGGCAAAACCTCCCATGCTCTTGGATTGGAAAGATTAACATCGTGAAAATGGCAATACTTCCCAAGGCTATCAACAAATTCAACGCAATACCTATCAAAATTCCAACCTCATTCTTCAAGGAAATGGAAGAGGCAATCCAAAAATTCATGTGGAACCATAAAAGACCCCGAATAGCAAAAATGCTCCTCAACGGAAAGAACACTGCTGGAGGAATATCAATACCAAATTTCAAACTCTACAATAAAGCCATAGTAATCAAAACAGCTTGCTATTGGCATAAGAACAGACCTCAGGACCAATGGAATAGAATTGAAAACCCAGAAATGAACCTACAGACCTATAGCCATTTAATCTTCGATAAGGGAGCTAAAATAATAGAATGGAAGAAAGACAGCCTCTTCAGTAAATGGTGCTGGCAAAATTGGTTAACTACATGTAGAAAACTAAAGCTAGATCCTTATACATCACCCTGCACCAGAATCAACTCCAAATTGATCAAAGACCTTGAACTCAAAGCAGACACTCTGAAAACATTACAGGATGGAATAGGAGAAACACTAGGTCTCCTTGGCTCAGGCCGAAATTTTCTGAATAGAGACCCGGAAACACAAGAAATCAAAGAAAGGTTGGACAAATGGGATTGCATAAAGTTGCAGAGCTTCTGCAGGGCAAATGACATAGCTAGCAAGATCAATAGAAAAACCACGGATTGGGAGAAAATCTTTACTAGCCATACAACGGACAAGGGTTTCATATCTAAAATATACCTGGAACTCAAAAAATTAAACCCCCCAACAACAAATCCTCAAATAAACAACTGCCCAATAAATAAGTGGGCTAAAGACTTAAAGAAAAACTTCTCTGAAGAAGAAAGAAGGATGTCCAGTAGACACATAAAGAAATGTTCAACATCCCTAGCCATAAAAGAAATGCAAATCAAAACTACATTGAGATATCACCTCACTCCAGTCAGAACGGCAAAAATCAAGAACTCTAACAACAACAGATGCTGGAGGGGATGTAGACAGAAAGGGACCTTACTTCATTGTTGGTGGGAATGTAAACTTGTTCAAACATTTTGGAAAGCAGTATGGAGGTTCCTCAAAAGACTTCACATAGAACTCCCCTATGTCCCAGCAATCCCACTTTTGGGCATTTACCCAAATGTTTACAAACAAGACCACACTAAAGCTACCAGCACAACTATGTTTATTGCAGCATTATTTACCATAGCTAAGATATGGAACCAACCCAGATGCCCCTCAGTAGATGAATGGATCAAGAAAATGTGGTATATATACACAATGGAATTCTATGCCTCCATCAGAAAGAATGACATTGTCCCATTTGTTAGGAAATGGAAAAACTTGGAAAAAATCATATGAAATGAAGTAAGCCAGGCCCAAAGAAACATAGGTCCCATGGTTTCCCTTATTTGCAATATCTAGTATAGGTATGAGTCAAGCGGAAAAGGTCAGATAATGTGATGTCAGGAAAATGAACCCTTAGATATGTATTTTAATATTTTTTTCTTTCATGCATGTTTCTAATGCATTTATAAGATTATCTCTTTTTTGCTTTGTATGTCCCTCCCCCACAGTATAACCCCTGCTTTCACTATATTTGATGTCAGTATAACTTGTGGAGGAGATGGGGAAAAACCAGTTGTTTAAGGATACAGGTGGACCTGTTGCAACAATGAGAAGTACAAGTTGTCATGTCCAAAATGAGCTTTACAACGTCGGTGCGCAGGGGGGGGTGGAAAGGGGGGGAAGGAGAAGGATTGGGTTTGGGGGGAGGGGGGAGGCTGGGAAGAAATGTGAAGGGTAAACAAAGGAGGGGGCTGCAATGCTTGGTAAGAAATGTACGCATTATCCTGCCCATGTAATTGTAACCCCTTTGTACAGTATATTCACAAATAAAATTAAATTAAATTTAAAAAAATATTCCAGAAAGGCATAATATCTGAATGAAGATTTTGATAGATATAGATAAACAAATGAATAAATAAAGCAATGCCTTAATTGTGGCTAAAAAAAAAGAAGAAAAATGAGGGAAGTGGTAACAAGTTTGAGAAATGTACTTATTATCTTACTTATGTAACTGTATATCACCTTGACAATATTTATTTAAAGAATATGAAAAGGTAGGTGAAAGGGGATAGGAGCGTTGGAGGTAGAGGAGGGAAAGGATAGTGGGACAACAAGACGGAATTTTGAAAAGTAATGTAGTCATGGCCTTACTCATGTAACTATAACCCTCTGCACAGCATCTTAATAAAGTAAAATTTAAAAAAGAAAAAATATGAAAAGGCAAATTGCAAAATTGTAGCACAAAATTTCATTCTAATTTCCTCAAAACAGAATTACTATTATTACCATATACATATATATGCATATATATATGTTGATATATATGTATGTGCATATGCAAATATATAACTCATGAATTGATTCAAAATGGTTGAAGAATCCAATACACACCTGAATAAGAAATTTTCATGGACCCTACACAAAGAATCTCAAAACAGCCAATTCTTTGGTAATTGAACAGAGCAACATGTCTTAAACGTCTGTGCATCCAAATAATCCAATGGCTTGTGTCACTAGGACCTTCTGAAATTTCTGGTTCACTGGGTCTAAATAGAGCTCAGAAAATTTGTAATGCCAACTCTTCAGCTTGTCTGGGAAGAACTCTTTGAAAACCTTTCACCACTTCCCCTTGATGATCACTTGAAGTGGCAGTGTAAAGTGGCAGCCTTCTTAGCTCAAAGCAGCTCTGAGATTTCTGATTCTTCACACAACTTGGAGGAAATATCTAACAGTCCCCAGAAACTGAATCACAGCTTGGCTTCTTCCTCTGCCCAACCTTTTAGACCAACTCAGTATCCCTGCCAGAATTTTTCCTTCTGCTTTTGATTCTATAGAAAATAAACTGCTTGTATTGTAGTTCATTTATTGTATTGTAGTTCATTATTGTAGTTCATTCATTATTATTGTAGTTCATTTTCATTTTAGTGGTTATTTCTCTTATTTAATATAACTTTCTAAATTTACTTCACTACAATCTGAAAGAATGTATTTATGTATATCTATATACTATTCCTATATAAAAGTTATACACATGTACATAATATATAAATATGAATTTGTAACAGAAAGAATAGTAGTACATCCATAAACATGGCTCTCATGTTGTGAGATCAATGTCTGGGTATTACTGATTTTTGTTGTTGTTTTCTAAGTTGTTTTCCCATAGAGGCTGACTTTTTGTTTATTTATTAGTTTGTCTCTGTTTTACATTTGGTTTTCTTTGGTTTAGGATGGCTGAGGGGAGGTTGGTCTAAAGTTTTCCTAAGGTCGTTATCTGTTAGTACTACAAAAGAAATTCCCTTCTGACATTCTAAATGCATTTGTAACTATCTGGTCTAAATGAATTAATCTTCCTGATATTTCCCTTTTTTCTATATTTTGGTAGCTCTTTAAATTGACTTTGTATTTTATTTTAAAATATTCCCATAAAATTTGAATTCCTACCACTTATGGCATTCAATCATGTATTACTTTTCTTTTGACATATGAGACATCTTTCTGAAGTACATCTAAACTTGATTTTTCAAATGATCAACTTTGAGAAGTGAGATCTAATGCCTTTTGTAAGTGAAATGAAAACCTAAGCCCTTTCACTTCTCCCAGTGGTCTGGGTCCCTAGCTGTTTCATGATATCAGATATCAAAGACTGAAAATTATATCTTTTTTTTCCATTGCTCTTTGGACTTTTGCTCTGCTTTTTGGGTTAGTTGCTTTGAAAACCCCAACTCTCTGAGACCCCTTCATTGTTGATAGTGTGTCAATTTCTGCCTGTTGCTGTTGTATTTTTTATCCATAGCCAGTTCATCTCAAGCACCTCATCCATAGGACTGAGGGGTTAGTGCTCTCTGCATAGCAAAATGTGAAGTTTTATTGCTATTCCAGATAGTAGCAGAAGATATACTTCAATTTGCTTTTAGAGTTAGTCTTTTCTACATAAGTGCCCAAATAGCTATTTCTAAAAATAACTTCACTTTTACAAGCATCTGGTAGCTTTCCTTTCCTCAGAATTCAAATTTGAGAACATAGGTATTTAAACAGTAGAACCAGGCTGTATGGCACACAAACCAATTCACTATACACATCCAAACATCAAGGATCGATAATTTAATCAAGTCTTTTTAAAAAATTTATTATTTAATCAGTTTTCCAACACCATTTACTGAAGAGACTGTCCTTCTTCTATTCTATTTTTTTGGCCCCCTTATCAAAGGTTAAGTGGTTATAGGTCTGTGGGTTCATTTCTGGGTTTTCAATTCTATTCCATTGGTCCTGAGGTCTGTTCTTGTGCCAGTACCAATCTGTTTTGATTATTATGGCTTAGTAATAGTTTGAAGTCTGATATTGTTATTTCTCAAGCACTGTTCTTTCTACTAAGGATTGTTTTTCTATTTAGAGTCTTTTATTGTTCCATATGAATTTTTGGATTGCTTCTTCTATTTAATTGAAGAATGAGATTGGGACATTGATGGTATTGCATTGAATTTGTAGATAGGCTTTGGAAGTATTATCATTTTCACGATGCTAATCCTCCCTATCCAGGAGCATAGGAGAATTTTCTACTTCCTTAGTTCTGCTTTAGTTTCCTTTTTCAGGATTTTAAAGTTTTCATCATAGAGGTTCTTCACTTGTTTAGTTAAGTTTATTCCTAGGTAATTTATTTTTTTGTGGGGCTATTATACAATGAGTTGCTTTCCTGATTTCCACTGTGCTCTTCTCATTATTTGCATACAGGAAAGCTATTGATTTTTAAGGGTTAATTTTATACCCTGCTACTTTGCCAAAGTTTCGAATCAGCTCTCATAACTTAGAAAATTAAAATTACACCCTTGTATAACACGCTGCACCAGACTCAACTCCAAATGGATCAAAGACCTGGAAGTAAAAGTAGACACCTTGAAAATATTACAGGAAGGAATAGGAGAAACTCTAGGGCTCCTTAGCACAGGCCAAAATTTTCTTAATAGACAACCAGAAACTCAACAAATCAAAGAAAGGTTGGACAAATGAGATTACATGAAACTGCAGCTGCATGGCAAAGGGCACAGCTAGCAAGATCAATAGAAAACCACAGACTGGGAGAACATCTTCACTAGCTATACAAAAGACAAGGGCCTCATACCTAAAATATACTTAGAACTCAAAAAATTAATTCACCCAAAAACAAATCCTCAAAGAAACAACTGCCCCCACTAATAAGTGGGCTAAAGTCGTAATGAAATACTCCTCTGAAGAGGAAGTAAGAATGGACAGTAGACAAATGAAAAAATACTTACCTTCTCTGGCCATAAAAGAAATGCAAATCAAAACAACATTGAGATTCCACCTCACCCCAGTTAGAATGGCTATAATCAAGAAATCTAGTAACAAGAGATGCTGGAGAGGATGTGGACAAAAGGGAACCCTACTGCATTGTTGGTAGGAGTATAAAACAGTTCAACCACTCTGAAAAGCAGTATGGAGGTTCCTCAAAAGACTCCACATAGAGCTCCCCTATGACCCAGCAATCCCACTTTTGGGCATTTACCCAAACAGTAACAAACAAGGCCAAACAAAAGCTACCAACACAAATAAGTAATCGCAGCATTATGCACCATAGCTAAGATATGGAAACAACCCAGATGCCCCTCAGTAGATGAGTGGATCAAGAAATTGTGGAAAATATATACAATGGAATTCTAATGCTTCCATCAGAAAGCATGACACCGCCACACTTGTTAGGAAATTGAAAAACTTGGAAAAATATTAAGTGAAGTTACCCAGTCTCAAAGAAATTTAGGTCCCATAGCTTCCCTTACTTGCAATAATCAGCTGAAAATCTCAAAAGCCATGTACAAATGACCATATAAGATGATGCTAAGTGAAATGAACCCCAAGATATGGACACAAGAGTTCTGTCTTTATTGTTATTGTTTTAAATGTACCATGTGATTTTATTTTTTGTTGTTATTGTTGCTTCCTTTGTATGTTCTTCCCCTATGTCATATCCCTGTTGTCATTGTACTCATTTTGATACGCTGCATCTTGAATATACATGTGCTTAATCTGGGGAAGAGAACGGTAATAACAAAATGCTGAAACAAGGACACAGGATGACCCATTACAACAAAGATACACATAGGACAGTATATTGGAAATAAACTTTACAACATCGGTTAGGGAAGCCAGGTGGGGGTGGGGAAGGTGGGGGCGTGAGAGGAGATAGAAGAGGGGGAGCTGGGGAAGGTAAGGGATAGTAGAACAACAACAAAGAAGGGAAGGGGTAACCGTGATCTACAAGCCTTCTTAATGTAGAAACTGATTTGTTTTGCTTCATATATATATATATATATATATATATATATATATATATATATATAGTAATAGTTACACAAATCTATTTTATATATTTTCATAAATCTATTCTATATATTAATATCTAAATATATTTATATATACATATATGTATATACATATATAACAATACAGTGAATTATTTAATTCAATAATATGATAAAGTGGTATTATACATTATCTTTCATAGGATTTAATCATATTTTGTAACTTTTATGTAAGAGACATATCAGTGCAATTTCAATGTCTAAGTTTTGCACTTGTAGTAGAAAAAAGAATAATTGCCAGTTATCATGAGAAATAATAATATCAATTTTAAGCTCTTATGATTAAAAAAAACAGCTGCATTACAGTTTGAATTCAAGGCCATGAGTACTTTACTGTCAAACCATTCTTGGATCCCAATTTTTTATTTAGTTGCAATGGTTCTATCTCGAGTGACAGGTATGAACATTACACAGCTATTAGTTGTGATGTAGGTCTCACTGACCTTTAGTCTGGCCTGGATTTTAACTATAATCCTCCATTCACTACCTTCCAAGAAGTTAGGATTCTAGTCATTTATATAGCTAAAATTCCACAAGTGATAATTCAGCTAATATCAAGATTCCTTGATATACAAACATTTCTAACACCTTATCCTTATGAAATACAATATCTTCAAGAGATTTGAGTCTGTCAGTGTACACTTGTGTTTAATGCACTATGAAATTACATTCTAGTCCTTTGTTATTTGGAGAGAATAGTCTAACAAAATTATCCTTCTATGAATAAAACAATTTCAATTTGTAAATCCGATGAGTACTTGACCTATCTCCATTATATTTTAGGTAGATCATTATATATATAAATGGAAGAACAATTAAAAAGAAGCCATGAAAGCAGATGCTAAATTTCATTCCGTATAACTTCCACTTTACCATTACATTTCAAAAGCAATCTAAATGTCAAATTTCTGACACCAAAATTGGTACCAAGTAAATCGCATAGCACTAAACTGCAAAGTGGTATGCAAAATTTAGAACAGTAGGTTGTATATAATTAGGAAAGAGTTAGTGCTTCTAAATATAAAAGTCCTACATTCAGCATAAGAAAATAAAACCCTTCAGAAGACAGCAGTCTGGTTGCCCTTTTTTTAAGATTCTTAAGACAAACATAAAGGCAAGAGATAAAACATCGTGACTGCTCAGTTAGCAGAAGCTGACTTTTCACTGGCATATGTGTAAGATCATCAGAAGAAATAATCAGAGAGCTCTGTTAGGTTTTGTCTTCCTCTATCATTAATTATTTTGCCTATGTTCACTTCAATGCTTGATAGGAAATGTACTCATTACCTTGCTCATGTAACTGTAACCCCTCTGTACAGTATTTTTTACAATAAATAATGTATTTTTAAAAAAAGAGTACTGGAGCTGGGCATTGGTGGCTCACGCCTGTAATCCTAGCTACTCAGGAGGCTGAAATCTGTTCAAAGCCAGCCTGGGCAGGAAAGTACGTAAGACTCTTATCTTCAATAAACCACTAGAAAACTGGAAGTAGTGCTTTAGCTCAAATGGTAGAGTGCTTGCCTTGAGCTAAAGAGCTGAGGGACATTGCTCAGAGTTCAAGCCCCAAGACTGACAAAAAAAAAAAAAAAAGAGTACTGGAAAGGTTAAAGACAGAGTTATGTCAAATAGAAAAAGCATGTATTCCTGAATCATATACTGTCCATTTATTCATTTATTCAGGCAGCAAATAATTCTATTTTAAAACAAGTAATTCTATTTTAAGCATTTTAAGTCCTGAATGGAGAAAACCAGTGTCAGAGTACTTTAAAATTAGTGGTGGCCAGGGGCCAGTGGCTCAGGCCTGTAATTCTAGCTACTCAGGAGGTTGAGATCTGAGGATCGTGGCTCAAAGTCAGCCTGGGCAGGAAAGTCCGTGAGACTCTTATCCAATAAACCCCCAAAAAACCAGAAGTGGCACTGTGACTCAAATGATAGAGCGCTAGTCTTGAGATGAAGAGTTGGGACAGCACCCAGGCCCAGAGTTCAAGCCCCACAACCAACAAAAAAAAGTAGTGATGGAGGAAGGCAAATCAAAACCAACTAAAATATAAATAAAAATATAAATCACAGCTGAGCTCTGGTGGCTCACACCTATAATCCTAGATATTCATGAAGCTGAGATTTGAGAATCACAGTTCAAAGCCAGTCCAGGCAGGAAAGTCTGTGAGACTCTGATCTCCAATTAACTATCAGAAAACCAAAAGTAGAGCTGTGGCTCAAAGTGGTAGAGCACTATCCTTGAGCAAAAGTCTTCAAGGACAGTGCCCAGGCTCTGAGTTCAAGTCTCACAGTTGATGTAGATAGATAGATAGATAGATAGATAGATAGATAGATAGATAGATAGATAGATAGATAGATCTATAGCTATATATGCACATGTTAGTGCTGTGATGAAAAATAAAGCAATGACAGTAGAAAAGGAGTCATGACAAAGATAAGGAGTAATTCCCAAAGGTAGTCATCCAATCCCATTGTCAAATGGTAGTACTTGAACAGAGACCTGAATTATGTTAGGGCAAGAGCTATGCCAAGATGCATAAGAAAAACAAAATTATAAAGTTAAAAGAGCAAATTCAAAAGCTTCAAAGAGAAAATGAACTGGTTTACACTGACAGGCAGTAAATAGCAAGGAGATGAAATGAATCTCATTTGCAAACTGCAAAGGAGAAATGGGTTACAGTTGTAGCTATGCAAATGACAATCATTACATGGAGATCATGACTTGAAATCTGAAGTAACAATAAAGATAAGTCTATGGCAGCTGAGAGGGGGAAAAATCATGCCAAAAATGCAAGGTTGGTAATGTGAGCCACAGTGCATATAATGGTGTAACTACTGGTACTGGAAAATTCAGTACAGAGACCTAGGTAGTGGACATGTTCAGTTGTGGTGATGCTATGAAGAAAGCAGTTGTGTTTAGAAGCAGGAACTTGAAGAAGCAATGTGCATGAAGCAAAGTACTGAAGGCTTGGGTAACCACTTGTAAATAATCACCACATAGATATTAGCAGAAAAACTTCAACAGACATAGAGTAACTTAAATGGGGTACACATATTCCCTGTAGAAAATTGGCCATTTCAAAATGGCAAAAGGAATAAACCAAGGTACTGAGATGACTTGTTCAATGAACAAGGAGGAATCCAAAAATGGAATAAAGACGATGGATGAGAAAAAAAGTAGCAGCCAGCAGTCATTACAATGGTATTTATTGTGTCTTTTGAAAGTGGGAAAGCTTGAACATTTCTGTGACATTTAGTTGAATAGGATATGTGGCTTAGTACAAAAGCCAGATTCTGTTAGAGTAAAACTGGAGAGGTGGCTCTAAGAACTATAAATTGAAGTCTCCTTCCCCATCGTAAAGGGAATAAACTTTCCAAACATAGACATCTCATAATGCAGAGTTAATTAGTGGAAGCATTATATGATCTATAAAGGATTGCATCAACTAGGACACAATTAAGTAAACTTGTAAACCTTAGTGTTATTGTCATAACTTTAAAAAGGACACATTTAGTGTGTACCTGTAAATGGAAGGCAAGAGGTGTTTAACTTAGTGCCAAGACAACAATATTATATTGACTATGACTATCCCTGGAGACAATGTGCTTAGGAAGGCATGATCCAGAAAAATTGCAAACAAAATCCCCTAATTATTTCAGTGTTTCAACTCCCATTCAGGCTCTCTTCTTTTCTCCTACTAACCAGTTTCCCTTGTATTCATAGTTAAGAACAGAGTTAGGTCAAATATGAAAAGCATGCATTCCTGAATCATATATCTTCCATTTATCCATGCTTTCAGGTAGCAAAGAATTCTATTTTAAGCCAAATAATTATGTTTTTGGAGAAAACCATGGTGTCAGAGTACTTTAAAAGTACTATTCCTACCATTCAATTATCACTTACAGTCATGATGTGGAACTCATCAACTCCAGGCTTTTTCCTTAATTCCAATACTGTTAAAATATTTGTTTCTTGAATGTCCAGAAATATTTTGCTCTCAATACATCAAAAATGGAACGCCCCATCTCCTTGTGCTAATTAAAATCTCAGCGTTAATGGTAGATTCTTTAGTGTAAGATTATAGTCTTTCATGATTCACTCCACATTTATATTTATATTTTACATGTGAATCTAAAAGATTCATCCTCAGAGACCATGAGGAGGGAAAGAGGAATTAAATATAAAACTAACAAGTAAGGAAACCTTAGCTTGTAGTATGGGAAAATAAACATCAGCAGTTTCTATTTTCATGACTTATTATAATTATTATTTTTGTTATATACTAACTTAGGGAACATGGGATATTTCTAAAACTTGAAATATAAGACTATGACTATTTAAATCTACCCTCATATAACATGACCATATTCTATATGAATATCTAAAAACTCATATACTTATTAAAATTGTAGAAAATATAGTTCGTAAATAATTTAATTGACTCTAAGAAAGAATATGCTTTCTGTAATGGAATTTTAACTAATTTTATCTCTTATTTATTGACATTAATTTTTAAAAGCCATCTGTTTACTGATGTTGGCTTTTAAACTCAATGAGATAAAATTATTCCATTTTCTTACTGTGATTTATTTCTAACTCTTATATATGACATTTTAAACATTCATATTAAAATTTTTTATAGAAATATAACAAGAGGTTAGTTAATATAGATTATAAATACATGCTGATTCTATGTGATTCTCACTCTTAAAAACACTCCTTTCTGATAACATCTACTATATTATAGTAATTTTTAAAGGAGAAAATCAAATTTGCTTTTGGTTATTTCATCAAGTAGTTCTGTACATATTATTTAATCTGCTAATTTGTGAATGTTTTCTGATTCTGTTTTTCTTCATTTCAATTGCAGCATCCGACAAATCATTTATTATTTTCTGTTTCTTTTTCTCTCTATTTCAATTGCATCTTCAGCTAAATCATTTATTTCATATTCTCAAACACAAATCAAGTCTCACTATAGACTATTAAATCTTCAATAAGTAAATAAATACATGCTTCACTAAATACATCCACTTTAATTTAATTAAAATTAAATTTTACAAAATGTTGTTACATAATATTTTACTTTAAAAGTGTAAATCAATCAACAAAACCAAAATGTATTTCAATTTGTGTCACAAAGCTTACCTGTCTGCTGATCCAGAACGTTCATTTCATTAAAATATTAAGTAGAACTTAAATGCACCATATCACCTACTTAAGAAACTTATTTTTACATAAGTCTATTGTTATTTATAGCCATTTCAAATGAAATCAAAATAATGTATAAGTATATGTATAATGTATGATATATAGGAATAATACATATGTATGACAAAACTATATATCATATATAAGTGACATACTTCTATATATATAGTCTTTGATATAACTACATAATTGGAAATTGAAACTCTCTACAAAAATACATCTCTAAGGATATTAAAATATATCTCCTGTCACATATAATGGATCAGTTAGGAAGTTAACGATAAAAATATTGAGAAAAGAATGAAGGTATTTTTTATTCCAAATATAGTTCAATATGACTTTTAATGGATTTTACAGGTATTCATTTTTTCTGAGTTTATAGGATACTGTGTTGTCATGGAGATAAATCATTTACTTTGACGTCTTTCATCAACAATTGAAGGATGTCAGCTATCCTGGATTTTCTTGTACTAGGACACTCACTCAATCATTTCATCAAGGTGAGCTGGATAATGATGAGTTAGAAATGTTTATTCTTCAGAAATCCTATTTTATCTAGATGGCTCCATTTTAGAATACTGCCTATAGATGGCATAGTACCTGCCTTCTATCCTAAATTATACTCTAAACTTGTGTAGGTGTATGCCAGTAATGTGGCTAAATGCAGAGCTTTGCTCTTGCTTATTTTTGTATTCAAGGCTGGTGAACAACCACTTGAGCTACATTTCTGCTTCAGCTATTTGCTGATTAATTGAGCATAAATATCTCATAGACTTTTCTGCTGGCTTCAAACTGCAATCTTAAAATCTCAGCCCCCTGAGTGGCTAGGATTTCAGATATGAGCCACCAGCACCCAGATTTTTATTCTTACATTTTTACAAGATATTGTGAGACAAAAAATTAACTACAATATATACTCTCTACTGAATCCATCCTGCTGAAAATAAGAATACTCTATGGTACATGCATCTATCATGGTCTTGATCAAAAGAGTTTAGTCCCAATATAAAGAATCATATAAATAATATTAATAGAAAATTCAGCAAAGTTAGAAGAAATGAAAGTATTACATAGAGCCTTTGGAAGTTGGTTTTTTTCTTTGTCAATGATTTTGAGAATTTGATTCTACTTAATGTTTCTTAATAAGGTGGGAGATTTAAATGAACTTAAATCATGCTAAATGTAGAAACTGAATATAAGGAGGACAACTTGATTAAAGCAGGGTTTTTTGTTGTTGTTGTTTTTCTTTGTTTGTTTGTTTTTTATCTTGGCTGAATAAAATTTTGTTGTGAGAGAATAGTCTCCTCACAAGATGTAAGTCTCTTCCCCACACTAACAATGAAAACATATCTGAGCATAGCCAAAGGACTCATTGAAGGCTCCAGACATTGGAAATCATTCATCTGGGAAACACTTGTTTTCAATAAAATTGAGAGTATTACAGATAATTATCTCTATTGTTATTTGTCAAGAAATCAGTTAGTCAACTGAGCTTCCACAGAAGAATTTAAGATCATGAAAAGGAATGTCTGGATTTAAATAAATAGTATTATACTTTGTAGTAGTTATAAACTGAAGCAGAAAAACTTTCAAGAGCATTTTTATTTAACATTTAACAGTGAAATTTAATCATGGAAAGTTATAATGTTGTAGTAGCATACTTATGAAAACTTTTCTATATAGTTTAGCCATTAATTTATACCTACTTCGTATGTTTTGAACTCTGGTCCTGGGCACTGTCCCTCAGCTCTTCAGCTCAAGGCTACCACTTGAGCCATAGCACCACTTCCAGTTTTCTGAGTGGTTTATTGGAGATAAGAATGTCACGGACGTTCCTGCCCGGACTGGCCTTGAACCGTGATCCTCAGATCTCAGCCTCCTGAGTAGCTAGGATTAGAGGAGTGAGCTCCTGACTGACTTACCAATTTTTAAATATCTCTTCTTTTATTGACATCCAAATATTATCTTTATGTCATTTAATCATCTGAATACAGCTTGTCCTCATAATTATATTTCATTGAATATATTTGACAGTACTTAACACATATATGTAATTATCATAGCCTGTTTTGAATTGAATTAAATACATATTTTTTCATATATAAGCTTGCTAACAGAAGTAGGAACTCCTCTGACCAGGCTAAAGATAATTTTTGTACAAATATTAAAAGATGTGCTAATGAATAACTTAAATTCTAAACTAATCATGCCAATACTTTACAGTGGCAATCATGACTATAACTTAATGATTTAGCACATTTACTCCAATACCAATTCTTTCTTCACTGATTCAGTGCCACATTGTTCTAAGGAACTAAGAAACAAGAAATGCAAAGATTCAGAGACATTTTCAAGGATAAATCAGATGTGTACCATATTAATAAATTCCTATGGATAGAGGCCAACAGGGATTTGGCAGAACACAGGAAGATAGTAAATAATAGGATTAGATTTAATTTTGAAAGTATAAGAGTTTTCTGAAGTTACAAGAAGCAAAGTACAGAAAAGTGTGATTGAATAGCTTACTGCTGATCTATAAGTAGCCCAATTAGATCTAAGTGTAAATACATTATAAACAAACATTGTGAGAGACTGGAAAATAGACTAGATTAGAGAAAGCCTTTCATTTCATGCAAACTACAAGATCACTACAAAGACTCAAGAATCATTGACAATTTTAAACAGTATGGTGAAATGGTTGGATGTGTATTTTAATAAAAGTAAATTACAATAAAATGTGACAGCATGTAGGGAATGAGAAGATGGAAAATATTATTTTTAAAAAGTAAGTAGTAATAAACTAGAAGCACAAGAATGATAGGGGCTACCAGAGACCACCACTATGAAAACCAGAAAAAGAAAGATTTCCTTTCAAATAAACACCTCATCTATTTGCACTGAATACTAGTCTTGCCAATAATTCCTTAAGAAGACTATTTTACAACTAAGTGAAATACACTTTTTTTTTTTCTTTTGCCAGTACTGGGGCTGGAACTCAAGGCCTGGGCATTGTTCCTGAGCTGCTTTTGCTCATTGCTAGAATTCTACCACTTGAACCACAGCACCACTAGAAAACCGGAAGTGGTGCTATGGCTCAAGTGGTAGAGCGCTCACCTTGAGCTGAAGAGCTGAGGGATAGCGCTCAAGCCTAGAGTTCAAGCCCCATGACTGACCAAAAAGATCATACAACTTATAGGAACATAGCTGGTATAAAATATAAACAAAAGAATAAGTAAGTTCCCTGGAAGATATTATTTGTATAGTTCACAACTATATCAAATATTTCTGTAATTATAAATTTCCAAATATTTTTGTTAATTTTTATATCATTGGTATTTGGTGTTGTTCATATGTCAATGATTAAAAACATTACCTGCATCTATGTTAATAATATATACATGCATCTATATCTCTTTACTGACATGAAGTTATGTGACTTATTACAAACTTTTATCTGATATTTTTAAAAATAAAAACGTTTAAATTTGCTGTTCTTTTTAATTTAGTTATAATGTACTATGTGATTATCTTTATTTCTTTGTATGTTCTTCCCCCATGGTATAACCCGTGTTTTCACTGTATTTGATTCTGGTGTCCTGCATCTTGTATATATATTTTTCTAACTTGGCGAGGGGAAGGGAAGTAACAAAATGCTGAAATAAGGATATAGGAAGACCCATTGTAACAACAAGATATACAAGACACTATGCTGAAAATGAACTTTAAAACTTTGAGGGAGTTGGGGAGGTGGGGAGGAAAGGGATGGTAGAGGAAAAACAAAGGAGGGCTAACAGTGCTTGATAGGAAATGGACTCTATCTTGCTCATGTACCTGTAACCCCTTGTACAATAAAATATATATGAATAAAAATTTTAAATATGTATATTGAATTGCAAATAAATTTTCTCCTTTAAAAATCTTGTTGCTGGATGCCAGTAGTTCACAACTATAATCATAGCTACTCAGGAAGTTGAGGTTGAGGATCACTGAAGCAATCCTGGCATGAAAGTCCATGATACTTTTATCTCCAATTAACCAGCAGAAAAAAAAGCCAGAATTGGCTCAACTTGCAGAGTGCTAACCGTAAGTACAAACACATCTAGTCTGAGTTTGAGTCTCATGACTAGCACACATACAAATATTAATCATGCTCTTTTTAATTACATATTTTATATCAATTTTACAGAATGAATCATTTTGTATAAGATACGATTTAATATCATCTCAATTGATGTTGTAGAATTGTTATAGTGCTTCATGCAGCATGAGCAACACTGATGAAATTAAGAAAAGAGGATCTCTGAGTTCAAGCAAAGACATATACTGGGAGAAAGAAAAAATTAAAGTGATGGCACTTAAGCTCTTATTTTTATGAAATATTAATTTACATAAATTATAATTTTCAAGCAATCTTTTAATAAGGGAAATTAATTCCATGACCTGTACTTTGCTTTTAAGCTTATACACTAACTGATGTGTGGTCATTCCCTTTCTCCCAAACAATCTTCACAAATAAATATGCAAACGTCTCCAACAAACTAATACAATAAATCTCTTTAAATGGAAAATGATGAAAATACATCAGACTGTATACTTCAAAGAAAAAAAAGTTACAGAAATTCTACTGTTCCCTTAAAATATTACTGCAAAGATTAAAAAATCAAAATAAGATTTAGGCAAAATATACAATAAAATTATAATTTAGGAGGGGGGGGAGACAAGGTGGGAGTGTAATTGTGGAGGTGGTAGGTAAGGGGTGGTAGGGGAAAACCAAAGGAGGAGGCAACAATGCTTGTTAAGAAATGTACTCATTGCCTTGCTCATGTAACTGTAACCCCTCTGTACAGTATTTTCACAGGAAAAAAACATAAAAAATTATTGGAAATAATATTTAACAATGAACCTATTATAATTAATGATCAAGTTGTTTTATTCCAGGTGTATGGTTCAACATATAAAATCCATAAATGTAAAACAGCATATAATATAACAGACTAAAACTAGATATTATCCCTCACCTTATTTACAAATAAACTCAAAACTGGTGAAAGATCTTAATATAAATTATGTATCTTTGAAATTTCTGGACAAAAGATAAAAGAAAAAGAAAATGATGAAATACTTCACAAATTAGCCATGTGGACAACAGGTTAAAGTCATAAGAAAATATAATGTTAGTAGAAGTCCTAGAAAATATTATAATGGAACTATATCTTGCATTTTCTATGTTTCTTGTCAAAAAAAGAAAAATCCAGTTCTATTTGTTCTTATAAATTATATTTCCTTCTAGAAGAAATACTGAAGTCAACTATGCTTTTCCATGAAACTCAGAGGCATTTATTTTTTAATATGTTTTTATTGTAAAAAATAGTGTACAGATGGTTTACAGTTACGTGAATAAGGTAATGAGTACATTTCCTATCCAGCACTGTTACCTCCTCCGTTTTTCTCCTACCATCCCTTCCCTCCCACCTCCCCAAATCCTCCCTCCACCCATCCCCTGTTTCCCGTCCCCCTCCCACAAGTTGTAAAGTTCGTTTTCAACAGTGTCTTGTACATCTCATTGTTACAATGGGTCAGCCTATATCCTTATATAAGCATGTTGGTTTTTTTTGCCTTCCCCTCCCCAAATTAGTAAAGGCTATATACAAGATGCAGGGCACTGGAATGAAATACAATGAAAACAGGAGTTATACCATTGGGGAAGAACATACAAAAGGAACAAAAAAAAATCACATAGTACATTATAAGTACGTTAAAAACAATAGCAAGAAACAAAATGACTTGTTTCAGTGTCTTGGGGTTCATTTTGTTTAACATCATCTTAAATGGTCATATGAACATAGCTTTTGACCTTTTCAGAGGCATTTATTTAAGGGGTAGCCAATACTAGGTTAACAAGTAAGTGCAATTGGTAATTCATGGGGGAAATGCTACTCTAGGTCTGGGCAGATTCTAATCTAACTTCTTTCTGCCTTTGTATAGGAAGAACCTTTGTCCTCTAAACTTTCTGCTGGGTACTGAAACACTATATTTCATACCTCTGTTTAGAGGGCCTACAATGTCTAAGTGTATAACTTCAGTGAAAAGGGCTGATTTCTACAAGCTAAAAAGTTAACACTTTTTGATTTTTGCCATTCTAACTGGGGTGACATGGTATCTTAATGTTGTTTTGATTTGCATTTCTTTTATGGCTAGGGAGGTTGAACATTTCTTCATGTGTCTATTGGCCATCCTTCTTTCCTCTTCAGAGAAGGTTCTCTTTAAGTCTTTAGCCCACTTATTTATTGGACAGTTGTTTCTTTGAGGATTTGTTGTTGGGGATTTAATTTTCTAATAACAAGAGATCCTGGAGGGGATGTGGACAGAAAGGAACCTTACTGCATTGTTAGTGGGAGTGTAAACTTGTTCAACCACTTTGGAAAGTAGTGTGGAGGTTCCTCAAAAGACTCCACATAGAGCTGCCCTATGACCCAGCAATCCCACTTTTGGGCATTTACCCACATGTTTACAAACAAAACCACACTAAAGCTACCAGCACAACTATGTTTATTGCAGCATTATTTACTATAGCTAAGATATGGAACCAACCCAGATGGCCTTCAGTAGATGAATGGATCAAGAAAATGTGGTATATATACACAATGGAATTCTATGCCTCCATCAGAAAGAATGACATTGCCCCCATTTGTTAGGAAATGGAAAGGCTTGGAAAAAATTATATTAAGTGAAGTAAGCCAAGCCCAAAGAAACATAGGTCCCATGGTTTCCCTTATTTGCAATATCTAGTATATGTCTGAGTCAAGCAGGAAAGGTCAGATAAGTTGATGTTAGGGAAATGAACCCTAAGATATGTATTCAAATGTTTTATTTTTCTTTCATGCAATTGTTTCTAACACATTTATAAGATTATTTTTTGTTGCTTTGTATGTCCCTCCCCCACAGTATGACCCCTGCTTTCACTGTATTTGATGTCAGTATAATTTGTGGAGGGGAAGGGGAAAAACAAGTCGTTTAAATAGGGATACAGGTGGACCCATTGCAACAATGAGAAGTACAAGTCGTTATGTCGAAAACGAACTTTATAACTTTGGTGGAGGGGAGGGCGGAGAGGATTGGTTGTGGGGGCGGGGGAAAGATGGGAAGGGATGGGAAGGGGGAAAAAAGGAGGAGGCTACAATGCTTGATATGAAATGTACTCATTATCTTGTCCATATAACTGTAACCCCTCTGTACAGTATTTTCACAATAAAAAATAAAAATTTTAAAAAGTTAACACTTTTTTATTTAAATCAATATATAGGTTTAAAACCTTAGTGACAGAATCATTATTCTCTAAATATGTTAGAGAAAAAATTATGAAATTACAGGTGATTTGAATTGTGTATGAAATGAGAATTTCTAGCTTAATGTACATATCTCTAGAAATATTTATTGCAGCCCTGACCTAAAAAGACATTTTTCTGTAAATTTCATAAGTGTATATAACCTTTTTTGCATGTAAATTGTATGTGCAAACAATGTCAGATTTGTAGGGATTGGTATATATAAGTTATTAGCTGTTTCATGAGGTATCTGAATACATTTTTGATGTTTAGGTTATTTTTCAAGAGCATTTTAAGTGTGTAAGTTTATAAACACTTGATAATTACATTGAACAGTTTTTAACATAATTTTATATAAAGATGCCTTTAAATAAATACTGAGGTAAACTTTACTTACTATTTGTTACATAAAATCCTTTTTTATAATTCTGCAACTTATGATATAATTATGCTGTATGGATCTTTTACTTATAATATAGAATTTCAATATGCCAGATGCCACAAAAGAAGTGTTAATAATAAGACATTGGGTTATTTATCTATTTATCTATTTATTTATTTCATTTATATATGCAGAGAAAATGTAAAGCTCCAGATTTTAAAAATCCACACACATGAAGGTTTAAGGCAATGTGACAGACACCATTTTGTGTCTTTTCCTTGGGTTATTATCACTCTAGTAATAAATATTTCTGTCCTTTTCTCCTGTAGTCTTCCTTCAAGTGGGGAAGGAAAAAACAATATCTGGGAGCACAGAATGTCTAGTATCTGTTAGAAAAAAATTCTAATCACTACTCACATTACTTAGGTCTTCATTCAGAATTATCATAAAAAAATCAGAAAAAAATTACACCTAATGATGTAAGCACACTAAAACTCCCTTCTGAAAATTTAAATGGGAACTTCCATGAGAAACCATTATGTGTTAAACTGCTGAACATAATGATCTAGTTACATGAAAACCTCAGCATTACTGATTCCATTAAGTATAAAACAACTAAAAACATACTCCAACTCAGTATTAATTATTGATAATAGCTAATTTATAATAGTATTGTGGGTTCCTGAGACCTAAAAACTCATTATAAGCACAAAACTAATCTAAAACACCCTTAATCATATTGATAAATTTCAAACCAATATGATTCACAAACGTATTACAGATGCATGAAGGAAAGATGGAGAAATTCATAATGGAATACCAGTCAAATGTTTGAAAAAGAATAAAATTATGTCATTATTTTTTAACACCAGCATCAATGGAAGTGGACATTGTTGTGAAGTGAAATAAACAGGAACAGAAAGACAGGAACTGTACCATTGCACTCACAGATGCAAACTAAACATGCAGATGTCATAGAAACAGAGAACCAATAGTAGATCCCAGAGACCAGAGAAGTGCAGTGAGGTAGATAAGGCTAATCAATGGTTCTAACATAGTTAAGAGGGAGCAAGGAGTTCTGGCATCCAGTTGCATATCAGGGCAGCTATTGAGAAAAGCTATATATTGCATATTTTAGAAAACAAAAGGAAAGGACTAACAATGTGTTAACCATAAAGAAATGATAAACATTTGACAAGATAGATATGTTTAACTTGATTTTTGATGTTTTATATATATATATATATATATACATATATGTGTATATATATATATATATACATATATGTGTATATATATATATTGGTCCATATAGATATGTGTGTATGAAAATAATATGTTTTAACCATCTAATATATTCTGGTATTTAATATTGTCAGTTAAAAATTAATAACATAAAACTTAGTCTACCTCAAACTTCCCTTTTAACATCCATTGACTTAATTCGGTCCTTGACATACAAGGACCAAATGAGAAAGGAAATGACATCTCTCAACATGACTATCTCACCCAGTAACTGATCATGAATTTCATGGGCAAATAACCAATAGGTATCATTCTCTGATCTTGTTTCAGAATGATTTTGATTGTTTATAAAGTACTGGCAATTCCAACTTACAAGCAAGTTGTATTATAAAATAACTTGTAATTCACTGAATATAAAGGTCAGAACGGATGTTGGAGGCGATACTATCAGCTTCCCTGACCAATATTTGTATAAACCCTTCTGGGATTTCCGTCTCACTGACAGATGGTTATTTATCCTTTGGATAAAAAATGTCAAGTGTTCATAAGCACAGTAATTTAGAGCTAGCCCGTTTTGCATCTGGACAGCTGGAGTCTTTATTAAATTTCGTTCAATTGAACTGTTTCATGTATTCTATGTTCATGTATTCTTGCTACAATTACACTTCAATATGCTATGTGTAAGATACAGAAATTTCCTTGCAGTAGACTAGATATTATAATGAAGCAATACCACAGTATATTATTATTAATTGAATTAAGTAGAGATTGTAAAAAAAAAAAAAAAAACACCTGTGCTGTTAATAGTAAATCTGGTACTCTCCTGAGCTCACCAAGAACGTGCCTTAAAATGGTGAAAGAAGCAACTGAGAGAATAGTAAAACTAATGTAGATATTAAAAGACACCTATAAAATATTTATAGTGACAAGTATGTCCATTGATACATGATATGAAGATGCTAGTTTTTTCAACAATAGCACTAAATATGCAAGGGAGTATAGTGGTTTGATTTAGACTGAATGTCAATTGTGAGTCAAAATAGACTCATAATAACAGTGGTTTCAAGGGCATACTCAAGTTAGTAAAGAATCACCAATACTTCTCAAACTCTTGCAAACCACTGAAGAAAAGGAAATTCTTTCTAAATCCGCACACCAAAAATGAACAAAAACACACTTCCCTCCTGAAGATATATATATATATAAATCTACAACAAACATAGAGAAACTTGTAAAGGATAAGATTGGTTTAAAGAATCTCATATATATGTATATATATATATATATACATATATATATATATATATATATTCCAGGTCTTATTAATTCCTGTGATAGAAATTCCGTTCATAATACATACTGTCTTAATAAATGATGCCTAAAATTTACATGCTATCAATGCTTACAGAAAAAACCTGGGACCAAATTCAACACCATTAATTATGAAATTCTCATGAAGTAGCAACAGAAGGGCAGTATTTCAAAATAATATATTCTTTATTGGCACTGTCCACAGATAACATTCTATTCAATATGAACATCAAAATTCTTGCCACCTCTCCTTAATAGAAAATAGAATTCCTTACCAGAGTTTGTAGACAATAAAAACAAAAAAGGACATCCTAAATGTATGAGATGGTTTTATATGTAGAAAACCATAAAACACCACAAAAATATAAAAATTAATAAGGGTTTTAGTCAATTCCAGGACAAAAATTAACATAAAAAATTGTTTCTGTGTCTGTCCACTAACAACAAGCTATCCAAAAAAGTTAATAGAAAAAATTGAAATATTGATGCTAATAGAAATTTTATTAATTAATAAGGGACAAAATATTTAGGAAAAAAACAGAAAACTTAAAGAAACATATGTAAAATACATTTAAGTGTTCAATCTATTTAAATAAATGGATTTCTGTGGTTGTGAATTAGAAAATTTTGAATTATTTTGAATGTTCATATTATTCAGATATCTCAGATATCAATAGATTTAATGAACTATTATAATTCCAATAGCATTTATAAAGAAATAGAAAATATTGTGTACTTTCGTATGAAGACCAAATAACCTTCAAAAGTCAAAATATTCAGATAGAAAAACAAAGTGGACATCAGATCACTTGATTTCTGACTATATTACAAAGCTACTATAATTGTAGACAATGTGGTTCTTAAATAAAGAGAGACCAGAACTTTCCATTCATATATACTCAACTGATCTCAGAGCAGCACCCTGTAGATCAAATAATGGAGGAAAGAGCAGCTTCTTAAAAGTATAGGAAAAACTGCAAATCCACATGTGCAAAGAAAACTGGGCTGTATCTTATATATTACACAAAAATTACTTCAATATGGGTTAAAAAGAATTGTAAGAGTGGAAATTGTAAATGTTTTAAAAATATATACCATGAAATATATATATATATATATATATATATATATATATATATATATATATATATATATATACTAGACTGAAAAAACTAAATAGCAAACAACCTGATTTTAAAATGGAAAATAACTTCAACACACATTTCTCTGAAGAAGCATAAAAATTTATGAACTATGTAAACTATCACTAATAATCAAGGAAAAACAAGTCAATTCCACAATGAAACAAGACATTGCAATTACAAGTTAAAAGAGAAGTGTTAGCAAAGGCATGGAGAATTGAACCTTTGGTTGCACTGATGGGGGGAGAGGGTTGTTGTACAATGATGAAGAGGCTACAGAAAAGAGTACTTTTTTCCCAAAAAAAGAGATGGTAGGGGAAAACCAAGAGAGGGGGAAACAATACTCAATAGGAAATGTATTCATTATCCTACTCGTGTAACTGCAAGCCCTCTATACAGTATCTTTACAATAAATCTCAAAACATTAAAAAAAATCTCAAAACATCATTGCCATGTGATCCAGCAAGCCTACTTTCTAGTATAGATCAAAGGGAGATAAAATAGTTGCTTCAAAGGAATATGAGCCATCCATGTTTGATGCATCATTCACAACTGCCTAGGTGTGCAAACAATTCAAATATCTGGTGATGCATAAACAGAGAAAGAAAGTATAGTATATCAATAATGATATATTTTTCATTCTTCAAATAAATAAACACAAACAAAAGCTCTTCACTGTGTGACATCATAAGTTAGCCTGCAGAAAGTTATGCTGGGCAAAATAAGCTAGTCACAGTACAAACTCTGCCAGTTTCTTTTAATTGAAGTATCTAAGCTAATCAATCAGAAGTTAAAATTATCATAGTAGTTATCAAGAGCTGAAGGGAAAAAATGAAGAATTGATAAGCAACAGGTGTAATGTTCCTGTTTTTCAAAATGAGAAATTTGTGCATATCTTCTATGCAATGTTAAACATTTGTTCTCAGAATAAAATGTTCACTATTTGGG
Source organism: Dipodomys merriami (assembly GCF_024711535.1). Taxonomy (NCBI): domain Eukaryota; kingdom Metazoa; phylum Chordata; class Mammalia; order Rodentia; family Heteromyidae; genus Dipodomys; species Dipodomys merriami. Next base: position 48,124,691 of record NW_027206179.1, read on the forward strand.
GCAGAACTAACCTCTACAAGAGGGATAATGTCTTCTCAGACTGTAGAATGCAAGCAAATTGATAAAAAAAAATATATAGTGAGAGGTAGATATTTTGAAACTAGATTACATGATTACACAATTAGCACCAAATTCTGCTTTTAGAGAATGGAGTAAATTTTACTTCTTAGGAATGAATGTAATTGCGTGATCAGCATTTAAGAAAAGAATAAATAACTTAAATTGGTAGCATATCTTTTGTCAAAGTAAAGCTATTTTCTGAAACCATCAGGAAGTTGATTTGAATTATATCCACTCTAGTCACACATTAGATTTCTTACAGAGTTGTAGAAATAAAATTATATGTACGCCGTGTTTCTAATATTTAGCAATTTTTCATTACATTTTAAATTTTCTGACTCTTTTACTTAAATGACTTTTAGAGATAACTCTCATGTATTTTCAGAATACTTTGATCCAAACAAGTGCTCAATGAATTGTTTGGTTTTACTGTTCACTATGTGTTAGGATAGTGGTAATTAGGTAATTTTTATCTTGCTAGAGCAAATGCAACTTTCATTTATAGATTCTAAGAATATACATTAAGATTTGTCTCTTCTGGGGCTGAGAAGGTGGCTCAGTGGTAGAGTGCTTGCCTTGCATGCATAAGGCCCTGGGTTTGATTCCTCAGTACCACATAAGCAGAAAAAGCTGGAAGTGGCGCTGTGGCTCAAGTTGCAGAGCATTAGCCTTGAGCTAAGAGCTGAGGGACAGTGGTCAGGCCCCACAACCAAAACAAGAACAACAACAAACAAAAAAACAATTTGTCCCTCATTCTTGGTTCAACAATATCTTTAAGAAAACCTAAGAAATACATCTTTTACAAATTTTCAGATTTAAAATATTATTTTAAAGAAGCTACAATGGAATATATTATAAACCTTGTGTTATTATTGTTAGTTTAATAGTGCATCTATTAAATAATATATTGAACTATATATAAGCTATTTATAGTATTATCTTATATAGTCTCATAGGTTTTTCTGTAAATACTATAAAATCACATAATGTACAGAATGCTATATTATAGCATTATATAGCATATATAGCATTATAATACATTGTATAGTGTGCTATATTATAGCATTGTCATGTGGGGAGGGAAGGAGTGGTGTGTGTTTGTAACACTTCAAGTGGAAGTGGGAAATCTGTTATGAGATACAGGAAGTTGTCCTAAGATGCTTAAAATTTTTCAAGCTGTGTTATATGTTTATGTACCTACCACACTTTTCCCAGAATAGAAAAGGTTCTTTTTTTCTTTTACTGTGAGACTTTCAGTAGTAAAACTAAAGAAATCTGGAGCAAATCAGGTCATGTTTTCATATAAAGTTATTTCATGTACATGAAAATATACCATATTTACAGAACTCTATCCAATTTCTACAGAAGTATAGAAATGATTTTCTAAATTCAGTGACCTCAAATAACAAAAGAATAGCATTGCCTTCATCCCTGGGTAGTTAACAGACTGAGTCAGGGCTCAACTGGACAGCTCAGTTCCACACATTGCTAATCCTTTTTGGACCAATGAGCTGGCCATAATACATTCTTTCCTATGCAGTGGTTGAGATGTAGAGCAAAGAGCAAACCCAATAGCAAACTAAAACCATTCAAGCTCCTGTTTTCTCTATCTCTGCTAATATTTCATTGGCCAAAATAAATCAGATCATCAAGCCTAAAGTTACAAAGCAGAGAAATGTATTAATTAATTTCATGCTATCTAACCAGGTCAAGAGACTGGGCTCCAACATACTGTTCATGAGACTACACAAACAAAATAGAATGTCAAACATACAAATATATTATTACATTAGAAGAGTCACAGTCAGAGACAGTATCATGATAAAATCTGGAGAAAGTTGTAATTGTGATAGTTAGAATGCCTAGAGAATAAAAGGATGGAAGAAGCGGGGAAAAACACTTTCTGACTGCTTTTACAAATGCAGATTTCTGTTCCTTTTGTTGTCAAGCATAATCTTTTGCTTATGATCCTTATTAATATTGACCTTTCATACTGTACAATTAGTTTGTGGTCATTTAGGAAAGGTAAAATAATTGAAAGAAATAAATATGTGAATGTTGCACAATAATCCTTAACATGATCCAGTGCCTTTTGATACTCCTTTTGTCACGTGTACTTGCCATAGATAGGATACAAATAGTGTGGAAAAGTGAATTATTACTTGGTAATTTCACACTATGCAAAAATAGTTGTGTTCAGATTTCTCCCTTATTCAGTAGCTGTCATCTCATCATTCTGTATTCTGTGGGCTTTCTTTGACTATTGTTTTCTTGAATTGAAATGGAATATTCTTCTTGGGCATGCTTGGTTGGTTGACATTGCAAAAGGCAGGGATTTATGAAGAAAAACAAAATTATCATTCCCAATACTATACAAACTAAATTCAAAACATTATGCAAAACACACACGGAACCATTGGAACTGTTACTAGGGCATTGTTCATTGCTTGGATCTGCCTCAAGAACTTTGACTATGAGGACACTTTTGCATATATCATATACAACTGAGGATGTTTACTTCCCCATCCCAAATCCCAGCCAAGCACAAAGATTTCCTGCCAGTTGTTAGCAATGTAGGAGTGGATTCAGGAACACTTGTTTGATTTTTTTCATTGTTACTCTCTGCAGTCATCAGATATTAAACTTTCAGGTTAAATTTCTCAGAGCATTCATGCTCTGAACTAGAGAGCAGATTTGGATAAGAAGTTACTTTCAAGGAAACATGGCATGTGCCATTATAAATGAATTGACTCCTCAGCCTGGTAATTTTTCTTAATTTTTATTTTTATTTTATTGCTAAGATGTTCTACAGAGGGGTTATAGTTACATGAGTAAGGCAATGAGTACATTACTTGTCGATCTCGGTTGCCCTTTCCCTTGTTTTTGTCCCACTATCCCTTCCCTCCCCCAGCTCCCACACTTCTATCCCCTCCCCACCTCGCCACTCCAAGTTGTAAAGTTCATTTCCAATATATAATCCAGTAGGTATCTTCATTGCAATGGGTCATCCTGTGTCTTTGTTTCAGCGTTTTGTTTTTACCCTTTCTCTCCCCAGATTAGACATATACAAGATGCAGGATATCAAAATCAACTACAGTGAAAACAGGAGATACACCAGTTAGGAGAAAGAACATACAAAGGAAACAACAACAAAAATAATAAAATCACATGGTACATTTAAAATAGTTATAATAAAGACAGACCTCTTGTGTCCATATCTTGAGTTCATTTCACTTAGCATCAAGTTATATGGTCATTTGTACATGGTTTTTGAGCTTTTCAGCTCATCTGATAAGATTATCCTATATGGATGCTAATAATTACAAATAAGGAAAACCATGGGACCTAAATTTCTTTGGGATTGGGTAATTTAAATTGATATGATTTTTTCCAAGTCTTTCCATTTCCTCACAAATGGGGCAGTGTTGTTCTTTCTGATGGAAGCATAGAATTCCATTGTATATATGTACCACATTTTCTTGATCCACTCATCTATTGAGGGGCATCTGGATTGGTTCCATATCTTAGCTATGGTAAATAATTCAGCCTGGTAATTTCAAGTCCCAGCTTATGCTCTGTCAAATGTCTATTTCTCCTCTGTCTTTTCCTAAACCATTTAATTAGGCCAAAAAAAAAAATATGTTCTTTTGGCCACATCCCATCCAGCATCTATTGTTATTAGATTTCTTGATTATAGCCATTCTAACTGGGGTAAGGTTGGAATCTAACTGTTGTTTTGATTTGCATTTCTTTTATGGCTAGAGAAGTTGAGCATTTCTTCATATTTCTATTGGCCATTCTTATTTCCTCTTCAGAGAAGCTTTTCTTTAAGTCTTTAGCCCACTTATTTGTCGGGCATTTGTTTCTTAGAGGATTTGTTGTTGGGGGATTTAGTTTTTTAAGTTCTAAGTATATTTTAGATATGAGACCCTTGTCAGATGTATGACTAGCCAAGATCTTCTCCCAGTTCCTTGGTTTTCTATTGATTATTGTTGGTGGGAGTGTAAACTTGTTCAACCTCTTTGGAAAGCAGTATGGAGGTTCCTCAAAAGACTCCACATAGAGTTCCCCTATGACCCAGCAATCCCACTTTTGGGCATTTACTCAAATGATCACAAACAAGGCTATACTAAAGCTAATAGCACAACTATGTTTATGACAGCATTATTTACCATAGCTAAGATATGGAACCAATCCAGATGCCCCTCAGTAGATGAATAGATCAAGAAAATGTGGTATATAATGGAATTCTATGCCTCCATCAGAAAGAATGGCATTGCCCCATTTGTTAGGAAATGGAAAGACTTAGAAAAAATTATATTAAGTGAAGTAAGCCAGGCCCAAAGGTCCTATGGTTTCCCTTATTTGCAGTAACTAGTATAAGTTTAGGACAAGCAGCAAAGGTCAAAAGCTATGTACATATGACCATATAAGATGATGTAAAGTGAAATGAACCCCAAGATAGAGACACAATTTTTTCTTTGTTGCTACTGTTTTTAATGTATCTAAAATAGACTATGTCATTTTTTTGTTTCTCTTGTAAGTTCTTCCCCCACGGTATAACCCATTTCCACTGTATTTGATGTTGGTGCCCTGAATCTTGTATATACATTTTTCTAATTTGGGGAGGGCAAGGGAAATAACTAAATGCTGAAATGAGGATACAGGTTGACCCATTGTAATACTGAGATGTACAAGACACTAATGTAGAAAACGAACTTTATAACTTGGAGGGGGGAGGGGGAAGTTGGGGAGGTGGGGAGGCAAAGGATGGTAGGGGAAAAACAAAGGAGGTAACAATGCTCTATAGGAAATGTACTCATGTAACTGTAACCCCTCTGTAGACTATTTTTTACAATTAAAAATATAAAAAAAGAATATGTTCTAGGGATTCTAATTCAGAATAACTTTAAGGAAAAATAATTGTTATTGATTTGCTTGATTATTTATTTAAGTTTTATTTGATAGTGATACATAGTAATGAGATAATAATAGTAGTTCATACTTTCAAAAATTGACATCCCTATCTACCACCTCCCCACCAACACAAAAGCCCATTACGGAGAGAAGTAGTTCTTGACACAAATATTTTTCAAGCCTCCAAATAATTCCTCATAAGTTTGAGCCTTCATTTCATTCTTTTAACTATTTTTTCCTTCATATATAGATTTTATAAATTTCCTGTTGAACAACCTTCCCAAAACTATCACATCCTCTCCACCCAAATTATTAAAAGTTATTTACATTCCCAGCAGAGTAGTAGTTGATGGTTTTCATTTATATTACCAGGTGTCATTTTACCTGCATTCATTATTCATCTGTTTTTTATAACTTTGTGGCTGATGGTTATCATGATTTTCACAATAAAGACCAGCATTATTCATCCATGTCACATTTGTAACGTGACTTTTTTCTTATTCCTCCTTTTAAATGGCTGTAAATTTGCCTCTCAGGAATCTGGACTGGACTTTGACTTCTTTTGATGAATGAAATGTGAAAGAAATTATATTGTTCTACTTCCCAGGCTTTCAGAGTCATGACAGTTTTTACTGTTGCCCTTTGGGAACCATGAGACAAATTGATGCAAAAAAGCTCAGATGAAAGACAACGAGGAAAAAGGGCCCAGTCATCCAGCTGGCACAGACCTTGCAAGACCTTCATCCACAAGCAGACGTAAGTGAGATCATGGAGACTAACACGAAAGCTGTCCACAAATCATTACAAACAATAATTCATTTCAAATTTGTGCAAACTCTACATCTCATGGAATCATCTGAATGGATATACAGAGGAACACTGAATGATCCTCTAACCCAACATTCAACAGGAAAAAGAGCAGAATGAATTATATGCATCCTCATACTTGGTAAAAAAAAAATACATGTACACAAAACAAGATCTACTTTTAATATTTACTGTATATTTCAATCTTATACATAACAAACATCAAATTATTTACTGTGGAACACCATGGTCAATGGCTAACCATTTATGCTTCTCCCAGATCCTGGGAAATACCATTCTATTTTCTCTTTCTATGAATTGGACTTGTCTACATAACTACCATAGAGAGAATCACACAATAATTGTATTACTTTCATTAATAATAGGTTTTTAATTATCTATTTAAAGTAAAGCATATCAGCCAATTAAAATGATTTTTTGCTAGAACCCAATTTCCCTTCCATTTTTCCAAACAGATCCAAATTTAATTCATTTATCCTTTCTATTGCCAAGTCAAAGTGCCTAGAAGCAATTACAAACTCCGTTCCCACTGATTGACCCTAGTATAGGTCATTCATCCTGTGTCATAATCCTAGTAAGCATTAGTGCTATTGAACATGGTTATGTCTAGTAAATTTCCTGGAATTCAAGGGAAAATTATAATCCATATGAAGGGAGGAGGCTTAGTTTAAGTACCTTCTTACAGCCATCCAGGTGCCTCTTGCTGGATGGAGGGAGTTCTCTACCCAGTGCTGAAAAGCCTAGTGATGAGAGAGGCAATTCATTGGACTTAGATGCCTGGCTCAAGGTGAGCTTGGAGAGCCCAGTTTCAGAGATGCATATGTCATAGCCCTAGGAAAATTTTGCAGAGAGAATGTTCTGAATCTGCCTTGATTACCTCCTTAAATGGCTTGAATCACTGGCCTCTGAGTAGCCTCTAAGATTTCCCAAAGACTGAGGCCTATCTTCCCGAGATGGAAAAGTTCTGCTGGTACCTGAGCTTGTACCTGAGTATGTACCTGAGTTCAAATATGGTCTGCTTTTGTTAAGGCTTGAGCATCTCCACCCCAAGCATGTGTTTTTGTTGTTGTTGTTGTTTGTTTGTCTTTGAAAGTTTGATGTGGGCTTTGTTCAGGGCTGCAAATCTTTGAGACAAGAGTCCATCTTTAGATACTCATCTTTTTTTTTTTTAATAGGTCGTGGGGCTTGAACTCTGACCATGGGCACTGTCCCTGAGCTCTTCAGCTCAAGGCAAGCCCCCTACCATTTGAGCCACAGCACCATTTCCAGTTTTTCTAGTGGCTTATTGGAGATAAGAGTCTCATGGACTTTCCTGGCTGTGCTGACTTTGAACTGTGATCCTCAGATCTCAGCCTCCTGAGTAGCAAGGATTACAGGCATGAGCCACCAGTGCCACGCAGATACCCATCTTTTAATAAAGACTCCTAATCTGACCACTCAAAATGTCTTCTCTGTTTTCTTGTGACTGGCTTTGTATCTGATTTACCTTACAACATATAGCTGGAAGATATGCTTGTTATCCTTCTTTCTTTAGACTTAAAGGGAAATGAAACTACCTTTACTTGCTACAGGAAAGCACAGTACCATGCTAATGCAATACAGCCTTAAGGCTCTATTCAACTTGAGTAAACTTATCATTCTTCAAGAAATTCTACTGTCTAGAAGGAAAAACTAAAAAAGATCGATCTCAATGTTAACCCATAACACAACAGGAGATTATTTTCATATTTTTCTTTAAAAAATTATCTTTAAGTACAAAAGGGTTTCAGTTCAACATGTCAACTTAGAATACAATGCATCTTGGTCAATATCACCTTTTCCATCATCACCCCCCCCAACATACACATCTATCAAAAACCGACCCATCTCCTAAAGTTAACTATTTCCATTTTCATATGGGTAAATTGTGTATTGTGACTGTATTGGTTCACTGTTCCTATCTCCAGAATAACTTTTAAATATTCATGAGTCTCCAACACTTGCATGCAAGGGGAAAATTAAGCTGGCTAGAAGAGGAATGCTGTCCCTGTGTCAATGTGATAAGAAATGCCATGAAAGACTTAAGGTATTAGACATTTCAGCTGTATCATATTAGTGCTGTATCATAGACTATTTCTATATAGTACAATACAGAAATAATTGTTATGTTATGACTTTCATGCTAAAAAATAACTGGTAAAGAGCTAATGGGATAGGAAACAGAAAAGCATATTGGTTTCAAGGTTTTACTATTTTAAACGTATATATCTTCAACTTTTCCCCAAATCAAAATGTGTCTAACAACATCGGTTTATGATAGCATCTGGGAATGTAAAAAAAATTGTTCTGGAAATTTGTATTGGTTCTTATTCTTTCAAAATTATTATCTGTAGGCAGAAATGTAAGTGTATTTTATATGGAAGTACTTTTTTAAGTTGATGTGTTTGTATGTGTGAAGCTGTGCATAGCCTGTGATAATGAGGGTACTTATTTGTGTCCCTGTGCAAAAGCAACAATCAGATAATTCAAGCTAGAAGGTTTCTATAAAGTATGTAAAGGTGTTGCCCTTCATGATTTCAAATGTCTTGTGTTACAAACATCAAAACATGCAGAATTACTATTTGTTCCCTAGAAAAATTAGAAAAAAATTTAAAAAGTCCCTTAGAAAATCAATACTTACTATCTACATGCAAAATTGCCTAAACTAGTTCATGCAAAGATCATTTCACTAACTCATGTAATGAGATAGATTTTTTTAAATCTTCATTTACTTATTTATTGTTGGTAGGAAGAAATTCTGCTGCTTCAGAATTTGGAGGGACAAGTAAACTTCTGCAGAATTTGGATGGATAAGCTACTTCTGCATAAAGAAAGACATTATACCAGACACTGACTTCATTTGGTGGCTTACTTATTAAAGAACTAAAAGAGTTCTTTCTCTCTATTTGATATTGTCTACTTCCTAATGACGCCCAAGGAACATATTGGCATAATGGTCATACTTTTTTCTTTAATGTCAATCTTGATAGCAATAGATGAAGGGAATACATAACAAATTAATGCATGGTCATTGAAAATTCCTAGAATGGAAGTCTAAATACCTTTCCAGTTTACTCTTTAGCCAATTATCCTGGAAATTTTTGCACATATGTACAGTTTAATTGCCAATTAGATGGTTATATAAAATAATCTTGAGTTTACAGTTGATTTTAAAAGGTTAAATACTACAATGAGTGAAATTGTACAATAATTTACATACTTTCTGCCTTCTTCTTTAAGAACCATAGGCTCATAACACAACAAATCTTGAAAGTAGATATTTCTCTAATGACTATTTCTAGTGTTTTGTATTTAGTAATAGTATATCACATAATACTATTTACAATAGATATTTACCTCTAAATCAAGTTTGCATTTCAGGCAAAGAATAGCAGATTGCTAAAGACTAAGGAATAAAAACAGTTTGCCCTATTTATTTCAAGGAAAGAAAGATGAAAAAATCAAGAAGAAAGAAGGAATGCAAACCATTGGATTGCATGCCTGTATTATTAGCCCATAAACAAACACCTGAGTTCATTGAAGTCAACCAATTGAAAATTTTCTCACTACCCACTGTTACACAATGTGTAAAGCACATTATTTTGTTTCTTTATTTTTACTTCCCCATACTTAATAGGTTAAAAGAAGGATGGAAAATACTAATTCAAGGAAAACCTGTTTTAACCACTAAACTGTTTTAAACTGATGTCAGTTTTATGTCAGGGATTTTCCAGCTCCATTGTGTTATTACACAAAATAACACAGGACTTTGGGGACAGTGAGTGACTGGCCCTCAGTCCCATCGCTACTCAGCAGCAGAGGAAATAAATCCTGGCTCAGATTTTTCTGAAAGTTAGTCGGAAATCTATCAGCAAGACACCCAAAACCTGACTTTCAAAGGGGTATAAAAAGAAAAGAAAAATTTATCAGGGGATCACACAAATCCATCATTATCAGCTATGTCCACTGTTTAACAGACCTCCTTCAAGGTATTGCTCCATCAACTTTTCCATCTTCAATTTCTCTCAACATATAGTCTCAACATGTTTCTGCTTCTTTAATTCCCATCAGACCATTCAACTGTATCCCCAAGGCGATCTTTAGACCAGCCACACATTGAGAAAAATAAACTATGTTTATTACCACCACTACTGCATTTCTCATTTTTTCCTCAGCATATCACTATCTGCATTCCCTTTGCTCACTTCTAAAGCTGAACTGGGCAAAGTCACATAGTATGAAACAGTACATATTATTCTTATTTGAATTTTTGTTGGACGCTACTCATAGCGACAGGAAGAATATGTGCATATTATGTAACTGATCTATACAAAACAATTTGAGATATACATGTTTAGAGGGGAAAATTGTTGAAATATTTTGATATTCAAGTTTCCCATTAATTTTAGTGCATTGCTTTAGAACAATTTTGCAGTAATAATTTACCTAAAGAGAGTAGTAGTGGATACCAGAATAAATGTAAAAGTAGAAGAATTCTAAGTCTTTAATTAAAAATTTCTGTGGGTGGTGATATATACATATAATCACATTGAATGTGAGGTCAAATGGAGACTAAGGTGGAGCATTTGCTACCAAACAAAAACAGAAACTGCTTTTAGACAAATAGAATAAAAACAGTATCTTTAAATACATTTTGTAATAAAAGAGTAATTTATGGATCATAACCTTAAAGACCATAATAAAAGGTATTTCTTCTTTGAGACGATTAAAATGGCATTCAAACCTATGGAATAAATGGAGATGACAACAACTATTAACCATCATAAAGCCACAACTAATGTTGCCATAATAGCAAATTAAGCAATTTAGCTATTAATCCTACCTATTGAGAGGCTTAGATCTGAAGCTCATGGTTTGAACCCAGAACAGGCAGGAAAATCTGTGAGATTCTTATTTCAACTAAACACCAAAAAAGCTGCAAATAGAGCTGTCATTCAAGTACAACATCACTAGTTTTGAAAAAAAGAAGCTCAGAACCAGTGTCTAGGCCTCCAGTTCAAGCTCAGGACCAGAACTAACTAAATAACTAAATTAATTAATAATGTTTTTTAAAAAAGAATTTTCTTGTGTTTTGGGCACCAGATCACATACCTATAATTCTAGCTAATCAGGAAATTTAAGATCTGGAGGATTTTGGTTCAAAACCAACCAGACCATAAATGTCCATGAAACGCTATCTACAAAATAACTATCAAAATGCCAGATTGGAGGGCTGGCTTCAGTGAAAGAGTATCAGATGAGTAAGCAAGTTAAACAAGTTATGTTCCTGTTTTCAATTCCCAATATTGTAAAAACAAAAGCGACATACACTTATAGATCTATCTTTGTATTGTTTCAGTGATGCTCTTGTTTATTCTGTGAAATTTAAAGTGTAAACATTAGACATATTCATAATAATTTAATAAATCATAAATTGACATTTTAAAATGTATCATCTCCAGAGTTCAATGAAAAATTATAGAAAAAGATATAACCTATTTTTCTAATAGCCAGCTCTATGATTGCATACCTTAATTTCTCTAGGGCTAACTTTCATGTATAGAGGAAATGATGTTTAGAACACCAGATAGGCTAAGGCATCAACCATTGTTGATGCGCCTCATTCATTCTCTCATTCATTCTAATGCTAGTTCTATCTTCATTAATTGTAAAAGTTAACTAAATCTGGGCTTACTGAAATTGGTTCTATTTGCGCGTATTACAATATTTGAAAAAAATGAAAGTATTTGAAAAATTAAAGCAATTCATCATCATAGATGATGAATTTCAATATTTTTCTAATATAAAAAAGTGATTGGTAGAAATCCATTAACTTTTCATCTAAATCAAGTTCAATCTCAAGTCACTAACTGCACCATCAGGAATCTAAACTTCAAGTTTCTTTGTTGTGTCTAGGTTTTTCTAGAAATATATAGAAATGTATAACCTCTGTTTGCCTAAATCTCTTTTTTATCTTTTTTATATCACAAAACCTAATATTATGACGAATGGTTTTTCTTTTGTCCTGACAGTGAAATGCCTTCTCTTACTTGAGAAACACCCTGTCCCTGATTCAATTCACATTAGAACAGAAGCCTGAAAGTGCCTTTCACTGAAAAACAATGCCCTTAGACATCAGACTCCTATACCCTCAGCAAATCCTTGAGCTTTTAGAGAAATTGTACTCTGTGTCAAAGACTGACCAGGTTCTGAAACACAATCTCAGAAAGATGCCCAGGGAAACAAAGCTACTGCTGGATCCTTCCGGGCTCAGCTGGCTATGAAAACACATTTCACTCATTTTACAGTTTGACTCCCCTAACTCCTCTTTTGCTTCTCATTTCCATCTACAAGGAAAAAATTCAGCAGCAAGTCATAGGAGTATGATTTTCTTATACACTGGCTTTCTGGTATGTAAGTAGACCACTGTTTTATTATCTAAACCACAGTAATTGATCAGTGAAAGAGAGCAGGCCCTACAATAGCTCTGGAAAACAAGCTAAAAAGAAGCTATTCTGATCAATCAAAACATATAGTCAAGTTTTCTAAGCATAACTTAAGACCTAAGGTTTAAAAGTGGTGTCTCTATTCTTGCTTTCCTGCATTATTTTTTTTTCCAGCTGTGGAACCCAGTACACTCAAGACCAAAGTGTCTGATTTAAAGTAATACTTGGCAGAATTTAAATCATAGTTGTATAACCTTTGATAAGGTACATAATGCTATAAATTACAATCTCATCATTTTAAAAATGGATATCATTATATTTATCTGGAAGAGTCATTGTGAGAATGTATGTACGCAATACACCTATACTTAGATAAGTAGCCCAGTGAATGTTCAAACATAGTAGCTGTTGCTATTTTCTTAACACTATAATACCATCCTCTTGCAAATCAGGCAGCTGATTCTCCTCAAGCAGCAGGGCTCTATTTTAGTATGTGCTTTCCTTAAACACCCACATCTTCTATGCTCTAAGAACAGTCTTCTATGTATTAATAAGGAAGATGTGAACCTCAATTTTTTCTTTCACCAACAGATGGCACTAGTAGTAATTAATTTCATAGCACAATGTAACTTTGATTTAGAAATACCTCTGCTAATACTTTTGTAAGTGTAAACAGTTCTAGAAGCATTGCTCTGTGCTACATGTTCTACTTAGGACAAGCTGTTTGCTGGAAGAGGGTGTAAGAATCCTCAGTGGAGAACTTATTTGTGTCACCTAAGGAGATGTGTCTTTGACAATCTAGATAACATCTTTCAGCAAGAAGAAAATTTGGTGCATAGAATTTAAGGACTTTGGAAGTGGAATTGGAGAGTCTAAGTATAAAATTGGATGGCTAGAACTATAGTGAAAGTTAAAGATGTGTCACAGAAGTCAAGGAAAGTGGACTATGTGTATGTAAAGGGCTCACAAGGAAAACAACAAACAACAAAACAATAAAAATGTGGCACCTTCTATATTGGTAGGATTTTTGTGTCAATAACTCCTTAAAAATATCGTTTAGAGAAAATATGTAAAATTAACTCAAGATTTCTAATATTTTTTATTGCTAAACAGTCCGTGTCATGTGAGGACTTGTCCTTTATGCTAAAACTGAGGTCCTGGCTGCTTTGAACATGAGGGTAAGTAGCTTCACTAGAGACCAGTGTGTAACACCCTACAGCACTTTTAGCAATGAGGCAGATTAGAGAGATCCATGGTTAGCCCATAAAAGCTTCTTTTTTAGATATTATCTGGATATGTTGGAGACAGTACCTGAAATCAGTCTTGATCCAGAAATCCCACAGGAGTGTTAAAATATTCTTGCTCACAGCTGTCAGGGTAACCTAAGGATTCACAGCTTTATGACTGGTACACATTGTGTGTAAAATGCCTTTTATGATCATTACTGAATAGTTTAACAAGCTGTGGCAGGACTAATAGATTCAGGGCTTTTTCCAAAGGTATTGGACTATGGAAGTGACAGTGTGCTATAATGTTTTTTACTTAAGGAAGTTCAAAAGATAGATTCCTTTCTAGAATAGGAAAATTACTCTATTGGAGAATATATTCCATGTTTATGGAATAGTAAAGGAATTTTAATCCTTTCCATTTATCAAAAATAACATTAAAATATTGCTCCTCATATGAGTATAGTATCAATTTTCTTTTTTTAAACTTCCTTTTCAACTTTTTCTATCAGTGTGTTGAACTGTAAAAGTAATGGGTAGTGTTAGTTATTTATCTAACAACATTTATCTTATGTATATTTGTTTAATTTATTTTAAATCCTAAACATAAATATTTTTAAAGTTATTAATAAAGTTTTGTCACTAGTACTCAATTTCATCTACATATGCCTAATGGGGCATTTAGATATTCATAGTAACAAGCAATCTATAAAAATTATAATAATTATTATATACTAAATGAAATTAATATAAATTGGATCTGATTTAAATATATCTTTAAATCAGTAACTGGTAGATCTTTGGCATATTTTATTTCATTTTCTTTTTTTTTCTTTTTTTTTTGTCTGTCATGGGGCTTGAACTCTGGGCCTGGGTGCTGTCCCTTAGCTCCTCAGCTCAAGGCGAGCACTCTACCACTTGAGCTACAGCGTCACTTCTGGTTTTCTAGTGGTTTATTGGACATAGGAGTCTCACGGTCTTTCCTGTCCTGGCTGGCTTTGAACTGCCATCCTCAGATCCCAGCCTCCTGAGTGGCTAGGATTACAGGGGTGAGCCACCAGCACCTGGCATGATTTCATTTTCAAGAGGTATATTATTACCCCAAGTAAATGTTCATTGCTAATCATTCTAAACAGATAATGGAAACACAAAATTTATATCCTTCCTTGTTATACTAAGTAATTTGGAAAAAATAAATACTTATTATTTAATGAATGTAACATATGCACATTTTTATGGAAATGCATAATTATTTAATTTTTACAGAAGTATGATATTTGTATGGCTCTATTACTATCAAATTCTGAGCCAGCCTATGAGAGGCATATATTCAATATTCAACATATGGTTGCCTCAGTAAATATTAGAACAACTCATCTCTACACAGACACACACATTATAACGAATTACTTCAAATTTTTCTTGCCCTGTCCCAACTCAGCCACTTCATGGCTGTGTGACCTCAAGCCAGCTATTTAATTCATGAAAGCCTCCAATCATCATTAGCTTGTAGACCTTGTGAAGATTAGCGCAATGCTCACCATGCATGCCATAAAAGTAGGATGCTTGATAATTGGTAGCTGCTAGCTGTAAATGCACTAGAGGTCAGAAGCCTCTAATTGCTTCCTTTAGGAAGATATCCAGATAGAAGCAGTTCATGAATATAACTATACCACCATGAAAATGTTGACATCTTTCATTGGTAAAGTGATTCACTGACCCCCACATTGCAGCCAGCATAGTGCTGAAGTTTTCAACAATCTCAAGCCAGGCAAAGGAGCCAAATGTACAAAAACATTACCTGGGTATAAATTTTCATCAAACTGTCCCATATGTTATGGTTGAGCTTGTGCGAATGAACAGATATCTGAAGAAAGGCAAGATCAGTGCCCTAAAAGAACATTTAAAATTCATTCTTTCCTTCACTGGATTTACTTTGGCCTTGACCTAATTTCTATGCTAATTTGGATGGTTTACAATTCCTTTATTCCATGCACTGAGGGTATTTTTCTCTTCTTGCAGGTTTCCCACACCTGGTTTCAGGGAGCAAGACATATATACGTTATCAATTAACTTGCATCCAGTTAACCTTCTTCATTATTCCGCAAGTGCTGATCCACTTTGTGGATTTTCCATGCCCTTCATTTCTTCTCCTCCTCAATCCTACCACCTTTCCTTTGATGATTTCACTGCTCATTATCACCTCCGACAGAAGTGAGAAGGAAGAATGTGAAATTCAAATGAGTTGTAAATGACTTTTAAAATTTATTTTGAGGATAAGGACAGGAAACAGAAAATGTTAGTTAAAATTAAATCTGGAATTTTCTAGTTACTTCACCCAGCTATACTTAGCCCTGTTGAAGTGATGCTAATTTAGTAATGAAAATTTAAAAAAAAAAAAACACACACAAAAAAAAAACATCGGGCCTTTATTGCTCACTATCCTCCTGGAATATTTAGGGGAAAAGGAGACATGGAAAGCTTTTCAATATCAAGTTTTCTAAAATATAAAAAGGTAGCCATTAGAATAAATGAATGCTTGTAACATCCCATTTGTAAATTACACAGTAGAAAAGTACTGGTGTTAGGATACACAAGTGTATTACTATATTGCAGTAATTTATCATATAAGCATCTGCTCAACATAAATAGAATAAATATATATTCATTTATGAAATTATCTGTAAACTTTTTTAGAAAAAGATCCAATATTTTGATTTCTTATTTACTTTATACAATGTCTGAATCATATAAGGAAAATGAAATAGGATAATTTAAAGTGTGCCTAATTGTTTAAAACCCACACTAGCCGCTTCTTTAAAAAATAGAAAATTTAAACATCAATAAAATAATAAGAAAATAAAATAATCAATGGTCGTCATGATGCTTAAGAGCAGGCTTTTGATGTAAACAGAAAATACAAAAAGTGTTGTTTTCTAAAGGTATCTCTCATTATCAAACAATCCTCAGACCAATATCTAAAACTATTTTAAGATTTAAAGCACTGTGAAATTTGGAATCCATTATGTGTTTTTCTCTCTTGTGTCAACTGACATATAAAAAAGTTCAAAGTACACAATGTAAGATTTCTTAGAACTTTTCAATACTTTCAAATGTAAGAAAAATATACAGTTATATTTTAAGTATACATATTAAGAGATCTAAGGTCGCCAAATGCAGATAAGTTGTGTCAATACACACATATCTATCTAGCAAGTAGTAATGGACTAAAACATCTTTTACTTCAAAAAGGTATCATATAGCAAAACTGTACCTTTAGCAATGCTATTGTTGTTGTTGTCCTCCTTTTAAGATAAGTGATAAACATTTGTTAATGGAAATACTCTCAAATACTTTCATGAGTTAGATCTACTCATTCTATGAATTTTTGAGGCCACATATCAGGGCCCAGTAAACCAAAAAATCATGTACTCTGTAGCTATAAAATGGGTGCAATAATAACCACACTATAAGATTGTTATTTAGATTCAGTAAATAATATGTTAAGCACTTATTTGCTTGTTTGGAACATAAATATCACTGAAAAATGGTCATTTTTTTTTACTTTGGACCTCATATTTCGCTCAGCTTTTTTTCCTTCATGACTGGCACTCTACCTCCTGAGCTCTACTTCTAGTTCTGGTTTATATTGGCTGAGATGACTCTCTCCAATTTTTCTGAAAAGTTTGCTCCAAAATAGGATTCTCAGATCTCTACCTCCTAAGTAGCTAGAATTATAGGCATGAGTACCAGCACTCAGCTTGCTTTAGTTTTTTTAATCCCCTAACCTTTTTTTTTTTTTTTTTTTTTTTTTTTTTTTTGGGTCCGGTCGTGGGGCCTGAACTCTGGGCCTGGGCGCTGTCCCTCAGCTCTTCAGCTCAAGGCTAGCGCTCTACCACTATGAGCCACAGCGCCACTTCCGGCTTTTTTCTTTTTGCTTATGTGGTGCTGAGGAATCGAACCCAGGGCCTCGAGCATGCAAGGCAAGTGCTCTACCACTGAGCCACCTTCCCAGCCCCAATCCCCTAACCTTGATTAGAGAGATATCATATATTTCTTTTAATTTTATATTTATTGTTCATTTTATCATTGTGTTATATATATAATAAAATTTACACTAAACACATGCATAAATTCGTATACGTACATACATTATAAATCACCTTAAAGGAAACCCTGAATTTAAAAATAAGGTACTATCAGGGCTGGGAAGGTGACCTCAGTGGTAGAATACTTGCCTTGCATGCATGAGGCCCTGGGTGACATAGAATTTTAGAGACATATTATTAAAATACTTCAGATGGCACTATGAAAATTAACTAAAAGATGTAAATACAATATGTGAAGTACATATTTCAAAAAGCTCTATGATTATTTTAAAATGTTTTTACCAAATGTATAATGTTTTAAATAGTATCTTGACACACACATGTAAGATGACTTACACATTTCTAATGAAATAAAGCCACAAAGAAAGAAGGCTTGCAGTAAAATGCTTTTGAGTGACATAATTCAGAAAACAGTAAACAAATTAACTTGTTTTCATCATGTAGTATCATTAATTACACATACAACGCAAACTATCTCATTCATACAAGTGCATGTAGTTTGTGGAAACATTTTATTAGAAAGTGAAGCAGAGATGTGACAACTTTCCTAAAGCCATACTGGAACTTATAGAGAATGACATCCAAATCCTCTAACTCAGTTTAAAGTATCAGTTATTGTATCATGTTGTTTCTTTGTCTATAGAAAAAATAGTGTTAGGAGGGCAAATAATCCAACTATTCTTGTAGATTATTTTTTACAAAACACCTGGGAAGCAGGTAGGTCCAGAGCAAATGAGACATTTAAAAAGTTATCAAGTGTTATTTTCAAGGGACTAATAACATGAAATCTCTCTAAATCAGAAATACCTGTGAATATGGCAAGTCATAAGACATGAGGTTGGGCAAGCTTTCCCAATGACGAAGAAGATCGTAGATGGAAAGAAAGAAGTTCATTTGGTCTTTTAAACTTTTCTAAAAGCCCAACTAAAAATCATAAAGCTGCAATGAAACCTCTGCCTAGATCTTCAAAGACAAAGATTATAACAAGTTAGTTCAGTTAACAGTTTGGCATGTGATATGTAGCATTGTACTCAGTATTGTGCCAAGATCTTACAGTGCTGATGACAAACTTCCATTCACATATTCTGCTCCCAGCACAGTAACTTAAAACAGAGTGATTAGAGTGATTATTATTGTTCATTTTAAGCATTATTTTCAGAATGTATTTCTGTAATCCTGTATTTCAACTTACATGAATATCATGTGCTATTGTTTATACTTTTCAGAAACATTCTCAGTAATTTAGGGGCAAATGGGTAGATTTAATTTCTTTTCAGCTAAACAAAGAGGAGGAATATTAATAACCTTTCTATAGGGAACAGGTGGAATATATGCCAACAGATCAACATTTCCTGTCTTGGTATAAAGGAAAAGGATACTTTTGTACACAAAAGTGTCCACTGCAAAAACCAGGCAAGTACAGGGGAGATTAAAGATAGTTGAAAAAATAATTACAAAGAGATGAGAGATGTTACTCCAGTTAAACTATCTTCATAAACAATAGTTCCTGTGTAACTTCTCTATAAACAAAATAGGAAGAAGGGGAGTAAAAGCCAAGCCAAAGCCATAAACCTTCCCTACAGTTTTAGCACAAAGATAAAAACAAAAACAAAAAACAAAACAAGTGATTATCTAACCAAGTAAAGAAGCCTGAGGACCTGAGCTGTGTGAGAATATAGAATCTAATTTATTTTCCATCTGTATAGAAACAGAAGTGCTTCAGATTATAGGTTTTCTGGCTAAAGATTGATTTCCTATTTCTATCCATGCACCCCTAACTTTTAGGAGGTATGGAAATTTTGTGAAGACATAAATAGACAGCCAAAGCATATTGGTACTGAATTTCTTTTTTAACTCAGGTATGTTTAAACTACAGACCTCAGTGTAAATATTTACCAGCAATGATAAGAGTTCAGCGGTAGGGCAGAGCTGGCAGCTGAGAGGGAAGAAGCAAATCATGCTTCCTGACTGTTCAGTCTTTTTTTTTTTTTTCTGGCTGCACAATGCCTCTAAACTCACGTCCCACATGAGTTCCCCATTTTGTCAGGTCTTGAAAGAGCTTACAAGAGTTTATCACACAGTTTCCTATTATATCCCAGATTTGTTTTATATGGTTTTGCTGACTGCATATGTAGTATCATTTGCACAATAACAAACTGCTAAACACCAGGTGTTCTCATGTAGTGCATTGTTAATATTTAGAAGTCTGTCTCAAAGATTAGTGGAAATGGGGAGAATATAGGGTCAGAAGCAAAACAGTTTAGCTCAGCCAAACAATTTATGTTCTGGTTAGCATACAGTAGAATAGGGTAAAGAACTCCTTTGGAAAGCACAGAGAATGCCTAATTGTCTGACTCAAGAGGAAGGCCTTGGAGTTCTCTAGCTAAGTCAGGTTTTATGGTGAGGTCTTATGTTTAAGGCAATAAGATGAGGGAAGGGATCTGGGAGCCTACTGATAAAAGAGGGTGTAGAGAAATGCCTGTTCAGGGAAAGGACAATAGCTTTTTCCTCTTACTTCTATGTTTCAAGGCCAGCACTGGAGGCTCATGCTTGTAAGCCTAGCTACTCAGGAGATCTGAGATCCGAGCATAAGGCCCAAAGCCAAGCCTAGCCTGTATCACCAAAAAACTGGAAGTGGCTCTGTGGCTCAAAGTGGTAGAACTCTAGCCTTGAGCAAAAATCTCAGCACCTTGGCCCTGAGTTCAAACCCCACATGACCCCCGCCCCCAACAAACACACCCCACAAAGAGTTTCACTGAGTCAATGCACTGGAGTCTACCACGAGGCTTGAGCATTGAGTTTAATAAATATGAGTGATTCCAAGTCACATGACTACTTAAGATCAGTCAGAGTGAATATCCCAATATTTGCTCCAACTTTCTCCAGGATTTCTTTCTCAAGAGCCTTTGCCCAGTAGGCAATAGGGCTGGAGCAGAAGAAAGAAATACTAGTAATTCAAAAAGAAATTAGATTTTTATCTAAGCTTCAGTTCTCTCCCTCCAGGGTTTCCTTTAGATAGGATGTGGACATTAATTTCGGTCAGAACCATTTGGGTTACAGGGCATAGCTCTCCACTTTTTCCTTTGTCTTTATTTTGGTCAGAAGCTTGGGCTCCGTCTAAAATAAAACTACAAGAGAGATACCTAGAGATGCTCACGCAGGCACCTAGGAAACCAGCTACAGCTCTGCTACCACCAACAGCGAAGATTCAAAACTGAACTATGTGACTACGTGGAAACCTGCGCTGAGTTCATATATTTGTTTATCTGGCTCACATCGCGTTATGTAGAAGTTGTGACTCCTCAATGAGAAAAAGTTCTCTCTCTCTCTCTCTCTCTCTCTCTCTCTCTCTCTCTCTCTCTCTCTCTCTCTCTCTCTCTCTCTCTCTCTCTCTCTCTCTCTCTCTCTCTCTCTCTCTCTCTCTCTCTCTCTCTCTCTCTCTCTCTCTCTCTCTCTCTCTCTGCGGTGCAAACATTCTCTGGGCAGTAAATCAGGTTGTATTTGTTTTTTTTGTTTTGAGTGGATCTGGGCGGGGGGAGGGTGTACCTCACTTGTGATTGCTCTGTGAAGCCGACTTCCTTCTTCTTTTCCCTCCCCTCAGTCGGATACAAATATGGGCTTATCCATTCATTTTAACGCTCCCTTAGTAGCAACCTGTAGACCAGCAATCTGACTTGGTGTGGCCAGAAGACAGGCTGGTAGGCACCGGCTCCAGTGCTCAGAGCAGGACCAGGTGGCGCGGGATGGCAGTCTTCCCTGGCTAGTCCTAGATTCTGCTCTGTGGGCGCGGGAGGTGTGGGGTCTGGAGGTACCGGGGCAGGAAACCTTCAATGCGCCTTTCTGTCCCCGCCTCACTATTCAGTCCGGCTTAGTGCCAGTCCTTAATTTGAAGAGCCGGAGACTATTGGCTGAAGTTCCCCAGTGATTTGCATGAGCGGAGAGGGAGTGTCTTCTGCCACCCTCCCCTCTGGAGCGCGCTGACTGCAGCCTTCCCGGGAATGCGCGGCCCAGGCAATGCGCGCAGCAGCTCTCCGGCCCTGGCAGTGAGCTGGCGCCCGGCGACCTGGCACCCGCGCCTGGATATGGGGCGCCTAAGTCGTCCCAGCAGCAGCAGCAGCAGCCGCAGCAGCCGCAGCAGCCGCAGCAGCAGCAGCAGCAGCCGCAGCAGCCACAGGAACCTGCCGGTAAGGATCCAAGAGTCCTGCATCCCAGACAAGTTGCGGTACTCGGAGGAGGCAGTTTCCCGAAGGGGTCTTCAAAGCTTTCCTTTTCATTCAAACTTCACCGGAGGACGGGGGTGGGGGTGGGGCGGAAGGAGTTTGGGGTGATGTGTTTAGATTTTCGCGGGGAAGAGCCAAGTCTTTGGGTCGCGTGGGGAAGTTTCTGAAGCAGAAAAGCAGTCAGATGAGGGGGGGGCGGGGGGGCGGGGGGAGGGTTGCGGAGGGTGCGCACCATCCGCTGTAGATTCTGGGCATCTGAGAAGATGGTTACCCCGCTGCTGGCGTCTGCCTAGTGACAAATTTGTTTTGAACATAACAATTTCCCGCGTGGACTTCATTTCCCCCCAAGGAAGAGGAGGGTGGGTGGGGTGAGGGTAGGCTCGGCTGGAAGGTAGAGATCCAGACTTGGATTCGATCTCATGCTAAAAGGAAAAGCACTTTTTTTTTCTTTTTCCTCCCCCCCCCCGACCTAAAAACGTTGGGTGGTGTATATAGCAGGTGAGAAGGTTGCTGAGGGTCTCGGGTCATTACTGCTGCTGTAATAGTCCACACGATTATTGCTATTGCTGTTATTCCTAATGCTTTAAGAAATGGTCGGTACTCTTAGAAAGGGATGTGACATAATTTACATCATTTGTGTTCGGGGACCTTAACAGCTGAATTATTCACATGAGAAATAAATCGCCCACCTGGTCTGTCTGGGACCCTCGCATTTGCCCCATAACCTATAGAGGTTTCCCTGTCGGATGGCAGGACGTGGAGATCCAAGGAGGTTAAGAGGGGTTGGCAGGGGGTCGGGGGGAAGGGGTGGGTCGAATAGAAAACGTACTGAGAAATACACGTTCAAGTTTTGGGAACTGGGTTGCTCCCAAGCCTTTCCTTCCAGCAAGGGTTTTGTTTGTTTGTTTGTTCTGTTTTTTGCGGGGTTTTTTGCCTTTACCCCATCCCCACCCCCTTTTCCCACGCCGGGGGCCCTGATATCTAACTCGGATCGATCTCGGTATTTCCTCACGTGTATGATGAATCCTCTCCCTTCCCTTCACTCCAGCATGTGCTTCTATTTTTCCTCTTCGTGGGACCCTTCACCTGCCTGGCGAGTTACAGCCGGGCCACAGAGCTCCTGTACAGCCTGAACGAGGGACTACCCGCCGGGGTGCTGATTGGCAGCCTGGCTGAGGACTTGCGGCTGGTGCCCAGGGCTGCGGGGAGAGCGGAGCCACAGCAGGAGCAGCCACCGGAGCGCGCTGGTGCGCAGTGGAACCCGCCTCTCTCTTTCAGCCTGGCTTCCGGAGGCCTGAGTGGCCAGTATGTGACCCTGGACAACAGATCTGGGGAGCTGCACACTTCTACCCAGGAGATCGACCGAGAGGCCCTGTGTGTGGACGAGGGTGGAGCAGCTGCCTGGGGCAGCAGCATTGCCATCTCTTCCTCCCCTTCCTCTGATTCTTGCCTTTTGCTTCTGGATGTGTTGGTCCTGCCTCAAGAATACTTCAGGTTCGTGAAGGTGAAAATTGCCATCAGAGACATCAATGACAATGCTCCGCAGTTCCCTGTTTCCCAGATCCTGGTGTGGGTTCCAGAAAATGCACCTGTCAATACCCGGCTGGCCATAGAGCACCCTGCTGTGGACCCTGATATAGGCATTAATGGAGTGCAGACCTATCGCTTACTGGACTACCATGGCATGTTTACCCTGGACGTGGAGGAGAATGAGAATGGGGAGCGCACTCCTTACTTAATTGTCATGGGTGCTCTGGACAGGGAAAAGCAGGACGAGTACATAAGCATCATCATAGCAGAGGATGGTGGGTCTCCGCCACTGTTGGGAAGTGCCACCCTGACAATTGGCATAAGTGACATAAATGACAATTGTCCTCTCTTCGTAGATTCACAAATCAATGTCACTGTATATGGGAATGCTACAGTGGGCACCCCGATCGCAGTTGTGCAGGCTGTGGATAGAGACTTAGGAACAAATGCCCAGATCACTTATACTTACAGCCAGAAAGTCCCACAGGCATCCAGGGATTTATTCCATCTCGATGAAACGACTGGAGTCATTACACTTTTCAGCAAGATCGGAGGAAGTGTTTTACAAATGCACAAGCTCACCGTCCTCGCCAACGGGCCAGGCTGCATCCCTGCTGTGATCACTGCCCTGGTGTCTATTATCAAAGTCATTTTCAGACCACCCGAAATTGTCCCACGTTACATAGCGAACGAGATCGACGGTGTGGTTTATCTGAAAGAACTGGAACCCGTGAACACCCCTATTGCATTCTTCACCATCCGAGATCCAGAAGGTAAATACAAGATTAACTGCTACCTAGAGGGTGATGGGCCATTTAGGTTATCACCCTACAAACCGTACAGTAATGAATATTTGCTAGAGACTACCAAACCTATGGACTACGAGCTACAGCAGTTCTATGAAATAGCTGTTGTGGCCTGGAACTCAGAGGGATTTCACGTCAAAAGAATCATTAAAGTACAACTTTTAGATGATAATGATAATGCACCTGTTTTCCTTCAGCCCTTGATTGAACTAACCATTGAAGAAAACAATGCACCCAATGCCTTTTTGACTAAGCTGTATGCCACTGATGCTGACAGTGGAGAGAGAGGCCAAGTTTCCTATTTCCTGGGACCCGACGCTCCTTCCTATTTTTCCTTAGACAGTGTCACAGGGGTTCTGACTGTCTCAACTCAGCTGGACAGGGAAGAGAAAGAAAAATACAGGTACACAGTCAGAGCCGTGGACTGTGGGAAGCCACCGAGAGAATCGGTGGCCACTGTGGCTCTCACCGTGCTGGATAAAAATGACAACAGCCCTAGGTTCATCAACAAGGACTTCAGCTTTTTTGTGCCCGAAAACTTCCCAGGCTATGGAGAGATCGGCATCATAAGTGTCACTGATGCAGATGCTGGGCAAAATGGATGGGTTGCCCTTTCAGTGGTGAACCAGAGTGACATTTTTGTTATCGACACAGGAAAGGGCATGTTGAGAGCTAAAGTGTCTTTGGACCGAGAGCAGCAAAGCTCCTATACTTTGTGGGTCGAAGCTGTGGATGGGGGTGAGCCTGCCCTTTCTTCTACCACAAAAATCACAATTCTCCTTCTTGATATCAATGACAACCCCCCTCTGGTTTTATTTCCTCAGTCTAATATGTCTTATCTGCTGGTACTGCCTTCCACTCTCCCTGGCTCCCCAATTACAGAGGTCTATGCTGTGGACAAAGACACAGGCATGAATGCTGTGATAGCTTACAGCATCATAGGGAGGAGAGGCCCTAGACCAGAGTCCTTTAGGATTGACCCCAAAACAGGCAACATAACATTGGAAGAGGCATTGCTACAGACAGATTATGGACTGCATCGCTTACTGGTCAAAGTGAGTGACCATGGTTATCCTGAACCTCTCCATTCCACCGTCATGGTGAACCTGTTTGTCAATGACACTGTCAGCAATGAGAGCTACATCGAAAGTCTTTTAAGGAAAGAACCAGAGATTAACATAGAAGAGAAGGAACCACAGATCTCAATAGAACCCACCCACAGGAAGGTTGAGTCTGCATCCTGTGTGCCTACCTTAGTAGCTCTGTCTGTCATAAGCTTGGGTTCCATTACACTGGTAACAGGGATGGGCATATATATCTGCTTGAGGAAAGGGAAAAAACATCACAGGAAAGATGACAATTTGGAAGTACAGATTCCACTGAAAGGAAAAATCGACTTGCATATGAGAGAGAGGAAACCGATGGATATTTCCAATATTTGATATTTTGTTCTGGAATAACAGAAATGTTTTAACTGACTTGGGACAGGTTTTGACACTTGAATATGAGTGTCTCTGGCAGTTCCAATGAAGGACCACTAATTTATAACTTGTAATATGTTGTAAATAGCTCTTTACAGGTTTTTAAATTCAAATTCAGAGGTTATAAAATGTGTACAGCATTTTTAAATGAAAAAAGATACTAACAGCTATAAAAATGTTATTTATATATCTAAAAAGTTTGGAACTGATTTTCGGCTTTCATACACCAAGCTGATTGGTAAAACCTGGGAGTCAGGTAAGAAAATGGTATTTTTGTTGTTGTTGTTCTTCTAAAATTTCCTTTGACCACAAGAGGGCATCAGCTGCTCCTTTGCAGGGAACTGTGAGGTATTGTACATGAAAGTTGTACATGAGATTAATGAGAGAGTATATTTTAAATATATTGTTTCTAACACTAAATAAATACGAAATTAAAGCAATTTGAATGTTCCCCTATTTAAATACATAAGAAATAAAAGAAATATACTTATCCACAGAAAGTCTATTACCTCACAGGTATATCATTAGTAGTTTGAAGGTGGAGGCTTTGAGTAAGTATATCAACATTGCCATGTGCTATAAATATGACCTGCTGAAGAGCGTTTTACTTCCTGTGTACACAATTTGCTTTCTGTTTGCTTCACCATTGCACTTGTTATAATTACAGGGGGGAAAATCTATGTATTCTTACAGAAAATGTAACTAGAAATAATGCCCCAGAAAAACAACTGAAACAAATAAACACCTCGATCCATAGATGATTTAGTTGCTCTTTCAGTGTCTATGAAGTTTTAGTGCATTCACAACTTGTCAGTTGCACTTTGTACTTGGGATGTGATTTGATTTTTATATACTTAAACATCCCTCTCATGAGAAAAGTAAAAGTCCCATTAAAATCATTCTAGAAGCTAATGTGCACTTCGGGTTCTTTCAGTTGGGCATTTTATGTAGAATTTATATTTCCTTTTTGTTGTTGTTTCGATTTGTTGGCTACCATTTCTGCCTTCCCCTCCACCATCTCCCCCTGGGCTTTGGATTCCGTCCAAGAGTTTATTTGTAAGCCCCAAAACAAATTCCTCTGGTAATTTTGCTTTAACTGAGTTGTTGCTTTTTTTCTTCAGTATAGCAAGCTGTCTTCTCAGTTATTTATCAATTTTACTTCGTTATCTGAGCTGGAATTTTATTTTATATTGAGAGCTATAGCAAAATTATATGTGTAAGCAAAGAACCTATTAGCTTAACCTGGGTTATTTTACTCCCTGCCATCTTATGTCTGTAATGTACCAAACGTGTTTATATGTCTGCAAATTAAAGGTATCTATTTTCATAATTTCTTTCTCATTTTTACCATTTTATATTTGAACATGGTTCTTTCACTGAAGTGCCTGATACTGATATATCTTTGGATGAAATGGATAAAATGTAGAATTCTGCTATGCTAAAGATTATATTAAACTAAACTTTCATTACTCTACGGGATATTACTGAGGATGCATGTAGTTGCAGATATACAGTAAAAGAGAGTATCTTTAGGTATTTAAATTCAGATGAAAAATTTCACACATGAATGTGTATAAGCATATTAGTAAATTGTTGGCTTAATATTAGTTATAAACTTTTAAGGTACCACATTCTTAGAGAAAATCCCTAGTTAGCTGTGTGTCAGTAGCTTACCATGATTTTTAAGGAAAAAAATACAAAGCAAAACAGAGAATGGAATGCAAATATCTTGGATTTTTGTTGGTTTATTTTCCTTCCAATTTGTTAATATGAATAAGGGAAATAGCAAACATTCAAGACAACAGTGTTGGCTGTAAAAAACAATTTTTTTCTTGTAAGATCTTTGTATGTGAGAGACATTTGAGCTAAGAGAGTATAAGAGCATTTAACTCCCAAAAGTTGTCTTCCATGGTTGATAGCAGTGGAAGAAACCATTCTTTCCTAGTCATATCTTCTGCACATTTCTGTTTACAAAAAGAAACCTCGTAAGATGCACATTGTACTATCAATAAAACCTCAATCCTCTATAAGTTCAATAACTTCTACTATTAGTAGAATTTTTTAAAATCTATTCATTTTTAAATCACAAGAAAGTTCCTGCATTTGGGGGCATGGACTTCATATCCAGGCTGAGAAATGTTTCTAACCTTCACAAAAAGACATACGTCTGAATAACTTCTTGAGGTAGGATTTCCTTTACAAAAGCAGCTTATTTACATTAAAAATATTAATGGCAGGGAAAGCTAACTTAATTTAAGCTCAAAGATAAAAGGCTCTTTTTCCTAACACCTTGTGCTAGAAGACTTGCCAAAATGTATGCTAATCGTGTCAGTGTTGTTAGTGGAGCTGGCACAAAATAAATGTTCCATTCATTAAAGATCCTAATATCCATTTAACAGTTTAAGTACCAGTAAGTTCTCCTTGCCCAATTTAATGAAGAAGAGCTCTGATCTTGTATTATTATCAAGTACACCCTAATATTATAGAGAAACTTGTTCATTAATTTGAACTGAGAAATTTAAAACCAACAAAGAAATTCAGCTACTGGGAGAAAAAAATATATTGTTTCTTATTGTGTGACTCTTTAAAGTATATTTCCTGAACTTATTTTGCTTTTACAAGTTATACTTGGTATTTTTGCTTTTAGTAATAGAAATTGAGAGGGTTAATTTTAAAAACACTTTTCTTAAAGCAGTTCTGTTTTATTTCACAAGAGTGTTAGAAAATCCCAAATCCTTAGTGATCTGAATGTGTTTGAGAAAATGTCAGACATGACCGTACTATGAAACATTTCTGGAAGCAGTATGTAGGTTGACTTAATTGTGGTAAGATCTTTTACACAGATTTTTTTTCTGTGCTTCCCAGAAACCAACTAAATTGATGATTGTAAAAGAAGAATTAAGCAATCCTCTTGAGATTCAGGTTTCAATCTCCTCACCTTACTGAGGAATCCTGACATATATCAGACAATAGAAAACGTAATGACAGTGGCACACTGGAAATATGTTGCTCTTCAGCTGCACTGGAAAACTTCAGTTGATAGAGGCCAGAACCCCAAAGATCCAACATTTTTTTCATGCCCACTACAGAACAGCAGTGCTAAAACAAAATGCCATACTGCTGACTTGCCTAATCACCACCTGTCATTATTCCTTGACTACTCAGTCAATAAATACATATTAACAATTATTCAAATAGACTCTAAGCAGAAAAATAATCTCAATCAATTTTTAGCCATTCCTGATTTTTGCACAAAGTTCTATCATAATGTTTTCATTATTTCTATTTTGAATAAGAAATGATTATGTATATTTTTCAGATGAATTCATCATTTTCAAGTGTAATTTATACATAGTTATTCTTAAACAAGTAGCACATTTTCTTTCTTGATAAAGTCCCAAACTGGTGTTTGGGCACAAAACAAAACTGAGTAAACTCTACCACAATCCATTTGTTTCAAGATGTGAGAACATTGCAGTGATTTAAAAAATTCAGTTGTTTTGTTCTGTGCATATTTTAAGATCTGTAATCAACAGTAATTTAACAAAGAAGAGACAGTCTTTAATGAACTTGCATTATGGCATGGAGGTCCAGCATGGAAACAATATTTTTAAACATATGATATGTAAATGCATATTCCCTTGAAGCTATATGAGCTGGTCTTAACTCAACCTTTGGGAAATCCCAGATTTCTGGTGGATGTCATTTGTATTTTGAGCCCTTCTTAGCCAGGGTCCTCAAGGACAAAACATAGGTGAGAGGAAGGCAAAAACATAGGTGAGAGGAAGGGAATGTGATGAAGAAAAAATAGTACACAGAGCACACATATATGAGTGAACATGTCATTCTTGAAGATTCACAAGGAATATAGTTCTTCAATAAAGAAGTACAAAGAACAAATATTATTAACAATAGCTTGATAAGTTAAGGAAAGAACATTTTAAAACATTAACCAATACATTTTTGCTTTTAAAAGATCACTTTATGGGTGAGGAGGTTGAAGGGTGACATTGATCAAGATGAATTGTATTCATAAACTGCTTTGTTAAAGGTTAAATAAACAGGACATATGAATGTTCAGAAAAGATTACTTTGCTCATGTATGAGCTTGTATTAAGAAAGAGTTATAGATTTGGTGAGGTGGTTCATTGACAATTAAGCAAATAATACTGTCTATACTAAGGTATATCAATCAGATATCCTTTAGCATATTGCAAAGTAAGTTAATAATGTATAGCTATGAAGAAATGTGATATTTTAGGATTTCACATAGGATAACTAGCAAGTACATAGTTTCTGTAATTGGTTTCAGGAGCTATTTTAACACATTCAAGAAGGATATGGATCTCATTCACTAAATACTAAATCAGCAGTGGAAGTAGTGGAGCAATAGACCCTTCTCTATCATTTGGCTTTATGAAACAGAATTATAAAGATATTAATCTCTCCAGTTTATTTCATTTTTATGACTGTTAATTCCATTGAATTTAACAAACATTACTGTGTGCCTGTATGGTAGATATTCCATGATGGTGTTGGCTTCAAGTATATTTTATCCCAAATATTTGTAATATTTTCCTTACAACTACACTAAAGATATGCAAAGAGAAAAGTCATGTTGATAACTTAAGTAACGTGGTGTCAGTGGACAACATACAACATAAGTATAACTTCCAGTTTTATTGAATATCAAGAAAGAATGGTTTGACTATCACAGTGATTCTGAAAGAGCTAGGAAATATGGCTACACGAAATAGCTAACTTTAGCCAAGAAGTATACAGGACTTGAGGATTTATGTTATTGTTAAATGAAAAAAAAATCACTTAACATACCTAATGCTTCAGTCATTTTTAAATTAATTGTTCCCAATGTTCACTGGTTAAATTCAGCTAAACAATCACAGAATAAATATACAAGACAGTTTGATAAAGTTTGCACTGTTCTCTCTCATAAAATCTATCTATGTGGAGATCATGAACCCCCTTCCATATCAGGTATGATTTTACTTTTTCTTAAAATGCTCCGTGAAAACAATCCTTTAAGTTTACCTTCATTGGAAAATTAAACAAATTGAAATTAACAAAGACAATAAATTATGTATGAAAACAAATTGAGGTAAGAAAATCTCATTCAACTTTAAAACCAATCAAAATTAATTCTTAAAATGAAAGTACACATCTCTATATTTACAGAAAATTATACTGTTTTCTTAAAATAATGTCATTTGACTTCATAAATAGAGAGATACAGAAATAGCACAAAATTAAACCTTTGAAACATGGTGTCCATGGCTTAAGCCTATACTTCTATCTGTGCAGGAGCCTGAGATCTGGATTATCATCATTGGAGATCAACTCCAGCAGAATAAAAAGGAAAGTTTACTAGACAACATCTCCAAAGTAACTAGTAAATTACAGGGTTGGAGGTGTACCTCAAGTGATAGAGTAGCTTCCTAGCAAGTTTGAGGTACTAAGTTCTAACACCATTTTAGTGAGTAAATAAGTAGATAAATAAAATTGAAAAATATACATGACACAAAAGGCCAAACAAATTATAACAAGGTAAATTTTTATAAGATATATAGAAAAAAAAGAAGTGATCATCTTGATTTGCAACAAAGGAATAAGTATTTAATTACAAAAGACATTTCTTTTTTTTATTTAATTTTATTTTATTTGTGAACATACTGTACAGAGGAGTTACAATTACATGGGCAGGATAATGCGTACATTTCTTACCAAGCATTGCAGCCTCCTCCTTTGTTTACCCTTCACATCCCTTCCCAGCCTCCCCCCTCCCCCCCAATCCCAATCCTTCTCCTTCCCCCCCTTCCCCCCCCCCACCGACGTTGTAAAGCTCGTTTTGGACATGACAACTTGTACTTCTCATTGTTGCAACAGGTCCACCTGTATCCTTAAACAACTGGTTTGTTTAAGGATACAAAAGACATTTCTATGTCAGATTTCCATAGGTCAGGGTAGAATTTGAATATGAAGAGCATAACTAGTTTAAAAATGAGAATGGGGAAGTATTGCTGAATGCAGAAAAGTAAAAGAAAGTTGGAGAAATAAGGGAAAATATTGGACATGAATGGATTTAGAACGTTATACAGGGAATGAAAGTTAGTAAATCCTTTTAAGTGTGGGGAAAAAAAACAAAATGAAGATTCTCAGGATTGTGAATAGTGAGGAAACAAAGGTAAACCAAGTCTGGCTAAATGTTAGGAACTCACTCACAAAAGTCCTCAACTCCATGCAATTGGAGATTATTATTCCTTATAATTTACAACACAACACAGTGAAATTTCAACAGAAATAAAGTACTCTGTATATTAACTGTTAGTTTTCCAAGTGTATTTGCTTAAGGTTATGCCTATTACAAATATTAGGCATTTTGCTGGGTGGTATATGGGAGTAAACATTCTTCCACCCTGAAAAATAAGTGGGAGTAAACATTCTTCCACCCTGAAAAATAAGTAATTTCCTTTTTAGAAGAACTAGTAAAAGCCTTCCTATAGAAGGTGGAATATGTCCCTCCTATATGTAAGTTCTACCTCTGGCTCTCCAGGAACTTCTCTACAAAGGAAAGACAATGATGGTGGAATATAAAAGTGTAGTCAAGAGATATGTATAGCATACTGGAATGTAGTAAATGCAAATATTGCAAGTACATGGAGAATATAATTTTAAAAGTTGATTACAAATTTCAGATTGAATGTTTCCTAGGAACAGAATTGAATTCAATAGGAAAGTTGAAATTCTATGTAGCAATCAAGCCCAGTGCTTAAAATATGAAAGCAATGTATGCAATGGGCAATGAAGATCAGCTACTGTCCTCAAAAAAAAAAAAAAAAGCACATGTCAGTAAAACTAAAATGCAATTATTCTATTCATAGATTCTGCCTGTGTGTAAGTAACCCAGATTTGTGTTTTGATAATAGAACAATTTTGCTTAGCAAAAAATGACTACATTATTTTAAATTCAGTTTTGTATTTTCTTAATGTACATTTTAGGGAAGTGTAAAGTTTTCAATTCATAGAAAAACTTGACAGAATGTAAAATGAGCTTTTGTAAATGTTTCTAAATCTTTCAAATAATACTATATACTAATAATTTTCAATGATGAGGAGACATTTTACTGCTAATGTTGAATTCCTACATAAAATTTCACTATGAAGAAAAAAATATTCCAGATAAGTTAGCCTATCATACATTAAAGGAAGAGTAAAATAAGAAAGGGAAGAAAAATAACTGATAAGGCTTTTTTTCAAATTTTCAAAATAAATACAACATTTAAAATACTATTTAGTAAAACAAATTCTAGGAAATGGAAACGTGAGTTTTGGTGGTGGTGGTGATATTTGGTTTTGTTTGTTTTGTTTTTGTTTTGTTTTGCTGGTTATTTTCTTCTGTCTTTTAGGGAAGGCCACAGATATGGAGAGAGGAAGGGTGAACAAAAACCATCATGGTCCTCAGTAAACACTGTGGAAAATGAACTATGAAACTTGTAGAAGGGGTAGGGAAGAGGAAACTAGAGGAAAGCAACGGAAGGGATGACCAAAAACAAATGTACTCATGTACTCATTACCTAAATTATGAAACAATAACCCCTTTGTACAACACCTTAATAATAACAATAAAATTAGTAGTAGTAGTAGTAGTAGTAGTAGTAGTAGTAGTATGATGTCATTTGTGGGGCTTGAACTCAGGGCCTGGGCACTCTCCCTGAACTTCTTTGTGCTAAAGGGTAGTGCTCTACCACTTGAGCCACAGTACCACTTCCATATGTTGAGTAGTTAATTGGAGATAAGAGTCTCATGGAGATTTTATTTTTTTGCCTGACCTGGCTTCAAACTGGGATCCTTAGATCTCAGCCTCTTGAGTAACTAGGATTATACGTGTGAGCCATGGTTGCCCAGCAAGTTTTTGTTTTTGTTGTTGTTTGCCTGTCCTGGGGCTTAAACTAAGGGCTGGAACTCTCTCTCTGAACGTCTCTATGCTCAAGGCTAACACTCTACCACAACAAAATTATTTAAAAAAAAAAAACAAAAATTAAATTGAGTTAAAGAATAAAAATAAATACAATGTGAACTTTCTCTCGCTGGAGAAGCACCATCTATCTGCTTTCTTCTCTTCCTTACTACCTCTTTCAACTACTTTGTAATTAACTACATTTTTGTTGTTAAATCAAGGACCCCCCTAAATGTGCTCAAACTGAAGTGTATATAGGCAGTGCTAACCTTGAGCTGTTGAATAAGTTTCTAAAATCATCACCACTATAGTTTTTCCATTTATGATGCTTTCCTTCAGTTTCTCATAAGTAAAAACTTTCCATTCTATCCTCATATTTTCTTGTAAGTAGCAGTTAAAATTCCCTGCAAGGGGGAGAATTTTAATAGCTTGTATTTAGCTTATTCCTAAAATAGTTACATTGAATGACCCAAGACTTTAAATTTAGCAAAATAAACTATCCTGCAAATGTTTGGTTTCTCAAACGATTCCTACTAAAGGCCAACTCTAGTTGACTCATTATAACAGAACATAGTTAAATCTCATCTACTTTGTCAGTAAATGTTTAATGTTTTCTTCCAAACCAAGGAGGTTAAATATATACCTAATTATTTTCTAAGCTAAAGAAATAAAACAAATGTTAGAATACTCAATATAAATGGAAAACATATTGTGAGCCTGAAATACTCATACCTTGCCAGTAAAATAATGATCTTTTTTAATTTTACTAACAAAATCACTGAAATAAAAAGAAAACTAGAGGTGCTTTTATTTCCATGACAGATTTTCTTGGATGGTTAGAGCTGGAATGAACAGCACTGAATTGTTGAATTCTTCTCAGACCCAATTTAGGATCAGACAAACTAAATTATTAATAGTTGTAATGGGGATACGTTTGATGGATGTGTTATGGATGCATATATAGAGGTTGCTCCAATAAAAAGAAAGGAAGATGCATGTTAAGATGTGTATTTTTATGTTATTGCAGACAAGATAGTTTCTCTCCTTAATTTCCTTAAGTTTCCTTAATTAATGAATCATTTAAGGTAACTTATTATAGTTTAATATTCTGAAAATTATCACACTTTGAAGAAATACATATAGGTATCTAGATATATCTCTTTATGTATATTCTTACTCTACTTTTCTATTAACTTTACTTCCAGTTTAAAAGCTACTTCACTCTACAGAAGGAACTTACAGTAGAAAATGACTCTTATTAGAACCATTGACTTAGTATGCACCAAGTTCATGGCAGACATTTACTATTGGGATGCCCAATACAGAAAACATAGGACTGTATTTTAGAATATATTTTGTAATAGTAAAATGGTATCATCTTGCAAGCAAAGTTAAATGTTTTGGGTTCATACTAAGCTTTTAAAAATGAAAAGTTAAAATACAAATTGATATTTTTCATATTTTTCATTGTGAAAATACTGTACAGAGGGGTTACAATTACATGGGCAAGATAATGAGTACATTTCTTATCAAGCATTGTGGCCTCCCCCTTTGTTTCTCCTTCCCATCCCTTCCCATCCTCCCCTTGCCCCCCATCCAATCCTCTCCGTCCCCCCCCACCAAAGTTGTAATAAGTTCATTTTTGACATAACGACTTGTACATCGCATTGTTGCAATGGGTCCACCTGTATCCCTATTATACCGACATCAAATGCAGAGATAGCAGGGGTTATACTGTGGGGGAGAGACATACAAAGCAACAAAGAAATAATCTTATAAATGTGTTAGAAACAATCACATGAAAGAAAAAAACATTTGAATACATATCTTAGGGTTCATTTCCCTAACATTACCTTATCTGACCTTTTCTGCTTGACTCAGACATATACTAGATATTGCAAATAAGGGAAACCATGGGACTTATGTTTCTTTGGGCCTGGCTTACTTCACTTAATATAATTTTTTCCAATTCTTTCCATTTCCTAACAAATGGGGCAATGTCATTCTTTCTGATGGAGGTATAGAATTCCATTGTGTATATATACCACATTTTCTTGATCCATTCATCTACTGAAGGGCATCTGGGTTGGTTCCATATCTTAACTATAGTAAATAGTGCTGCAATAAACATAGTCATGCTGGTAGCTTTAGTGTGGTCTTGTTTGTAAACATTTGGGTAAATGCCCAAAAATGGGATTGCTGGGTCATAGGGGATATTTTTCATATTTTTTCTTTCTTAAACACATTTTTATTTTAAATGTCACTTACATTTTTTTTTTATAACTGTAAGGTCTTTTTCTTAAATTCTAATCAAGGGTAAAAATGAGGCACTGGCCTAGATAAGTTTAGAATCAATTAGTTGAACAAAGTGGATTTATTTGACATGTCCATATGAATGTATATATGTATATATATATAAATATATGTATATATAGTACCTTGATCAAACTCACTTCCATCCCTCTCTTCAGCCTTGCTAGCCCTCTTCCCAAACCCATCCCAACAAACTACCTTGTTTCATTTTTTACACAGGCACATAAAATATTTTTATTAGCACAAAAGTATTGCAATTATATTCTCCCTCATTTACCTTCTCTATTTGCATGCCTGCCTCCCACAATGATTCACACCAAATACAGGACCTGTTTTATATTCCTGGCCCTACTTTGTTAGTGTATGCTAGTTATTCAAAGGGATTTCGGTATTTCTAGACATGTACATATGCTACTTTAATTACACTGATATTTTGTTTTCTATCTGCACCACCTGTATTCCACTTATTCCACAGCATACCATTTTGTGTTCATTTTTTAAGCATTTTTAAATAGGAAGAAAGAAAATTCCAGAATTAAATGAAGAAAGCTTCACATTAAAAGAAGTAAACCTGAGGGCTGAGAAGGTGGCTCAGTGGTAGAGTGCTTGCCTTGCATGCCTGAGGCCCTGGGTACAATTCCTCAGCACCACATAAACAAAAAATAAAAAAAGCCAGAAGTGGCGCTGTGGCTCAAGTGGTAGAGCTCTAGCCTTGAGCTGAAGAGCTGAGGGACAGCGCCCAGGCCCAGAGTTCAGGCCCACGACCGGACCCAAAAAAAAAAAGTAAACCTGAAATATGAATTAACATGAAATAATGATTCCAGGATAGAAAAGGGAAATCCACGGAGGTGGTTTCGAAATTTAGATGATCATTTGTAGAGCTACTTTCTTAATATTTCCTATAGTTTTACATCCACTTAAACACACATTCTCTCTCTTTTGCTCTCTCTCTCTCTCACTCACACACACACACACACACACAAAATATGTCCTTCCAATCATGTTTAGTTACCCCACTATGGGATAACCTGTAATCAAAATATTTACTTATAATATAAAAATCTATGATATGACGAAACTACAAGATTGGAGTTCAGTGAAGAGATGATAAGCCTGCTTTTATCTTCTTATTTTTTAAGACTAAATCTGATTTCCTCTTTTATTTTCTATTTTTTTAATATTATTTTATTCTAAAGATACTGTACAGAGGGGTTACAATTACATGAGCAAGGTAATGAGTCCATTTCCTACCAAGCATTGTTACCCCCTTTTGTTTTCCCCCTAACATAGATTTCCTCCCAACCTCCCCAAATTCTCTCTCTGTCCGCCCCCCAACCTCCACAAAGTTGTAAGTTTGTTTTCAATGTATTGTCTTGTACATCTCATTGTTACAATGGGGTCATCCTGTATCCTTATTTCAGGATTTTGTTATTTCCCTTCCCTGCCCCAAATTAGAAAAATATATACAAGATGCAAGACACCAGAATCAAATACTGTGACAACAAAAGTTGTACCATGGGGGAAGAACATATAAAGAAAAATCACATAATACATTATAAGTACATTAAAAACAACAGCAAGAAAGATAAAATTTTGGGTCCCTATCTTGGGGTTCATTTCCCTTAGCATCAGGTTATATTATTATGTGTACATAGCTTTTGACCTCTTCTGCTTGTCCTAGACATTTACTAGTTATTCCAGATAAGGGAAACCACGGGACCTATGTTTCTTTGGGTCTGGCTTACTTCACTTAATATAATTTTTTCCAAGTCTTTCAATTTCCTAATAAATGGGGTGCTGTTATTCTTTCTGATGGAGACATATGTAATAAGTGGGCTACAGACTTAAAGAAAGACTTCTCTGAAGAAGAAATGAGAATGACCAATAAACACATGAAGAAATGCTCAACTTCTCTAGCCATAAAAAGATGCAAATCAAAACAACCTTGAGATTGAACCTCATCCTAGTTAGAATGGCTATAATCAAGAAATCTAATAAAAGATGCTGGAGGGAATGTGGTCAAAAGGGAACCCTACTGCCTTGTTGGTGGAAATGTAAACTTGTTCAGCCACTTTGGAAAACAGTTTAGAGCTTCGTCAAAAGACTCCACATAGAGCTCCCTTATGACCCAGCAATCCAACTTTTAGGCATTTACCCAAATGATCACAAACAAGGCCATACTAAGGCTACTAGCACAACTATGTTTATCGCAGCATTATTCATCATAGCTAAGATATGGAACAAACCCAGATGCCCCCCAGTAGATGAATGCCTTTTTCTTCTATTACAAGAGTTTCAAAGTCACTAATTAAACATGAATCATATGTGTGATGATGCTTCTCGAAGAAACTGTAGCCATCACTATCCTCAGATATGTTTACCAGAAGCCATGCTTGATGAGAATGAAAGTCTCAATCTATTTAGGAAGCTGTAACGAAAACAATCACCAACTAGGTTGATTATAGCAGCAGAAGTGTATTTCTCATAGTTCTGGAACATAGAATGTCTAAGCTCAGGGTGATAGCAGACTCAGTCTTAAGGCACCTTCTAGCTCTGTGTTTACATTGTTAGAAAGAGCACTAACCACATCTCTGTCCTCATAGGAATTTAAAAAGGTCCTTTTCCCTGAAACCAATACCTTGGTGGGGGGGTGGTTAGGATTCCAATATACTATTTGCAGGAAGGACACAGCATTGAGTGTTTGTATATCTTCCTGAGAAATTTGTCAGAAAACCCTGTTTTAGAAATCTACAAACCTAAATGATCTCTCCTGTGAATGTTTTAATGTCTTCACTGGAGCACAGACCTACTGCTCCTTAAAAAGCAGTGTTAAGAGTTGTGACAAAATGATAAGCATCGTGCAGAGTTTGCTATTTAGTGTACAGCACACAGAGCAGCAGCAGCCTATGCTGCAGCACCTGAATGCTTTGCAGACAGGAAAAATATAGAGTTCACTCAGATCTATTTACCCATTATATGCATGAAATAATATCCTCAGGTGAACTGTATATACATTAAGCTTGAGAAAGATATGCTCAAAGTCATGGTTCTCATGTTGAAATAATTTACAGAGTTAAACAATTAAAACAAATAAACCCAAGTTCCTCAGGTCCCCTTCCCAGACTTTCCAGTTTAATTAATAAGTTT
Source organism: Dipodomys merriami (assembly GCF_024711535.1). Taxonomy (NCBI): domain Eukaryota; kingdom Metazoa; phylum Chordata; class Mammalia; order Rodentia; family Heteromyidae; genus Dipodomys; species Dipodomys merriami. The sequence goes on from NW_027206179.1 coordinate 48,163,764, forward strand.
TGACAGAGTATCATCAGGAATTTAAAGATAGTCTTAGACAATTTGACTTTGTAGGAAAGTGGATATCACAAATTTAGACCTGGTGCCTTCCCTTTAAACAGGTAGCAGGCAGTCAGTTTGACATGTTCTTCCAAACTAATGTACAACAGGGAACCATTTAAGCTTTCTTTCCCATCATCATCAGATTTTGGCATCATCATGATCATGAAAAGTACACTAAAAGGTTAATTAGCATGTCTGTTCCTACCTTCTGAATATCAATTCCTGTATAATGGCTAAGAACATGCTTAGTATATAGTGCAAAAGGACTCAGATACTATAGAAAGATTTGTGGAATGAAGTAGTCCTGAAACACAAATTAGAATATGAAAGAAGAAAATAATTTAATCTGGACTTCAGAAGGCATTGCCACAGAAGTGTAGAGTTGTGTGATGTCATTGCTTTGAGGGGCATGTTGACTAACTATGATCTGCATCATCATTTTCGACAGCCATACTGTTGCAGTTGAGAGAACAAAGTCCAGGGGGAAGAGAGGGTAGAAGAGAAATCAGAAGTGTCAGGTGTAACTACTGGAAAAAACCTGAATGCATTTTGGATGTTTCTATTTTCATGGACTGTAAACTTTGTTTCTTCTTCCATGATGAGAAGTGTTGGATCCAGAGCATTATATAAAATATAGAAAATAATTGTAGAAGAGCATGTCTTAGGCATGAAAACCTGATATAAACAAAAATGGAATTATTAGCTATGTTAGCTCCTACATATAAACATGTATTATAAAAATTCACTGATGGGGCTGGGAAGGTGGATCAGTGGTATAGCGCTTGCCTTGCATGCCTGAGGCCCTGGGTTCGATTCTCCAGCACCACATAAGCAAAAAGAAAAAAAAGACGGAAGTGGCGCTGTGGCTCAAGTGGTAGCGTGCTAGCCTTGAGCTGAAGAGCTGAGGGACAGTGCCAGGCCCAGAGTTCAGGCTCCACGACTGGACCCCCACCCCCCCAAAAAAATTCACTGTTTAACCTTATGTTTTGCATGACTGAAAAACATATGAAAATGCTGCCCAACTTGATAAAATTTTTAAAAATCTGGATTTATTCGTGGAAGTTCAAATATTCCCAAGCTAATTTGTACCGACTGAGAAGTGAGAGCTTGAGTCTGGCACTTAGACCAGTTGGCCATCCTGACACCTGCAAGTACTGATATTAACATTTAAGGAAACCTTCCTACTTCCCAAAGTACATCTCAGATGGCTATGATGTTATCCCTAAGACTGGGGATAATGCATGGTAAGGTTGGGCACTGTGCCTTACATATGGAAGGCAGTTTCTCAAATATAATTTCCCTTTTTACTTCCTTTTTTCATCTATCATGCTATCTTTTAGAAAATTAACATCCTAGAAGTTTCCAGAGCCACTTATTTTTGTTGTATTCATTTCCCTAACACTAAATGTGTTGAATGAATAAATGGAGTTAGTGAATATTTGTCAGCTTTTAAGTGCTTTAAATAGAAACTGGAAGGGAACATATATAACTCTGAAAAATAATGAATACATTAATTTGTTTAAAATTTCCATAAAGCTCTGAGTATATAGAATATAATGAGCTGCTTTAAAATGTGCAATTATAACTCTTCTTTGGAGCCCAGAGTTGGGTTAAGGACATTGCAAATAAAACTGCAATTTAATGGGGTAAGTGTCTTAATAGTGGATGAACAATGCCAAGAGAATCAATGCAAACATTTGGTTTACAATATTTTTGTGTGCAGCTGGTTTCAATTTGAAATTATTAATAATCTCAAGGCTGAGTACATTTCAATGAGTGTCCACAGATATTGCTATATCTGAACAAACGCAGAGGGTGATCTGAAAGGTTTTGGAGAGTTTGGAAGACAGAGGCATCATCTGTTCCGTATTTTCCAGACTCTCTTTTCTCCCTGCCTCCTGCTCTCTAATTACACCCAAATGGTTCTTTCTTTCTTTTTTTTTCTGGCCATTCCATCTGAGACACTCTATCAATACTCTATGCCATATTCATTTTGGCTTTCCTTTTTCTGAACTGCTTATTCCATTTTGTAAAACTCTGGAATTTGTAAATTATCTCTTATAGCTGTCATACTGCTTCAGGTAGAAAATTTCGTATAGATAGCGATTAGAAATTATAAGGTAATGAAAGTTATCAGCAACGCCATCCTTTATTATCCTGAACATGCATGGACACAGAAGATAGCTATTGATAGATTTTGTTTTGTGAACTTTATATAAAGAAACTTTCCTCCAATATAATTATATTATCATCTTGGCGATTATAAAGGAACATGATTATAGAGAATCTATGCCACTAGAAAACTGAAACAAGAAGATTGTTACCAGAAGAAAAATCAGGAAACTTTTCTGAAAAACAATAAGTCAGTAGATTTACATTTTAATTGTCCATATAAAATCGGACAGTGCTTTTCTTTAGTATGTTCATTTTGAAAATATAATTTAAAACTTACAATGTATCATATAGCCAAACTAAACTTCAAAATTTTTCCTACATGAACACTTACTAAATATCTTGATGATAATGGAAAAAAACCACATATTTTCATTAATACATGATTCATTAAAGACAAATATTCACGTAAATGCTGAGAACTTTCTTTTCCTTTTTAAAACAGGTTAAGATGACCACAGACTGAACCTCAGTTTCAAACTTCTCTGTATGTTGCCTACAATTACTAGTTACCTTACATTTCTCAAATGAATTGATTAGTCTTCAGAGAGTCTTTATACGACTAGAATAAAAGTGGTGAATATGATGTACATGTTACTGAAAAAGGTATATAAAACAAAAGATAAGCTAAAGAAGTCAATAGAATGCAAACATTTGCATTACATAGAAAGATCATTCATAGCCAGGCGCAGGTGGCTCACACCTGTAATCCTAGCTACTGAGGAGGCTGAGATCTGAGGACCAAGGTTCAAAGCCAGCCCAGGCAGAAATGTCCGTGAGACTCATCTCCATTAACCACCAGAAAACCGGAAATGGTGCTGTGGCTCAAGCGATATAGAGCGCTCACCTTGAGCTGAAGAGTGCAGAGATAGCGCCCAAGCCCAGAGTTCAAGCCCCACGACCAACCAAAAAAAAAAAAAAAAAGAAAAAGAAAGAGCATTCATATATACATGCTTTTTTGATTTACTAATGCCAGGATAATTTTAGCCCAGCATTGCTAATGATTACTTTTATTTCTCTGTAGTAAGATTCTGCTTATGTATTATTCCACCACTGTAGAAAAGAAGAAACAAAAGGAGAATGGATAGAAAGCAGTAAAAACAACAGAGTAAGAAAGGAAGAGAGAATAGAGAAAGCAAATCAGGAGAGGTCTCGTGTTTTAAGCCATTAGCTCCATCTGTGCTGGAAACATGCTGCTGTAGTTATGGTGCATTTTGTAAACAATCTACCCTGCTGTTCTTATTCCTTCAAATTATTTTGAATTGTCTGCCTTTAAAAATCCTAATTTGAAATGTCTCTCTCTAAAAATCCTAATTTGTAATTCACTGGAACAAGCTGTAATTCCTATGAGTGTGGTAACCTTGTGTCTGAACCGTGCCTGTGAACATCTCTCCCATGCCCTTTCCACCTTGACATATGACTCATCTAAAGTTCATTAACTCCTTAGCTAACCTTTATTTCTTCTACAAAGCTGGTCCTTGAGCACTTATTTTCTCATTTCCAGGGAAAAGCAATGTACCATAATGTACCAATTAAGTGAAAATTATTACACCTTATAACTGCTCTATCTAATTTTCTTATCAAATAAACATTAGTTCTTTAGTGAAACAAGAGTTACATAGAGAAAGGAAAAAAGTTCAAATCAATTATTTACAAATTAGATCAGAGATACATTGGAGATTTTTCATTTAGTATCTGGGTTTTTAAGCCAGTTACACTAATAAACAAGTGATATTTTAATATTTAATATTTAATTTAATATTTTGGTACATTCCTTTTTATTTGTCCTTGAATTGATGTATACAATGTAGTAGGAACATTCTGTTTCTAATATGTCTTTTCTCATATATTCTCATGTATTCACAAGATAAATTTCTCATAGGAGATTTCCATTTCCCCTGAAATTTCTGTATGAATAGAATTATTAATAAAGAAGGCCTCTGCTCTTAATATAGGCTATGAAACTTTAGACCTTAACTAAAAACAAGTTGTAAATATTTACAGGATGGTGGATTTAAGTAGATAATCATTTCACGGTGTTCAATCATGACTCAGAAGATTTCCATTGGAGATCAACTTGTACTATGTCTACAATACAATTTTGAACAAATTCAGTTTCAGAATTTTAGTTTCTTGTGAAACTACAGATGGTAATAGAAAGCTGAAAAAACATTAAAAGAAAGCAAAAAAAGTGAAAATCATTCACACCTTCTAAAATGCAGACTAACTTGGTAGCAGAGAGTCCACAGTGGTCTAGACAAAAGGAGTTTCAGTAAAGTGATGGAACTGAGAAGAAAGCAAAAGAATTGGAGTTTGTACGAAGTGAATAAGGATAGACAAATCATTCGAGAAATCTGTCTTGGAGAAAGAAAAATTAGGGGACAGGACTGAAAGATAATAAAAAGGCGAGAAGCCAAGTAGCTTGTGCCTATAATCCTAGCTGCTCTGGAGCCTGTGTTCAGGAGTATTAGGGTTCAAGGCTACTCAATGAAAAAGTTAGCAAGACCCTATTTTAACTAATAAAGCTCAGAATGATAGTGCACATTTGTCTTCCAAATTATGCCAGAAGGAATACAGCCTGTGTGGGACTGGGTAGTATATTAATAACTAAAGTAGAAATGACTAAGGTCATGGTTCAAGATTCTGAGTTCAAACTCATTTACCACCAAAAATGGATAGATTGTAATGAGTAAGAAGGAAAATTTGATAAAGAAAATATCAATGAATAAATTGCTCTAGTCCAAGGTACCTCGGGAAAATGATTATCCAGTGAAGAGTTAGAGGTATTAATGGCTGTGAACACTATGAATATTTTAGTAAAAAACAAAAGAAGAAAAAAACAGCTTAAAATAAACTTAAGTTGGTTAAAAGAAATTAAAGTCATAATAAACAGTAGCAAGATAGAACTATCTGTTAAAAATTAGAAGGGGCAACAGTGTAAACCTACCCTGTCAATACATATAACTTAGTAATCACCAATCACATGCACAGACTCAAGGGGACATTTGAAAACCAAGAATAATGAAATCAGTGCACAGGCGATAACACTATACAAAAAAGATATTAAAAATACTAAATGACACTAAAAAAGGGAAATGAGGCTGTAAATACTAATAGGATAGTGTTTGAAGTTGATGAAACATTAAAACTTAGAGAGAAGGCAAACAATTTCTGAAGAAAGCAGCTATAAAGAGATTAAAGAATTTTTCTAGATTAAAAACATACATTATAAAATAGAGTACTACATTTCTTTCGGTTAAAGGAGAAGAACAGATTATGGTCAGACAAAATATGTTTGTATTTGAAAGTCAAGCAGTTCTGATTGAACCCAATGAGCTAAAGCTCTACCACCAGGGAGTGGAAGTTAAATCACCACTTAACTAAGGTGTCTATCCTTAGCTAAGGTGCTTTTCAGTAAGAGAATTCAATACCAGAGTATTGACTAGATTAACTACATAGGGGATAAGACACAGCTAAGGGGACAGAGGTGGGACAGGAGGAAACAGGGAACATGTGCTGGAGTGGTCAGTAGCACTGAGGATAATAATGACAAAGATTATAGCAGGATGTCAATGTTTCATTGCAGAATATTGTCTATAGCTTGAAAGCATAATGTTGTTAATCTGTCTTGCAGTACTCTCACATTTACTTCGGGGATAAGCTCCACACTCACCTAAATGAAAAACTCACATCTGTCTAAATACTTTTCTAGTCAATCTTACATAAATTTGCTTAAAAGCTAATTCTAAAATAAGTATATTTTGTCAACTCTAACTACCAAGACAATGATTCAAATTCAGTACCTTTATCCTTAAACCACTTAAGTATCAGTTTCTCCATACCCAAACTATTATTTATATTTATAATTCTCATGTTGCCTATCTAGATTTCAAAGTAGTAGCAATTGAGTTTCATTACATCAGTTTTCACCTTAAAATTCTATGATATGAAGCCTGGGCCTATATGCAGCTGTTAGCCTCTACTCAAGGTTAGGGAGTAATAGCCATTGTCAAGATTACCTGAACCATATGGGGTATAAGAAAATTTAAGGCTGGGCGCCGGTGGCTCATGCCTGTAATCCTAGCTTCTCAGGAGGCTGAGATCTAAGGATCGCAGTTCAAAGCCAGCCCCTGCAGGGAAGTCCATGACGCTCTTATCTCCAATAAACCACTAGAAAAACAGAAGTGGCACTGTGGATCAAGTGGTAGAGTGCTTGCCTTGAGCTGAAAAGCTCAGGGACAACGCCCAAGCCCAGAGTTCAAGCCCCAAGACCGATCAAAACGTATATATATAAAATTAAACGGGCTTGAGGGCAGCAATACCCTCAGGGAAAAAGCTCTTGTTTCAGTTTAGTTCAGGAAGTGAGAGAAAAAGCCACAGAAGAGCAGGAAGATGTTAACTGGTTGTGGCAAAACAATAATTGGAGACATTAATTGTAAAACTTCCATGACCACTGAAATGCAGAGGGCAGGACACAGGACTGTCATTCTCTGAAGAGAAAAGGAGTCAGATTAAGGTCAAAGAAAAAGACTTAACATTATCTGGTTTTAGGTGCAAATGCCTAAGTTTCAGCTGTGAGACACAAAGTCCACATACAGGGGAAAAAGAATTTCCCTGAAGTAATTCTATGAAATTGAAAACTTAGATGCCTAAGTTTCAGCTGTGAGACACAAAGTCCACATACAGGGGAAAAAGAAATTCCCTGAAGTAATTCTATGAAATTGAAAGCTTAGAAGGTGTATGAGAAAGAAAGAGAGAGACAGAGAGACAGACAGACACAGAAACAGAAAGACAAAGACACTGAGAGAGACAGAGAGATAGAGAGGCAGAGTAAGAGCTTTGACAAAAAAAGACTACTGTGTCAGATGTTGATTGTTGGGATGAAGATGAAAATCAATTGCTTCCACATCCATGGTCTGGAATACTCTCTCCAAGTATATTAAAAAAAATCTGTACTTCTATTTCCAAATTCACTTGAGAGAAAAGCAGAAAGCCTGGTATTGTGAGGGAACTTCCTTATGAAGATGTATGGCACTTAAAAGCCCCACAATGCTTATAGAAAACCTATATATACAGAACAGGTTACAACATGAAAGTTATTCTTTCCAAATACTGAGGTGTAGAAGTTTACTGAGAAATCTACTGGGAATGTCAGGAGTTTGTGTGCTTGGCAGAGTCTGGCTACATCTACTGAAGGATCCTGTGAAAACCAAACTAGTTCATTAGTGGACAGTGATAAGCAAAATTAAAAAAAGGTAAATTGTATATAGTAATGCCATGCATAAGTCATCAGATCCATTTTATACTGTAAAGAATCAATAAATTTCTATCTTCCCAATAATCTTCTAGTAAAAGAAGTGTCTAGAAGAACTAAAACTTTAATTAACTTCAGTATAGAAAGGCAAGGAGAAACAAAAACAAATTGAAAAAAGATTACACAATGGAATTTTAAGTCCATATTAAACAGAAATAACAAATATGACTGAATTTGTTTTCAATTGTTAGATTTTTTTCACTACAGAATAGAAACAAGGCTTAAAGTAAAACTTAAAAAAATAGAAAATAACATTACAGTTTTACACACTAGAATATGTGAACAATGACTGAAAAACAGAATAGATGCTCAATCTAGACGAAACCCAAAATAGTGGGGAACTAACAAAGGGAAAGGTTATTATGGGGAGAGGTGATGAACCAAAAGGAAAACACTTTTGGTTTAGGCCAGGAAAGTAAGCAATGGTGGAATTAAGGCTTAAGAGGATAACGCTCTATGGTGCCATCTTGGTCAGGAGGTGGGAATTGAGGAAAAGACACTTTGATTATCTGAGAACAAGTTTACAAGGAAATAAAATTTGTGAATACCTTTCTTCTAGGCTCCCTGAAATACATTAATGATGGCTAACTTGCTCTCAATAGTGTGAAAAACAAGGCAAAGGCATTTCACCATAGCAATCTAAATGTATATTTTCATGGAAGATCCAGGAGTCTACCATATTTCATGAAATTTAAGATGCAAAAAAAATGTGCTTGTATACCATTTCTGAAATAAAGATAGATTTAAATGTGTAATTGACATTTTAACTACCTTAGGAATACATGTTATACTCAATAAGATACACATTTCAATAAACAATGCATAATTACATTGAGTAAATCAGAGTTATATATCTGATCTATTTTCAATTTAAAGCAAAAATGAATAATCCTTGACTCTTAATCAAATCTAGATTAATCTAGAGAAGCCACAATTGTGCAGAATGTCTTCAAAGGCTAGATAAAAACAGTCTTAGATTGCAGCTATAAAACCAAGTAAGCTGATCAGCTTGCCAAAACTATCACTAAGTTAAACTCTTGCATCTAATGAGTTAAAATAATATATGTCTGGAGCCTTATATTATAATGAACATTGTATTTCATTTAAAATAATCTAGAATTTTAAATATTTTAAAGAAGTTATAATAAAATGATAAAATCATAATTGTGCATTTTAACACCACTATGTATTTCCTTATCTTATATTAATATTATAAATATCATATATTTATACTTGCATAACTGATAGTTTTAGCTAATGCTTCAAAGAATCTTTGAAAACTAGCTAGTCCCATTTATAAACAAAAAGAGACACGATGGGGCTGGGAAGGTGGCTTAGTGGTAGAATGCTTGCCTTGCAAGCATGAGGCCCTGGGTTCCATTCCTCAGCACCACATAAGCAGAAAAAAAAAAAGCCAGAAGTGGTGCTGTGGCTCAAGTGGTAGAGTACTAGCCTTGAGCTGAAGAGCTGAGGGACAGTGCCCAGGTCCAGAGCTCACGCCCCATGACCAGACCCCCAAAAGAAAGACACTACATGGAATTTTTCCAATCATGTTAAGAAAGTAATCTCCATGTGTCTGTTGGCCATCCTTCTTTCCTCTTCAGAGAAGTTTCTCTTTAAGTCTTTAGCCCACTTAGTTATTGGGCAGTTGTTTCTTTAAAGATTTGTTGTTGGGGGATTTAATTGTTTGAGTTCCAGGTATATTTTAGATATGAGACCCTTGTCCATTGTATGGCTAGTGAAGATCTTCTGCCAATCCGTGGGCTTTCTATTGATCTTGCTAGGTATATCCTTTGCCATGCAGAAGCTCTGCAACTTCATGCAATCCCATTTGTCCAATCTTTCTTTGATTTGTTGTGTTTCTGGGTCTCTATTAAGAAAATTTCCACCTATGCCAGGGAGACCTAGGGTTTCTCATATAATGTCCTGTAATATTTTCAGGGTGTCTGCTTTGACTCCGAGGTCTTTGATCCATTTGGAGTTGATTCTGGTGCAGGATGATATATAAGGATCTAGCTTTAGTTTTCTACAAGTAGTTAATCAATTTTGCCAGCACCATTTACTGAAGAGGCTGGCTTTCTTCCATTCTATTTTTTAAAGCTCCCTTATTGAAGATTAGATGGCTATAGGTCTGTGGGTTCATTTCTGGGTTTTCAATTCTATTCCATTGGTCCTGAGGTATGTTCTTGTGCCAGTACCAAGCTCTTTTGATTACTATGGCTTTGTAGTAGAGTTTGAAATTTGATATCAATATTCCTCGAGCACTGTTCTTTCTGTTGAGGAACGTTTTTGCTATTCGAGGTCTTTTATTGTTCCATATGAATTTTTACATTGCCTCTTCTATTTCCTTGAAGAATGAGGTTGGAATATTGATATCACATTGAATTTGTAGATAGCCTTGGGAAGTATTGCCATTTTCATGTTGTTGATCTTCCCAATCCAGGGGCATGGGAGTTTTCCCATTGTCTAAGTTCTGTTTTGATTTCCTTTTTCAAGTTTTTAAAGTTTTCATCATAGAGGTCCTTCACTTCTTTGGTTAAGTTAATTCCTATAATTTGTGGAGGGGAAGGGAAAAAACAAATCGTTTAACTAGGGATACAGGTGGACCCATTGCAACGATGAGATGTACACGTCGTTATCTCGAAAACGAACTTTACAACTTTGGTGGGGGGGAGGATCAGGTGGGGGAGGGTGGAAAGAGGATGGGAATGGATGGGAAGGGGAAACAAAGGAGGAGGCTACAATGCTTGATAAGAAATGTACTCATTACCTTGCCCATGTAATTGTAACCCCTCTGTACAGTATTTTCACAATAAAAAAAAAAGAATTTCACAGCTATATGAGATCATCCAAAAAAAAAAAGAAAGTAATCTCATATTGCAAACTGAATGTCAATTTTTAAGAATGGAATTTGAATACTAACATACATTTTGATGCTACATTTTAAAATGTCTCCTAATATACATTTCTCATTTTTCTTTAATATAGGGTTGTATTCATTTTGGGTATATAAACTATGATTTAGGACATATTCAAAAGTGAAATTATATGCAATTTAGAATATCTTTATGATCTGTCCTTTTATTATATATTTTATTTCTTATAATATCAGAAATATGCTGGAATCATGAAATAGAAATTCCATTTCTGTGATGGATTTGAATAGTTCATTAGAATTGAGTTAAGGGAGCAGTGGAAGGATGCATCTAGAGCTGCTGCACAAAAAACCATCCAAGCCATCTGGAAAAATGCTTAAGGACACATTCACCAAAGACAGGTGCATCACCCAGGTCAGAAGTAAAGTCCTCTTAATTAAACCACTGGCACAGAGCAGCCCTTGGAAAATGGCAATTGATTTCAAAGCAGGGCACTGGAATCCTTACTCAGTTGCATTCTACAGCCATAGAGTATCGGATCATTAACAAGGCTACCCCAATAACTACTTTTAATATTACACAATATGCCTCCATCTTCTTATCTGTAAAATGGAGTGTAGCTAGTAACTCCTTCTTAGACTTGCTCGCCAGGATTAAAAAGTGCAGGATTGCACAAAGGGAAAAATGGGGGGCAGGGAGGCTGATAACAAAACAAATGCTGTAAAAGTGTTTGTTTATGCGAAATAAAATGGAGTCAACTGGTGCAAATTTTCCTGGGGACCGTCCCCAGACACTCTGCTTACAAGGGCAGTGTTTGCTTCATTCACGAGGAGAAGGGAATTCGCAGTGTCTCTGGTTTGCTTGTGCGGATTTATTTTGAAAGAAGACAGTTCTGCTGAGTCTCCGGAGAACTGGCTGTCCCATGAATTTTAACAGCAGCATGTTTTTGTAGAGCTGTGCTGTCTGCTGTTCCTGTTTTCTGAGGGAAACATGCGTTTGTTCAGTGTTATGGCAACATTGCAGGGGGGACTTTGTTCTGTGCAGGGTGATGTGATTCACTTGGAATATTTTTCGCAGAAGACAGGCAATGTGAGTTTTTTTTAAGGCTGTTGTACAGAAGATTAAAATATCCACACTCTCCTCACAGAGAGGATGCCCCCAAATGACAAGTGACCAGTTAAGAGAGTTGGCATCCATTTGGGTCAGGAACAGAGGAAGTACTGACTGTAACTGTGGACAGTCCTCATAGCTCCCTGACAGAGATCACTAGGTAAACATTAATTTGTCCTCACCTCCAGGAAAGTCTGGCCAAGGATTTTTATCTGCACAATTCAACTTAGAACATGCCACCGTAACTGTATATTTCCTGACGTGCCTTTTAAAGAACATATATGACACACTCTACAGTCACAGTCACCTATGTTCTCCTCTTCTCATGGGCAATACTATTTCTTCTAAAAGGATCACCATAATAATTTTATAATTTCCATGAATTAATGATAGGAAGTGAAAATTAAAATATTGCTTCTCGAATTTTATTCACTAAAATATATAGAATTTCAACATTATCATGTGATTATGTGTTTTTATTCAACTATTACTTTGATGAGGCTTAATATTTAACATTGTCACTTTAATAACTGACTTTTTAATATTTTCTTTACATTTTATTTTATTGTAAAGACGCTGTACAGAGAGAGGGGTTACAGTTACATGAGTAATGGAATGAGTATATTTCTTGTCCAGCATTGTTACCCTTTTCCCCTTGTTTTTCTCCCACTATCCCTTCCCTTCCCTCCCTCCCTCTCTCTCCCACCCCCAAATTATAAAGAGAACTCTCTCATATATTATGCCCAACAGTGAAACAATCAAAATATTTTCCAATATTCTGTTGATTTAGAATATTTTCTTTCTAAGAACACTGCTGGAGGAATATCAATACCAAATTTCAAACTCTACTATAAAGCCACAGTAATCAAAACAGCTTGGTATTGGCATAAGAACAGACCTCAGGACCAATGGAATAGAATTGAAAACCCAGAAACGAACCTACAGACCTATAGCCATCTAATCTTCGATAAGGAAGCTAAAACAATAGAATGGAAGAAAGACAGCCTCTTCAGTAAATGGTGCTGGCAAAATTGGTTAACTACATGTAGAAAACTAAAGCTAGATCCTTATATATCACCCTGCACCAGAATCAACTCCAAATGGATCAAAGACCTTGAACTCAAAGCAGACACTCTGAAAACGTTACAGGATGGAATAGGAGAAACCCTAGGTCTCCTTGGCTCAGGCCGAAATTTTCTGAATAGAGACCCGGAAACACAACAAATCAAAGAAAGGTTGGACAAATGGGATTGCATAAGGTTGCAGAGCTTCTGCAGGGCAAATGACATAGCTAGCAAGATCAATAGAAAGCCCACCGATTGGGAGAAGATCTTTACTAGCCATACAACGGACAAGGGTCTCATATCTAAAATATACTTGGAACTCAAAAAATTAAACCACCCAACAACAAATCCTCAAAGAAACAACTGCCCAATAAATAAGTGGGCGAAAGACTTAAAGAGAAGCTTCTCTGAAGAAGAAAGAAGAATGGCCAATAGACACATGAAGAAATGTTCAACATCCCTAGCCATAAAAGAAATGCAAATCAAAACAACATTGAGATATCACCTCACTCCAGTTAGAACAGCAAAAATCAAGAACTCTAACAACAACAGATGCTGGAGGGGATGTGGACAGAAAGGAACCTTACTTCATTGTTGGTGGGAATGTAAACTTGTTCAACCACTTTGGAAAGCAGTATGGAGGTTCCTCAAAAGACTTCACATAGATCTCCCCTATGATCCAGCAATCGTACTTTTGGGCATTTACCCAAATGTATACAAACAAGACCACACTAAAGCTACCAGCACAACTATGTTTATTGCAGCATTATTTACCATAGCAAAGATATGGAACCAACCCAGAAGCCCCTCAGTAGATGAATGGATCAAGAAAATGTGGTATATATACACAATGTAATTCTATGCCTCCATCAGAAAGAATGACATTTCCCCATTTGTTAGGAAATGGAAAGGCTTGGAAAAAATTATATTAAGTGAAGTAAGCCAGGCCCAAAGAAGCATAGGTCCCATGGTTTCCCTTATTTGCAATATCTAGTATATGTATGAGTCAAGCGGAAAAGGTCAGATAATGTGATGTTAGGAAAACGAACCCTTAAATATGTATTTTAATGTTTTCATTTCTTTCATGCATGTGTTTCTAACACATTTATAAGATTATTTCTTTGTTGCTTTGTATGTCCCTCCCCCACAGTGTAACCCCCGCTTTCACTTTATTTGATGTCAGTATAACATGTGGAGGAGATGGGGACAAACAAGTCGTTTAAGGATTCAGGTGGACCTGTTGCAACAAGGAGAATTACAAAATGTCATGTCAAAGCAAGCTTTACAATGTCGGTGTGGGGGGGGGGATGGGGGTATGCTTGGGTGGGGGGGAGGGGGGAGGCTGGGAAGGGAGGTGAAGGGTAAACAAAGGAGGAGGCTGCAATGCTTGGTAAGAAATGTATGCATTATCCTGCCAATGTAATTGTAACCCCTCTGTACAGTATGCTCTCAAATAAAATAAAATAAAATTAAAAAAAAAAGAATATTTTCTTTCTAAAATATTTTAATAAGTTTTTTATTGTGAAAATACTGTACTTCTAAAATGTTTTTAATTCTTTATATTAGTGGTGCTTCTAACTAAATGACAGAGAGAAAAGATATTTGCAATATTACTTCATGGGGTTAATTTTTGGAAATGTTTCTTCTATTTTCTCTAGATTGTGTTTGAATTACCATGTATTTGCAATATGATGTTGTGATATTTATGATTATTCACTCAGAGCATTCTGAACAAATTTACTCCTCCAACATACTAGAGAAAGTATTTGAAGCTCTGGGCTAATAGAACAAGTAGCTCTTTAATATCCTATGTTGATTATAATATTCTATCTTTTAACTTGTACCAATCTTCACAGTTTTATCTTTAGCCTGTAAAGATCAACTGTCTATACTTTCATTCTTTAGACTATACCAATTTTGTGATAATTTCTATTACCAGTGTTGTAGTCACTTCTCCTTTCTAACTGACACTTCACAGACTTGAAGCTCATTTCTTTATCTTTACAACTGCTTCAAAGAAAATTCAGGTCAAATTACACATGATGTTTGTTATGCCATTTCTCAAGGATCATGTTACCATTTTGTGAAACCAAAGTTCTATTTTTTAAGTCATCAATCTTGTTGTTCTTTTAAAAGTCAGTTATTATTTTCTCTGAAAAATCAGTGTTTGAATGTATTAAAAGGTCGTGCTTAACTGATTTTTCTAGACTACTAAGTGGCATACAAATTAAGTAAATATGAACCATAGCAATTTAATTAATTAAAGTTTTTAAGTAGTATTTAAATAATAGAGAAATTGTGATTATGAGACAGCTGGTATTTAATAAATACTATTAAGTCCTAATATTATTCAAGTTTCATGGGAATGAAAACATAAAAAGCAGCACAGGTTAGATTTTTGGAAATTTCTTATCAAAAGAAGTATAACTTTGTTGACCATACAAATAAACTATGTGTGATTATTTTTAAAAAGGGTTTTGTGTTAGCTAATAAGCAAATATTGTCTAAAGCTTTAATAGTCAAAAGCTTTTAAAATTTTCACTGTATGAGATGGTCTATTTTCTTATTTTAAATGTGTTATATACCAAGTTTGACATTAACAGTTTAATCTCATTTGTTCTAATATTTTCATAGAAGTATCTGCAAACAATTTTAAAATAGCACTGAAGTAATTAATTTGGAATAATTAAAATCAGACTACTTAATGAAAATTAAATATGATGTGTGATATTAATAAACTTTATGTGCTTTGTCCCCTGAAATTTCAATAGTTTACTCAACATGATTAAGATAAGTAACATCCTGAAATTTTTCATAGATTTATATCTGATCTATGTACAACACAACTCTTACTCAAGTGAATATGCAGGTGCTTGATGAACATGATCTAGAATAAAATGTAAGCTGGCCACCAATGGCCCATATCTATAATTTTATCTACTCAGGAGGCTGAAATATAGAGGTCCATGGTGCAAGGCCAAACAGAGCAGCCAACTTCTCTAAACTCAGCTCCTAAATAATAACCAGAAAAATGCAAGGCAGGAGGTTTTGCTTCCAGTGGTAGTTCACCAGCCTAGCAAGTTCAAGGCTGTGAGTTTATATCTCAATACAGAAAACCCAACAAACTTCTAAGATTATTTATAAGATTATTTCTTTGTTGCTTTGTATGTCCCTCCCCCACAGTATAACCCCTGCTTTCACTGTATTTGATGTCGGTATAATTTGTGGAGGGGAAGGGCAAAAACAAATCGTTTAAATAGGGATACAGGTGGACCCGTTGCAACAATGATATTACAAACCGTTATGTCAAAAACGAACTTTACAACTTTGGTGGGGGGGGGGGGGGCGGGGAGGAGTGAGGGGGCGGGGTAGGATGGGAAGGGGAAGCAAAGGAGGAGGCTACAATGCTTGATAAGAAATGTACTCATTACCTTGCCCATGTAATTGTAACCCCTCTGTACATTATTTTCACAATAAAAAAAAGAAGTTTTAAAAAAAATGAAACGCAACAAACCACCACAATAGTTTAAATAGGATCACTTCCAAACCCTAGAATCCCTATTCAATATTCCTTTTATTTCTCATATTACATTACATGGTACTCCTGCATTTCTTAACTATTCCTGTAGAATAAATTATATCATATTTGCCAATGGATTCATTAAATAATTTGTATAAGCTACAGAAAACTTTGAGGAGGAGTAGTTCCAACCCTCCATAGATGGAAAATAAAATTTGATTGATAGGAGAGAGACATGCTTAGTTGTTTAATAATCCACTTTAAAAAGAAGAACTTCAGAATCAAAATACAAATACCTTGGGGCTGGGAAGGTGGTAGAGCGCTTGCCTTGCATGACTGAGGCCCTGGGTTCGATTCCTCAGCACCAAATAAAGCAAAAAGAAAAAAGCCGGAAGTGGTGCTGTGGCTCAAGTGGTAGAGTGCTAGCCTTGAGCTGAAGAGCTGAAGATCTGAAGGACAGCACCCAGGCCTAGAGTTCAGGCCCCATGACCGGACCCCCCCCAAAAAAAAAATACAAATACCTTAATCTATATAGATTACCACTAAATACTGTTTCTAAGTATAATCATTTGCTTAGATTGCTATGAAAATGTGTACACATATATAAAACTGATCAATGTACATAATATTAAAATCCAAACATGAAGTATCATCTGATACCAGTATATAAGATAGTTAGGTGGTAAATAGAAAGTGGATTGAAACGGATTCTTTTTTTTTTTTTTTTTTTTCGGTTGTGGGGCTTGAACTCTGGGCTTGGGCACTGTCCCTGCGCTCTGCAGCTCAAAGCGAGCACCCTACCACTTGAGCCACAGTGCCACTTCTGGTTTTCTAGTGGTTTATTGGAGCTAAGAATCTCAGGGACTTTCCTGCCAGGGCTGGCTTTGAACCGCGATCCTCAGATCTCAGCCTCCTGAGTAGCTAGGATTATAGACGTGAGCCACCGGCTCCCGGCTGAAATGGATTTTTAATGGAATATTTATCATGGGTTATGAAATCTTGGACACACGTTGCTTAAAATTTATTAAGAAACTACTGAATAGCACTTTAATGGTCAGCTCTGAATTCAGAAACTAACCTTTATTTCACTGAAGTTATTGGGCAGCCATTGCATTTCACCAAAAGGGACTACCCAGTAGCAAATGAACTGCCCAGATTATAAATCTTCTACACATAACATCTCATTATTTTCCTGCATTATTTCAGAAATAAAACTCAAAGAAAGAAATAAACTCTCGGATGCGAAGGTGGCTTAGTGTTACAGTGCTTGCCTACATGCATGAAGCCCTGGGTCCGATTCCTCAGTATCACATACACAGAAAAGGCCAGAGTGGTGCTGTTGCTCAAGTGGTAGAGTGCTAGCCTTGAGCAAAAGAAGCTCAGGGATAGTGCTCAGGCCCTGAGGAGTTCAAGCCCCAGGACTAGCCAAAACAGAAAAAAGAAAAAAAGAAAAGAAATAAACTCTGGTCCCTTCTTGCATTTACCTTTTCCAGGGACTCTTCCATTCCATTTCTTTCTTAGTATCTTAGTATCAACTAACACTTGTTGAACACATTATCTTCATGAAGAAAAAAGTACTCTTGTCTTCCATGAGATCATTCTTCCAGATTTACTAAGAATTCTTGCCCACTTTTACTTAGTTCAAGATCTATCTTAAATATTAAGGAAAATGAAATATGAGTTAAGCAAGTAGCTTAATGTTAATGTCTTGGTGTCCAGTCGACTTGATGTCAAGCCTGATGTTCTTAATCACTGTTTTTCTCCTCTTTTACTATACACTGTATTTATTAATCATTTTATTCTGTCAATCATATGTTCTAAAGAAGTAAGATAGATATTTTCAAAAGAAAAGAAGTAAATAAGATAATGAAGTCATTTTGAAGTACATGTCAGATATAAGATGTAATGTAATAAAATATGAATGCATTTTATTACAGGTAAATATATTTTATTACAGGTATATTTTATATATAGGTATATATATATATCTGTATATCTGAATATATACAGGTAATGAACAGAGAGTAATAAAGTAAGTTACTTCCATGTTCACATGATCCAGAATAAGGAGTTGACAGGGAGAAGACTGAGAGTTCTATTTATCAGAGCTGAAAACTTCAAAGTGAGGTAAAGAGGAAATACAACAATGTAAGATTCAAAAGGCAAACAGTTGCTGGATAAATCAGGACTCTATGTAATATGATTTGGCCTAAGTTTTTATTACAAGCATGGTGAGAAGTAAAAGGAGAGAAATTAATCTCAGGATTTGTAGGATGTAATGCAATTTACTCCATTAGGAAGACAAAACTTGTGAAATGGTTGTGGAGTTGGATCAAGATAGGTTATTTTTGTTATTGTTGTTGGTCATAGGGCATATCCTCAGGCCATGGGCACTGTTCCTGATCTCTTTTGCTCAGGGCTAGCACTCTACCACTTTGATTAATAGCACCACTTCTGGTTTTCTAGTGGTTAGAAATAAGAGGCTCATGGACTTTCCTTTCCTAGCTGGCTTTGAACCACGATCCTCAGATCTCAGCCTCAAGAGTAGTAGGATTACAGGTGTGAGCCACCAGCACTCAGCTTTCAAGACAGGTCTTAAATACAATGGGTCTACTTTTATCTACAGGGTCACTTTATCTGGTACTATATACTATATGGGTAAACACTTTAATACTGTATGGATAACTAATAGTGTTAATAGTTGCTAAAACAGATTGGCAGATTGTCAAAACTGAAGTCTTGGGCCATGACAATAACAAGTTATGTGGAACAGTACAGATAAAATCTTAAATAGATTTGATTAAAAAGAAAATTGAGGGCATCAGTGGCTCACCCCTGTAATCCTAGCTATTCAGGAGGCTGAGATCTGAGGATCACAGTTCAAAGACAGCCTGGGCATGAAAGTCCATGAGACTGTTATCTCCAATAAACCACTTGAAAACCGGAACTAGCACTGTGGCTCAAGCGGTAGAGTGCTCGTGTTGATCTGAAGAGCGCAAGGACAGTGCCCAAGCCCAGAGTTCAAGCTCCACGACAGACAAAAAAAAAAAAATTGAGATATAAATAATTTTAAGACTGATAATTTGTTTCTTATTAGTTTTCCAAAGACCATATGCCAATAACAGAATAGGGATTTTTAAAAGGTCGTAGGGAAACTCCAGGAAAAAGGGGAGGAATAACATGTAAAATTGTGGTAAAGATAAATTTAATAAATAAATTTGCGGGAAAAATCAGCTAACTAAAGGAAAAAGCTTACTGCGAGTATCAAATAACACCAGCAATTTATGAAAATGGTAGAACAAGTTGAAATAAATTCAGAAACATGTATTGACGTTATATACTAAAAAAGTACTAGATCCTCTATATGTCAAATAGACAACTGGTATTCCACCAAGAAAAGTACAAGATTCTTAGTAAAATTGGAGGAGCAAGATTATAAAGCAGAAGGCACAGGCACAAAGAATGGAAGTGCTTCAACAAAACAGTTAAGATTAAGTGAAGCATATACCATCAATACTAAAATCCCAAACTCCCTTCCACCTGCTGCCATATAGAATACCAGGTGGCTTGTCACCTGCAGCTATTTCATCCATCTAAGCAACAATGGTGGTTTAGATGAGAAAGATAGCAGCAAAGGAAGTAGTGTCATTAAGGTTTAGTAAGAGAAGAATTACATGATTGGGGGTCTAAATAAATAAAAATGAACTCACCATTTGCTGAAGGTGGGAAGAGGGTGTAGTAGGAAAAGGTTATGATAAGGACTCAAATGGTTTTTCTTTCTTGCTATTGTTAGAAACAATAAGATGATTTCTTTGTTGCTTTGTATGTCCCTCCCCATGGTATAACCCTGTTTTCACTGTATTTGATGTTGGTATAATTTGGGGAGGGGAAAGGAAAAAACAAACTGTTAAAATAGGGATACAATTGGACCCATTGCAGCCATGAGATGTACAAGACATTATGTCGAAAAACGAACTTTACAACTTTGGGGGCGGGGTGATGGGAAGGGATGGGAAGGGGAAATGTACTCATTACCTTGCTGATGCAACCCCTCTGTATGGTATTTTCACGATTAAAAAAAAAGCACCTTGATGACATAACAGGTTGAAATTCAGGATAGAAAAGCAAGGAAGCACATCTCTTCCTATGCCCTCAATTATTCTTTTTCTCAGTAAGAGAAAAGTCCAGAGGCTGGTAAAAAGACTACAGTGTAATGTGAGAAGAGATGATGAGTAATAACTCTGAAAGATAATTTTAATGATATTAATAAAATATAATTCATGTGCCACAGAATTCAACTATTCAAGTGCCCAATATAATAATTTTAGTATACTAAGAAAGCAGCGCCAGGGGCTGAGAATGTGGCTTAGTGATAGAGCACTTGCCTAGCATGCATAAAGCCCTGGGTTTGATTCCTCAGTACCACATACACAGAAAAAGTGGAAGTGGTGCTGTGGCTGATGTGTTGGAATGCTAGCCTTGAGCACAGAGAGTCTCAGGGATAGTGCCCAGACCCCTCAGGCATAGTGCCCCAGGAGTGGCAGAAAACAAGGAAGGAAGGAAGGAAGGAAGGAAGGAAGGAAGGAAGGAAGGAAGGAAGGAAGGAAGGAAGGAAGGAAGGAAGGAAGGAAGGAAGGAAGGAAGGAAGGAAAGGAGGGAGGGAGGAAAGGAGGAAAGAAGGAAGGAAGGAAGGAAGGAAGGAAGGAAAGGAGGAAGGGAGGAAGGAAGGAAGGAAAGAAGGAAGGAAGGAGTATCATCACTCACATGATCAAATATGGCCCATATTCATCACCAAAGCAACTTGCATCTATCTCAGTCTTCTATCTTCAGGCAACTAAGAATTTTCTTTCTTTCTTTCTTTCTTACCCATAGGCCTATTTTGGATGCCTCATAAAAATGGAACAAAACAATATATAATCTGTTATCATAGGTTTATTTCATAAAGCTTATTTTGGAATATATGATTGTGACTCTACCAACAGTTCAAATAATATCTCAGGGGCACACATTCAGAGAGGCTAGAATAAGCAATGTAAAAAAGTTGTACTTCATGTGAGATCCTGGTCTCTGTAGGGAGCACTCTCAAATGAGTGAAATTAGTGACAGCTGGATGGAATGAACAAAGGAATTTATTTTTTTAAAGACAAGATCTCTTGAAGAAATGAAAATATCAAAATCACAAAGAACTTAAAAAGTAGTAACTTTTCTTTCATAACTACTTACACACCAATCTACGAATGGTAATTCAACCTCAAATAGAACAATCATTTTACTTTTGTGCAAGGTCTTCGAGGATAAAACCAAATATTTATCACTAATTGTGAACACTACAGAAGGGCTTGCCTGTTAGCAAGCATTCTATAAATGTGTTGTTGATGAATAATAAACAAATTACTTGTGACTTTGTCAGAAAAAATTAAATAAAATTTTATGTGCATACAGTTACTGCTTGAACGATATAATTAAGTCTTGTTCATTTAATTTCTCAGTGATTCTCATTTCCCTTCATAATGATGTCAGCTGAGGAGTTTTGTGTCTTATTTTTAAATACCAGTGCTTAGGCTCTCCCATGGAGGTTTTGAATCAGATAGATTGAGATGGGTCCTCAGTTTGGGAATATTTTACTCAGATGTATATAACATGTAATAATATTTGAGGACCACAAATATTCAACCTACACCAGCCCAGCAGTCTTCATTAGAGTATACCTTACATTGATATAAAAATTTTATCTGCATCACAGTAGTCTATGTGTTTGGCTACATGCAAACATGCACCTCCCTCTGCAACAAGGCGACAGGTATAGTGGATGGCACAGACTGTATGACGTCAACACCTGTTATTTGTCTACAACATTTTCCTTTCAATTTCATTATTTTATTAATAGGCATTTCGATGTTCTAGAACATTATAAGTGGTCCTTCCTACATGATGATTTTTACTTCACACATCTTTCTTTGAAAGAGCATATGTAGCGATATAAGGATTATAGTTCCAAAAGATTATCAACCAGCTTTGTAGATACAAAGATCTCTTCATAAATTAAAAAATAATAAGTAGAGAAATTTTTATTTTGGTTCCTTAATCCATATATTTGTAATTTTACTGCACAGTCCATAGACTGTGATTGAGAATGTCTACACTGGAAAAAAATTAAGATTATTATAAAGGAATAAATTTATTTTCCAAATCTCCAATATGTTGCATAAATAGAGTAAAATCTTTTAATGCTAGTTTTTTTTATTACCCTTCCTGGTTTCTCTTCCATAGGTAGTCTGAGTCACACAAGATCTCTCACATTATAGAGAATATAATTAAAAATACAGTTTAGATTATGTCAAGTGCAATATTGAAGCCCTGGATCACTGTTTCTTTTCTCGGAAATACAGTCTTGAAAATCTAAAATATAGCAAGTAAAAGTCACCACCTTATCGGATTATTCAGGAAAAACCTCCATAAAGTTTGTAAAGTCTCCAATTTTAGGATATTCCCTTTGTGAAATATTGACTACTTACAAAACTAGAAATGATATCAATGTGTTTGATAATTCACAGTTTCAGAATAATTCTGCTTGGTTACCAACACACTATTTCCTGGCATGTCTTTAAATCTTTTCTATTCTTGCTAGATCCAATTTAAGTTTAAAACCCATGAGCTACATAAAAATCTTAAAACCATACTGACGTTTTTATAATGCACAATACTGGAAACTAGTGATTACCTTCCTGTACAGAATTCATGCCTTGCTTCATTCATACTACATAAACAGTAGGTTATTATATTTCCTTCCAGCGGGATCACTTGGAAATTTTGCAAGAGTACTTTGACAACCTTGTCAGACTCCTGGTAAGAAAAGGGAGGACAGATAAGAAAGTACGAAAAAACAATGACAAGATGACTTCTTATTTTTCTATAGGAAATGTGTTTGTGTACTGTTTTACTAGGAATTATCTCAAATTTAATATGTCAGAATACATTCATGTGAACAGGTGCCACCAATTACATGATCACTAAAGGGTTCTATTCTACAAGATGTGTGACCCCCTAAGAGCACTGATACATACATGATTCTTTCATGAAAGGTCCACTCCTCTATATTTAGTTTGCTCCTGAGGGTTTTAGTCATGCATAATAATAGTACACTGACTCAGTTTCTATAGATTTCAATCTCATTTTACCAAACCTACTGGAGGGAGTAAATATGCTGAACACACAGAAGTTATATGTTCTCCCAAATTTGGCTTATTTCTTGACAATACTGATAAACCTTGTCTATAAAGATGAGCAAAGCCTATTCTGCACTGTGGAAATGCAAGTTATAATAGTGAGGAGAGAACCATGAAGAGTAGTACATATCACATAGGATCCTTTAGCATTACAAAATCATGAAATACTTTTGCTTTTCCTTTTTTTGAGCTAATAGTGTGGCTTGAATTCAAAGCCTGGACACTGTCACTTCATTTCTACACTCAATATTGTTAGCTGAGCCTTTAGCCATAGCTCCGCTTCTACTTTTTGTTGTTGTTGGTGGTGATGAATTGGAAATAAGAGTCTCACAGACTCCCAAATCTAACTTCAGACCATGATCCTTAGTTCTCAGCCTTCTGAGTAGCTAGAATTAGAAGCATGTTTTGTGAACGACTGGCACCTGGTTTATGAAATCCTTTAACTATAATAAAACATAATTCTTTGTCAAGTATTTCCAAGTGAAACTCACCATGAGTACAAAAATGAACATAAACATTTCACATTTCTATCTTCCAGAAATGTTATGCACCTTGCAATTCAACATTTCTTATAGAATACATTATGAAACATCATTATGTGTAGTTAGGAACACAAAGCCTTGTTAAAGAATTCAGTTTTGATAGAACAAGACAAGAACACAGAACAAACATTGATTATTCCAACTTAATCTCACTCATTTGGGCAAAAATTAGTTGAATGTATGTGATACATGCCCGGAACATCTCACCTAACTGAGACATATAATGTGGGAATTCATATTATTCAACCATTTGCTGAGTAGAACAGAATGAAGAAATGCAATCTCCCATTTTAGTTACAGCCAGAATTTGTATCGTAATGACAAAATGGGCTAAAAAGAAATAGTGAACTGAATTGTTGTTCCCAACTTCCAAGACAATAAGGAGTCATATTCATTTCACAATGTACACAAGCTCATTTAAGTAGATTTAAAAATCAAAGCTTGTCCTTAAATATAGAATTGTATCTTCTGGAAAACTTAATACTCTGCTTTCCCTCAAAATTTGTTTAGAATAATTTATGAAACTGTTATCATCTATATACATAGATATAAATGATAACTATTGAAGTCACTATCTTTTATTGTCATGCAAAGATATTAGATGTTTATTCTGAAAGAACAAAATGAAAATTTTGCCAAGCTAATTTTTAACAAACTTTCAAGAGCAGAAAAATTTCTGTGATAAATTGCAATGTTTGGCTGGGCGCTGGTGGCTCACACCTATAATCCTAGCTATTCAGGAGGCTGAAATCTGAGGGTTGCAGTTCAGAGACAGCAAAGGCAATTAACCACCAGAAAATCAGAAGTGACTCTGTGGCTCAAGTGGTAGAGCATCACCTTGAGCTCATGACCACCCCATGACCACCACCACCAACAACAAATTAGCTAATGATATTCAAACTTCAGAATATCAACATTTTCTAAACAGGAATAAAGTTTAGAAACAAGCTACATTAAGTTTATCAACATTTGTTCAAATCCTTTTTATCTTTCAGAATCTATACCTTCATTATTTCCTATATAGACTGGAAATAATACTTTCCTCATTCTAATACTCAAATAATCTTATAAAGAGTGAGACTGTTTCTTTAAAAATAAAGAGGCAGTTGTTATTTTGATCGTTGTGTAATTACATTAAAGTCCCATAAAGTGTTGTGCTAGATTCTTATAAATTGGTCCATCTATTTTTCTAGAAAATTGCTTCAAACTTTGAAATATATAAAATAACTAGAATAAATTATATGATGACAAATAGTAAGGACAAAAAACATCTCAGGGAGTTCTAGCTTGCCTGCAAAATGAAGACATGGATACATAAGGGGCTGAAATGCTGAGTGGCTGAGGGAAAATTGTGTACATTATGCTCAGAGGTAAACCACTAGAATAAAAGACTGATTGAGAATGTTTTGCCAAGCATAGTGGCTTATGTCTATAATCCCAACTTCTCATGAAAAAAAGACAAAATGAATTCAGTTCTAGATTAGCTCACAAAAGTTGATGAGCTCAAAAGCAAAAACGAGTTGGTATGGTTATAGTTATACCCTATAACCCCATCTACTTGACTGGTACAGGCAGGAGGATTATGATCTAAGGCCAACTTGGATAAAATTAGCCTGTGACTCTCTCTGAAAAAGAAAATTAAGTCCAAGGACTGGGTGCATAGAAAGTAGTAGAACAGTGCTTGTGTAGCAAGAGCAAAACCTGCCATCCTGCATTCAACCAATATTTTGTAGTACAAGGAAGAAGGAAGAGGAGGAGGAGAAAGCGGAGGGGGAGGAGAAAAAAGGAGGAGGAGCAGGAGGAGATAAAAATAAAAAAGAAGAAAGGAAAAAGGCTCCTACTAAACTGTCTTTCTTCAAGTTAATTTACCAAAGGTATAAATATGGACAAGAAATTAATTACTGCCACAAGGATTTAAGGTCAGTTTCAAATAAGCTCACTGATTAATTTGACACAATAGTTCAGCCCATAGCTGACTAGTAGAGGCAAACACAAATCCTACTTACAGGAATAATGGCAGTTCAGAGAGCAAGGTATTTCTATAAAGAAGATTACAAATTCAACTTCCAACAGATTATTAAAATAATCAAAAGTACAAGTAAATGAAATAAGTGGTTAAAACCCAGAGAAAAAGAAAATGGAAATAGATCCATTGGCACAACAGATATTGAAGTCATCAATTATAGGCTTAAAACAATAAAATATTCTTGTTTTGAATTGGTGAAATCCTTTATCATTATTTACTGATGAATATTTACTAATTATATCCTTTTTCTATGTTTCTACATTAATATTGTTACTAAAAGATCTCAGTGTAAACCTCCCATTTTTCTGATTACACTTAGATCTTCTACTTTCCTATTTTTGATCTCTTCTAAGAATTATTATGTGTACTCTGTTGTTTCATTGTTATTGTTTTAAATTGGAAATTAAACGTTTGTTAAATATTATCATCCTTCTGGTCTCTCTATCAATTTGAATATCCATAAAATAAGAATGCAGAAATGGTGGTACTTGCCTATACCAAATGACTCAGAAGATTGAGGCAGTAATTTATCATTTTGAGCCCATTCAAGGTTAAAGGCAAAATATGAAGAAAAGGGTTGAAGGTCTGTCTGATGGATAAAATGAAATGAAAATCCAGCTTCACTGTGCATATTGCTTTGGCTCCATGCAATGTGATGAGCTAATGCGTTATTTCTGAGCAAAAGTTTAATCCACTCTATATGGCTACTAGTCACATCCACCTTACCATCATCAAGTACAAAACATGAAAACAAATTTTAAACAGGGCACCAGCTCATGCCTGTAATCCTAGCTTCTCAGAAGGAGGTCGGTTCAAAGCCATCCAGGCAGGAAAATCTGTGAGACTCCTATTTCCAATAATCTATTCAGAAAAAGCCAGAAATGGCCCTGTAATTCAAGTAGTAGAGTGCTGTCATTGAGCAAAAACAGGCTCAGGAACAGCACCTTGCATTTAAGCCCCAGGACCACCAAAATAAATTTAAAATAAATAAATAAATATCTTTTTCATTGTAAGCCATGGTATTCTTTTTATTTCTTTATGGTGTCTATTATTTCCTTCCATTTTGCATTAATTAATTTTCTTTTTACTTTCCTTCTTCCTATTCTTTCATTAGGCAGCATGCTTTCCAGCAAACTGATTGATAAGATTATCCAATTTAAAATAATTTGGGATGCTAATTAGAATAATGAAATATTATAAATTCTCCCTTGAATTTATGAACTTTAAAATACTCAGTAGGTAGAAGGATCTCAAAAATATATAAAGCCAGACATATAAAGTAATACATATATTCCAATAATCATATTTATATAAATCACAAAAGAAGGCAAAAATAGGAATACATCCTTAGCTGAACTATGAATGAAAGCAGAAAAGTGACTAGGGATACTGACTCTACAGAGTGATGAGTTATCTCAAATTCTACGCATCTAGGATGAGAACCAACAAGAAAACATTAGATTATCATGAGGCAACCAACTGAACTTCTAAAACAATTTCTAAGTCTTGAAAAGAAAAAGAAAAAGGTATTTTAACAATGATATGATAAGTAATGTCAAGTATAAGAAAATACAAATATTAACACTTTTTTATTACATTATCGTTCTTGCAAAGTTCTTACCTAAGTAATCAAGGGTAGATATTTTTAACCTCCATGAAAGATAAGAGAACAGATTCTAAAATGTTAAAGTGAACATAGTCCAGAACAATCCAGAATACTCCAGAACTTTCAAAAAATCTCTAACATACTGTCTTGGAAATAGGAAATGCATCAGGAATAGCAAAACAAAAGTCTGAGAAAAGAACCTCTGTAATATTTGAAAATATATTATTTTAGTAGGTTGCTTCTGTGATCTAGTAATAATATAAATAGCACCTAACACAAATTGACAAAGAATGTATTTTGTTTCATCAGGACATCTCTTCCTGTTTACAACATTCTTACAATGTGCCAAAAGAGTGTGATATGTACACTTGAAGTTAAAGTCAAGGGGTCTTAAGATGTGGCCCTTTTTCACACTCCTTTTTTCAACATTCCACACATTTCACTTCCATTGAAATGCTAGTTAATTTGGGGGAGGGGTACAGATGTTTTTGAGAAGAAGTCCTGAACCTTCTCTTTCCAGATAATTTTGTACAGAGGTAGGTGCAGTAAAGGTCAGGATAGTGTTTAATTTTGAAAGTAGTGATTAGAAGATGACATGAAATGAGTTCTGGAAAAGTGGTTAAAGACAAATATAGTAAAAATAAAAGGGAAAAGATCAGGACAAAAATAAAAATTTAAGTTTATATATTTTCAAAATTACTAAATGAGGGAGATGTTTTCTTTTTTAAATATAACTTACCATCTATTAAGAATAGAACATAAAGTATGAGTTACCTGGGAAACGAAAAATGTGTGTCTCATACTAGTGTGAGTCATCAGGCCTCAAGAAACTGCTAAATAAACCACATATCTTGGATTTATTTATACTCCAAGATTTTCTCAAGTAGAAAACAATAATTAACCTCCCTAAAGCATCATACTGTGGTAAACTGTACCTAGGCCTGAAGAGATAAAATCTCAAATGAAAATGGTGATTTTTTCAATATCTAGAATATATATCAGTGTATAGTCAAGAAAACTTAGGATTTGTATGGAGGGTGCAAGAAATCTGAGAAGTCACTTACCTCAATTTCCATACATTACTGTCATAGTACCACTGCAAACTATCCATGAACCTGTATCTACAGCTAAGAAAACCATAAAGACTATCTGTGAGAGGAAGTAGGTAAACCTGTGCTGGTGTATCTGTGAAGGGTCCTTACAATCCATCATTCCCGTGGGAACACCTGAAGCATGTGACATGCTTATTTTTCAATGTAAAGATGTTGTGGCTGACATAAGGAATCTTGCCATTCCTTAGAGCTACCGAGACTACTCTGTGGTCCAGCTTAAATCATCTAAGCTCACAGCTCATGCAGACATTGTGAAAGAAATAGAAAATACTAATCAAAGTGACTGAGTCAACTGACACAAAAATAAAACATCAATGATAAAATTGTAGCTGGGTGCTGGTGGCTCATACCTGTAATCCTAGCTACTCTGGAGGCTGAGATCTGAGGATCATGGTTCAAAACCAGCCCAGCCACGAAAGTTCATGAGACTCATCTCCAATTAACCACCAGAAAACCAGAAGTGGTGCTGTATTTCAAGTGGTAGAGCACTTGCTTGCCTTGAGCTGAAGAGCTCAGAGACAGTGCCCAGGCCCAGAATTCAAGACCCACACTGACAAAAATAAAAAAATAAATAAAAATTTAAAAACCTGCAGATTAAAAAGACAACATAAAATTAAAAGACAAGTTATGCACTGAAAGAATATTTACAACATAATGACAGTGTTCATGGAACCAATATAATTAAAAAATACCTATATATAGAAATGAAAGTGGTAAATATAATTCAGATGGTGATGGGCTAAACATATATTTTCTTTAATTTTTTTTCCCATTAGCTGTACTGGGTTAAACTTTTTAACTCTGAAGGAATTCTCACTGGGAGTGAAACAAATAATCCTTTTGGTATTTAGATAACTGAGAAAATACTCTTCCTTTTGACATTCTCAATATCATAAATTATGGAAGAGTGAAATGTGTTAAAACATGAGGCAGAAAGCACTTGTTTTTAGATTACAAAGCATTAGAATAAAAATAACTATTTGGGGTTAAGGGTGTAGTTCAGTGGTACAGCACTTGCTTAGGATATATAAATCTTTGGGTTTAATCTGGTAGCTGAATGAGGAACACTATGTTCCTTGATAATTAGAGACCTTAGCTGTTTTTCTTTTTTTATTTGCAAAATGAATTAGATGAAATAGACCAATATCAAAGGGCATTGTGATTCCTCCCCCACCCTCCCAGAATTATCTATGAACTTTAGTTACTTTTCCCAAATGATAATTTAAACTTGGTCACTCACTGCATTTACAATTTTTTTTTAAGTAAGCAAATAAAACAGACAACTCTTTTCAAATTTCCCTCCAATATCCCTTAGGTGTGTTATCTTGGTAAAAATGACTTCACATTTTTGAACTTCATTTTCTTTTAGAAACAAAAATGATACATTTTGACTGATAAATTATGAATGCTCTATTACATTATATGTGAAAGGTATCCTTCAAAAATAGCTATTTTATTTATAGGATGCCATCAAGTTTAAAATTCATGCTTATTTCAGATCCAATAAATTTTTAAATGGTAAAATCAGTAAAATATGGTCATACAAATGAACTACAAATACAGGCAATATATGTTCAATTGGCTTATGAACTAAATCAATAAGATAGTAAATCTATACTCATAATCCAGTATTTCAATATATATGACTAGTAGTTGTCTAGTTTGCTTTATATTGGAACAATACAAAGTGAGGAAATAATAAAGGATTTTAGATTTTATTTTGGTACTGTCAATAATATCTCCCACAACCTAAAAACAGTTCCATCTATTCATGGATCATTTGTCTGTAGAAAAACTGAAAGAACTGAAATATTTAACTAACCTTAACAGTTTAGTTATTTTGACTAAATAAGAAGCTTAAATAATAATCAATTCACACTTGAACATTAAACTAAGGCATTATTAACGAATACAAACTACATGAGAGCCTAACTATTACTTTTTATCTTATATATGTTTAAGGACCCTATGGTATGTATTTTATTTTTATATTCAATTGTCTGTGACTTTTACATATTTTTGTTAAAAATTGTGGCAATGACTGCTCTTTTCTCAATATTACCTTCCAAAATGCTATCTGTATGGCAAAGAGCTAGTGTCCCTACTATGAAGGGGAAGACTTTTATGTAAAGACATGAAAACCAGAGATTATCTCCTTACATACAGACCAAAAGGAAGGCATGCTTACTATCTTATGTTAAAAGAAGAATGTCCCCAGGCTGGCTAATTTTTCGTGTCAACTTAACAAGCTCCAGAATGCCAAACAAGTGTTAAAACATTATTTCTAGGTGTGTCTGACATATTCCTAATAAGATTAACACTTAATTGGTAGAGTAAATAAAGAAGCTCCTCCTTCTTCAGTGTAATGGCAATTTCCAGTTCACTAAGAGACCCACTATAATAAAAAGATAAAGATAGGATAAAAACTGTCTTTGACTAGGTCTTTTATCTTCTTCTGCCCTTAAACCTTATTAGAGTTCCTAGTTCTTGGGTCTTTAGACTTTGGGACTTAAAACAGCAGCCACAGTAGTCTCAGATAGTTGGGCTTGAATTAATACCACTATCACAAATCCATTTTCTAGGTTGTAGACAACTTATCACGGTGAAACATCCTGGCCACTATAATCACATATGCCAATTGCCACAGTAAATTTGTGCTCATGCATCTCTGTATCCTGCTGATTTTTTTCTGGGGAATCTTCACTAGTAGAATCTCTTCCACAGCAGAGTAGATGTAATTTTGATCCTATAAATTCAAGGTGCATTTCTTGTAATGCAACTTTTATGTGGCATCTGACTCCCTAGTTGTGCAATGGGAATAGTAGTTGGGAAATGGAGAAATATGATATTGTTGTGAACAATAAACTATCCAATTTCTCAGCCAAAGGGAGAAAATACCTAAAGTTAACTAAGGACATGAAAGACTTCTATAATGAAAGCCATAAGACATTGTAAAAGAAAAACTGGAAGCCATTAGAACATGGAAAGACCCTCCTTGTTCATGCATTGACAGGATTAATGTTGAGAAAATGGCTGTGCTACCAAAAGCAATTTACAGATCTACTGTAATTCCCATCAAAATCCTCATGTCAATCTCCACTGAAATAGAAAAATCAATCTGAAAATTCATATGGAAGCACAAAAGATGGAATGACCAAAGCAATCTTGTGAAAAAGAGCAAGGCTGGAAGGTCAAAACCTTTAAATCTTTAAAGTTTTGCTATCAATTTGGTGTGATTTATGGCGACTTTTTTGAACAAAAAAATAGTAGCAATAAAAACAGATTATGAAAATGTATCTCCAAAAATAATTTGGAAAGTTTCATAATAGGACTTCTTAAAAAAAAAACCTGTGGCATTCATCTTATAGTAATTAGAATGTGTGCCTGGAGCAAGGGTCAATTATAAAGGATATTTAAAAACCTAATGCAGTTCTAAGAAGAGTATGAATTAGAAATGAGGCCATAGGTGATATTCCAAGATAATAAAGTAGACAATTCTGTGAACATTGTATCTATACTCTGGTCACATAAAATCTGCCTGTTTTCTTAGAGAAACTATCATTACATTTAATCCATGACTTTGATAATTATCATTTCAGTGAAATTTCCCAAAGGAAGCAAAGTTAGCTCATATGCCACCTCAGTCTGTAATTTAGGGTCTGTCCAAAAACATTACTATTTTGTCTTCAAAAATAATGAGAAAAAATATGGCTCTCTGCAGGCACCTGGACCTATTAGTATTTTTGTTTCACATTTGTTTTGATAGATATAATTTCTAAAAAGAGGATTAGGGATGTTATGTAGAATTATCAGCCTCTTCTATATATGTATATTATATCCCTTTAAATACAAAGTATGTGAATAAAATGTAAATCAACACACTTGTATTTCATATTGTAATATTAAAATAATTTGTCTATCTTTTCTGACAAAACATGATTATGATTACTAGAAAACTACTATATTTCATTTTATCAGACGGGTATACAATAGGCTAAAATTATAGCAAATCAAAGAAAATTATATTTCAAGATGGAGATAAACAGATGTCAAGAAAGAGTGAGGAGTAGAGATTTCCAGAAAATCATTATTCTATGATGTTGATGGCTTGTGTTTGACTTCATCTTTGCTCCATTACCAAATTATTACTTTCCTAACATTAATGTAAAAGCATAGAGATTGACTCTGGCAGATGGGTTAGTATTACCTTATTTCCTAACAAAGTATTCTGAAAACAACTACATATAAAAGTACACTGAATTAGCATAAAACTTTATTCAAAAATTTAAATGGAATTGATCATTAATGATTTTTACTATTACTTAAAATTCAAGTTAATTTAGCTGTGAAATATTTAGCCATGTCCAATCTCAGGATGCATACATGAGCTCCTTAACTTTATAAGAATTCTTTTGGCATTTTCCTTGATTTCAAACACAATCTTTTCCAGAAGCCTTAATAAGAATTCCTTCTACATTACCATACGTTGGAGAATTTTCTTAAGTTCCCAGATTGACATAATTAAAATTGCTAGGGGAATAGCCAATAAGAGAAGGACTTGATTTCTCCTGCATTCTTTGTAGAACTCTAACTAGCCTACATACACCCTGGGAGCTTATGGTTGAACAGTAAAATATCATATCATCAACCAAGTAAAAATTAGTACATGACAATAAATAAGCAACTTTTTTCTTCTTCTTTTTCAATACTGATGATTAATTATACCTGCTAGGGAGGCATTCTATCACTTGAGCCACATCTCCACAGCCTCTTTTTGCTCTAGTTATAATTCTTACAGGGTGTGGTGGTTTCACTTAGTGTTGGAAATGCAGCTCAACCTCCTAACAAGCTTCTCATACAGTAGAGATTCCATATGTACACCGCCATATCCAGTTTGTTGGCCGAGAGTCTGTGTAATTTTTTACCTGGGCTGGACTTGAACAACAATAATCTGATCTCCACCAGAATCCTGAGCAGTTAGCATTGCACACATATTCTACTACACATAACTGAATATTCAGATGCTTGATTAACAAATGCAAGCATAATCCAAGAATATGAAAAGATTCATAGAAGTGAAAAAATGAAGAAAATACACAATATCAAAACAATGTTTGTGCTTAGAATGTTAAGGTCTTGTGATTCTACTATGAACTTTGAAGTCCTTAAAAACATACCATATAGAAATGAATATGTGGATGCTTTCAAACTTCCCACCTTTTCTCTTTCCTCATTCTCTAATCCTCCTATGTTGTGCATACTTTACTATCAGTTGCTCCTATTTCATAATTTCCTAATATTAGAAATTATATAGTACATAAATATTTATGACTCAGGTCAGTATTTATCTCATTCTTTTTATAATAAATTCAGTTGAAAGAACTTGTATTATCCTGCATTTTGTTAGGTATTTTCTACTGATAATTAATGTCTTTAAAAAATATCTAAAATTTGCAAGTTAGAAGTGAGAGAGAAGATGGACAAGTAAATTGCGAATCAAAACATGATTGTTGTTTTAATAGAGAGAAAATTAGATGAGATAATCACCATCTTGCCTGTGTATCTCAACTTAGACAATTGAGAAATTTAAGTATATTAATTGCTCTTGGTAAATGTTTGAAGATGAACAGCACAGTTGATAGAAATGATTGGAATTGTTATAATTCTTTTGAAAAATATCTATTTGAATGTATTGCTGCTTCCTTTTTCAATGTGTTTGTCACACATGAAAAGGTAAATTGATATCTAATACAAATAAATGTGTGTCCTGTCATTCATAGCTTTGGATAAAAGTTCCCACTGGCCATCAGGGGAAAATATTATTATTTTATTTTTTATATTGGATCACCATCACTAATTACTCTTGTATGTTCTATTGGGATTTTAAAAAATCAAAACCAGCCAAATTTCAGGTGGTGATAAGCTAACCAGAAATAAGTTGCTACCAAATGTTTATTACCACAATTTCACATGTCTCCTCTAAATATGAGATGCTAGGGATTTTTTTTGACATATGTAAACTTAGGAATAATGTCGTGTGCTCTATTCCAATCTGATTTAGTAGTGTGTTGTAATTCTTAATGATAGACATCCTCAATTAACCTTCAGTCATGAATGAACTATATGCAGGGGTATTTAGAGTATTTGCTATTGGCCCTGAAGCTGAAGAAGTCTCCCATCTTTAACTTGTCCTTTTACTCCCCAGCAAATGTCTCTCCCTGTTTTAAATTTCTATACTGTAAAAACCAATTAACCATTAACTTCTTGTCTATACACTGAATTCAGGCTTGACAGCATAGGATATTACACAGGATACAAAGATATTCAAAGAATCTGGAACTATGATATTTCAAACTATTTTTTAACTATTTAGGATCCAAACTGCTGCTAATGTCTGCATCATGTCACATGAAATTGACTTCTGCTTAGAAATCATATAACAATATACTGAAAAGGAATATAATACATTTTCAGTATCTAGAAACTGCTACTAGGGTAAGATTCATAATAAAAAAGGAGGATAATGATAAAATGTTAAAGGCTTGACAAATAATATTTTATTGCAGTTTGATAATACTATACCTTGTTTTCATTATGCTTTCATTACAAGGTGGTGAACTAGAATTTAATAACTGAACTGTAAAGATAAAGAATTTAAAATAGTCACATTAATGTACTTACAGTTAAACATTAGGTTTAAATAAGTCTAATAAAAAGCCTAAGAAAACATTCAGATTTATCTCTTGATAAAACAAGTTCTTTGTAAGTAACAATTCTGTAAATTTGTACTGCTCCTAGTTTTAAGTTGTAATATTTTTTTGTTCTTCCAACTCATGTGTGTGTGTCTACATATGTATATATGTTATGTTTTCCCACTTATAAAAGTAAGCTACATTGTATTCATAAACTGCTTTGTACAGCTTAAAAAGATAATAATAAAAAGACAAAATTAATTCATAAGTAAGATGAGAGCTACAAAAATGAAGTATAATATTTCAGATACAAGTAGAAAAATAATGAATGATTTAAAAACAAGTACAAAGACAAATATTCAACTTTGAATAAAGAGCACATTTTAGTTTTGAAAAACTAGTATATTGCCTCAACATGGCCACTTTGAAAATCATATAACTGAGGAGACTTGTAAGAAAATGGCCAATTAATTTCTTATATTATACACTAGTTTTTTGTTTGTTTCCTTTTATTTAACAGATAATCTGTGAGCCTAGGCTGTCCTAGGCTAAATGAAACTGATTCATCTTCAATAAGACAGGATTACTACTACACACCTTGCTTGGCTTGTAAACTACTTTGTTGGTATAATTCAATTATTCATTCAGTATAAGAAAATTACATTATATGTACATATATATATCACAAATGAAGCACATTGTTTAGAGGGCATGATTCAAATATTTTGTTTCAAAGCTTTAATTAGGTACAACTTTGGTATGCACATAATTCAGAAACATTTGCAATGGCACCAACATGTCTATTTGTATGACTGCCCTTGTTTTATTGACCCTGAGTATACGAGGACATAGAAAAAAATCCTACAAATTTAAATAATTAATAATTGGTATGCTACATCACTGTTCATATATAGATTTTCAAGGTAAGAATGAATCAACTGATAGGTAAGTTCTATTCTTTTTCAGAGATTACATCTGGCAGGTGGATTAATATTACCTTATCTCATAACAAACCATTCTGAAAACATCCACAGATAAAATTACATTGAATTATTAATTTCACAGACAACCTGAGTTTAATAATGATTCTGAGATGCTCACATTTCTGAAGGTACTTTATTCTTCTAGTCATGACACTGTCAGAAACAATTACCAACTCAAGAATTGAGAAGGTAACGTTACATGGAACTGAAGTTGTAATTAGTCTCTGACCTGGATTTGATACCAATTAAGTTCTCTTCTATTTTCTCCTTTTAAATAATGCAGACCTGCCTTTCTCTCCTTTTCATGAATATTCTTTAATATTTACTATTAAGTGACAGTTTCTGTGTCACATGATTATACTCCAGGGCATCACTGATGAGAACTTAATAGTTCTTAATAGTTTGCTATTCGCCTGTTCCAGTGTTAACAGCCAGGAGAGGTCAAACTGAATAAAAATAAATTGAATTTTTTTCTTTAGTTTCCTCAAAGTATACTGTTGCTTTGCATTGTCAGTCTGCGGCAAGAGCAGGGAACTTGATGAACAGGACAGTTCTCATGGGATTCTTGACTCACAGCCTTTACTACATCACAGCAAAAGCTGTGAAATGTACCAGATCATCTTGATACTGTCAAAGAACAGGAAGTCGCTTGGAGGAAATAACTGAAGTTAATCTTTGAAGCAAGTTTGCTGATGAGATATGGTTGCAAGTATTGAGCTGTGATATAATTCCTGGTCAGTAAAAGCCATCGCTTATGAATGGCAGTGTGGCATCTGGAAAAAGCACTGCCTGGATTTAGAACCCACAGTTGCAGCTAAGCTCCAGACACACACTTCCATAGTATGAGGCTAAACCAGGACACAGTCAAAGACCTGACTTCCTCATGGTGACTGAGTAGTTCCTTCTCATTGCAGAAAATGCCTGGACTAATTGTACTTACATTTGCTTGTGTCTTTATGAAACAGTTAACTTTATTAATTTCACAGAATATTAAAAGATAAAATTACAGAAAGGTATTCTATTAAACAAACCCTAAATAGGGTGTATATGAACTGCTGCAGTCAAATGAAAAGATTTAAGTGAACTTACTCTTCAGTGGCATGACAAATATAAATTAGAATTTGTCCAAGTGTATGTCGAGAGACAGAATAATATACACTGCAGTAAACAACTATAACATCTATAACATCTTGTGAAGGAGATACACTAATAAAAGATGTATTCTGTGTTCTCAAAATGTATGCTAAGAGAGAAGTAAGCAGATTAAACAACGAACAAAAACAAAACGATGCAAAAAGAATTAACAAATAAAAGTTTACTTGTGTGTATGGGCAGTATGCACATGCAAAATATCATAGCAAACTTTCATTTTCCCATCTTATGACTTTTATAAGTGTTGACCAATTAAAGGAATAGTTTGAATTCATCTCAATAATGTGGGATGTGTAGGGAAAGCCATTTGTTTGCACTTTTCTGGTGTGCAAGGTTTGAGATTTTGCAGGTAAGTAAGCAAATGTCAAAGGAGAGTTTAAGAGTCTAAATATATGATGAAATAATAAACTGTCTTGGCTGAGCTATGAAGGGACACCTTGTTGGGTGATGAAGAGAGTGTGTAGCTAAATAATTGGCTTTTCAACTGAAGAAATATTAACATCATCATATCAACAACATAAAAATATTGATCAGTTGCTATCAAGTTTGAGTAGTCTTAAGGTCAAAGAAGTGATTTTAAATGCATCTTCTTGCTACAAGAAAAATTGCTGAAAGGAAGAAAAAGGATGTCAGCTAAAATAAACCTATTCAACATTTTATAAGAATTTCCCTATTCAGCTGTTTTATAACCTACTTAGTTATAAAATGAAAAATAGCTTAAAATACCATAGCAAAAAGTCAGAACAATATAAACTTCTATGTGATACTACAAATTTGTCAATTTACTAGCATCACCACACACATACACAATAATCTCAAGATCCGATTAGACTATGTGTATAGGGAACTTAGAAGTCATAAATAAATAGGCTTCAGGTTTCCACAAGTCAATCATCTGAAGCGTCACCTGGTGATAAGTTCAAAGTACTCATGTATCTCTTCTTGGGGATTGTTGGGGTTTAGAAGCTGAAACCTCCCCCTCCTTAGCTTAAAATGCATAGGTCCTGCCTGACTCACAGTCCTTCCATCTGATCAGTAACTGACAAAGACTCTAAACAGGTACCACTACTAAAGTTGGTAATGTCAATCCTTTATTACTTAGTTTTCAAATCTACAAAACAATGGACCAGGTAATGGGTGGGATGTTCTCTGAGAACCTCATATTAATCTAAAACACTTTTCCCTCAAGTCCAAAAAATAAAGATAGATAAAATGGCCTTCATAGAAATTCTATGAACTCAAACCTGTGCAATAATTTTCATCTTTGGAATATATATCTCTACTACTATTTATTTTAATATGAGCAAAATAAAACTATTATGCAGAAACTAACAGGTAGGCCAATAAAAACACATGAAGTTTTCCTATATATGATCCACAGAAAATATTATTTAAGTTTCTAATATTCAACTCACTACATTTAAATTTAGTTTACAACATAAAAGATAGGTTTTTCCAGTGGACTTGCTACAACATTGTCCTTTGCTTTACTAACAATTCTATCAGATTCTCTGAAAAAACATGTAAAGATAAGATACCAATTTCGAGTAAAATCTGTTTTCTCAGACAGTTTTCCAAGCAATTCAGCCTGCTGAATCAGGTATGTACTGATGATTGATAGTAGTCAGCTATCAAAACAGCTGTTATACCACAATATGAAGAATGGCATGATCCATACTGATCACATTAAACATAAAGGTCACTTTTTGTATTCTCAATCTCATTTGGGTGTCTAGTAGTAGCATTATTAATAGTATTATTCATGGAAATAGAAAAATTAAAATGAATACAGAATGATTCATGAAAATAGAAAAACAAAAATTAATACAGAGTTATAATCCCATAGATATTGCATCATAATGCAAAGGAAAACAAATTTTAAGAGATAACTATGTTATATCTGTTTAAAACAGAGCATATTGTAAACCAATGTCCAAATGGTATGGAGAAAAAATATTTTCAACAAGTATATTTATTTGTTCTAAGCCCAGCATTCAGTATCAGTGCATTCTTATCTAAAACAAAACACATATATTATTGAATCACAAAACATAACTTGGAAACTAATCATTGAAACTAAATTTGGATTTCCCTTTCACAGTCCTCATCCTTGGCTTTAACAATCTTACTACACCTATAAAGTATACATGTTACAATCTTCAGAGAGAGCTATAAAACTTTATGTTCAGACAAGTTTACAATTTTTCACATTGATAAAAGATCCATAAATGGAACTCAATTTTTATATATTTAAGGAGAGTAGCACTAAATATAAAATCCAAGTACATTTACTTTTTTTCTATTCCAAGTGTATTATTTTTATGTTTTGTATACTGGTACTAGTGCTTGAACTCAGGGTCTGGGCACTGTCCTAAGTTTTTCACTGAGTGATGGCACTCTATTCTACAGTCACACCTCTGTCAGTTTTCAGTGAGTTAATTGGAGATAAGAAGCTGGCTTTAAACCATAATTCTCAGATCTCAGACTCCTGAAGTAGGTAGGATTACAGGTATGAGTCACTGCTGCCAAGCTTGCAAGTATAAGATTTTGAGACTTTTATACTAAATCCTAACCTGGAAAGATGTGAGTCCTTTTAGCTTGAGGAGACAGATAATTCTATAGGTCTATTAGACTTCACAGGTCTTGTGAGCAAAGCTCTGACTGCCCATTGTTCTGGACAATCCTTTCAAGGATGTGAACCACCATAACAGAAAGAATTAGGTAGTTTCTCTCCACAGATAGTAGCAGACCTTTTTATTGCTCCAAAAAGTCAGAGTCCTAAGGTCCATAGTATTTCATGTATCTCAATGATGTGTAATGTGTCATTTGAGCCTCTTTCTAAGGTTCTGTAGGAATTGGGATTCAGGACAGTGAAGAAAAATACTAGTAATACTGTTGCTGTTATTACTGTGAGCAATCAACTCCCCTGTTTCTGTGAGGAAAAGAGAAGGGAAGGCAGGAGGGAATACAGTGGTAGAGATGCAAGAACTAACATCTGAACATGTACTAAATTTTCTATGCATTTCAAGATTTCATTAACAATGTATGTAAGGCAGAAGACAAGTTTCATTACTTTCTGTCTGTTTATAATCCAACTTACTTATCAATAATCTTATGTTTATTTTTTATTTCCTCTGATGTACTTTTCCTCCTTAGCTTTGGTTGCTTATATTTCATTTTCAAGTTTCTCGACCAGTACAAGAACATATATATGCTTTTTTTTTTCCCTAGGGAGTGGAATTATTTTTCTTTTTATTTAAATTCTTCAAAAGAAAATATACAACTCAAAATATACAATAACCTAACCTATTCATTATCAATAGCAGACATTCATCTAGCAGCTACCTTATGTCTAAAAATAGCACTCAAAATCAAATATCCAAGCTACCCTTTTTAGAGTATTCTAATGAAAATGGCTGAATTCATTCTCTAAATAAATAGCCCCGAGCAAAAGTCAATGCGATTGCTGCCTTTTCCCTTGCTTAATCATTTTACCTGGGGTATATTTTATAATTCTGCATGGAATTTGCACATAATATTACATGCATTTCCACTGGGAATTACAAAGTACCCTTCTTATAATTTTGTACCTCTAGGATTTGTAGACAAAGTTGACTCACTGGAGGCATATAAAGCCCTTCTATAAATCATATTTCATTTGTATCATATCAAATATAACATCTGAATCTTTATCTTAGGGAACATCATAAGAAAATATAATACAAGTATTAAATCATAATCACTGAAATGATTAATTTCTAAAAATGAAGGATTCCACTGGTTGTGGTAGCTCAATCCTATAATCGTCACTACTCAGAAGGCTGAGAATTGAGAATTGTGGCTCAAAGCCATGCCAAGTAGACAAATCTAAGACACTCCAACTAACCAGCAGAAAGATGGAACTTGAGTTAGTGGTACAGTACCAGCTGTGAGCAAAAGAGCCAAGAATATGTATGTCACCACAATTTGTAAGAGTCATGTTCTGAAAGTTGTATCATTAGTGATGTAATCAAGTTGTGTTGCTTATGCTTAACATCATGGTAACAATAAATTTATTTTTTACCACAATGAAATAAATAAATGGGCAGCTCTTTTTTTCTGCTATGAACTCTAAGTTGATTAAAAGGGTCAAATAATTTATTCTCAAAGACTAAGGCTACAATAATTATTCAAACTATCATCACTTCTAAGTTTATGACTCTGTTCCCAATGTTTGTCTGTAGTGCAATTTCCCGGAATTGTTTCCATTTCCCACATGAATGGCCTGATATCATCATTGAAAAGTTTAGTCTCAGCAAGAGAGTTAGAGCAAAATCATAAGAAAAGTGCAGAATATAATCAACTCCGTAATCATATACTTCATGAGATTATGCTGGATACAAGACTTTTTTTTGTCCGATCGTGGGGCCTGAACTCTGGCCCTGGGCTCTGTCCCTCAGCTCTTCAGCTCAAGGCTAGCGCTCTACCACTTGAGCCACAGTGCCACTTCTGGCTTTTTTTTCTGCTTATGTGATGCTGAGGAAGCGAACCCAGGGCCTCATGCATGTAAGGCAAGCGCTCTACCACTGAGCCAACTTCCCAGCCCTGTGTACAAGACTCTTAAACAGGCAGATGGTTGATAATATTAAAATACAGAAACAAAGACAACCACAAATGCAAAGAAAATAAATGTGTATGAAGATTAATGAGGTACAATAAATGGAGTTACTACTTGATGTTGCAACAAAAGACAAAGGGAAGTCACAAGAACAAATAGCATGGGTAAGAATCAAAGATCATAACTCTTAGGTAATGCATTTAAATTCCATTATGCCAGAGAAAATAGGTGAACATCTTAAATTCCATTATGCCAGAGAAAATAGGTGAACATCTAAAGGAGGAGAGAGAAAAATTATGGGACCAACTACAAATGAACTCAGGGTGAATCAAAAACGGGTCAACCTAACCTATCAGATCTGTAGGCTAAACTGTAAGCGTCATTAATAGGAAAATAATGGTTCAGTCCATTCTTTCCTCTGCTTTAGCTTTACTTTATTGGCTGTCTCTAAGCTCTGTAAATCTTTACAATAGATATTCTTTATTTTTCAGAAAATGTCCTTTATTTTGTCTTTCAAATTTTATGGCACCATTATCTCTGTTGGATATTCTGAATGTGACCTGCACTACACTTCTAAAGCCTTTTGCCAGCCTTCAAATGTGTTACTGAATAAAGAGCAAATTCTTTACCTGATATATACATACAGATTGTTGTTGTACTATTTTTAATGTAAAACATAATACATATGGCAGTATCTAAAACATAATTGTAAGATCAAATGAGTACTCATTCTGTGTGGTTATTATTTTTTTTACCTAATACTTTCTTAACCATCCTGAAAGTGAATAGTTCATTTTTGTGATGTGACACATTGGGAATGCCCTGTACTTCCCTGTCTAGCTAATGCAATGCCTAGCCAAGTGACTAACATTAACAAATGAATGGTTCTCACCTAGCAGAGACTCAGATTCACAGTGATTCTACCAAGTTTTTTTTCCCCCATTTTCCATGCCATGAAAATGCCAATTCCAAAATGGGAGCCTCTCTAACCTGGACTCACTAACCTGGATGCAAAAGGAGTAGAGGCACAAGAGTGACTTGTGTATAAGAGAAAAAGGTTCTTTGGGATCTAAAACCAAGAATAATAAGACACTTTGTTATCACAGTAAAACCAATTAATTTGTCAACGATCTCAGCATTTCCAGTCATTAAAGGTTTGTCATACAAGTTCATAGGATGAACTGCAGATAAGGGGTTAGAGACAAAGGATTTTATTTTGAGTAGCAGCCAGGAGGAAAGGAGAGGGGAAAGGATAGGAATTTTAGTATATGGAATAAGACAGGGTCTCACTATGGAGCTCAGGCTGGCTTTAAACTTAACATGTAACTCTGGAGGTCTTCCAACTCCTTGCATCTCCAGTGCTGGGATTACAGGAGTATACACCACACCTGATAGCAAAATTATTCTGGAAAGATTTTCCAGAGTCATTTTAAGGAAGATAAATATAAATAAGTTTACCAGTAATAAAAGTAATAATAATAACAATACAATACTAATAATAAAATTACAGCAATTTTGAATAGAAATAAGACCATATAGATGGAAATGTTTTTCATATCCATAAAGTTGGAAATGTTTCCAAACTAGATGTTGTTTTCACCTGATGCAAACTGATCATTTTTTACTTGGACACACAGCTGCTGTTTCAACTCTTTTCCTCTTTTCTTTATCTTCTCTTTTTTGACATCGTGTAAAAAGAGAATCATAGGGAAAAGCATGTATTAGGGCTGGAGGTATGCCTGTCATAATCAAAAAGGCTGAGTAAGAGTGTGAAGCTCTGAGTTCAGCCTCAGTACCAGCATAAAAATCTACTGTATTCAATTTATATTGCTAACCTAATGTTGCCCAGATAATACTGGGCAGAGGCAGATTTGAACCCACAATCCTTTTTATCATTAGACCCCATTACTTCTACTGTCCTGTTGTGCTGTTATGACTCATTCATTTTACTAATTGCAAAAAACATTCATGTACTTCCACATTTTATTATTTCCCTTTCCCTTCTCAAATTAGAAAAATGTATATACAAGATGCAGGGCACTGGAATCAAATACAGTGAAAATAGGGGTTATACCATGGGGGAAGAATATACAAAAGAAACAAGAAAATCACAAAGTACATTAAAACCAACAGAGACAAAGATAAAACCTCTTGTGTCCCTATCTTGGGGCTCATTTGGTTTAGCATCATCTTTCATGGTCATATGTACATTGCTGTAGACCTTGGCTGCTTATCTGGTAGATTATCCTAGACATATCTAGTTATTGCAAATAAGGGAAACCATGGGACCTATGTTTCTTTGGCTTACTTCACTTAATATAATTTTTTCCAAGACTTTCCATTTCCAAATAATACACAGGTTGACCCATTGTAACAATGAGATGTACAACACACTATGTGAAAAGTAACTTTACAACTTTGTGGGGGGTGGGAGGAGTTGGGGAGTTGAGAAGGGAAGGGATGATAGGAGAAAACAAAGGAGGGGGTGATAATTCTCCATAAGAAATGTACTCATTACCTTATTCATGTAACTGTAACTTC
Organism: Dipodomys merriami; assembly: GCF_024711535.1. NCBI lineage: Eukaryota > Metazoa > Chordata > Mammalia > Rodentia > Heteromyidae > Dipodomys > Dipodomys merriami. The sequence continues at coordinate 48,208,339 of NW_027206179.1, forward strand.
TTTGCACAGTATCATTACAATAAAAATATATACAAAAATTCATGTGGAGTTTTTTAAAAGGCACATTGAGTCAAATCATCACTAAATACAAAAAGAAACAAAAGAAAAACAGACAAGATAAATAGGAAATACTAGAGACTGGAAGAAAAAAATCAATAAACCTTAAAAATCTTGATGTACTTCATTGTGTGGCATTCTTGCTTAGCTTCCACTTTCAAAGTGGCTTACTTTCCTAAGAAGAAATAGTTTATGCATGCCCAATATATAGACCTACTCAGATAAGCAAGGAAGACTTTCTCACAGCCTAGTTTAGTGATTTTAGTGAACATATAATTCAGCACTGAAATTAATTCAAAGATTGTCTCAATCTATTTTATTGCTTAATTCTTCCAATCTATCAATATTCACAATTAAAGGGTAGAGAAAAAGTTAACATTACATTGAAATATTAATTTGTGTGGGGCTGCTAAAGAAGGATGAAAAATTCAGTGTTTAGATCCAGATAATAATATATCTATGTAATACATGTATGTATAAATACATGACTCTTCTTAATCGAGTGCATTTTACAACTCTACTATCTACTTTGAAAAAATAAAGTACGTGAAAACTAAAAAAAAAAGTGAGACAATTCATTCATTATTCAAAACATTTAGCTCAAATTCTGATGCCATATCTTGAAGAACAATATTCCTCGGACATTGGCTTATGATCATTTAAAATATAAATATAATCTTCTATAATTCTTTTTCTAGAGGTAGATTAACTGCAAATGACATTTTACTCAGATATAGTACCTAATTTCTTGTTGAGTCTTGCTAAGTTATTTGCCTTCATAAAATATCATGGCAGAGTTCCAAGGGTTAATTATGAGATGTAGAAAAGGCACTTCCTTGCTCTCATTTTAATTTATTGTTTTTCACTAAGCATTTCCCAGGAACTTGGCACACTGAAGTTGCAAGAGTTCCTTTCTTCCATCCCCTCCCACTCGGCTTTAATCTGATATATTTGTAGTGAACAGCAACTAATTTCACAGCTCAGTTATTTAATCCTTGAGAAAAATACATTTCTTCTAAATCAGATGATAAAAAAGGAATTGGGAAAGCTGTATAAAAATGATGCCACAGCTTTAAAGATGATATTTATGTAATCTGTATTTATGAATTCCATCAATTTAGTGAGACATATGCTAATAAATTTTCTTTAAATCTTGCTGGACTAGATAACTTATAGATTTGTATTTCTAATAATGCAACAACAACATATTATTTCAATTATGCACTCAATGCCTAGAAATTGAACATCATGATATATTCGATACTAGATGACCATTAAGTAACCATAGTATCATAATTCAGAAGAGAGCTATGATATTTGAATAGTTTAGGACCTACAGCAAGAATCCCCAAATACTTACATTTCTTCAATGGGCAGCCATTACAGTTACAGAAATGAAAATATTTATTTACATTTCACTGATTTTATATTAACCTGAAATTTCAACACTATATTTTAGCAACTGCCTAATGATAGGAAAGCTTTACATTCAAATAATATGGTTAAAGTTCTAGAACAAAAGAGATTTAAGTTAAAGAACAAAAGAAAATTCAGTGTGGTCACTTTTAATCAAAATCTATACAGAATGATTATTAAGGATGAAGACCAAGGATGGCAAGAGCAGCAATTATGTTAACTTGCTCATTAAAGTGAAGTTAATGGTTGGACAATCCTGCTTGTTCATACATATGAGACTACAAAAGAATATGTATTAGGACATTTTACTCGCTTATGTAATGCTATAAAATGTACATGATGCAGATGACTCCATGTGTTCAATGATACTTGAATTGGGAGACAAATGTGAAACTGTTGCCCCAATTTTGTTTTGGTGTTCCATTTTTATTCTATTATTCAGCTCTTTTCCATGAACCTATTCAATTTTGGAGAACTGCATGTTTAGTTCATTTCTTTTAATATGTGAAATGTCATTGTCTCACATTTACTCTTAAATTTATATATTTCAAACTTGGTAAAACGTTTCTATTTTAGAAACACAATGTTTGTCATTTAGTGAGAATTTACTAGTCTACCTATTTTATGTAAATTATATTATTGATTCATGACAACATCTCTGCCAGATATACATATTCTCTTTACATTTGAGAAAGTTCTATTAAGGAAATAAAGGAAATATAAAGGAAAATATAAACCCAAATGGCCATGTGCTGAAAAATATGCTGCTAGTATTTCAACTTTGGACTTCTTGTTATGAATTCATAGGAATCCTGGGGTCTCATGGAGTAAATTCAAGAAGATGCCCCAATAGAAAGAGAGAATGATAAAACAGAAAAGGCTGTAACACCACAGTGGGTTAAGACAGATGTAACACTGGTAAAATCTAAGTTACAGATAAACAACTATTGTGACCCAGTTATTAGTTGATTAGTTTATATTAATGTGCACCTCTGTCTAAATACCCAAATGCTAGTAGGAATTCATTTTTTATTTCTTAAATCTTGAGAATAATTTCTTTCTCCTTCAGGGTAACTTAGGTGAGAGTTGACTGAGCTCTCTGAGTTAGTCCAGGAAAACCCTCTGTTCTCTCTGCATCTTCCCTTTTATCAGATTACTTTCCATATAATGTATTCCCATGCACTGCACCTACTGATGTATAGACTTACAGGATAGAGCCCCCTCTACTGGGTCTACAGCTATTGTGCGCTCAGCACATTTGCACTCTCCCAAGGCTATGAAATCAGGAAATGGGTTTGCTCTGCTAACTTTTCTGTTAGTATATAATTTCCCAATAAACCCTATCTTACATAGTGCTAACATGTCCATAGCCATTTGCATGATATTTTGCAGCATTTTAATCCCTTTTATCCATTTTAACATTTACTTTAATTAGCATGCACTTATCTATAACCGACAGCTGTCAAGCAGGAAGTAACATATAGTAAGATACTTTGCAAAAACCTATTACCATGTCATAGGTAAAAGTTTCACCTTCATTTCCTCTCTTCTGGGCATGGCTTTGGTCTGGTTCCTATTCTTTTTCAACAGTATAACTCATTAATCATAAGCCAAAGAGGTGGGAAGGCCCAACTGAACCCTACTTATTGGGGACTAACATAGGGATTTTTTTTTAGATAAACAAAGGATACATTTTATTATTTTAGTTTGCTTAGGTAATTGTGGAAGTTTTAATTCTGTTATCTTGGCTTGTTAGAGACTTAAGTCTGATTTATGTATTCATTTATTTTTATAGTGGATTACTGTCCTGCTTACTGCTAAAGACTCAAGGTGATCTACTGAGAAAGAACTGACACAAGACCTAGACATTTTTCCCTCACTATAATTTGGATGTACAGGTGAATCCCAACATATACATCAACATCAATTAGAACTTCTTTAGACTGGTTTCACTTATTTAGATTTTATGTTTTTAACTCCAATACAAATCCCCTAAGTTCCCTATCTTCACTAAACAAACATCAAGGGAAACAAAGTTTCTCACATTTGTTACTATAAGTAGAGGAACTGAGGATCCCAGGTAGAGGTAGCTGCTGCTTTGAACCTAAATCTACCCCTTCTAGAAAGAACTAGAATCCTGTCTTATGTCAGGATTAGAGGAGGCATTATAATCATGTATAATCATGTATTCAAGTGTAGCTAAGTCAAGCATTTATCCAACATTTGATGAACTCTTGCTCAATAAGCATCGCCAAATGTTCTTTGTGGTCAGTGAGACTAGTAAAGACTAATAAGACACAGAATTTGCTTTGTAGATGAATTGGTATTAAAATACAGATCTCCTAATTCCTGTGTCAGAGAATGGTATTGGAATTTAGCATACAAAGTAATTCCCCCAAGGAAGTTGTTCAAATGCAGATTTCAGAGCTCTGCTGTTGGAGCTTCTGATACTATATGTGTGTCCATGAATCTTCCTCTAAGTAAGCACTCTTGATGACTCAGATGTAAAGTGTTTTGTGCCAATATTTAAACAATTCTTATTTTGTGTTATTTTGTTTTTTAAATTATTATCTTAAATAGTTGCAGAAAGGCATCATCATTTTAAAAAGCAGTTTATGAATAAAATGTAGCTACTAGCATCAAATATCCAATGAATGTGGTGTATCTGTGTTACACAACTTAAGCATATTTTCTCCAAATGTATGCATTTATACTGAAGATAATCTGAAATCCATAGCAACAGCCTCTGCTTTTATATCTATGTTTTTCTGATTATTTTGGAGTTTCCTTCTGAATCTTACAGATTAGCCACTTGTTGTAACATTCCTTAAATGTTATTATTGCTAGAACACTATGTTTCATTTTGTCTTTTACACCTCTTATTTTATCTTTTTTCATTCCTATACGGATTATGTGCTATAATGTATTAGATAAGGAAAAATAAAATAATTCTTTATAAAAATACTGATTACTTTGACATTTATTTCTCATATCTCATTAGAACAAAAGAAGATCTAATGTCTTGAAACTTAAGCAACTTTTATACAAAGGGAGGGTAGTTGTGGAGGTGGGAGGGAAGGGATGGTAGGGGGAAAACAAATGCAACAGAGGCAACAATGCTCAACAGGAAATGTACTCATTACCATGACCATGTAACTGTAACCCCTCTGTACAGTATTTTTACAATAAAAAACATACAAAAAAAGAAATAATAAAAAAATCATAAAAAGAGGTAAATTGTCAGTACGTGTGACACAGAAAGAAAAAAAATAAAAAGTTGGAGCTTGAATACAGATATTACCTCTTCTTCTGTCACTCACAGGACTAGAATTCTCATCCTGCTTTCCAGTTTGTTTGGACCCATCAGTCTTGTCCCATCCTGGCAAAAAGTAGTAAGTTATGTCATGCTTTCATAAGGGATAATGATGAAAAAATCGGGATGTGTAGATATAGTTTCTCAATTTTCTAAAATTATTCCCAAGATCCCTCCATATTATCTTTTTTAATTTTTTTAATTTTTTATTGTGAAAATACTGTACAGAGCATTTACAATTACATGGGCAAGATAATGAGTACATTTCTTATCAAGCATTGTAGCCTCCTCCTTTGTTTCCCCTTCTTCCCCTTCCTATCCCTTCCCATCCTCCCCCCCACTCCCAATCCTCTTTCTCAGGTAAAAAGAGTATTTTATTCAAAAATATAATCTCACATTTAATTTTACAGTAAAAAAAATACAGCCTATGGTAAGTCCTTATTTCTGAATGACAGATTGGAATAATTTTAAAATCAAGTACATTGAAGGAGATAAAATCACATATATCATTTTCTATACCTAAAATTATCTTGTTCCACAGTATTGTCTATAAAGACCATTTATGCTGTTTTTTCAAGCCATCTTTTATGCACATCAACATATGAATCATTTAGTCCTCATTCAGTGAGGTCCTACTATCATCCACTTTGAGGGATGTTTGAAATTCAATAAAGAATTAGTTTCTATGTTTGAGACATTCAAATGGAGTTTCATTTACTTGGAATAACTTTTTTTCCATCTTTCTCTTTAATCTTATTTTTGTATTAGCCAGTAAGGCATAAAACAGATCGATCTTGTTTTTACTCCAACCTGCCAGTCTGTGATTTAATTCAAATGTGCTAATCTCTTTCAGTTGGAGACTTGAGACCATAAACATGAAGAGTTATCATTGATTCCTTTTTGACTAATTCTTTCATTTAGTTATTTTATGAACTTTGAGGCTTTTGTAATTCTGATCTATTTGTCTATCATCATGTGAGATTCGTGATTCCCATATTTTATGGTTCTATTTATCTTCTTCTTCTGTGTGTATGATTCCTTTAAGTGTTCAGAATTCATGTGTTAAAAACTTGGTCTCCAAGCCTATAACACTACTTGAAAATAACAGAACTTTAGAAGGTGTAAAAGGAAACAAAGATGACTGCGTTATGACTTTGAAGAACACTTGTTCCTTCCTCTTTTTTCTTCCTTTGTTCTAAATGGGTTTAATGTTTAAGTATTTTTACTCTAAAGGATTAGCCCTTCTGAGTGCCAACTTCATATGAGTAAAGCTTAAGATTAATATAAATGTAGAGCCTCCAAGGAGAAAAGAGTAGATAAATGATGAGGAGAAGGAGGGAGAATGCGTAATCTACATACTTAAGAAAACTGAAAGAAGAGGTGGGTTGGGATGGATTGGTAATAAGGTTGAAAGGGTGATATTGATCCAGATGCATGTATTCATAAACTCCTTGTAAAACTACTTTGTATAGATATGTATATATTTAATATATTTAAACATTTACATATTTAAATATATATAATATATATTTATACATTTACATATTTAAATATATATTAAATATATATTAAATATATATTTATGGGCATTAAGAGACCTAAACAAAATCATGGAGCATTTTTGCCTTGGAAGGCTTCTAACAATGCCTTCTGGCTAACCCCTATATTCCACTTAATGAACAGAAGCCAGAAACAAATGTACCGTGGAGGTCAATATACTTTGGACAAGAGACAGATGAAAGCTGTGATGTTGGCTTCTTACCCATGGTCTAGAAAGAGTAGCAGTGAATGAGGCAGCAACAGCTTATGTGCATGAAATGAAAGTATAGGATGACTAAAAAGCATTTATCATGAATTCTAGTAATTTTCAGATTAGAATGATATAAGCATTTTTTTTCTTTTTGATTCCGAGATTGAATTATTTACTTGTAAGCATCTGAGCTGCGGTTTCCTAGTTGACCAGTTAGGCTGTATTGATTTTCTGTTAAAGTCACCAGCTGTGAGGCATGTCTAGATATTTAGTTAAATGTATCAGAAAATCAAACCAGGGAATCAACATTGTAATGCCATTGACTCTTTATTATTTAAAAAAATTTGACATTTAAACTAATTATTTAACAGGGATAGCAAGATAGAAAACATATGTATATTTTAGACATAGTGGGGGAGGGTTGCTAAAATGCATATAAGGAATTCTTCACTTTTTCAGGTATACTTTATGTAGTATTATTTATGTAGCACCAATCTATGTACATGTGCATCTGCTACATTCACTGATCAAAGAAAAGCATCTATGATACTTGATTTTATTTTTTAACACAAATACTATGTATACAAAGATCACAGTAAAATTTTTCTTTTATTGAAATTGCAAATTCCCTTCATTAATTCAGCAAGCACTTGCTACAGGCTTAAAGTATGTTGAAAATTAGAGACACAAAAACACAAAGTGAAAATATTCTTAAATACTGGTCTCATACAGGTCACAATATTAAAAGTCAGTATATTTTTCTTTCCATGGAATCAACTTCACAGATTTTAGGTCTAGGTCATATGAACATTCACAAGTGGTTAGACATCAGCAAAAAAGAGGAAATCTTAAGCAGACATGATGAGAGCACTGAAATATCTCATGATGTATATTAAAATGGAAAAATCCATATGGATCAAGACTTACATTGTAGTGAAAGTGGTTAAGGATAGAGCATTTTAATCTATTTAACATCTTGTATGTAGTGTTTAAAGAAATATAATAATTATTTTCTTCAGATTTAGGCACATTGATATTTTCAGTCATTAAATTCTCAGAACAGCCTACATCTTTCAAACTGAAGGAAGGAATGAAGTCTTCATGCAGACCATTCTAGGCTCAGCCAAGGGTGCTCTTGAACTGGTTCCCAGAACGGATACTGATATCAACTAGGAGCCACATACCCAAATCTCAGAATTGGAACAAGCTGATAGACAGGATGTTATTGCAAAGAGCAAATCTGTAAAATGCTTCAAATATTAATAAAAGCCAAAAGGAAAAATAAATGGCAGTTAATCAAATGTCAGAGCAACATCACGTAGAGCCAGTTTTGTCCCTAGAAAAGTATGTGTTGTTCTTCATCCTTTCAAGACTATAATATATGACCTTCTGTTTCTCAACGTGAAAGCTGTAGTCAAATGGCAAATCAGTGTAATATGTCAGAAACGAAACATAATCAATGAGGAAAAACAAAAATTTTCATGCCTGAGGAAAAATGAAACAATAGAAAGGAAAATGAAAGACATTAAATATATGCAAAATTAGCATTTGCATATGAAATATTAGACTGAGATGAATACAGTTTAAAACATAGACACAGTTTATTGAAAATGTGAATCAGGTTATGCCACTTTCTCTTTCATGGCTCATCACTCATTCTTCGTGCAATAGATAAAAATGTCTTCACATAAATCTTTAGGCTTAGCTTATGACTGGCACTTAGCCTACCTTATAGTCTTTCTACTTCTCCATGCTTCTCATGCACATGCCCCCTCCTCTCACACTACAAATCATTTTTCAGTCCCTCATGCTAGCTTGCATCTAAGACCCTATATAAAAATGAATTCTTTATTGGGAGTCACTTTCATTCCCTCCAATTTATCCTTCGATTTCCATTAGGTCAGTCTTTGCTTCTTCAAGTAACAGAGCCAGAACAATTTCTTTTCCCCCAACCACGGCAGAACTTGTTTCTCTGTATTTGTGCCACCTCAACCCCTTTATCCACTAGAACTCCAGGTAAAGATTCTGTGTGCCCTGCACATCCTTTTGTCTGAATACTTAGCACTGGGCTCTGTAGTCTCAGAAAATTCTCAGTGAACAATACCAGGTGAGTGAATGAATAAAGCAAACTTTTCAAAGCAAAATTTAATAGTCTTCATCATAATTATGGGTTGAATTACATCAAAAGCAAGTAACAGCTGCTCTACTCAAAGTATGTGAAGTTCTCAAATCATTATTGCACTTCTTTTATTCATAAATAGGTGCTAACTAAATTTCTCTGTAATCATTGTAATTCATATTAACAGGTATGGAAGGTATGTGGAAAGAGCTCTATTATCCATATGGATACAGACCATAGTCATTTCTAAACAATCTTTCTAGAAGCAGATTATGTACTGGAAAGTTTCCACTTTTATGGTATAATCTCTTAACCAGTTTAATGTTAAAGAAAAATAAGTCTGAGAATCATACCAATTCCAAGATCATAAAGCACTAAAAACCATAATTGGAAAGGATATTGAAATGGTTTTTTAAAAAACAAATGAAACAAGCATAGATTCTGCAAGGAAGAATTTCAAAAATGTTCTTGATGCTTATGATTAACTGAGCCTACTGCTGTGCTGGCACAGTGGGGCTGCTTTTAGTGACTCTCAGTCTTGCAAATAGTGGAGAAGAAGTTGTAAAAATCACTAGCAGCTTAAAATTAATACAAGCTTTTAAACAATGTGTTGTTTAGATGTGCTGTCTTAAAATTCCCAACTTCTGAAACATAAAAGCTGTTTATTATTGACTAGTAATGTCACAAGAGCCTGGAGCCTAAAGTATTAATTAACAGTAGACAACAATCATTAAAATAAAGTTAAGAAAGAAAATGGGAGTAGAAAAGTGTAAAAACTACAATAATGGAAAATGATTCCAGAGAGCCCAAGAACACTTTAAAAACACAACAACAAGGGGCTGGGAATGTGGCTTAGTGGTAGAGTGCATGCTTAGCATGCATGAAGAAAAAACTTGAAGTGGCACTGTGGCTCAAGTGATAGAGTGCTAGCCTTGAACAAAATAAAGCACAGGGACAATGTTGAGGTCCTGATTCAAGCTCTAGGACTGGCTAAATAAATAAAGACAACAACCACCTTTGCTCCCTTTTACATTCGGTCATTTTTTTTTCCTTTTTATTTTGTCATTTTAAGGGGCTCTACCCAGGATGTTGATCTCAAGCTGTAGCCACCAGGATCATAAACCAAGTGGACCTCTTTTCTTTATAAGTTACCAAGCAGTTTGATAAAATAATAAAGCAGACTAACATGGCTGAGAAATGAGAGGCAAGCGAGAGCTACCAATATGAGCTCACGGCTTTATTAGGGGAGAGACCTGCCAGGCTGCTCCAAGCAGTATAGAGGCAGAAGCCATGAACAGGTATGGGCTGAACACAATTTTAGGTGGGAGTCATATGGATCACATGATCAGTCACACGGTTTACATTACATAGAACTATGGGAATTTAGGGGTAGGGTCAGTTCCTAGAAGAGGTGTAATCACAGCTTTTAATTGTTATAAGCTATACAATGTGGTTAATAAAATACCAATTGATTTTACAAGCCATAGCATATGTAAGATGCACATCCAACACAATTCATGAAGAATAAATTCAAATACAAATATACCAAGCCTAGTGCTATGATTCCATGTTGTATAATACTGTATTTTATTAAAATTATTTAGGAAAAAAATGTTACAATGAAACCTTGAATAACAGCATAGCAAAATACCATTTGCTTCCTCTTTTGTTACAAGTTCTATTTTTATGCTACTTTCTCAAAACCTTCCAATGAATAATATCACTCTTAAAATATTCTCCTTTTTCTTGGAAGCCCTAGGATTTGAACTCTAACCCTCAACCATTCCTATTCCTTTGGTTTTAGTTACTTTTGGGTCTCACACTTTTGTGTGGACCACCATGCATAGCTTGTTCTTAATACTTTCTACCTCATTTTGAATTATCATACTCTTATCTCTGCTTCCAAGCATCTGGGATTAAGCTACAATAACTTGCCCTAAAATAGTATCTAGCAAAAGCTTCTGTTTAGCTTTTCTGTTAATTTTGGCCTCAAGTCTAAGGCTAAATGTAGCCACAAAGTGTCATACTGCTAGCTCAGTGCAAATGTTTAGCCCCTTGAGATGCTTTGTTTTCTTACTCTATCTCAATTATCTCCATTAGTTTCTCTGCACTTATCACTTGTTTATATTATTCACAGCTTTTGTCACTAGCTTAAGGGTGACAAAATTATTTATTTGTTTATCTCTATCTCCTGTTACGAGATTATAAATTCCATTCTGACAAAAAAAAACTTGCCTGTTGGCCTCAGCATTAAATTCCTACTGGCTGGCATTAGACCATCAATGAAATTTTCCTGAATACATGAGTGGGTAAATTAATAAATGAATATCTGTGAAAACACCAGGGTTTTCTCAATTTTATTTCCTAGTATACTGGACAATGCTAATATGTAGAATTTATTATTCAAATCTTAATGATGTGACTAATAAAATTTAAGAAGTCAAATTTACATTTGTATGAGCCATTGTCTCCTATCTTAATGCTATTGTTTTCCTCTCTGTAACACAGAGCTTTCCCCTTGGAATCATAAGGAAAATATTTACATAGATGTCAGTAGGGAAGGAAGGAAAAGTCCAAATGAGACCTGGACTCTCACAGCACTGAGCTTCTAAATGTCCTACTGCCTCCCACTTCAATGGGAAAATTAGTTTCCCATAATGAATTCTTGATAAATAGCTTGGCAATTTTGAAGCTGTGCATTTTTCCCACTGTTTATCTAACCTTAATTTACAGTGAAATCCACAAGTATTTAAAAGTACAAAGACTACAATGCTGGCTCTGACACACAACTTGCATCTACAATTATCCAACTCAAAGCACATTAGAATAATACTGAATGTAAACACTCCTGTGTGCTTTTCCTTTTAAATCAACTACAAAGACATAGGGTACTAGTCTATGCTCTGTGTTCTCACAACTTAACTTAGGTCAACAATATCAACTATTTTGGGTCACGGATTTATTAATAATTAAGCATAACTATAAAACTGTGATAATCTTAACTGTAACACACACACATGTTATTGGTGAGAACAATTTTCTAATCAGATATAATTATAGCCAGACTGAATTAGTTATTTCCATAATTTTCTGTATTGTAAGGTTGAGCATCTAGTGTTTTTGCTGACCTTAGAGAGACTTCCCCTCTTAAAGTTGGTCCATGTTCTCCTCGCCCAAAGAAGTTCCCTTCTCTTCTTTTATCTAGGACACCCAGAAAAGGGCTGTTCTATATTTTAATACTGATTAATTTTTATGTATCTCTGACATTATCATATAGAATCATTAACACCCTACTTCTAGGGAATTTCTTAAGAAGTAGATAGAATGGAAGGAGGCAATGTAGCCAGGTTGAGGGATGCAGTTTTCTGAACTAAACATTCTTGTGGTTCACCCATCCAGAGCATATGTGAATTAATTTCTTACAGACCATGTCTGATGATGATGGAATGCTGCTACACAAGCCACTGAATTCTATGCAGTTACAAATCAGAAAATTTTCAAGTTTATGATGGATCTCTCAGTTCAAGTGGCCACTTGTTAGCCAATAACCAAGTGTACATTTTCTGCTGTTGCCTTCTAGCAAGCTAGTACTGTTTATCTAAGAATAAAAGAGATATAGTATACTCTAGCTTTGCCCCCAAAATCATTTTGGTTTGTTTCAACCATGGAGTATGTATTTTGACATAACTAAAATAATACCATTTGAAAGTTTTTTAAAAAGGAAATTATAAATGATTCACAAGATAGAAATGTTAACTAATGAATTTAATTATTAGAAGTTCTGTACCTGTGTTTAAGTACCACACTATACCCCACAAATGTATGAAATTCTTTTCAGTTATGAAAAGTTAACATTATTTTCTGGACTGTACCCAAACAGTAAAAATAGTAATAGAGGTTATTTCAAATATAGATCCCATTGTGTTTATTTTAAGCCACCTTAAATGCTTTGGAGTCTTGTAAATATTTTTCATTGAGTTGCTCTAATAGGGTTTTTTTGTAAACTACATCATATCTGAGGGTTTGAATGTCGTATTTATCTCTGAAAATTTTTAAATGAATCATAGTTGTTATAACATTTCCAAGAAATTAATGGATTTGTTTTGTCATTTATTGCAGATTTCTCCAGACAATTGTGTTTTACAATCAATGCATCTTCCAATTAATACTGACAGAGGAAAAAAAATCTTAAAATAGGCATGTTTAATTTGATTTTATATGTACGAACATCATTTCAAAAGGGAAGATTGTTTATGCTATGTGGAAGGGAAGCATCAAGTACTAAAGTGCTTTCATGCACTTTGTGAGTTTTGTTGATTATTAAGCTAAATGGACTCATGCTTGCATCTGCCTTGGGATCTACTAGTGCCAGCACTTTTAAAAACTAGAACATGGCTTTAATGCTGAACAAAATCCTTCTCTGAAAAGATGTCCTTCAAAAACAAACCCTTTGTTATCACTGTATTTTCATTAAGAAGTAAAATATGTTGTTTGTTTACAGGGAACTTTTCCTTTTCTCTAGATGTTTCACTGATCAGAACATATATGCTTTCCCATAAAAATTTATGGGCCTACATGGAAAACTGACTCTAAGATGTTGCTGTACATTTGCACTTGAACAGACTGCTGGCAGCGAATCCCCTGATTATGCAGAGATGGAATTATAGCAAGAATTACTGACAGGCTGGTAGGTTTGAATTCCCCACTTCAAACATGGTGAATTGTTTCCTTTATGTTCTGTGACAAATGACCTACCTAGCTGCTTGGCCATGCAGAGAAGCTGGGAGCAAGCAGAGAAGCTGACAAGACTGCTGATTCTGGTGAAAGCTGATTTACAAAAATAAAAGTAAATTTCTACTGAAAACAGATTCAGGATAATTAGATAACTATTCTTTGAGATACAGTTGTCCAATAATGTGGTTTTTTAAATGACCATCTAACTAGTGGTAAGTTTGAAGCACATTTAAACCTTAGTTTAAATATTGTTCAAAAGTAAAGGTAAGATGATTTTTACTATATATGTATACATGTGAATGCCTGCATTTATAAAATATACACAAGGATATATACATGGGTATATATATATGTATGTTTTGTATGTTTATACTTTGATGTAGATAATTACTTTGTGAGCTAGAATATGCATACACACCTACACACAAACACACATACATACAATATGAATTAAGACAGAGCAATGAAATGTAAATATCAGTTATAAACTGCATGCTGATGGTTTATGGAGGTAAGATTAGCTACTCAGGAGGCTAAGATCTGAAGTTTCTTGTTGAAAGCCAGTCCATGCAGAAAAGTCTGCAAGACTCTCATTTCCAATTAACCACTCAAAAGCTAGAGGTGGCAATCTGGCTCAAGTAGCAGAACGTTAGATTTGAGCAAAAATGCTCAGGGACAGGAGCCAGGTGGAATTTAAGCCCGAGTACTGGCACAAAAGCAAAACAAAAATGGAAGGAAAGGAGGAGGACGAGGAGGTGGAGGAGGAGGAAGAGGATAGATAGAAGAGGGAGAAGATGGAAAAGAAGGAAGAAATTAAGGAAGAAATTAAGGAAAAGAAGGAAGGAATGAATGAAGGAATAAAAGAGTGAAAGGAGGAAGGAAGGAAGGAAAAATAAAGAAGAAAGGAGAAAGGAAAAAGAAAATATCAACTGTCACCTTCTTTGCCTCCTCTGTTTCAGGAATCATATACAATGTATTCAATAATAAAGCAAACAGCAGGTCCTGGAAAGGAATCAGATGCTCCTAAGGTCAGTTTGATGACTAATAGATTATTTGTTTTAACCGAGACCAAGGAAACATTGCTTTCAACATTTTTTTCCCTCACACGAACTTTGATCAGGAAAGTTAGCAGAACTTTCATGGAACATCAAGCTATGAAATCTACATAATATAGTCTGCACGGTTTTGCTTGTTGCTGAAGACTAATTATCACCTCCCATGTTCCAGACCACAAGAAGGAAGGAAGCTTGAGGACCAGGCGGTATCCAGCTGAGTGATGCTATGCTAATTCAAACTCAGATTTTGCTATTATGAAAAAAAAAGACAATAAACTTTATAAGGAATTGATGACCTCTACCTAGGACCTACAATCAATAATTCAATTATCAAAATACTTTTATAAAGAATAAGCCAATGTTTTATCTGTATGTTTCAACAGTCATTCAAAACAAAAATTCCAACATTGTATTAAACTCTTCAAAGTATAAAAAAATAAAAATACTATCTCATTTTCTCTACCTCATAAGATCACAGAATGTATCAAAACATCAGGTCAATCTCATGCATAAACTGAATGTCAAATATTGAAGAAGGAAACTGAAGCCAATGTTCAACTAGTATAATTAGCTAAGGAAATAATGAATCAATGAATAACAGAAAACAACATTCCTAATATGAACAGAAAGAAATTGGTGATAGTAATACACCTCATTAAAAGAGAAAAAATCATCTCAGCTGGTTCTGAAAAAGAACTAGGAAAGTTGAAAATTAAATTAGATGATTAAAAATGGTAACATTTGGCATATATGGATAGCATGGTACACCTATGATATGCCTAGCTGTTACTTAATTTGTAGTTTCAGAAGGGTGCTCAGTCTTCCATCAGCTCAGCTGCATCTGTGGTGGGTGGGCAAAATCCATGGAAAGATCCCTGAAAATCATTATCTCATTGTTTTCACATTTCAAGAATTTGGTGAGGAAATCCATTGCCATAAATATGAGATCCATTACATCTCACCACAAACAACTTTTCAGAAGTGTGGAAGAGAGAGAAAGCAAGTCCCCAACCAAAGATAAGTCTGTTCCAGGATGGATAAATCACTGCCTTTTCTATTATGGAAGGGAAAACCAATTTATCCGTCATTCAATGTGTGGGTCGGCCTCTATAATGCTTTGATGAAGGCTTAATTTTACCTTGGTTGTTAGCTGATTTGGGAGTCCAGCAATGGTAGGAGCCAGATCGACTTTGGGGAGGGAAACCTAGGTACTTCTTTTATTCTGATAGCATTATGCACCCCTTTTATTCTGATACCATCCAGGCACATGGCTCCTGTGTGAAATCCTGTTTACTTGGGAAATACAGATGAGGTGGATAAGAGGCAAGTCTATAATTGGCAGAATATTTTTGATTCCTAATTTCATCCAATAAAGCTGGATATCATGAAATGAACCTTCCATATCCATCACATCATCAGCAGCAGCAGCATCGTTGTCATCATCATCATCATCATCATCATCATCAGCAGCAGCAGCAGCAGCAGCAGCAGCAGCAGCAGCAGCAGCATTATCATCATAATTTCCAGTATGTATTGAGTATTAACACAACACCATATTAGAAAAATAAAAATTGGGCTGGGAAGGTGGCTCAGTGGTAGAGTGCTTGCCTTGTGAGTATGAGGCCCTGGGTTCGATTCCTCAGCACCACATACGCAGAAAAAGCCAGAAGTGGCGCTGTGGCTCTAGTGGTAGAGAACTAGCCTTGAGCTGAAGAGCTGAGGGACAGTGCCCAGGCCCAGAGTTCAAGCCCCATGACTGGCAAAAAAGTAAAAAAAAATTTAAAAAATGGTTCAAGTTGTAACACACTTTTGTTGCATGTGCACAACAAAAAAGAAGAAAATGATAAATAAGTATTGAGTAAACGTTAAGTTGAGTGGGGACTGAAGTTGCCTATTGTATCACAATAAAGCATAATTGATCTCGCTCACTCTTTCTCTCTCTTATGCTCTAGACAATTAAACCAAAAATTCCTAGCAACTAGTCACTAACTGATGAAGAGTTTTGCCTTTGACTATCTTTCCTTTTAAATAAAGTTTGCTTATAAATATATTAGTCAGGGCTCTGCCCATGAAAGTAAGGGATAATAAAAAACATTTTAATTAAACTTGAAAACATATCTATTGAATTTAAAATAATAATGTAAGAGTTCTTTGTATATTTGTATAAAACAAGACTTTTGATTTTTATAGTGAAAATAGAATTTCCCACAGAAGAACTTTAGAAATCAAATAAATCATGACATCCAAAACACTGATTCCCTAGGAGAATGAAGCATGACTATCAATGATGACAAACAATTTAAACAACAGGTGAAAAAGAAGAGGAACAAATTAAAAAAATTTAAATGGTTAATTAAATGTCAAACAACTGCATTATTTATTATGTTAATTAAAGTGAATTGTTTGCCCATGCAGAAATTAAAAGTGCTAAACTAAATGTCATGTTATGAATTTGATGCTTACAATCTCGTTTTAACTTGAAATATTCTGAAGAGAGCATTGCAATGGAAAAAATTATATTAAGTGAAGTAAGCCAGACCCAAAGAAACATAGGTCCAATGGTTTCCCTTATTTGTAATAACTAGTATATGTCTGAGACAAGTGGAAAAGATTAGATAAGATGTTAGGCGAAATGAACCCCAAGATAAGGACACAAGTGTTCTTTTTTCTTTCTTGCTATTGTTTCTAACATATTTATAAGGTTAAATTTTATATTGCTTTGTATGTCCCTCCCCCATTGTATAAACCCTGTTTTAACTGTATTTGATGTTGGTATAATTTGAGATGGGGAAGGGTAAATACTTTAAATAAGGATACGGGTGGACCCATTGCAAAAATGAGATGTACAAAATGCTATGTTGAAAGAAAAACTTTACAACTTTAGCAGCTGTGAAGGTGGAAGGGCAGGGATGGTAGGGGAAAAACAAAGGAGGAGGCAACAATGCTTGATAAGAAATGTACTTATTACCTTGCTCATGTAATTGTAACCCCTCTGTACAGTATTTTCACAATAAAAAAATTTTTTAAAAAGACTTGAAAATTGTACTTACAGGAAAGTACACAAGGAAGTAACAAAATATATTTTGAAATATTATAAACTTTAATTTTCATCTCATCAATATTCAAAACACTAAAATTTGAAGAACAAAAATATTTTTGACAGTATAAGAAAAGATCAATCTATTACAGCAATAAAAACTGCCCCAGTGAATTTTCACTAGGATCTTAAATAATTGCAAAGTAAAATCAAGTTTATAAAATTAAAATTCTCATCCTATCAAGTATATTCTGTATTTACTAAGTACCTCAATTAGGCTGCTTGCTAGATTAGTATGTTACATAAAATAAAGAATCATTTGCTCCAGCTCAGAAGAGCCTCTCATTGAAACCCTCCTGTTCTAACATCGTATGTACTAGGATTACTGGTATATGTGGGAACTCACAAGCCCAGCTAATAGAAAAATATTTTAGACTTATAGTATGCGATGAGGGAAAGAGTTAAATAAGAAGTAGAAGGTGAAAATTGCAATGTCATAAATATTAAGAGCAAATGACATTTTAAATGTATTTAACACCATCAATAAATGAAATAACTATGGGGTAAGACAATTGATCTTATACTTGAGTTTGCATAAAGGGAATTGCTCTATGCATATAACTTCTTTCCATAGGAAAGCAAGTACAGGAACATAACTAATTACAAAGTTAGATTTGCTTTAATACTGCCCTGATTCTGGAGTCCTTTGGCTTCTTACTCATGGTCTCAAAAAAATGGGAAGTATGGAGATAATGTGAGAACTCAGCAGAGAAGAGTTTCCAAAATTAAATACCTAAAGCAGAGAACTCAAAGTTTTTTAGTATTTGAAAACAGGTTTTTTTTCAATTGCAAATATGTAGAGGAAATACACTATTTTCTCATTAGTACCTAGAGAAAGAGGGGAAAAATATAACTTCTAGATAATTCAAAACCAGAAACTACTTATGTGCATCTTGCCTTATATTTTCTGGGCAAAATGAAAGCTATAGAATCAACATGCTTGATATTATTGTCATAAGTTATTTGTCATAAGTTATCCAATAAGCTTTTTGTATGGTCTCACAAACCTGAAGCAAAAAAATTTAATTTAATATTGTCTTTGGTTTGTGTTAAGAATGACCAAAACAGACAAAACTAAAACAGACAGACCCTGCCCCTCACACCCTCTCTGGAGGAACTCAAATGCAATCCAGGAGAATTTCAAAGAACTATGATTTAAAGAACACTACTATTGCCTCTTCCCCCAAACAAGTAGGATTAGAATTAGGGTAGCAACATAAAAATTAGAAGAAGCAATAAAAAAATCCAAAGTTGTTTAAATATGGAAATTATTTGCTATAAAATATGAAACTGAGTAATCCACAAAACATCATAAACATCATGGCAAAAAACATAAATATACTTTTCAATTAATAAGAAAATAAGTAAAATAAACTGGATATTTCTAAAGGTATAAATGAACAATGTAAAGTAAAATCAAAGAATAAGAAAGTATATACCCAAGCATTCCCTATAAAAACTATATAAATGATCTAGAAATAAAAATCACTACCTTAAATATGTAACTGTAATCCCTCAGTAATCCCATTGACACTAAAAAATAAAAATACAGATTGAATTTAATATTCTGAAAATGTTTAAGCCACCAGTTACAAAGAATTACTGAAAAACATCATTACTTCATGTCCTTTTGAAGTTTGCAAAAGACAATCTTCACTTCCCATTCAGTACCTGCTGTCTCTGTCTTCTTCCCCAAAACCCACACTTAGTTTGTGCTGAACTGGATCTATGCTGAAGTGTCCTGTTGGCAGGTTTTAAGACGCCTACAGAGAACTGACTTTAAGTTCAAAATCTGTACCTGTAATTCTGGCAATTGGAAAGTTTGAGGCAAAAGATTCTGAGTTTGAGGAGAGCTAGGTTATAGAGCAGGACTCTCAAAATCAAAACAAACACTAAACAAACACTAATTAAAATGAGAAGTCTGTTTAACAAAAACAAAAATTATTGAATTTATTTTTGTAGCATTCCTTTATATTTCCAAACACAATAAATATGCATGAATTATAATTTGATCATCTTTATGCTTATTTTTACTTATTCTGGTTTCCACATAGCAAGATAATAGCTTTAGACTTGATCTCAAATTAAATACTCAGTTTTGGTAATATATAATAGCCATTATTGTTCAATGTTTTGAACAGAAACAAATATGTTTCAAGCAAAATTGTACCCTCTTAGCCACTTCCACTATCTTCTTGTCACAACCATTCTTTCTTCTACTTTCTCTTTAAATGCTATAGTGACTCCTAAGAGCTTTTCTATAAACTTTACATTTTAGCTGACCATGACTGAAATAGCCAGGCTCTCATTGTTCACACCTGTAATCTTAGCTGCTCAGGAATCTGGTATCTGGAGGACCACAAGTTGAAGCCAGCCCAGGCAGAAAAAGCTGAGGTCTCTCTCCAAATAACAATCAAAAAGTCAGACTGGAAGCAATGGCATAGCATCAGTTCTCAGTGAAGAAGCTGAAAGAGCTTGAGTCCTTGGGTACATGCCTCAGTGTTAGTAAAAATTACAATTGTAATCATATTCATAAGAAGTTACATTGATTTTATACAAAACAATGTCTTCTTCACTCTCCATCTCTTTCTGTCTCTTTCTATCTCTTCTCAATTAAGCATTTCTTTCTTATTCTAGCTATTTGTGGTCCAGAGGTAGGAAGACCACACATTGAGGTCTGGGTGAAGTTCGTGAAATTCCATCTCAAAAACAAAATAAAAGCAAAAGAACTTTTTGTCCCCCCTGACTCAGGAAGTAGACTGCATGCTTCCCAGATATGAGACGCCACAGTTCTTCCATATTTCAATATCCTTATCATAACTGAATGCCAGAGTGCCATTAATGAGGACATCTTTGCTATTGTTATTTCTAATCATTTTCTTTTTCCATTTCTCTACAACTGTATGACCCTTTAAGAACCTGTCAACTAACTTAACAAAATGGGACTGGGGTAAGCATGCTGAAATACATACTGGAGCCTAAAAAGGGAGAATCGCTATTACTGGAATGGGGTCATGGCAAGGTCTTAATTTGTATGTGTTCAAAAGGATTAATTAAACAAAACTACAAAGATTTTCATCGAAGATCTGACTTCACAGTACAGACAATGTGAACAGGATGCAATAGCAATAACATTTCCCACGTTTGTTTTTTGTCTTTCTGAAAATAAACTGTACTCTCCCTGTTTCTCCAACAAGGAGTAATTTATCATTAAAAATTACATCACAATTAAATAGCTGAACATGTCATTCTATATTCTCTCATCCATTTGAATTACAAATAAAATATTATGTGGGACACAATATTAAAATCTAAGAAATAAAGGACAACATTCTCTTCTTCATAGACTCAGGTATTTCTTTTAGGGTTAAAGAAAATTCTGCTCCTTTCTCTTTCATTCATTTATCCATTCACTGACAAGCACTTGACGACTTCTACGTTCTAGAAAACACAGAGGATATGAAGATATAAAACTGTACCACTTTATAGTCTAGTTAGAGATACAAGAATATAAACATTGTGTAATAAAATATGAGTATATATCACAATGTTACTATATATAAAAGTATCATAAACCTGGAAAGATTGTGCATGAAGGAGAGATAAACATATGAGCCAGAAAGTACACATAAAAGCACCAATCACATGTCATGTAAGAAACATAAATATATTCAGGCACTGGTGGCTCATCAGTAACCCTACCTACCCAGGAGGCTGAAATCTGAAGATCTGGTTCAAAGCCAGCCCGGATAGAAAGTCTGCCTTACTCTCATTTCCATTTTATAGCAGAAAGCCTGAAGTGGAGGTGTAGCTCAAGTGGTAGAGTACCAACCGTGAGTGAAAATCTAAGGCATAGTGCCCAGGGCCTAGATTAAAGCCCCAATACAGAAACAGCACCCCCCCCCATACACACACATGAGAAAA
Organism: Dipodomys merriami; assembly: GCF_024711535.1. Lineage (NCBI taxonomy): Eukaryota > Metazoa > Chordata > Mammalia > Rodentia > Heteromyidae > Dipodomys > Dipodomys merriami. Next base: position 48,229,804 of record NW_027206179.1, read on the forward strand.
AGACAGACAGACAGACAGAGACACAGAGACAGAGACAGACAGAGACAGAAATACAGAGAAAATAACTGCATTGATTAGAAATTCATGTATTAAGACACTTTTATATGCAATAAAGTTTGGATTATTTAATATAAGGTAGGGCCTACACATTTATGATTATCTATTTTAAGGAAGTATTGCTATTGTGGGAAATTTAAAGAATAATTCAACAGAGCATTGAGTCCTTTGAGATGACTTCCCAGACCAAATTAGCTGGATGGAAGGACACAGGATCATCACTAACCAATGGTTTTGATTTTGTTACTGATTAGCAAGTCTTAAGAGGATATTGCAGCTACTAGTTTTGCCAGATAAAACACAAGGCAAAGAAGTAAACTGAAATTGCAGTAAAATACTAAACAATTTAATATAATTGCTTAAACTAAATATAAGGAAATATTTATATTAAGGCAGAAATATGTGTTGCTCATTTAAATAATCAATTTTCACCATGCATGTACTTAGAACAATTTTAGATTGTGTGAATAATTAGGCTATATCTGATAATACTATTTCTTCTATTTCCTTCCTCTGCAACTTAGTGGCCAAATGTTAGTATTCATGGAAGTTGTTGCCCAGGTATTATCTATCTATCTAATATTGCTGGTAAGAGATATATACAGAAAACAGAAGCAGTTTCCACTTTTTTCCAAGTAGAAGTTAAGGCTTCAATTACTAATTAATTATTAATTCTCTTGTGAAGAGAATGTGCAAGCAATTAGTACACTCTATATGGAGACTTCAGTTGTCACAATGGATTCAATATGTTGCTGACATGGAAATATTTTCTATAATCATTAGTTATTGACTTATTTATAGTTTTGGTGACACAGAATAGTAACATAGGATATGGAACCTATGCTATGGAACCAATATGCTTTAATGAATGGTAACTACCCACTAACAGAAAGCTTATCTTAGGTAACAACAGTAAGAATTAATTCTTATAGGGAAAAATTATTTAGTAAGTTGTAAGAATTTGTTAAAATTTTTACTTAATAAATGACCAGTGACCATTACCAAATTTACTGAAAAGTTATTAAATACTGGACTAATGGGCTAGCTGAATAAATAGGTAATAGAAAAGCTGGATGACACCATTAATGGTTGATTTTGTTTAGGAATGGTAGACAAGAATGTTGTGGTTTTGCCTAACATAATGAAACTTTTAATCACTTAATCCAAAACGCATATTTGATGCAGTAATATATTTAATAATTTTATTAATAAACTAATTTAATATAGTATGTGGAAACAATGACAGTATCACCTAAGATGATGTTACTGCTAACTCAATATTTAACACTCATTTTATGTTGTTGAAGAAAGAATGAGTTTGGTCAATAAATCATGTAATAGTTTGTGCATTTAACATAATTTGTTAATAATCATGTTAATATAATAATATTTAGTGTCTGTTAAATTAGTAAAACATATTGCAAGGCCAAGTGTCTCAAATATCAAAACTTTGAATTTCATTTTATATCACACATTTATAGGCATTTTCTAGCAGTCTAACTCTGAAAAAATCGTAATTGCACAAGGAAGCTGAATAAGCTGAAAAAATAGGCTATCAGAAAAAGAAAATGAAACATGCATAGGGCTTCGCGTTAGCATTGTATTTTACTCATCAAAAGATTTCAGTTTAATCCCTTCTATTTGATAGCCATGAAATAGTAATTTAAGGACTGGGGAAACCCACATAATGAGAAAAGAACTACTGACAGCAGGAACGTCTACCTACTTTATTCCTCCCTCTGTGTCTTCCTTCACCTTAATGCTTTGGAGCTTTCCAGCTTTGGAAAATTCCTACACATTTTCTTTGTCTGCCACCCTGCCCAAGTCATCTAGACAATGATTATTTTGCCAAAGAGATTTTAAACTCTGCTGAAAACCCTGGAACAATATCAACCTTACTCACTGAATACATCCTTTAAACCTCCACCTCCCAAGACTATGGAAAGATCATCTGCTTGGTCAGACTCAGGCTTTGATATTTTCTGACAAATAATGTCAGAAAAAGTGGAACACAGGATGAATTTTCCCTAAAGTTCTCTCATCTGAAGCCATTTCCAAGAGTGATAAGGTGAACAAACAGACTTCATCTACCAAAATTTATCACACTGTGAACTACATCACTACTACAAGCTGTAATATACCTCAGATAAGTACACTATGCCTCAATTTTTGAATATTTATGGTCCTGGTTTGTTTTGTTAGTGTTGTAGTTGTTGTATAGTTGCTATACAGAGGTGTTATAGTTACATGAATCAGGTACAATCAGTACAATTGTTTTTGAACCATGTCTTCCCTTTTATCATTCTCTCCCATTCTCTCCCTCTGGTCTCCATCCTTCAGATATCCAATTCATTTTCCACATAGTGGCTAATAAGTATCACTATTGTATTTGTTCATCCTTGTTCCATATTTTAGGTGCCCTCCCATACCCTCCTAAATACAAACAAGCTAACAAGACAAAAGGTAAAGAAAACTAAAATAGCAACAATGGCAACTAAAGAATGTCCATTGTTTTCTTTTTTTGCAGTTCATTTATAGAATATTATTTTGTATAATCATCTGTTCATAGTTATTGAGTCTTTGTCCACCACTCCCATGCATAGCCTTCTTTGGCCTATACATGTTAGTGACTAAGATCTTAAATAGTTGTCCCAGTGTTATTTATTTATTTTAGTCATTTAGTGTGTTTACTGGTAGATTTATAGGCACATTCTACTTACCAAAAATGAGGAAAACTTTGCAGCCTATATTTCTGTGGCTATGGCTACTTTGCTTAATATGAAATTTTCCAAGTCTTTCAGTTTCCTTACAAATGGTACAGTATCATTCTTTCTGATGGATGAGTAGAATTCCATTCTGTGTGTGTGTACATAAGATATATGTATGTATGTATGTATGTATGTATATATATATATATATGGTCCTGTTTTTAAAATATTCCTCATAATCTTTTGCACAGTAGCATAGTTTTAATAGTTTAAATGTTACTGCTTAGCTCTCTAAAGGTCCATTATAGACTTATTCTGGAAATGCAACATGCTAAAATTTGAAATATTAACAGTGGTATACCAAAACATAGCTTCTCAAGAGTTCAGGGTAACTTGTAAGACTGTCGACAAAAAGTTTTAGCAATAATATAAATGACTATTGAAATAGTATTAAATTCAATAGTGCTTTAATCAAGTAGCCAAAAAATTCCAGGTTCTTTAAATGCAAGCCTCCCTCCAAAGATTACAGATGTATTTGCTTGGTCAAATAATAGCTGAGATTATCTCACCAAAGTAGTAGTGGTATTATGATTGAATGCATTCAATGATGTGTGATGGTTTTATTTTAATAATGTCCAACAGAATAGAAAAATCATTACTATAATTTCTAAACAAAATTTTGCTATAATCACATATGAAAATGAACCATCTTTTTCTATTTTGCAATAGTCCATAAATTTCAATTTTCCTCATTATAATGAAAACTGAAAAGTGGTTATGGCAGAAAATCCATTGGGAATTACAAGAACCTATCGAATACAGCAATAACAACAGTACCATCATGAGAAATTCTTATTATAATGATATTTTTTGTAAAATTGGAAAGAATTTAAGATTAATTTATTTACATCAGGAATTATAAATTAGAAAATTTAAGTTGGAAATATGTATATAAATCACTTTCTATTTCTGAAAATTTCTAACTCAAAATGTTGAGGGCAGTTTTTAACTTTCCTTTTATAGCTGACACTTCTCCTATAATTTTTGTCATAATGTAAAGACTAGCATCACACGCCCCTTCACAAATAAAGGTCTCATAGACTTTTTATGCCTTTCTGCTCATGTTCCACATTAAATTAGTCACTGAGTCCCATCTATTTTAATTTTTTATTGTGAAATACCGTACAGAGGGGTTATAATTATATGGACAAGATAATGAGTACATTTCTTATCAAGCATTGTTTTTTCAAACCACCTTTACTCACCATCTGCCATCTTCACTCATATATAGTCTAAGGCAGTTTTGTGTCTCTCCTAAATTGATCCCCCCTTCACTGAGCCTTCACTTCTCTCTTCCTGCAATCATTCTTCTGAAAGGATCCTATAATTGCCTTTGTAAGGCAGATCTTTCAGGTTTAGTTTTCTGCTAACAAATGTTTAATGAATCTCTCGTCCTATTGACAGCTCAATATCCCACCAGTAGTTTCCTGTCTTTAATGAACAGAAGCTCACCAAACTGTGAGCATCTAGAAATCAGAGATTATGTTTAGCTCCCATGAAAGTTTTAGTATCTTTCTTGTCCCCTCCACTGTCCCTGCTCAGATGTCTATGAGCTCTGCATTGATTTATAACTTTTTCTATCTTCCAGTTTTTGTCTTCCTGAAACTCATCTTTCATTCAGTCTCTGGAATGAATTGGTTAGGATTCCATCCATGTACAAATTGTCTGTGATTAGATGCACTGAAATCTAATTCTGAATCCTTGAAACTTATCTTCACAAAATTTATCATATCACCTTTCAATATTTTTATGCAAATTTTTTCAATTTGTTTGAATTCTTTATTACTGTAAGTAGCATCAGTCCAAAGGGATATAATGTTATTTAATATAAGCATAAGACTTCACATGGATTATCCTTTGTATGATATTGCAGCAATATTAGTATTCAATATTTGGCTTTTTAACTTCACTAGTTTTGCTCAATACTAGGTTCTCTAAATCTATCCCTTTTGCTGAAAATTATATCAGTTCATTTTATTCCAGTATGCAATGTTTCATAGATTACCATATTAAAGGGCAACCAGTATAGAAATAAATAATTTTAAGTTCAATGAGTCATAATTTGACAATCTCAAGATATTAAATGTTCCATATTCAGATTGCATGGATGAAAGCATACACCAAAATCAAAATAAGTAAAACTATAAAGATAAAAAATTCTGGTTTTATTATTTTCTATTCTAAGTTCATATCAAGGTTCCCATCTTCCAATATATCCTATTATTAAAATTGACCTTAAGTTTATTTAACAAATAAATAATCTTTAGGAAAATTTTAATTGTGGTTCCTATACTCTAAGGAATCCATTTGTTTAAAATATCTGGCTTTTATAAGGTGATGTTAGGAAAATGAACCCTAAGATATGTATTTAAATGTTTTTTTTTTCTTTCATGCATTTGTCTCTAACGGATTTATAAGATTATTTCTTTGTTGCTTTGTATGTCCCTCCTCCATAGTATAACCCCTGCTTTCACTGTATTTGATGTCGGTATAATTTGTGGAGGGGAAGGGGAAAAACAAGTCGTTTAAATAAGGATAAAGGGGGACCCGTTGCAACAATGATAAGTACAAATTGTCATGTCTAAAACGAACTTTACGACTTTGATTGGGGTTGGGGAGTGGGGGAGGCTTGGAAGGGATGGAAAGGGGAAACAAAGGAGGAGGCTACAATGCTTGATAAGAAATGTACTCATTATCTTGCCCATGTAATTGTAACCCCTCTGTACAGTTTTTTCACAATAAAAAATTTTTAAAAATAAAAAAATAAAAAAAAAATATCTGGCTTTTAGATGGGCATATGCACAAAATATTGCATCTACATTTGTTTCCTCTTTTTTCTCTATAATAGACTATACATATTCCCAAGCCAAACACTTAAAATGATATTCCTGAATTTCTACTAGTTGAAAACCTTAATGTATATATTTTTTTCCATAAAGATAGTGTAAGCTATAATCAAGCCAACACTGAGTTGCTATTAATGTAGGAATTCAAATAAATGTTTTATTCCAAAAATCCTTCCACATGACAGTAATGCCACACATTGAATGTTGTTCAAGACTTCTCATGTTTTTTCTCTGTTACTTAGTTCCTAATAATAGAAATTCCATTTAATTTACTGTTATAAACAAACACCAAGTATATTATCCAAAATATATTAGCATATAAGAAGTATATACTTAAAATGAGTACATTAATTCATTAAGAAATAATAGGAAAGAAAAATGTTCTGTGTAAAATAGATTTATAATAAAGACTGATAGAAAACTAAGCAAATTATTTACTTTAAAAAAATCCAGAAGTACTAAAGTCCTGATTATTATCTTTTCATCAATCTCCAATTCTATATTAATTGGCCATTATTTGGACGATGCCAACACATCTCTCTATTGATAAAATACCATTTATAATACATAATAATAATAATAATAATAAGGCAGAACAAAGGTGATGAAGAAAAGTATAATATCTCACTACAATGACAATTGGTGAAAACAAATTATTTGCATGTGTTGATAATCATCTACATGTTGCAATGATAACTTTTTCACAATCTGCAATTTGATTTTGGACTACAAAAACCACAGGTGAAAAATATATCCCATAGATCTGATGATAAAAAATTATATTTACCACAAGGAGAACTTTCACCTCAGGGCTATTTTACTAATTTATTTATCAATATTTCTAAGTTTTTATTTATCACTCAAACTAGTATTGTTTTCTCAACAATATATTAGAAAATATTGACATCTGTCTAGGAGAAAAAGTCAGGAATATATTAACAACACTGTGGATTTGAAAAAATGCTGACTGACAAATACCCAAATCACTAAAATTACTTTAAGCTTATCAAAATTCATTTTTTCCAGTGCAAAGAATATTTGCTAGCCAGATACCAGTGGTTCACAACTGTAATCCTAGCTACTTAGCAGGCTGAGATCTGAGGATCCCAGTTCAAAGTCCACAGAAAAGAATCTGATCACCAAAAAACACTCACAAAAAGCTGAAAGTGGCACTGTGACTCAAATGGTAGAGTGCCAGCCTTGAGCACATTAGAGGCACAGGAACAGCACCCAGGCCCTGAGTTCAAGTCCTAGTACTGGCAAAAAATTTAAAAAGGAATATATGCTGTTTTCAATAAGTGTGTTTGCAAAATAACAGAATAATTGCAGAAGACAATCAAATCCTCATTCCAAATAAGTAAATAGTTTCAATTTCTTCATCATGTGAGTTAATTCCTTATCTGAAATGAAAATACTTTATTGCCAAATATCTGGAAGTATCTGAGTAAATGTTTACCTTATGATTAGTGATGTAATTCCCTGACAAAATGGGGACTATTGGGGCTGCCACTATATCTGTGCTGCATAAATAAGCATTATAAAAAAATAAATTAGGTAATTTAATTTAGTTTGATAACAATTCATTACTATTTTACAAAGTAGTCTACTTTTCTTTGCACCCATGTGTTATAATTAAGAAAACTTTTATTGTGTCAAAGATGCATTTATTTCCAGTACTAGATAAGACTAAAATGAGCTAATTGCTGTTAGTGGAATATATCATCATGAAATGCAAAAATAGAGTATCTAGATAAAACCTGTTGAATGTGTATGCTTGCTGCATAACTAAAATATATCAAAATGTCATAGTCTCCTTAATCTTGAAATGTGTATCTTACAATTTAGAGAGATAGAGAGATGACATTTTCATGCAGAATCAGGTTAAGCCTATGTGAGCACCTTGATTAATATAATCAAAAAAACAATGGGGTAAAAAAAATCATCTTAAACCCTTGAAAAGGATGAGAATCAATATGGAAAGATATTCCTGTTATCTCCAAAATTCCCCAAGAGTCAATAATAACCAGCTATGTAATTGGAATTTATCATGATCTATGTATGAAAATGATTGTTGGACAGTTATGATTAACTTTTACTTACTGAACAGCTGAACAGCCTGTAAATTATGTTACACTCAGATCAACTTCAATAAATTCAATTCTGTGGTATATACAATGAATTTTTGCCTGCATTTTCACTTCATCTCCCCTTCTACCCCTCATCTTTTGGCCCCACTCTCCTCTTGAAAGTACCCATTTCCTGGTACTTATTTTGTTGGGCTTTGACTTTTTAAAGAATTATACTATTTGTGATTTCCATAGAATCTATTACACTTTGTTAATTCATTTGTAAATTCTTGCTTATCATCCAGTGTGATAACTTGTAGAATTATAGGCACATCTTAGCTACCATAGAGGAGGGAAACCATACAACCTATGGGTCTGGCTTACTTCAATTAATACAATTTATTTCAAGTCTTTCTATTTCCTTACAAATGTTGTAATATTCTTTCTGATGGATGAGTAGAATTTCACTGTGTATATATACTACATATTATTGGTCCATTTGTCCATTGAGAGGCATCTGGACTGATGCCATATCTTAGTTATGGTAAATAATACTGCAATGAATGAGGTTGTGGTGAAAGCTATACTATGGCCTTGCTTGTGCTGTGTTGGATAAATATCCAGGTCTGGAATTTCAGGGTCATGGGGTAGCTCTATGTTTAGTATATTGTGGAACCTCTATAGTGCTTTCCAAGGTAGATGAACAACCTTACATTCCTACCAATAATATAACAGAGTTCTCTTTAATTTCAAATCAATACTCTAATTATGCACCTAAAGCTCCTTGAAAAACAGAAACAAGCCAAACCCAAAAGCAGTAAATGGAAAATAAATAATAAAAATGAGAATAAAATAAACAAATTAGAGATAAAACTATACAACAAATCGACAGAGTTGATTCTTTGAAAAAAATTAACAAAAATGACAAACCCTTAGCAAATATGACTAAGAAGAGAACTCAACCAAATAAATAAAATTAGGAAAGAAATGGGAACATCACAACAGAAACAAGCAAATTTCATAATATTATAAGGGAATAGTATAAAAAAATAGTTTGCAAACCTTTATGCAAACAAATTGGAAAATCTGGGAGAAATAGATTCATTCCTAGAGAATATTGATATACCTAACTAAACCAAGAAGGTTTAAACCAATTAAATTGACCTATATGAAGTAATGAAATTGAACTGACAATAAAAGACCTCCCATCAAAGAAAAAGTGAATTTACAGCTGGCGTTACAGCTGAATTCTGTAAGTATAGCTTCAAAGGAGAACTGGCCTGAATAGTCCTCAAATTCTTTAATGAAATGGAAAGTGAAAGATCATTGTCAACCTCATTCTATAAAGCCAAAATTACAGTCATCCCAAAATCAGATAGGGGCCCATCAAATAAAGAGAACTCTGCATCCATCTCTTTGATGGGCATTGATGGAAAACTTCTCAATAAAATTCAGACCAACGGAATTCAACAACTAACCCAAAAAATGCATGATGATCAAATGAGATCCATACAGGGATGTAAAGCTGGATCAAAATATGTAAATCAACAAATATAATACAACATATCAACAGAAGCAAGGACAAGAACCACATGATTTTTGACAAGATCCAACACACCTTTATGATAAAAGCTCTGGAAAAGTTAGGAATAAATGGAGCATTCTTCAATTTAATAAAAGTTGTATATGACACATACACAGTCAGCATTGAGACAAGGATATCTATTCTATCTATTCTCTTCAATTATGTTTACATTTTTATCCAGTAGTATATTCATACTCTCATCAATGGCTCAACCAATCACACAATTGACTATTATGCAATTGCACTATAAACATAGATATATTATAGCATCATGAAATCAGAGGGAACTAAGCTGATCATTTTGGTTTCACCAATGCTTTTCTAGGAGAAGATGATCCTGTTTTATTTCCATACCCTTAGATAAAGAAAGTTGAAATAATGTGTCAGGATGAGGAAACTATTCTATTGTTCCATGAGGTAGCAAGGAACAAAATTTAAAAGAGAAGGGAGAAAAACAGATTAAAGGGAGGGAAAAATCATAATGAGAAAAGTTTGAGAACAAACTATATTACATTAAGTTATAGGTGTTCCATTCCTTATAATGAGGTTATATATATTCACTGTAGGTTAAAATAGCTCAATCAAAGCTCCACTTTGTCCAGAAGCAGTGACGAATACCTAGAATCTCATCTAGTAGGAGGCAGAGATTGAAAGTATCATGGTTTTAGGCCATCCGAAGCAAAAATGTATGTGGTATATGTCAGTAATCCAGTAGTATGAGTGGCATAGATGAGTATGTAGAGCAAAATATAAGACCTTACCTTTAAAAAATGTATTTAGTATATCTAACCTAAAGCACATCAATGCCACCACATAATGTGAGCATCATTTGTTTATCTCTATGATTCTGGATCATAGAGAATAAGATATATACATACTTTGGAGCATCATGAGAACGTATCATGTTGCATATTGCAATGTAGGAAAAAAATCAAAAATCAAAATTTGAAGTATGTTTCTCCTGAGTGGATATAGCTTTTGTACCATTATAAATGAAAACATTCTAGGTAAAGCCATTATGAATCAGGAGCTATCTGCTGCCAATCCCTTTTAGTTCACTTATTCATTCTAAATAGCACAGAACATATTTATCTTGTTAGGAGTCAATAGTGATCATACTTTATGACAAGATCAATATAAGAAGAAAGAAGAAATATAGAAAGAGTAGCAAGACATGTAAGGGCATGAGTAAATTTTTAGAGTAGGAACAAACATTTTCAGGTTACAATGAGGACATAAGATTGAATGAGGATAATATATTCTAACCAAACTGAACAAAAATGTTACTAAATGCCCCATTAGTATTGCTGCCAGCCAGATGCGGTCCCCCAAAAACAGAAAAAAATGGTGATTGTTGATTAATGTGCAGTTATAATCAATTCGTGAGAGTATTAGAACTCTTTCATTCATTTGGGGAGTAGAAGTACCCAAATTAATTGTAACCTCAAATTTTGATGTTCACATATGTGAATTTTTACAAATATTTCAAAATTTTAAAGCATCTGTATGCACAAATTTTAAAAAGACTTGAAAAAATGGAAGCATTAGTAAAAAAATGTTCAGAAGTGTAATGGGAGTAACATGGACTTTTGGCAAAACAACGGTGTTGAAATTCACTGGTTTTTTACTTTTTTCATTTGAAAAATCATGGACACAACAAGTTCAATATTTTTCAATATTAGTGTGATGAATAATTGGAATTTTATGTTTAAAACCATGATTCTAAGACCAATATTAAGTATGTATATAATTATTATTGTTACTGGAACAAAAGAAGCAAAGACAGGCATTTTTCCAAGAAGTAAATTCAAATACTTCACATAAAGAAGTCTTTCTGTAATCTTGTATTGTGATTTTCACCAAACATTAAACCCTGAGAAAAGTAAGATTAAGTATAAAATTAATGTATAATAGTTATATTCCCTTAAAATATTAATTATTGAATATTCTTAGATAATGTTAGTTTTACTAATTTCCTTTTGATTCTGACACCTTTTCTCCAGGGAAGATAATTTACCTAAGATAGTAAAACCTTCCCTCAAACATACTATCTTTTAAGATTATGTATTGATGCTTGTTAGTCAACAATAAGAGTGATCAGATCCCATTCTCTAACTTAATAAAGTTCATATTTCATTAAGTTTAGTTAAGTTATATGAATTGGAAGTATATTAATGTTTTCAGCAGCTAATGTTGAAACATATTTATACTGGTGCTATAAAACTACTACAATTAAGCTATCTCCATTAGTTAAAATGTATAACTTTTTGTCTCCATATTGGTCCATCATTACAAATTGCAATAGACTAACTAACTTAAACTATAGAAATGAATTCTCAGAATTCTTGAGAATGGTACTCCCAAGTCAACATGGCAGCATGGCCAGGTTGTGCTGACAAGCTCTTATAGGTCATCAGTAGACAACAAAGAAGTTTACATGACTGCCTTCCTGCTGTGTTCTCATGGAAGGAACAGAGTAGACTTCATCTAAATCTCCAAATTCCATCACCTTGTTAGGACTCAAGAATTTGGAGAAGAAGAAACAGTTGTTTCAACATCTTAGTCTTATTTTTAGAATTCTCCAAAGTAAAACTGGTACAAAAGACATATGAAATATATTTATAACCAGAGGACTAAATATTTATTTTCAAACAACCATTATTCATTCTATAAACACTCTCACAAAGGAAGTACAAGTGAAATGGAGTTGTTTATCAGAAAATCTATAGAAATTCAAATTCATATTTATTATGATCATGTCTGTTTTATATATCACTTACAAGTGTCAAAGTATTTCTGAGATATTGTCTTTTCACATAAGCAGTAATGATGTTCTCGCTTTCAACCTTCTTAGTTTTTTTCTTATTAATATTCATGTTTCAGAAAGTCTGTTCCCCAGGATGATTTGATGGTGGTTATATAAGAGCAAACAAACTAAGCAGACAAGTTCACTATTTTGAATTTTCGCTTCTTCAAAGCTGACATCAATGTAACCTGTCACATGAAAGGACATTTTCAGCTCAGAGGAAAGAAACTAAGCAATCCTCTTACAAAAGACCTCTAATGCATAATCTTCTCTCAATCGAGGTGACAAAGTGGCCTGAATATCCAGTCTGAGCACAAGTCTGCACTTTGTGACATGTAGGTCACAATGATCATTTTTGTCTAAAAATACATTCCTTATGCAAAGGCTTAGTTTCCCTCACATGAATTATTTATTTGAGATATGTATGTTGAAGCTTAATAGCCCATGAAAGATTACAGGGTAACTTCTATTATTTTTATATCAGAATAATCTGAATATTTGGAGGCATACTGAAAATTGACAAATGCAAATCTAAACCATATTGTACTTCAGTGATTCTTAGATTTTCTTTAGGTTCTCACTATAAAACAAATACTAAAAGTATAAAGTTTCATGAGTCTTTTACCAAAATGTAATTTGCTCAATGCCTTGAAATTGTAATGCCAGCAAACAAAGAAAGGTCATTTTGAATAAATTTTACTAAATTATGGCTCTGAAGGAATGCAGTTCAATTAGTGAAATAAAATGATTGTAGCATATGCTTAAAAGGCTCTTGTGTGCAAGTATTAATGTAAAGAGAAGAATCAGCATATTTCTTCCACATTTATTTTCCAAGGATTAGAGAACATTAAGTAGCTGGTTCATTTGGAATCACTCAGATTCTTAGAAAAGTACATGAATCACACAATTTAATTTACAAAGCCTGAAATGCTGTTGTTCTTGTACTTTAGAGTGGATAATCCTATCTCTAGATACATAAAACTTCTTGAACAATACTTTGATTTGAGAAATTAAACTGATATTAATTTACCCATTTACTCATTTAGTTAAATCATCTTTTATTATTGCTATTTTTAGATAACCATTCGATTAATAAATAGAGCAGGAAGAGAGGTTAGTTGTAAAGAATGAAACTTTATGATGCAAAGAACAATAGACTCACAACTACTCTGATCATTGATAGAAAAATGAAGTTTTAAAAGATAGTGAGTAGGTAATATTGAAAAGTAATTATTTCACTATATTCTATATAGTTAAACTTTAGACTCAATAAGCACATTTAAATAAATAATTATGCATAATTGAAGCGACTTTTACTGCCTGGTTTCTCTACTCTAATGCATTGAAAACACATTTCCTCTGTTTTACCTTCCAAAGGAATACTTTATTCATATGAATATTCTCTTCCAATCCCTTTCAGGCTTTGAAACCTACAGAAGAAAGAGTATTTATTATTAAACAGTTTTGATCTGAAATAGCCAGAATGTGACACAGGTTCATTTGGAAATTCTAGAAGCCAAAACTGTCAAATTATGAGAATGTCTTCATATGATTTTGAATTTGTATTAAAACACTTTCAAACATTTTACCTACAAACAGCCGAAAGAGTCTCAATATAACTACAAACTTAACCTAAAGAACACATTTCACCAGGTACTGATTCTGAATAATTGAGATAGGCAGCTTGGTCACTTTGAACAAGTCATCTTCCCTTTCTAGCAATTTCTTGGCCTGTTGCAAAAAGATGGACATTTTTTTTCTTTGAGTTTTCTTTATATTTTTTAAATAAGTTTTTTTATTGTGAAAATACCATACAGAGGGGCTACGATTACATGAGCAAGATAATGAGTACATTTCTTATCAAGCATTGTTGCCTCCTCCTTTCTTTAAATAGGGACACAGGTTGACCCATTGCAACAATGAGATGTCCATGACGCTATGTCGAAAACAAACTTTAGTAAAAAATGAAAGATTTATACTATCTGAAGAGAAACCAGAGTATAATTTGGGGAGTGGAAGGGAAAAACAAAATGTTTAAATAGGGATACAGGTTAACCCATTGCAACAATGAGATGTACAGGAGGCTATGTCGAAAAATGAACTTTACAATTTCGGTAGGGGGTGGGGAGGTTGAGGGAGGGTGGAGGTGGGAGGGGAGGGAATATAGTTGTAGAGATGGGAGGGGAAGAGATGGTAGGGGAAAATCAAAGGAAGAGGCAACAATGCTTGAGAAGAAATGTATTCATATCTTGCTCATGTGATTGTAACCCCTCTGTACAGTATTTTCACAATAAAAAAATTTTTAAAAAAAGAAAGAAAAACGAACGTTACAATTTAGGCGAGGGGTAGGGGGAGAAAGTTAACAAAGATGGAGGTAGTTAACTCATCAGAATGCTAGGAATGTTCAATGGAAAACAGCAACATTCGTTTTTTTCCACCCCACCTGACAACACAGATGTGTAATGAGGGAATACAAGCATTAAAGGAAAATAATGGATTTATGGTGACACATTTCTTAGGTTTCAAAGGCTCAATTAATACCTTAGATGCAAAATTATTTTGTCTAGTTATTGTTTTATATTTTTCTCCAATAGAATCCCAAATTAATTTCTAACTCTTACAGAACTAGGGCACAGAGGATATTCTTTTCTGTGCAATAAATTTTGTTGAGTTGTTTTACATAAGTATCTGTGAATAAAATTAAATATAACTAATGTGTAAAGATTTGTATTTCTTCAGTGCTTATTATTTTTTAAATTTTCCACATCAAATGATTTTAGAATAAAAACAAGCAAGGCCAAAAATATATGTGTAGGTGAGAGATAAAGGCATACAATATTGCTCTTACCGAACAATAGCCAAACTTTTTCGCTTGGGCCCTGTCTTTGGTGTCCTGTTTAGTATTATATATCCCATGAAACTTGTGGAAAACACACACACACACACACAAGAATTTTTAAAAAGAAAAACCAAACAGACTTAGTAAAAGACAAATGCAACGAATAATTGCACTTGGAAGCTAACTAATCTCATTTGTAAAACACTCAGAATATTGATCATCCAAATTTGAAACTTTAAGTCATCATCCCTCTACTGTATGCCAACTGCTGAGTATGCCTTTGGCATGCATTATGCCATTTAATTCCACAAATCCAAGGATTATGACATTAAAGATACTGAGAATCTTGGGACAAAACTAAGAAGATTCAGAGACAAGATTCCTTTAGCTACTGCTATCATAAAGAAAATGTCCTTCATTGTTCTGGGATACAGACTTCAGTAAGTCAGCATGTGGTCTCACAATTACAAAATTATCTGCCAATATTATTGCAATAAATTATAGAATACCATATAGGCTATTTATATATAACTGAGTATGAAAGTTTATCACTTCAAAGAAAATAAAACTGTCAAATATGTAACTACTATCTCTTTTCGTAGAAAACTTTGAAATTATCCTATTTATAAGTATCTATTCCATAAAAGAAAGTAGAGAAGAAAAACAAGTTAGAAAACTATATTATTTTGAACATTACAAAACATCACTAAATTTTCTGAATGTTCCAGTAGATAGAATGCAACCCATTTTTATTTTCTATAAAATGCCTAGATTTTTTTTCAAAATGTTTGAATAGTAATGTCTACTTGATTAAAAAATTTGAAGATGGCAGGATTGAAAATGATTTTTAACCTTTTGCTCTTCCTTTACTAGTCATACAATTTCTATATGAACAACAATTTCCACAGAAAATTTCAAAATGCCCTTTCTATCTTTGCGGGAAGGACAGATTTTATATGATGGTTCTGAAAATAAAAACCTAAAATACCATCAAATTGTTTGGATATTTCAAAGAACAGTTATAAGATTGAGTCAACATTTCACAGAAATGAGAAAGGAAAATATTGAAAGTCATACAGATATTAGGGAGGGCATGGGTCATAAACTTAAAAAGGAAATAGAAGGGAAGCTCAATTGGATATCACTATTTCCTTGAAGTATTTGTGCTTTACAAGAAATTTTCCTTGGCTAATTAAATGGCTGTGCCCCACTAGCTTAAGTCTTAAGAAATTTCTTAGGATCCTAGGTTTCAAGGATGAAATAAAACCCTCTTGAATTACAAGACATTTTCAGGATTTCTGGTGATCTAGAATCCAACTTGTGGTCATTTGGTACATGACTTGCAAAACTATTACATCCTCATGGCTACTCCCTTATTCCCCCTGGAATTTCTAAATGAAAGTCATGGTGACAATCTATATTTTCCTATGAAATCTTATTGCATTGTATCCTGGAATTGTTTACATTTGTAAAAGAGTTCATATTACAATTTTCTGGTTACCACCACCTCCTAACATTCTTTCCTGTTTGGTAATTATTTCATAACTA